>NC_057864.1:249514422-250255256 GCF_019393635.1 Dromiciops gliroides
CAACAACCTTTTATTTTTTATGGATCGATGATAGGTTAAAGCTGGGAGAGACCCTAAAGAGCACCTAATCTAGCCCTTCATTTTGTAGAGAAAGATACTGAAGGATAAAGGCGGATAATGACTAACTCAAGGTCACACAGCTAGCCAGGGGCAGAGCCGGCAACAGAACACAAGTCCTCTGAGTCTCAGGCCAATGCTTTCCCCACTAAGCCATGTAATTTTAGAAACTGCATTTTACACAGCATGCTTCTCAGTGAGAACACATTACTTTGCTTGCCTGAAGTCAGTAAGATGAAACACTGTCTGGTTGCTGCCTGTGAGGTTCAACACCTCCTGTATTTATGTTATAGCAAAAGCTTTTGTGTAAGTCTTTGGGGGCAGGGATCTCATCTTTTCTAGGCCCAGAATAGTTCTTATTTTCCATTCTTCCCTGAACCTGTCTGCTCCTGCCATCTTTGTTTCTTGTGCCTGGATCAAATATGCTCTAGAGTTTTCCTCTAAACATGGGTTTGCATGAAAAATAACTGTCAATAGAAAGGAAAGACAGAATCACTACAATTTCTCTTAATCTTAGTAACTACTACCTTTCCATGGTACCCTTAGGCGTCACCTCCTTTAGCCCAGGCTGACTTAATGACCTGAAAATTTGCTTATTTCCATGGCCTGTCAAAGCTAATAAATAACCCAGGAGTACCCAGGGGAGAGATATGAATAAGTTTGTGAAAGGAGCCACATCTGGACCAATGTAACATTTGGGCACAATAATCTGGGCTGAAATTTAGACCTATCCTGGAGACCTATTCCTCGTATTTATGGATACATTGACAAGATATGGCTTCCAGGTCACTGAAAACAAGGGAGAATTAGAAAAGAGTGATTCTAGCCATCCAAAAGGCACAGAAGAACTGATCAGCAAAAGAGGCAGCTGAACAGTGGAGTTGGAATGACCATAATTTTGCTAAACTGCTATTTGAGAACAGAGTCAAATTATTTTTGTGGGAAAATCCAAAAGGATGAACTCTTCTGGCAGCAGACACTGGGGGGAAATCAAATAAACTAAAACAATGGAAGTATAAGGATCAAAGAACGCTAGAAATGCTGACATCTAGTGATAAGTGAAAAGGGAGAAATATTTTTTCACCTATTGCTTGAGGTGGAATGCTGCAAATGGGCAAGGAATGTGATGCAAAAAGGATCTGAGGATGAAGGAGAGGGACTTGAGAGCAACATCAAGCACAAGGGATTACAGAGCAAAGTGAGAGGGGCAGAAGGATGAGAGGATAAACACAGGAGGGAAAGAAAAAGAAAATTTCCTAAGAAGTTAAGATAAACAATAAGGATTTGACTAAATACACAAGGAACAGGAGGTCACTGAATGAAGCAGGAAACCCTTAAGAGATAAGCATTAGGGGGATTTATTGACAGAAGTAGTAAGCACCTTAAAAAAACCCCAACCCAACCTTAAATGAATCCATTCCCTCAGCATTCACAAAGGGAAGATGAGAAGCAGATGCCAGAAGCAGACACAGACTTCCCAAAGGACAAGGACAAATGCTCTGGGAAATCAGGAGTGTGCCAGGACAGGCGATCAAGAAATCGGAACCTCTACAGGTTGACACAGCTTCAGTTGCCTACGGTTCTGCCTGCATTCTAAAGGAAATGGAAAAATTAGCATGCATGCAGCAGACACATTTCAAACTTTGTGGCTGTGTCTAGGCCTGGCAGACCAGGGAGAAAGAGACAAGACACTACAAACAAGGCAGAATCAGTGGGCGTTTTCAAACCCAGAAACTTCTCTCTCCCATTCAGGAAGCAGTTCTGCCCTGTCCTTTACTGTACTACAGATCCAGGAGGCTTTGTCTGGAGGAATTCCTGGAGGCCAGGTGAAGTTTCTCACCAATGGAGATCTTCCAACTGACTTGGCCTCTGGCTTTATGAGCTTAAGGTCTCTTAATAGCTGATCGACCAACCAACCAACCAATCAATCAATCAATCAATCAGGGTGGTCTCATTTTACACAGTTCACCTCTTACCTCTTGTAGATGCTGTTTAAGTTCTAAATTCATAGATGCCTTCTTGTTTTTGTTTTTGTTGTTGTTTGTTTTGTTTGATGAGGCAATTGGGGTTAAGTGACTTGCCCAGGGTCACATAGCTAGTGAGTGTCAAGTGTCTGAGGCGGATTTGAATTCAGGTCCTCTTGAATCCAGGGCTGGTGCTCTATCCACTGCACCACCTAGCTGCCCCCATAGATGCCTTCTTAATTCACAAATTTGTCTGTTCAGTTGTGCCTGACTCTTTGTGATCCCATTTGTTTGTTTGTTTGGGGGGTAGGGGGTGGAGGAAGGGGCAAAGATACTGGAGTGGTTTGCCATTTCCTTCTTCAGTTCATTTTAGTGAGGAAGAAACTGATACAAACAAGGTTAAGTGACTTGCTCAGGGTCACAGAGCTAGTAAGTATCTGGGACCGAATTCAAACTCAGGAGGATGAGTCTTCCTGATTCCAGGCCTGGCACTCCATCCATGGTGCCACCTAGCTGACCAACTCACAAATACTTCTTCTCAAGTCATATTTTTTCCTACATTCATGGATTCTGGTCTTTCCTCAGATTAGAGAGGGTGGGACTTGGAGAAAACAGGAATCTTGCTTGGGTAGGAGGTAACTACTGAGTTGATGCACACAAAATGCCTACTTCTACTGAGTCTGTTTGCATATGGGCAACAAGCACTAGGCTCTAAGAATCAATCTTATCTATACTTAGAGTATGATTACCATGAATTTTCATAAGATCTTCAAAGCTGTAATTGGTAAACAAAAGTCAATTTCCAAAATGAGATCTGCTGAATGTAACTAACTAAAACAGATGCCCCATCCTTTTTTCATTGATACAGCAGAGAAAAGCGGAGATGATTAGGGAATCTACAACAATTTTTTTCCTTTAAAAATTTTACTAAGTCCTTTGTATCACATTCACTTCAAAATATACTCCTTCCTTTCCTACCTAGCAAGATGTAAAAACAAGCAAGCAAACAGCAACGACAAAAACCACTTCAGCAAAACTAACACATTAACCATACCTGACAACTCACGCCACAGTCCATACCCCTAATCCTCCCCCTCCTCAACTAAAGAAGGGAAGTATATTTTCTAATCTTTTCCCAAGGACCAAGCTTCAGGGCCCAGGATTCCACCCACCCTTCCCCAAATCAGGAGGTTGCTTTTATTTACATACACAAATACATAATGCTGGGGATCCCTGTGGTCTTCCTCTGTTATGCTCAAAGACCATAGGTAAGGGTGATCCATATAATCACTGTCAGGTGTGAGGGGCTTCCAAGGGGGCCCTGCTGGATGCTGCATGGAGAGGCTTCTCCCTTCCAAACTGCCATCTGTGAATCCACAGCATTTTGATGACAAGAGCATTATGAGGAAGAGTGTGGAGGCCTTCAAAGCATTCTTTCTTTTGGGGGGGGGGGATGGCAATGAAGGTTAAGTGACTTGCCCAGAGTCACACAGCTAGTAAGTGTCAAGTGTCTGAGGCCGCATTTGAACTCAGGTCCTCCTGAATCCAGGGCCGGTGCTTTACCCACTGTGCCACCTAGCCGCCCCCTTCAAAGCATTCTTACAGTTGCTACATGCTTGTCCTGGCTTTTTTTTTTTCAGTCTAAAGGCTCTACATCTGGTTTGAAGTCTTTGTCTATTCTTGATAATCTGGATTTTGATAATTTCTGCTTTACAGCTTCTCAAACCTTCTTTAAGGCTGTTGCTTAATACAATCAATAGTCAACTTTTTCTTCTTCACCATATCCTTTCTCTCCTCTAAACTTCATGCCAAGGAAAAAATTCCTTTTTTTTTTTTTCCCAAAAATTTCCTTTTTAGCCACGAGTATTCTCTAGCTCATCAGCTTGACATCTGTTTCTCCACTCTCAACTTGCCTTGGGGGATTATTATGTTTACATGTACATGTTTCTACTGTCGTCTTTGTTCCATTAGACTGTAAACCATTTGAAGGGAGAGGCTGTCTGTTCTTTCACAGTGCTGCTCTAGCTCCTGATATGCACTCTAAGAATGTGCTTGCTTACTAATTAAGAAAATGGAAAAAATAAGGCTATATTTCCTTTTCTGCTCGAAGGGAAATGTTTGGGTTGAAAATCATTTCCTAACTCATTTGTGTATCTTGCCTAATGAGGCTGTTCTTTGTTTTGTGGGTTAAGGTTGTTTTCACTTTGACAAGAATAAATCTACATTAGAAATATTTGCCATAAGCAAGAACAACTTCAAGAGACTGACAAAATGACACAACTGCCCATTTGGCTGAAGTTAACTGTAACCAATCAGTTCAAAATGTCCAGATTGGTTGTGAAAATCCAGAGAGAGAGTGGGATCCAAAGAGATATAGGACCCAGGAAGGCAGAGGACTCACTTCCTGGATGTCCTTTGAGACAGATTCCCTAGGGGCAAAAAGAGCCTGGACCCTCAATCTTGAGCACTTCACAGTGAGAAACTAGTGTGCCAAATAATAAAATGATGTTGAGTCTTTAAAAAGTTATTTAAACATTTTACTTCCCTGATTCCCTTTTTCATAGTTTCTTATTTTCATTCCAGTGGCTACAATGAGTGCTGTCTGACCACCTTGCATTTGCCTAACAGTGGCAGCATCACTAGCAGCAAAGGGTGACAATTTATTGAAAGAGAGCTTCTGTTCTCCTTGCTGCTCCACCCTGGAGGGAGGGGCAAGAACCAGCTTGCCAGATGCCTCTCAGAGCCCTGCCTGTGTCTTGTGCATGTACTTTCAATTGAGCTCTAAGTGGCTTGAGGTACATCTCTGGGGGAGGGGTAGCAAATTGCTTCATCGCTGCGAGCTCCAATTTCTTCATGTGTGAAGAGGGGCGGACTAGATGATATTCAGGGTCTTTTCCAGCTGTAAAAATGACCATTCTGTGACTCAAAGGGGTCTTTGCCCCTTTGCCCTTGACTCAGTACCTGCCCTGGCCTAACCACAGCAAGATTTGACGTCTGCTGGAAGAGATCTGATTGTGGCAATCCTTTTCTTCTTCTCCTAGGAAACCAATCCTGCCCAGGGACAGTTTCTATGTGGAATTCCTTCATTTTCAGAGAAAATCAGAGACCCATATGAGCCTGGGAAATGTGTATTGTTCAGTCATTTTTCAGTCATGTCTCTTAATGACCTTTTTGGGGGTTCTCTTGGCAAAGATACTGGAGCGGTTCATCATTTTTTTCTCCAGCTCATTTGAGAGATGAGGAAACTGAGGCAAAGAGGGTTAAGTGATTGGCCAGGGTCACATAGCTAATATGGCTTTGAGGCTAGATTTGAACTCAGGAAGATGAGTCTTCTTGACTCCAGGCTTGACACTATCCACAAATTTGGAGACCAGTGTGGCCTACCCATTAATCACTCATTCATTCATTCATACAATGATAATAGGGAAGTATGCATTTCTATTATTTCTAGTTGAATTGATTTTGTGTGCTATATTGCTATATATAAGGGACTCTGGTTCTTTGAGGAACTAAGTTCCATAGACTATTAGAGGAAGCAAAAGATGCTTAGAAGTAAGTATTTTTTTAGTGAGAACATGAGCCCTGGCTCAGCTCAGCCAGGTACCTCCTTTGGTAAAGATATAATCAAGAGACAAATGGCCTTTGTAGGTCAAGTTCCTTTAAATCAAGCTTCTTAACCTGGGGACCCCCAAGGATGTACGGATAGATTTCAGGGGGGTCTGAGAATGTGACACTTTTAGTATTTGATAACTGTACTTCAATATAAATGGATTCCTTTATAATTCTATTTTATATAGTTATAAAATAATCTGAGAAGAGGTCCTCATAGACTTCATCAGATTGCCAAGGGGGTTCGTATCATAAAAAAGGTTAAGAACCTCTGTTTTAACTGTGGAATACAAATATGGGTAAATATCAACAGCGCTATCAAACCTAGAAGTCTTCCCAGAAAGGACTTGGCATACTCTTGTTTGTTTGTTTGTTTGTTTTTTGGAGGGGCAATGAGAGTTAAGTGACTTCCCAGAGTCACACAGCTAGTAAGTGTCAAGTGTCTGAGGCTGGATTTGAACTCAGGTCCTCCTGAATCCAAGGCCAGTGCTTTATCCACTGTGCCACCTAGCTGCCCGGGACTGAGCATACTCTTCCTCAGAGTCAAGTGGATGGATGGTTTATATGGCCCACTATGTTCAGCTAGTCCTTTACTCGACAGGCTGTATCCTGGCCATCTTTTTGCCATCAGCCCTGCCACTGCAGGCGTACTGCTTCCTGCTTGTTTGCGGCCTCTTGTTTTGGGAATATTAATGAAATCAACATTACCGGTATGTCTGTTAAGATGTGTTAATTGACTATGCTATTGCTCCACTCGCTAAACCTGTGACTTCTGAGACTAAAACATACTTCCCCTGGTTCCCTATGTGTACCAGTTCCCTTCTTTATAAATAAGCTTCTTGAGGGCAAGAATTGTCTCACTTTTGTATTTCTATCCCCAGTGCTTAGCATTGTGCCAGGCATGCAGTAAACACTTAATAAATGTTGATTTTTCATTCATCCATGTTTTCTCAAGGTCCCTCCCAACCCCTAACTATAATAGAGAAGGGAGCAGGAATGAACAATGAGGACCGATTTTTCCTTTGCCATAGAAGACACTCAAAAATAATATCAAATGATGATATTAATACATTAATTAATACATTAAAACAAGACTTTCTTCTACAACAAGCCATCCAAACAACTGGCCATTAATGGAACCAAGAGTCATATACTTTCTTTTCTTTTTCTTTCTTTTTTTTTGCGGGGCAATGAGTGACTTGCCCAGGGTCACACAGCTAGTGAGTTGTCAAGTATCTGAGGCCAGATTTGAGCCCGGGTCCTCCTGAATACAGGGCTGGTACTTTATCCACTGAGCCACCTAGCTGCTCCACAAGAGTCATATACTTTCAAATGAAGAAATAGTACAGTATCTTTCATGAAAGTAGATCTTTACCTCATTTGCTGTGTTGTGTGTTCCAACTATTCGGATGAAGGATGCAGGCTGTTTGTCAAAAGTTATTGATTGCCAGGATCTGTGAAAGAAAGCACAGGGATATGATGGGTTAACCAGACTGGAAGGTAACACCACTTATTTGAATGTCGCTGGACTGGGCAATATGGAAATATGCAAAAAGAAGAGTAAAGACATTCTTTGCCCATGGGAGTTGCTGGTCTAGAGATGGTTTAGCTATTTAGGGAGCCTACAACAAACATACAGGCAACGCCTTCCAAAAGGATTTATAAGGGAGCATGAAGAACAAATGTGGCTCAGACTGGGTGATAAGGATGCACAAAATAGAGTGGTCAGAGTGAAGGTGAAGGTCAAGCAGGGAGGGGCTCTTGGAGCAGGAGAGTGCTGAGTCAGATTTCTGAAGAGCAGCAGGAACGTGAGTCGGGGGAGGAAGGGGACACAGTAGCCCTTGCCCTTGTGAATCTGTGACTTATTCACCGCTAGCTAGGAAACCGTCTCTGAGGTCGACGTGTCACACGGCCATCAAAAGTAAAGCGTGGCCATCATAACACCTGAGAACAGAAGGAATTTCTCTAGGAACCAAGATCCTCTTCTCACTGGACTGGAAAAAGCAAATATTTGCTTTTCCTGCTGCCTCCCTCCCCAACAGTCTCTGGGTGGTCTGTGGGAGTAACTAACATTTTAAAGAAAGTAATAGGAGACAGCACACGGTTGGGTTGACCATCTGCTTAAAATCCCCCAGTGTGAACTCTAGGCAAACATCTTCCTCACATTCTTTCTTACTTCTGGCTCCACAGCCAGCTTCTCATCAGCATACACTGGAACAAAGGGTGGCCCCCACAACTGTATGACTGATAATAGTTTCTGCTGGAAAAGGGAAGGACTCACAATTGCTATGGTCCTCCTCTGCTTACACAGTGGAAATGCCAGCTGCTTGGAAGCTGTTTCCTGTAACTAACTGTCTGATTATAAAATAATGCTACAGAAGAAAATAAATGTATTCCTTGGGGGAAGGGGGCAGAATCCCCTCTTTCAGTTTCAGCTGTTTCATCTTTCACTAAAAACATCCCTCCAGATTAAGTCATTATTGCCTGGATACTGGTTCCCTGGAGGTCATGAAAGCCATCAGCACCCTAAGGGTGAAATCCACGGTTCTGAACACAGGACATCATCCTAAAAAAATTTCTCTTGTTCACACGTGAAGATGATGCTATTTCGTCATCCACTGGGTATGTGTCTTATGGGATGTGGTCTTCTATGTAATCAGTATCTATGGCAATGGAACAGAATGAAAGTATCATAACCACATGGGGTTCAAATACAGGTATCGGTGGTCTCTATATCAACCAGACTCATTGGATTTATAGTAAATGGCTACTCCCCGTCAAAATGGTGCCAGGGAAAGTCTGCGAGGCTTGTTCTATAGCAATGAGCCACCTTCCTCTTGATCCTGTGCCCCATCCCCAAAGAACCAACACTAAAAATATATGCATTGAAACGATCATGGAATGCTTCTCTAACTTTCCTTCTGCTCTGGAGCCAGCTAACAGACAGACATAAAGGAAAAAGGCTTGTGACAATCACTTGGTTCAACATAACTGGGGAAGAAAGATAACCTTTTTTTTTGGGGGGGGGGGAGGTGAGAAAAGTATCTTTATTGACAGTCAGGTGAAGACTTCTGGCAGTTAAGGTAATAATTGTGTCACTGCTAAAAGGGACATTAGACATTATTTGTTAAACTCCTCAATCTTACATATGAGTGAACTAAGAGGCAGAATGAAATGACTTGCTTAAGGTCATGCAACTAGTGAGTGGAATATCTGTGACCAGAACTCCAGATGTCTGATTCCCAGTAGAGTCCTCTTTCTACCACTTCACACGGCCTCTCTCCATTTTCCACAGGTAGTATAGGGTAATGCAAAGAGTACCTGAGTTCCAACCCTAGACTGCCTCTATAACTGAATGGTCATTTACCTTTTCTGGGCCTCAGTTTCCTCACTGGACAAGTTGGACTAGATGAGCCCTAAAGTCCCCTCTAGCTTTATAACTATGATTGCCTGCAAACCTTGGCAATGCTTCTTTTTGCTTGTGCTTAGAGAAGTGGGGCGGACAGTATGGACACCGAACAGGAAGGTGCATTCCTAGGGTAATAAGATCAGAAAGTCTTCCATTACACTGTATTAATATATAATCACATTAGAGTTCATTTTCACCAACACAGCCTGAAAGTTGAATATATGATTTCACTTTCAGCAAAACTAGATACTAACCTCAATACCAAAGTGTCAGTATGATAGAAGAGCAGTTAATATAGGGTAATGAACAACTATTCCTCTCCCCCAAATCAGATTCCATTTTTCCTGAACTTCTTCAAAATAACTTCAAATGTTGCTCAAGGGAGATAAATTAGTATTAAGATGGCTATCTCTACATCAGAAGTATACATCTGCAACCACTCAAAGGGCTCTGTCCAAGCTGGAATCTCACATAGTCTGGAAACTGCCTTTAAAATGTAGTTGAATGCAATTATAAAGCAGATTTATTGCTCTTCCATTAGATGTGGTATCCTTGTCAGGGAAGGGCATGGCATATTCTTATCCCTCCTCACCTAAAACCTGGAGCTTCCTTTGTTAGTAAACTTCCAGATGAGGAAATAAGGATGGTTAGATATCCATCCCTTCTGTATAGAACCAGTATTAATGTGGGGAGTGGGGAGGAAGGAGAGGAGGGGGGAATTTGGGAGGGAAGGGGAATTATAATCTCCCTCCCTTAACACCGGTGGCCCCCACCCCCAAACTTCCAGTTGTTCCACCAATTTATCCACTATTCACTGAACAAATACAAATGATTTCATTGTGTGGTAGAAAAAGTTCTGGACTCGGTATCAGGAAACTTTGCCTCTGCCACTAGGTAGCTGTGTGACTTTGATCCAGTCAATTTCCCCCTGAGTTAGGGCATTGTTACTGTAAATGAGGGGGGTTGGACAGGTAGTATAGTGTGTTGAATTTGAATTCAAAACATATGGATAGAGAGCCCGGCTCTGACGCATGAGTTGTATGATCATGGAAAAATTATTTCACCCTTCTGAGCCTTACTTTCCACATTTATAACATTGAAATAAATGATACTTAAACAGAGTTGTTGTGAGAACAGTGCCACATAAATATGAATCACCATTATCACAGCCATTGTCGTTGTCATCGTCTTAGAGGCAGAGGGACAGAGAGGATAAAGAGCCAGGCTTGATTGAGGTCAGGAAGGTCTGGCTTCAAGTCCCACATGTGGCATATCCTGGTTGTGTGAACCTGAGATAATCACTTAACACCTCTTGGATCTAGGCACCAGCTGACAAGTTGCAGAAAAGGTACCAACCTGCATTGGTAGAGAAAGTTTCCTCAATTGGGAATTCCAAAACCAATGAAATCACAGGTCTTGTCTCTTAACTCTCTTAACTCTAAGACGGCTTACAGATCTAATATTCTATGACTTAGTAATTGAGGCTAGGATAGCCAGGGTGCTTCACTTTCATATTCATCAATGAGGTGCCTTAGCACTATGCCTTACAAATAACAGGCATCCACTAAACAGTTATTGAATGAAATTAATTAATTCATTGCCCTTGAGATAGATGGAGAGTGGTGTTTTGTTGACATTCACTAAACCTACTGTGTGCTTGGTGACAGCATGATGTAGGCATGACGCATGACAGATAATGTAGGAGAGACCAACATGTATTTTTATCCCCTACTCTCTACAAGTTTATAGTCTTTCTTTTCTTTTCTTTCTTTTTTTTTTTTTTGGTGAGGCAATTGGGGTTAAGTGACTTGCCCAGGGTCACACAGCTAGTAAGTGTTAAGTGTCTGAGGCTAGATTTGAACTCAGGGCCTCCTGACTCCAGGGCCAGTGCTCTATCCACTGCACCACCTAGCTGCCCCTACAAGTTTATAGTCTTATGAAGGATTAAGATATGTATGCACAAAACAGAATAGGTTTTCTTAAGTTACAGTATTAAAAATTCACTTGTGAATTGATTGTTTATTTCAATGGAAAAATCCATTCCAGTCCCAATGGTATAAATGGTGGTAAGTCTCCCAGGCCAGTACAGAAAAAACAATTTAATTGAAATACAATATTTTGGCAGTAAATAACAGTAGACAATGACATTATTGTCAGTCTAGTAATTTAGAAAAAAATGATTAAATGATTTTTTTGATTTTAAATGCTGAAGACATTTGAATGATCATTGGTCTCATTAGATGATAAGGATGTATGTATGTGTATGTATATATACACACACATATAAAGCCTTTTATGGAAAATGGGAAGGGACTTTTGGGCATTTTAAAGGTCTTGGCACTGTGATTAATGGCACTAGTCCTTTATTGTCTAATTTCCCTTAATAACTCATATTTATATAGCACTTATACTTGAAGATTAAGGGCTTTTGTTTTACCTAAAAAGGAAATTCTTTTTGTAAGCTCCCCATCACTTGAGTTGTTCACGTCAGGGTAAATTGGGAGTTTGGATTTGATTATTTCTAAGGCCATTTCCAAGTCCCAGATTCTCTAAGTAGAACTTGATAGGTACATGGCACTTTACAGTTGGTAAAGAGTTTTATATACATTATCTCATTTGGGCCTCACAATAATTCTGTAAGGTCAATTTATGAATTATTTTGGGAGATATGGGTGCAGAGGATGGCAACAAGGATGGGGAAGGGACTTGATATCATGATATATGAGCAAAAGCCAAAGGAAGCCATCATTTTTAGACTAGAAAACAGACCTGGCAGAGGGTAATGGAAGGCAAGAGGGTCTTATAATAGCTATTTTCAACCATTTTAAGGGTTGCCATGTAGAAGAGTTTGGAATATATTTATTTTGTCTAATACCAGAAGGAGGACTTGGTCTAATGGTTGAAAGTTATAGAACACAGAGTTCAATGTGAATGTGAAAATGAAAATGAATTTTCTTCCAGTTGTAGGGTCAAAAAATTTTAAAAAGAAATGGATTATTTTGTGAAGTAATGAACTTCTTGTCATTGGAAATATTCAGCCAGAAACTGGATGATGACTTGTCAAGGATAATAATAATAATAATAATAATAATGACAACAACAATAATTCTAGTAGCAAAAATAGTAGCTTATATTTACATAGAACTTTATGGTTTACAAAGTGTTGTGAGGTAGCCTACTCCACTCTTTAGAATCTCTAAATATTGGGAAGTTTTCTCTGCATTAAGCCTAAATCTGCCTCTTTGCAGCTTTCTCCATTGCTTTTGCTTTTGTCCTTTGGGCCAAATAAAGGAACTCTAATCCCTCTTTCTTGTGGTACTACTTCAAATATTTGAAGACAGTGGCCATGTCCCTCCCAAGTCTTTTCTAGGGTAAACGTTCCTAGTTCCTTCAATTGATACTCATATGACAAGGGTCCAAGGCCCTTCAATATCCTGATTGCTTTTCTTTTTTTTTTTTCCCCTGGTTGCTTTTCTCTGAATATTCTCTGACTTACTATTATCCCTTCAAGCATGTGGTTCCCAGAACAAGATCCTCTGATCAGAGCAGAGTTCAGATGGAGTATCAACTCTTTGTTCCTGGAAGTTACATCTCTCTTAATGCAGACCAAAATCACATTAGCTTTTTTAGACTGCCACATCACATTGCTGACTCATACTGATCTTCCAGACCACTAAAACTCTCAAATATTTTTCAGGTAAACCACTCTTTAACCATATTTCTCTGTCCTGTACATATGAATTTGATTTTTTTTAATAACTAAAGACGTAACATGTTTCAGTTGACTCTCATCTAAACCTTAGATCCAGTCCAATGCTCTAGCTTTGTCAAGATCTTTTTGGATTTTGACCTTATCATCCAATGTTTTAGTTATCCTTCCCATCTTTGTGGTCTTTGTCTCTTTACTTTTGGGGGGGGAGGGGCAATGAGGGTTAAGTGACTTGCCCACGGTCACACAGCTAGTAAGTGTCAAATTCTGAGGCCAGATTTGAATTCAGGTCCTCCTGAATCCAGGGCCAGTGCTTTAACCACTGAGCCACTTAGCTGCCCCCTCTTTGTGTCCTTTGTGAATCTGACAAGTGTGCCATTTACTAGTAAAAATGTCAAACAGCAAAGGACTAAGCACAGATCTCTGAGGCACTCCACCAGAGACATGTTGCTGTAAGTTGATACTGAACCACTAAGTATGCAGAGCGAGTGAGGAAAGTGAGTAAGCAGTCTTTTGGACTCAATCAGTAAATCCATCTATAATTTTATACACGCACACACATATATGTATGTCCATTTCTAACTCTCTTCTCTACACAGGTATGAAATATCAAATACTTTGAAAAGAATTTAGGCAAACTATGTTTGCAACATTCTTCTGATCTGATAATTTAGTAATCCTGTCAAAAAAAGGAAGTTAAGTCTGTTCTTGATGAAGTCACACTGGTTCTCTGTAATTACCACTTCCTTTTCTAGATGTCCATTAACCTATATCAATGATCTATGGACTCTAAGATTTTCCCAGGAATTCTTTGAGAATCTGATCTTTCTATTCTAAAATATTCTCTGCCATATTCTCAGGGAATTATATGTCATTGGCCGGATCCTGTTGATTTAAGGTGATGGGTCTTTAAAGGCTCTGGAAGCATTTGAAGTACCAGCAGAATAAAAATGAAATGGAATCCTTTTCCCTGGCCCTTCTAAGGCCTGGAAAGAGCAGTGACCAAGAAAGAGAGAAAGCCTCTGGGGAATGGGATCTGGAAGCGTACATGAGGAACATATTCATTTTTAACCTCTGAGAGCAGAGCCAAGGGGGAGGCTGACATGATTTTTCTGAAGATTCCCCCAAAGGGAGAAAGTAATAAAGGCTGTCACCTGTCAGCTGAACTGAAGTCAATGACAGAGGGCCATTTTCTAAGTTGTGTGGTACTGAGATGTGACAGATATTAAAGGCCTTCAACAAGCAGTGAGACTCCCCTGAAGAGAGCGCTGACAATTCTTTATGAGTGTGCTTCTTCCACTGACCCTACGGTGCCCGCTTGTCCCTTGCAGCATGCTGTTCTTATTGTCTGCCACATTGTTGTGATTGCCCAAGGACTGCATTCATCTCTTTAATCATATCGAAAGAAGATCTATGGATGGAGAACAAGAGGAAGAGGTTCTTCCCCCCTCTGGCATTGGGTGAAGAAACAGTGCAGTTGACATTTTTTATGCTGGGCTCTCTATGTCCTTTCTAGGCCAGCTTTCCTACCTCTCTTTCGCCTAAGGCAAAGACCATACCTTTTCCTAGAACCAGAGCAAGAGGGGAAAAAGTCCTAATCAACAGTGATATAGTCAACCAGTAGTTATTGCTTGCGAACCTCGAAGAGAGCCTCCTTCCTACTGTGTTTCTTTTGCCTCAGCCTGTAAGGCCTTGGGGCTAAACCCAGCACTTCTCCTAAGTTGTTTGGGGGAGAGTATACACTCTCGGACAGAGGGGGAACCTCAGGCCTTCTGCCGGTGAATGCATTTTACTTGGGCAGCTCCAAACGAGTCAGTCTTGATCTTCACTTTCATAGTTCACAGTACATGCTGGCTAAAAGCTCCCTCTCAAAGAATAGGTCAAGTCCCAAGTGCCATCACTCACAGTCTTACTATATAGTTCCTAAAGGCAAAAAGTACTGGGAGAGGCTTGTGTCAAGTTGAGAAAGTCCCTGAGTGGTTGGCTTCAGCACTGGAAGGTATCAGTCTCAGGGAGAGAAAACTGGTTTTATACTCTGCCTCTCACCTTAACTATCCCTTTACCCAATCCCCCCTTATGCTTCTGCCTCACTCCCCTAAGGAGACACAGTAATTGATGATTAGCATTCCAAAGCTTGGCTTGCATCCTGTGAGCCCGTCATATTTAATTACATTTTAACTATATTCGTCTTCGATAATAGCACGAACATAATTTAGATAATTATCTCACTCTCTTATTCTCTGACTCTGTCTGTCTCACTTAGAGCTTGCAACAAAAATCGCTTTCTCTGCTGAAACATATAAACAGGCTCTTGGGCCAAGTGCTTTCCTCTCTCTAGCAGCAACAGCTGTTATTGAAACCTCAATGGTTTTGAGCTGCAATTCTGAAAAAGAAAATTTATGTTTCTTCCCGTCTTTTTATTTATGTTTACACACAGTGTGTGTGTGAGTCCATGTGTATGTGTGTCCACAATTGGCCATGCACTCATGCACAATGTGGAAACAGGAGAAGCCTCATCAGTCAAATTAGCACCTGTAAAGTTCTCTCCCAGTTCTGGCATTTTTCTTTTTATAAGGTTTAATGGCTTTTCTCCAAATTTAAACTCTGCTGAACAGTTCTAAATGTCTGGTAAGCCTTCTGAAGAGACAGATTCTTTCTAATAGGGTTTCTGTCACACTTAGATCTTATAATTAATGACCTTTACCCATGCCTATTATGTGCCTCCTCCAGGAGGCAATCAGATAAGAAAACCAGGCCTCTTCTAAGAAAGATGCTTCTTGAGCACATTCATATACAATACACATTACCAAGAGGCTACTCCAGTTTCATTCCAGCACAAACCTGTCCAAAAAGTTTGCATCCAGTTTCTCATTCTAAGACTCTTTTCCAGTAAGCAAAAAAGAAAGACAGACCTCAGGATCCCCTGCAGGGAGATAACATAATAGATTTAGATCTAAAAGGGTCAAGACTTCCAAACTTCTTTCCTTATTTTAAAGATGAAGATGGAGGCCCAGGGGAGTTAAGTGACTTTCCCACAGTCATACAGGTATATAAGTAGTCAGGATTTGAATCCAAGTCATCTGACCCAAATTTAGTGTTGTTTTTACACTGGATTAGATGTACCAACTGTATGGTGATTCCTTTTAAAATAACAGATTTTCTGGTAAAGCCTGATAAGGCCCAGCCCTTAACAGTGGGCATAACTCCTTGGTTATGATGATGATTGCTTTAGCCCACCAACTATGAACTACTTTAGGATGCTGAGCATCCTATTTACTTTCATAAATATAGAGATAAAATGCATTGAGAAATAGAAACTGGACAAACCCAGCTGTTCTGCTGCCAGCACATTACAGGGGGCAGGTATGTGGGGAGATATATTTAAAAGAAGTGTCACATGGATGTGTTCCTAAGGGATCCTCTGCCCTCCTGTTTTATCTTGGTCTGAGCTTTGCTACTACAACTATTTATGAAACCACTTCCAGATTAATGAATAGCCTTAATTCCTTCATTCTTACCTACCCACCTACCTAAACTGAATGATGTCCCTAAATTGTCCAGATCAGAATTTTGTGTTTATTTAACTGTGTCTATGTGGAAGCCATTGCTCTGGTGTCCAGGGACTGAAGGAAAAGGCCAATCCCAAAAGAACAATGTGGGGATAGGTGAGGGGGAATGCTGTGTTGTGGTTATAGTTTACCTAGATTTTGGCAAAGCTTTTGATAAAGTATCTCACAGTATTCTTGTGGAAAAGATGGCAGACTGACTGGCCAGACTCAAATGATTCAGTGTTGACATGGCAGGGATCTGTACTTGGCCCTGTGCTTTGTTAATATTTTTTTCAATGGATAAAGTCATGTATATTAGGATCATCAAATTGGGAGAAAACCCAAAGCAAGGAGAGACAGGTAACAAAGTAGATCAGAAGTTTCAAAATTCTCAAGTGCAGCCAGAGCCAGATTAAAATGTAATTGGGAAATGGTTAATAAGCAAAAATATAATACAACATAGATAATGTTATTTTGTGGTTTTCTGGGTCAATATGTAGCTGCACAGATCTGTTTCTATTTGAGTTTGACATTACTGGATTAGATGACAGTAAGGCTCCAAAAAGATCCTGACAGGCTAGAGTACTGGGCTGAATCTAATATGATGAAATTTGAGAGATAAATGTTGTCTTGACCTTCAATACAAAGAAGTCCACTCAAAAAATATAAGATAGAGGTAGTATGGATGGACAGCAGTTGTCCTGAAAAGGATTTGGGGATGGATAGAAAGTGTGGTATGACCAGAGTGTGGTATGGCCACCAAAGTAACTAATGCAAACTTTGGGTGTCAAATTAGGAAAGGCAGAACCTCCAGGAATAGGGAGGTGACAATCCCATCTTACTCTGCCCTGGTCAGGCCTTACCTGGGGCATTATAGGTACAATAGTTTAAGAAACACATGGGTAAACTGAAGAGACCAAAGGAGAACACATGGAACAGTGAAGGGCCTTGGATAGAATGAAGAAAATGGGTATGAGTAGCCAGGAAAAGAGATGTCTAAGGACATGATAGTTGTCTTCTAATGCTTTAAGAGTCATTGTGTAGAAAAGGGATTAGATTTTTCATTTGGCCCCAGAGGGAAGAACCAGAGGCAATCGGTGGAAGTAGCAATGAGGCCAATTTCAGCTTCATATCAGGAACAAAACAAAACTTATGAGCAACGTGAACATCCCAAAGTGGCAAGGCTTGCTTTGGGAAGTCGTTGAAGTAATTTTCACTTATTGATTCTTTAAGGGATATTTACAGAGTTTTATCAGAGATCTCTAGAGTCTTCATCAAATACTGCACTTACATACAGTTTATACCTTCAGCTAAACCTTTGATATTGAGGGAAATATCCACTTGTTAAAGGTCTTCATTTTGCTAGGGTTTAATCCCTTCTACATTTCCGGGTACACAGGAAGCAAGAATAGACCCGGGAGGCAGAAATAGTTGCTCTTAGTAACTTTTGCACTCATGAGGGAAGGAAGTTCATTTTGTTCAGAAGAGGGTAATATCAATGCCATCCTTGACTCTACACTTTCACTAACCTCATGTATCCAATCAGTGACAAAATCTTGTTCAACCTCAAAACATACCTGGCATCCATGCCTTCCTCTTTAGGCACACAGCCAGCTGCCTCCCTAGTTCAGCCCCTCATCACCTCTCCCCTGGACTATTGCAAAAGCCTCCTAGTATCCCTGCCTCTCAAGTATCACTCTACTGCAAAACATCCTCCACACAGCTGTCCCAAAGTGCAGGTCTCTCTCCAATTCAACAAATTCCAATGGCTCCCTATTGCCAAATTCCACTGATTGATATTTAAAGCCTTTTACAACCTGGCCCCAACCTCTCCTTACCATCTTCTTTATGAACTCTGGTCTGGTCTTCTTCTTTGCTTACACCTAGCACCCACAGCTCATACCCATGCCTTTGCTCCAGCTGTACTCCATTCCGGGAGGGCCCTCCTCCCTCACTGCATCCTCTTTGAATCTCTAGTTTTCTTAAACACTCACCTCTAGTACCATCACCAGAGGCCAATCCACCCTACCCCCCTCCTTCCCCAGTTTCTAGTGCCCTCAGCCCCAAATCTCCTCTTTTCCTTTGAGTAGTCACCCAATGTACACACTGTCTCCTCCATTAGAAGGTAATCTTAGAGAGGGCAGGGACAGTTTCACTTTTGTTTTTTAATAGATCACTGGATTAACCGATTGAGCCTTTTGGAAAATTTCTGCTTGCAGGGTTCAAATTTTTAGTTGTGGTTGGAAAGGAAGCTTCAGCTAGAAGCATTTTTGAAGCGTCTAGGTGTATAAATTATTCTTCATCTGGTGACGAAGTGGATAGAGTCCTGGGCTCAGAGTCTGAAAGACTTGAGTTTAAATCTGGCCTCAGATACTCACTAGCTATGTAACTCTGGGCAAGTCATTTTACCTGTCTACCTTGGTTTTCTCATCTGTAAAATGGGAATCATGGGGCAACTAGGTGGTGCAGTGGATAGAGCACTGGCTGTGGAGTCAGGAGGGCCTGAGTTCAAATCCGACCTCAGACACTTAACACTTACTTAGCTGTGTGACCCTGGGCAAGTCACTTAACCCCAATTGCCTCGCCACCCCCCCCAAAAAAATGGGAATCACAATAGTACCTATCTCCCAGGGTTGTTGTGAGGATCAAATGAGATAGTATTTATAAAAAAGCACTAAGCACAATGCCTGGCACATAGTAACCCCTGTATAATACATACATACATACATATATATATGTATGTATTTTCCCTTCTTTTCCTTATTCGTTCACTTCCTTCTACAACAATGTATTTCTGGTCTTTCTAGGTTTCTCTGAAACCATCCCCTCCATCATTCCTTACATCACAAATGTATTCAATAACATTTACATATTATAAGTTGTCCACCCATTCCCCAATTGTACACCCTCTGGGATTTCCACTCTTTGCCATCTCAAAAAGAGCTAGAAATATTTTTGTACATCCTTAGTTAGAGTTTGTTTTGCTTAGGACTAATCCCTCTCTCAATCTACTCTCTCTCTTATCATACATTTTTTTTGGGGGGGGTGAGGCAATTGGGGTTAAGTGACTTGCCCAGGGTCACACAGCTAAAGTGTCAAATGTTTGAGGCTGGATTTGAACTCAGGTACTCCTGACTCCAGGGCCGGTGCTCTATCCACTGTGCCACCTAGCTGCCCCTCTTATCATACATTAAAAAAAAAATTTTGAGTTCCAAATTCTCTCCTACCTTCTGGCCGTTCCCTCACCCATTGAGAAAGCAAGAAATGATACTAATTTTTAAAACTTTGCACTTATTATTTATTTTTAGCATTCTTTTAAGAAATGTTGAGAATCTACTGTAATTCCCTCATCTCTCTTCTCCTCTTTCCCTCCTAGTTCCCCATTGAGCAAAATATAGTTCTATACCCAATTCTGTGTGTGTGGTTTAAATGTGAGCTACTTCCCCCATCCCTTTCTCCTTCATGTAAGATAATTCTAATTTTCTTTTCCTTTGCCCTGCTCCCCCTTTCCATTCTTCTGTTCTTTCTCTCTCTCTCTCTTTTTTTTTTTTTGCAGGGCAATGAGGGTTAAGTGACTTGCCCAGGGTCACACAGCTAGTTAAGTGTCAAATGTCTGAGGCTGGATTTGAACTCAGGTCCTCCTGAATCCAAGACCAGTGCTTTATTCACTGAGCCACCTAGCTGCCCCCTCCATTCTTCTCTTAAGATCTTCAAGAATGATTCCCAGGCTTTGTCTAAGTAGAAGACCTCTATGAACCATGATGATGATAGAGCCCAGGGAGGATACATGTAGTATCTCCCCATATTAGAATGTAAGCAGTTTATCCTATAGTCCTTTATCATTGTTTGTGTTTACCTTTTTCTGTCTTTCTTAACTCTTGTGTTGGCTGTTTTTTCCTAAGACCCTCTTTTTAAAGGAGGATGTTCAGATCAGCCATATCTTCATTCCTCTCCAGGCTGCACTCCTGACTCTATGGACTTCTTTCTCATGCTTTCTGGAGTTGGGTATCTTTCGCTCTTGCTACCCCCCCTCTTCAGTTTCCTTTTATGTACTGTCTTCTCCCTAGAGCCTAATCTCCTTGAGGGTATGGACTATCTTTTTTTCCTGCTTAAATTTGTATTCTTTGTGCTTAGCAAAGACCTTGAAACATAGTAAGAGCTTAACAAATGCTTACTGTCTTGATGATGCCTATAGAGACTTTTAAAAACCATAATCACGGGGCAGCTAGATGGCACAGTAGATAGAGCACCGGCCCTGGAGTCAGGAGTACCTGAGTTCAAATCCGGCCTCAGACACTTAACACTTACTAGCTGTGTGACCTTGGGCAAGTCACTTAACCCCAATTGCCTCACCAAAACAACAACAACAACAACAACAACAACAACAACAACAACAACAACAACAACAACAAAACATAATCAGTTGACAGCATTAAAGCAACTATGTGAGAGAGAAATTTTATGGACAGTGTGCTAGGTGGATAGCCATCCCTTTGCCTGTTAGGCAGAGGAGAATTCTGTTTTCCTTCCTTCTGCTTTCCTAAGGATTCAGAACTAACAATAGAAAGCTTTTGACAAAATACAGCACTCATTCCTATTAAAAACACTAGAGAACATAGGAATAAATGGAGCTTTCCTTAAGATGATAAACATCTTAAACCATCAGCAAACATTATATGCAATGAGGATAAGTTAAGAGGCATTCCCAATAAGATCAGGGGTGAAACAAGGATGTCCATTATTACCACTATTATTCAATTTGTACTAGAAATGTTAGCCTTAGCAATAAGAGATTGAAAAAAGAAATTGAAGGAATTAGAATAGGCAAGGAGGAAGCAAAACTATCACTCTTTGCAGATGATATCATGGTATACTTAGAGAATCCTAAAGAATCAACTAAAAAACTACCTGAAACAATGAACAACTTTAGCAAAGTTGCAGGATATAAAATAAATCCACATAAATCATCAGCATTTCTATAGATCACCAACAACATCCAGCAGCAAGAGATAGAAAGAGAAATTCCATTTAAAATAACTAGACAGAGTTAACAGTATAGGAACTGTGGATGGGGAGGTGGCATCATGGATCATGTTTGAGTTTCCTGTCCAAGCAGCCATGATGCTACCCTTATCCACAGTGGCAGCCAGAACAAATATCAGTCAGGCAATTAAATTCTTTTGTTCTTGAGACTTTTAGTGTTGGGCTCTGGGAGAACACACCTAACAAAAAAAAAAAAAAACCCAAACCAAAAAATATTCCAAATTCTCTTCCAACCTCCCTCCCCACCCCCCCTTAAGAACTCAAGCAATTCAATATGCTATACTTGTGCAGTCATGCAAAACTTAAACTTTGAATCTTAACTCAATACAATGAGTGCTCTATATACAGTAGGTAGCAATGAGCTGATTGAATGAATGAATGAAGGGGTCTGTGGGTGTTGATACCTTTATAGTTATAGGGTTTAGGAAGTGGGCAAGAATAAGATACCACAGGTTCAAAGATACATAGCTCTGGCAGGAGACAGGAAGATTCCTTAGGGTCTGACTAAAATGTACCAATAATTATGTCGCAAGTTTGGGCTTTTCATTATCTATTTCAACAGCCAAAGAATTATGCTTGAATTTAACTAAAATGCAAAAATACAGGTGTAGAAACTGGAAGTAGAAAAGCCAGTAGCACTGCAACTCTTCTCTGCCAGCAGCACAGTTTCTGGGCTGGTGCAAAGAGCGGCAATTCATTGGTTCTCAAGGGGATTCCCAGGCCCCAGCAGGCCCAGTGTTTAATAGAATCGCTGATTTAATAATATGTGGTTCCTTTCAGTCCATGAAGAGATTGGGCTCATGAAAGAGGCTGATGCTCCTAAGGCGTACCTATCTATGTTACTGCTTGATACCACCTCCATTTTTCCATAGCCAACACATTCCCATGGAGACAAGCATTGAAAATTCTATGACTATATGTGTATAGAAGCCAATTTTCAAATGTTGGAAATTTGACAGTTTTGTTTCCCCATGCTTCAAATACCAAAGGGATCTACAGCACATTATGGACTAAAAACCTGCAAATTTCAGCTTAAAAAACAAAGCCGTTTTAATGAATTCAAGCCAAAACTGTACATGAAACAAAGTCTGACCCCAAGCCCAGAAATACATTAGCTGAGTGCCTGAGCAGTCTTTTCGAAATGGCACAATGTCAAATATGCATAGAACCAAGCATAATTCAATCCCAAACCTTGGAAACTAAGCATTTCCTATGGGTCACCATCCTGATAATACTTCAGAACTGACCAAGAAGCATTATCGAACTGTGCTAGGCAATGGGGGAGATACAAATATTTAGAATATGTGGTCATTTCCATCATGTAGTTTGCAGACTAATAGGGGAAATATGACACGAATGCAAAGAAATTGTAATATCAATAAGGATTTGATTAAATGTCAGGTGCCAGTATATAGATCTAAGTATCATGAATCAATATCTGACTCTTAGGTGATACTGAACACAAATCCCAAGGAATGGTGTCCCCCAAGCCCAGAAAGTGTCAGATACTTTGGGGAAGCCTGTTGCTTCCTCACTGGGATTTCTCCACATCTTTAATCAGGGCCCTGTCTGTTCCTCTTACAATGAGGTAGGCTCAGGAGTCAGGGGAGATACTTTAGACTACCCAAGCTCTCTTATACTTGGTCTTAGCTCAGATGTTTCCAGCCTCATCTTTTTTATCAGGAAGCCCCAATTGCTGAGGGAACTAGGGAGAAGAATCAAAATCCCATGGGACCAAAAAAAATGTTCTTGTTGGAGATGAAAACTATTGTTTTCAGTTTAGATTTGTAAGTGCATCCTAGAGCTATTTAATATACTAAAATCTCTAAATAGGAGGTCTGTAATAATAATAAAAAAGGGCCAATGCCTTCATGATAGGCTTGATAATAGACCCTTTCAGAATTTCCATTAACTGGCAAATTCAAAACAATTAAAATAGCACCTTCTACATGAAAACTTAAGATAGTGAATAAGCAGCAAAATGCTTTGAGGTACTATGTTGCATATAATCTTTTTCCTTTTTCTTTTTTCTTTCTTTCTTTGTTTTTTTTTTTTTAGTGAGGTAATTGGGTTTAAGTGACTTGCCCAGGGTCACACAGCTAGTAAGTGTTAAGTGTCTGAGGCCGGATTTGAACTCAGGTACTCCTGACTCCAGGGCCGGTGCTCTATCTACTGTGCTACCTAGCTGCCCCTCTTTCCTTTTTCACTGAGTAAAAAGATGAATTTTTAAAACCTGTCTTTTCATTTCAAACACTTCCTTGAAAAGGGACTGGCTATATGTAGTATCGGGCCTAAATTCTTCCCTGGCAGTTAAGTCTAGTCATGTGTACTCTCTAGACTCTCACACAATAGTAGTCAATGGGATTCATCTTCTTCTTTAGGCTCAGGAAGGAGCTACAATCTGTCTGATGAGGAGACTTAGATTCTTTCTTCCTTCCATTTCATGCCTCAAAAACAAGTTGACTCCATTGGGCACAAGAGTTTGGTCAAACGCAACATCAAAAACATAATAAACATAGGCTTTTAAATAACAGTGTATTAAGTGAATTTGAAAGGCAAGATTCTGGCTCTCCAAGAGTATATGTGAATTAAGACAGGTAACAGTGATAGAGTTGTAGATTTTATGTGCTTGTTCAATATGTACTTGGGGGGGGGGGCAGGACAATGAGGGTTAAGTGACTTGCCCAGGGTCACACAGCTAGTAAGTGTTAAGTGTCTGAGGCTGGATTTGACCTCAGGTTCTCCTGAATCCAGGCCCAATGCTTTATCCACTGCACCACCTAGCTGCTCCAATATGTATTTTTGATACATTAAATATGCATCTTAATACATTTTCTAAATGTGTACTCTGTGCAAGTATCACTGTGCTTAGCACAATTAAACTGTAAAAACAAGTGCAAGTTAACATAAGAGAATTTTGTGGAAATGGAGAGTGAGGGATCTGGCCAGGGAAATCACCAGGTCAAATCTAATTAACCAACAGAATGAATTCTTAATGTAAAGTGGCCGTCCTTGCCCCATTCCCAATTTACATAAGGTCTACCAACAGATTCTGAAGTTGGAATAATGACAGCACTCACAAAAAGAACGGTCTCATCCTTGCCATTTCTGAAAGTCTGTTCCCATACCCAGTATGAGCTGGGCTGAATTCCTGGCTTTTCTCCCCCTGTTGTCTGTTGTCTATGTTTGTCATGGCCTCTCTCTGCCTGTTATATTTCTTCTAATCTTTTAAAGTCCAGTTAAAATGGCATTTTCTCCATGAAACCTTTCCAGATGCCACCTGGTAACGTTCTCTCCCCCTCAGACCTCACTTAAGTTGTTACAAAGAGGTTAAAAAAGGTGCTAACATATAATGTTGCATTTTATAGTCACCTGTGTATGTACTCTATCTTTCTATTAATCTCTAAGTTCTGTAGGTGAGTCCCTCAGCAGTCTTTTTGAAATGGCATAATGTCAAATATGCATAGAACCAAGTAGAGATATGGACCATGTCTCAGCTAAACTTTGTATCTCTCCTGGTGTGCTCTGCACACCGTAGGCACATAATTGAAAAAAAAAAAAAGAAAACCCAACAAACCTAGCAGAATATATCTTTCATGATATCTATATCTAATAATTTGTTTCAAAATATTATTTAAAACCTTTTTTGAATTCTGTTAATGTTTCCCTAAATTGAAATATGAAGGGAAATCTACATGCTTTTAGGACTAGGAATAGCCCGCCTCATTCTCTTTGATAGTCCCTTGTCCTAAGACTTTTGTAAACTGTCAGGAAATCAGATTACATTCAAAAAGGTTAAAAGTTTTCCTTGTCACATGTATATCTCCTGTGGGGAAAAAAAATACCATACAATTCTTACTACAGTTAAATTAGCTTATTTTTCTAGCATTATGGGTAATGGGAGGGGAAAACTGACTAGTAACTTTTTGATTCTATTGACAGGCTATAAAATCAGATAGATCAGCTATTAATCTCAGAAAGGCTGTGTTAACCATGTGCAATAAATTTATTACCTTATGAATAAGCTCCAGGTCATAATGGCTGGATGTCTGGCATTTCACCATTTCCATGATATTTTTTTATCAGCTGCATTTAGGGCAACTTAGTAAGGATACTATTTATGTTTCCAGAGGCACTAAAAGTGATACAGATATAAAAGAGGCAGACACCGTGCCTGCCCCTAAATGTCAGGGTAAGCTGAGCAAAAGGTTTTCAATGCCGATGACAACTTGAGGGGATGTGAATCAGGACTGGAAAAGCCCTTAGCCTTTAAAACCTGCTAATGAAAAGCCCCTTAGCACTAGGTGGATTTTGGATGCTCGTTAGTTTTCTGTCAAAGCATCTCAGATAAAGATGTTTGCAATCAGAGGTGGCAAGCAGTTTAGTCAATATTTTTGAAAAGTTCAACCAAGCATTGAAAACACAAAGAAGATTTTATAAAAAGTTATTCAACCTAATTACACTGCCCCTTTCTTTTGGCCTTTGTCTTTATCATGACTGTACTGGAGGTACCTGCAACAGGGGAAATTGATGTTCCTATATCATTTGCTACTACTGTACAGTATAGGAAGGGTGGGGTTGAAGGACATTTAAAGGGGACGAAATGTTATCTCATTATTGTTCAGCTGTTTAAACAAGTGAGAATTCAATTCCAAGGACCTATTTTGTGAAAGACACTATGGTAGGTGCTAGAGTACAAAAATAAGAAAAAAAAACATGACCACCCTTCAGATTGCTGAAGTTGGCTCTCATACCCATGGAAGGCTTCTCTTCTCTAAGCTAAATATTCCCAGTTCTTTCAACTGATCTTCATAGTCTATGAACTCGGGGGCAGCTAGGTGGCGCAGTGGATAGAGCATTGGCCCTGTACTCAGGAGTACCTGAGTTCAAATCTGGCCTCAGACACTTAACACTTACTAGCTGTGTGACCCTGGGCAAGTCACTTAACCCCAATTGCCTCACTAAAATTAAAAAAAAAATGAAGACATAGTCTATGAACTCATGGCCCCTCCCTCACCATCTTCATCTGCCTCTCAGGATGCTCTCTAGCTGATCAATGTCCTTCCTAAACCTGGTTCCAAGAACTAAATATGAGACTTGAGGTATGATCTGACTTGGGCAAATAACAAGGACACTATCACCTCTTTGTTCTCAGAAGCCGTGCCTCTTATTGGATCCAAAATTGCCTTAGCCGCCACATCAAAGTGCCGAAACATATCGAGCTTCCTAAAGTGCAGGCCTGCCCATGTTAGCCACCTACTCACTAAATAAAGGCACCTCCCCTTTGACTTCATGATCAGATACCCAATGCTGTTTGGCTTTTAGAGCTCTTCACAGCCTGACTCCTTCCTCCCTTTCCAAGCTCACTGAACTTTACTCTTCTCCATGTATTCTAACATTCAGTAACGCTGGATGCTCCATTCACAAGACACTCCATCTCCTGACCCTGCCTTTTTAGTGGCTGTCCCCCATGCCTGCAATACTCTGCCTCCTTGTTTCTCAGAGCCTACCTCTGGCCAGGAGCCTTTCTTCGCCCCCCTGCCCCTCACTTGTGTTTTCCCTCTGACATCACCTCCAGTTTACTTTTCATGTAACTTGTACAGACATGGCTGTTTGCGTGCCTTCTCTCCCATCAGATTATCAACTCCTTGAGGGCAGAGACTGTTTTTAACTTTCTATCACTAGGACTTAGCACAGTGCCGGACACAGAGTATGAGCTTAAATAAATGCTTATAGACTTGACCATCCCTATGAATAGCTGAGGTGGAAGATACTGGTAAGTCATTCAAATTGAAAAAGTTGATGAGATGAGCGGCCATGATGTTAAGCAGGAGAGGCTGGGGTATGAGAAGATGATTCCAGGTACTGAACTCTTAAGAAGGAAGAATGGCCATATCATGACTGCAATAAAGACCTGGTTAGTGATACAGACAGATGTGAATATCACAGAGAAAGGATGCTGAATGACAACATCAAAAGGGAGTCTGGAAGTGAAGTGTTGCAAACTGTAGTTCTGGAAATGGCTTTTCGCTACATGCTTCTCCTTCCAGTCGATCTTTTAACCATGTCGAAGCTGCCCTCTTACCTTGGAACACCTGTCGGTCCCTGTGACCTTCTCAATCTGGAATAACCCTTCCTTTTCCCACTGGTCACTTCCTTCCACTACCTCCATTTTGGGGAGGGGCCCAGGCTGGCTGGTCTTTATTGCCCTCCCTTTTGTGATTTGGACTTTCTGGACTTAAACACATGTCCTTTCATTGGTACCTTTATTCCTGCTCCTCCCTCCTCTTTTCACTTCCCTTTTGTATGTCTTTGCCCATTACATTCTAATGGGCATTCTCAGGGATGGGGGTTGGCTTTCTTTTTGCTTGTTTTCATATCTCCAGCACTTAGCATAATTCCTGCACATAGTAAGTGCTTTAAAAAATGCTTGTTGACTGCTTATATTCTCATTCTTCTATAGGGTGGTTGTCTCTCCATAGGATCATAACTGTCGACTGTGAAACAGAAACATATTAAAATCATGCATTCATTTCTGAGTCATTGTATAAAACATGCTGAACTGAGTAAGTATTCAATTGTACTTTTTTCCAACATGAAAATTCTGATTATCTGTAAGCCCATACTTTAGGGTTTAAAAAATGCTTTCTAAATATCAAAAGGATTAGAAGGCATTGAAGGGAAAATCACACAGGTAAAGTTTGAAATGCTATGATTAACAATGGATTTAAGCAAAATGGCAAGGTGATCCAGGGAAAAGGTAATCTGTAGCATATTACTAATACTAAGACTCCTTCAATCCAGTAGTTGTAAATGAGACTGATCCTATTTGGATACATTAGGAGAATTCACGAACCCTTCCCTGTCCTCTCTCCCCCATCTTCACCAGTCAGGTGAAATCTCTATCTACTCACATTCTTTGACAACTCTTTTGGGGGGTATTTCCATGAATTTATCAGACTATAATTTCTTTTAGTTACTTGAAGTACAAGTTTTATTTTTCTTTGCTAGACTGGGCAGAAACCACATCTTAGTTATCTTTTTATCTCATGTGGCAACTAATGAGTGCTCAATAAGTGTTTGTAATTGAATTAAGTAGAAGATATTGGAAACCTCCATAGATTTGTTTCCCTGGATATAAGAGTTATTTTCATGAATAGTAAAAGAACTTAGGAGTGAATTACACCTTAGACTCCTTTACTTCTTGGTTTCATTTAATATACATAATAAAATATAGATCTATATTTAATAGAGTAATGTTTAGCAGCTGGCTACAACATTGGATGGCGGCCTAAACTACTATCTTAGGGAAATTCTCAATGGTTCCTGTAAGCAGAAGGGAGTGTTTACTTATCAATTAAATATAGTCATATGGTGAATAAGGAATAAATTAATGGATTGTATTGCACCTGAGTATTCTAATCAACTATACCCCATTATCTGGAAGGTGACATGTCAGAGAAGTAAAAAGGTATTTAGGCATAGGTCAGACAGGGAAGAACAGAGCTAGAAAGACTCCATGTAAGGTTATGGGGATATAGAGTAAATATCATACAAATTTCTTGGGAAAATATTTTCTGTATTTGTCCTCTCTCTCTTTCTCTCTCTGTATGCATGTGTGTGTATATACACAAATGTATATGTGTGTGTGTGTGTGTATATATATGTATATATACACACACACATATATACATATATAAAAATATATATAAATAAAATAAAACTATCTAATACAAATGTAGTTTAAAAGTTCATTCATATGTTTAACACTGAAGGATAAAAAAAAGGAAAATTCTCCCCTTCTCTTTTTACCAAAAGACCTTGTCACCATCTCTGACTCTCTCAACAAGCCTTGGCAACAGATTGGATTTCTGAGGTGATGATAGTAAGAAGTCAAGGATGATATCTAATTTTTAAGCCTGGGTGACTGGAAGGATGGTAGTGTCTTTGACAGTAATAGAGAAGTTAGAAAGAAGGGAAGGGTTTTTTTTTGGGGAAAGACAAGGAGTTAAGTTTTGGACATTTTGAGTTTAAGATGTCTACAGAACATACAGTTCAAGATGTCTGCAGGAGATATTAGGCAAGCAATCTTGAATTATTTTTAACATATGGATGGGTAATACCTTGTTGGAAGAGATGCTTGGAGGCTATATTTTGCAAAACTAATTAATTAACAAACAATAAACAGAGCAGAATCTTGTATGCTCTGTACCTCTCAGTCCATTGTATGACTGTGAAAATATCTGATATAGACAATCTTGGGGAACTCTGTTTCCTTCCAATATTTTTATCAAGGAAATTCTCAATACCTGTATATATCAATGTATTTTTTTTTTGTCCTGGGTCCCTGATGAAAACTTATTCTACCAATTCATACCTTTTCTGCAACTTGTAGCCTTAGAAAGTTGCTTGGGGGCACTGAGAATTTAAGTAACTTGCTCAGTGTCACATAATCAGTATTTTATTAGAAGTAACTTGAACCTAGGTATTTCTGACTGAGGTCAGCTCTTTCTCTAGTATGCCATGTTCTTTTTTCTAGGTCATCCTCACAAATAATTTATAGATATGAGAAAGTACACATATAGGTCAATATCTATCAATATGTCCTCAGGTGTTCATGACTTTTTCGGGCTTTTTGGGACATCTCTCTTTCCCTCTTTCAAACACCTTGAAAAAAAATCACAATCCTTTTCAAATTGTGTTGTCTGCAGCACAGATTTCTTTGATGGGCCCTATGTCTGGCCCAGCTGCTTTTCCCATCTTGGTCTCTTCTATTGTCATTTTCACTTCTTCAGTCCCTAATTTGCCAATCTTCTGGGTGTGTGGCACAGTTGTTTTAATATACATTTCTCTTCATATTAGCAATTTGGAGCAATTTTTATATGGTTCTTAATAATTTGCAATTCTAATTTTGAATATAGTTTACTAATTTCCTTTGAGCACTTATGAAATTATTTCAGGTGTCATATACTTGTATTAATTCCCTATAAATCTTACGTATCAAATGCTCAGCTGATATACATTCATTTCTAGTCGTTTTCTAGATCATTATTTTACACTTCCACTTTCTCTTTCAAGAAACTGAATAGTCTAGCTTTTCACTCTTTTCTCTTAATACCATCTTCCCAAAACAGTAAGCTTTCTTGTTTACCTCTTGGCCCTGGACATAGTTAATAGATACCAGTCCTTTATGTGTCCTGGTTCCAGGGAAGTTGTTTGGCAAAGAGCATCATTTCTTTTCTTCGTTTTCTAAAGAGCATTATTGCTATGTGGGTGGCCTGGATGTATCTTAGGACCATGATGTCAGAGATCCTATTCTGCCATTTACTGTTAAGCATAAAGATGACACGTCAATCCTATAACATCGAGTCAGTAAGCTTCCCTGAGATCACACTGGCCTTACAGGTTTAGTTTTCATGTTTCATTCTCTATTAATTACATTCAATTCAACACACACACACACACACACACACACACACACACACAGACATGTGTGTATGTATTTATCTATCTATATTTGGACAGTAGGTAAGAGTTTGGTGACATATATGAGGTAGATCTATTCAAATCTGTTTCTCTGGGTCAGATTTTAATAATATCTTAGTTTCCTTCCCTTTATGATTAGTTTGTAGCACTGTATTGACTCTGCAAAATAGTCCAGTATCTTATATTCAGCTTCTGTTTTCCTTTTCAGTATGTAGGACAGCGTTACCATACTAACAGCTCCTGGATGTATGTTTCAAGGTCTGTGCAGTGTATAGTAAAGACTCATGAACATTTGAACATTCAGTCCATTTCTGTAGAAGGATGCATATAGTGTTATTAAATCACCACTTCAATACCATTTTCTTCTTTTCTATACTAAATAATCCTTTCTCATCAGCATCAAATAAATAGTCAAAGTCTGACTTTCCAGCTCTTTAATCATTTTGGTTTCTTTCCCCTGGAGGCTTTCCAATTACTCCACATCATCTAAGAGGTCAACTTTGCCACCATCTCATTTTTGTTTTTAATTTTACTAATGTGATGACACAGTCAGCGGAGTTAGTTTTCCAATAAAGATGAATAAGGGCAGGGGGCTCTATAGATGGAAAGAAAGGTTATTAAAGTAAAATGAACTCACCAGGTCAGTGAAACATCTTCACTTTTAGATCCATAAACAAAAATGCAAATGCTTTCAGATACCAAACACAATGTTGTGCTATACATGCCATCTCTCCTTAGTGACATTCACTCCAGAATATGAAAGATTGAATATACTCCCCAAAGAACCGGCAATTAGGCTCTCTTTGGCTAATTTATTTTTAATATGGTACATGAGATTCATGAGCTGAGGCGGCTGTGTTTTAAATACTAATAAAAAAACTCAGGAAAGTAATTTATTAAAAATGAAGGTAATAAAAAAGTGATACACTTATAGCTAGAGTGTCGGCTCCTGGGGATAGGTGGTCAGAAAGTACTCACCACTGTAGAGGGCCCAGAGGGAAGCAGCAAGGACTGATGCCAGTTTGGGGGAAGTGTGAGAGTGAGGTCACTCTGACAGTCTAGTCCCTCTTTTCCTTGCATCTTGCTTCTATATCAATCTGAACCAGGTTCCCTAAAGAGCATGTTGTTTTATCAGTTCCAGTCTGAAAAAACCTGTGCTTCTGAAAAAGGGTTTATTTTCATCTCTCTCTGTACTATTCCTAACCCTGGTGTTATGAGAAAGGGATAGTAGATCCTTACAAGTCAAAAGTTGCTTCTACTTAAATATCTTCTACAAGAAAGATGTGTTTTGTTTTTAGGATCTGAAGCTACTCCTTTCTGCAGGGTTTGGCAACACACACACACACACACACACACACATGCACAGAGTCCAACTAGGGATCTTTTACTCAACTCTCATAAAGTTTTATGGCATGTGATTCATTACAGAAATAACACTTGATAATGCAGATTTATTGCACTGAAAAGCTCAACTTTAAAAAATGATTTAATGATGTCTATACTTATTTTCTGACATCTTTATAAAGCTGTTAGTATAAAAATATACTTTTCTTTTTCAAAATAATTCTGCCTTTTATAACTGTCGTGCAATACCAGAGCAATACATTAAAAATGTATTGAAAATGTTGCAGAAAAAGTGGCGGGAGCCTAACTATGTTGAACAAATGTCACTCCAAGCACCAAGCACTTAGTTCTTTCGATCCTGGAGGAAATCTCCTTTTCTCTTCCTGATTCACAGGTGTATCCTCTGCTCCTGGCTGTTATTGTTATTATAAGTACATAAGTGAAGACCCCCCCCCAAGGTCATATGGATGCAGTAACCCAGTAAACAAACAAGCCATTGATGATCATTTAAAGCTTCTTTTCTTCCTCTTTTAACCAGGTTTATGAGCAAATCTTGATGATTTAACCTTTCAGCCAATTAGAACAGAAGGTCTGATTGATAGCAAATGAATAAATAACATTTTAGTACAGGAGATAGAATCATCCTCTCCTATTAATCCAGCTCCTGTGCTGGTGTGTAGGTAACATGATATTTATCATGCCACTCTGTTACATTCCCTTGGGGTGTCATTTCATAGCCTACCAGTAAAAACTTCACATTTACAGCAACTGCCCCTCTATTACTGTCGATAACATCTAATTGATATGTCAAACCTCCAAGGAGTGCTGTAAATTGTAACACTGCCTCCCCGAAGAAAATAAACTGGTGAAAAGGTAAATCAGCACTGGTCTTCCTGTAATAACCTGGCCATTTTGAGGTCTAAGCATATCCCAGCAGTAACATCCCCACCCATCCTTTTCCAGCCTTAGCATTCCTTAGCAAAGCCAGTTTTATAGAGCTCTGAAAAGCACTGCTACCTTCCTGCACTAAATGGCAAAGTGAGTATTGAGCTATAGCTCACTGGCTGGGGACATGCAAACTCTTTTATTAGTCTAGACACTGGGCTCAAGAGTAATTCAAAAAAGAACAACAATAATAACCAAATTAATAATAATACACTTTGTTTCCGAAGGACAAGAAACAATGATCAAAAATATGACCTTACTGTCAAGTACACGCACACTTGCTTTTTGGAGATCAATTCTACCTACCTCTATATGCTTTTTTCATTTCTATTTTCTCATTTTTCTTAGAGTTTTAATGTGGATATGGCAGGCAGAAGTGACCCTTGATGTTTAGGGGAGGAATTTATGATTACAATAATAAAAATTTTAACATTAACCCAAGAGCCAGCTCTACTCAGTATTAGTCTAAATTTTTTCTCCCTATAATTCAAGGATATTTGAAGCAAAGTGCAGTTGAAGATGGCTCACAGGGTTTTATAAGAGCTAATTTAGTGGACTGAGACAGGAAAACTTTGGGTTCAAATTCTTTCTCTAACACTAATTTGCTGCAATCTCTTGAGAGTTTCATTTTCCTCATTTGTAAAAGGAGACTGATAATAGCACCTACTTAGTTGTGAGGATCAAATGATATGACATAAGTAAAAGGATTTTCAAATGGGTGACATAAATGCCAACTGCTATATTGTTATTAGTAGTAGAAAGGTCTTTAATTTAGAAACAGAATCACCTTTTTGACCAATTCATTCTTCCATTTCTTCATAGCTTTTTTTCAGCTCTGATACCCATAATACCCATTTGCTACTTTAGCCAAGCGTTTCTACTTTTTTCCATTTAAAAATTTTTATTTTCAGTTAGAATTCTCTAGCTTTCTTTCCCTCTCCCACCTACTGAGAAGGCAAGAAAAAAATCCATTACAAATATGCAGTCATGCAAAAAAAATTCCCTTCCAAAAATAAAAAAGAAGAAAAAAATGTGCCTCAAATTGTACACTGAGTCCATCATCTCTCTATATAGAAGTGGGATAGGCATGTTTCATCACAAGTCTTTTGGAATTGTGACTGGTCATTGTGTTGATCAGAGTTCCTAAGTATTTAAACATTGGTTTTTATTTTATTTTAGTGAGGCAATTGGGGTTAAGTGACTTGCCCAGGGTCACACAGCTAGTAAGTGTTAAGTGTCTGAGGCCGGATTTGAACTCAGGTACTCCTGACTCCAGGGCCGGTGCTCTATCCACTACGCCACCTAGCTGCCCCGGGGTTTTATTTTATAAATTGTTTCAGTTCTGCTCATATAACTGTGTCAGTTCATACGAGTCTTCAAAGTTTTTCTGAAACTGCCCATATCATTTCTTATAGCATAACAGTATCCCGTCACATTCATATACCACAACTTATTCAGTCATTCTCCAACTGAAGGATGCCCCCTCTGTTTCCAATTCTTTGCCCACAAAAAGAGCTGTTAAAAATACCTTTGCACATGGGAGTTCTCCTCTTTCTTTGAACTCTTTGGAGTATAGACCTAGTAGTAGGATCACTGGATATGCAGTTTAATAGCCTTTGAGGCACAGTTTCAAACTACTTTCCAGAATGATTGGACCAGTTCATAGCTCCACCAGCAGTACGATAAAGTACCTGTTTTCACATAGCCTCTTCAGCCTTTGCCATTTTCTGCAAACATTTCTATTGACTGTATACTTCCTTATTTCTTTGTGTTCCTCCTTAACCTCATGTAGCCAATTTGATACCCACAGCCCAGATCCTGCCCAGGCTGGTGTTCCCAACACAGTAATTCTTTTGTTTTGCTTTGCTTTGACAAAAATCATCCTAAGCCATTTGCAATACATAAAAATGCTCAGGCTTAGGAGATTCAATGATTACCAAAGATTACTTTGTAACTTTCCTACAGTGGAATTCCTTTTTCTGCTTTATCTGGCTAGCTGACTGCTCAGTGGACAAGATTCCTGGTGTTCTAAGTCCTGTTATTAGGAATTCACTGCTGGCAGGCATCGCCATCATAACAGTGTTGTGAAATGAAAAGAACACTAAACTTGGAACCAGAAGATTTGTGTTAGAGTCCTAGCTAGAAAACCTATTAGTTGTATAGCCTTGGGGAGGGCATAGACTCTTTGAACCTCAGTTTCTTTAACTGTAAAATGGGAATAACGTATTCCCTACTTCACAGCCTATTATGAGTATCAAAGGTGATAAACAGATTTTTACTAACCACAAAGTGCTTATGTACATGTAAGCTATTATTGTCATTATTATTGTGATTGCAATAAAGATATAGGCACTAGATAGATTATTTCAATGATATAGGGCATCCCCAGGTAAGGAAACTCCCTCTTTGAGTTGCCCAGGGCACTGAGAGATTTTGACTTGCCAGGGTCACACTGCCAGAATGTGTCTTGGGCAGGACTTGAACCCAGGTTTTTTGGCTTTGAGGCCAACTCTTTTATTTCCTATGTTTCACTGTTGTTCATGCAACTAGAGAGAAAAAAAGGAATGCTTGAATCCAAAGCCAGTGATTAATAAGATAACTTTGGGGGTAAAATACACAAGAGATATAGGTAAAAATACATGCAATATATAAATAATAGTAAGGGTGAAATATGTTGTAGAAAGTTTGATCACATGTAAGAGAGCTTCAAAAAAGAATGTAAAGTGTCAGGAAAAGCTGGTCTATGGGGCAGAGTGGATAGAGCAACCAGGCCTGGAGTCAGGAAAACTCATCTTCCTTTGTTCAAATCTGGCCTCAGATCCATAGTAGCTATGAGACCTTAGGCAAGTCACGTAACTCTGCCTCAATTCCTCATCAGTAAAATGAGCTGGAGAAGGAAATGACAAACCTTACTCCAGTACCTTTGCCAGGAAAACTTCAAATGGGGTTAATGAAGTCAGACACCACTGAAAGGACTGAACAATTCTTTATATACAATTCTGGTTCTATAACCTAATCCTAGGTTATTGAACAATGTTAGTCAAGTAAACAGGAAACACCCATCACTTTAAGAGCTTTAAAACACAATGGGCCAAAGCACCAGTAAGTAGCAATTTTAGTCACTTCTACAAGTATGAATTTATTATCTTTTCATTCTCTGTATCTCATGATTTTTGTGTTTAATCTGCACTAATCCGAGTACACATCTTACCATGAAGCTGTCTTAGATATGTGTGCTTTATACTGCCATAGAAATGGCTTGGTCGTCTAGGGTGAAATTGTAATTTCAAGGCTATGATGAAGTATGATACTGTATGCTCACAATATAATTAGAACAAATCTACAAACACAGATCAGACAGTCACATTTAGCATAAACTACATTCACCTTTGATAGAGTTCCTGCCTAAATGACAATCACTGTACAAAGAGCCTCCCCTCTATGGAGCAGGAACCAAGGATATGGACAAAAGAGTAACTGTTCTGTCCCTGTCATGGTCCGCCAAGGGAGTATGTTTTGTTTTGTTTTGTTTTTTAAACATCATCAAGGATTCATAAGGTAAAATTGTCTGAACTTTATTTTATAGCATTTTCCCTGCCTACTGTGGTAAACGAAGGCTTGGCATGCTAAGCTCTAGACTTTTGTAAATTAGGTTCAATCTCAGGGCTTCTCATGAATCACTTTTTGGCTTCTGCCTACAACCTAGGCCTTCTGCAGTAACTTCAGAATATTTAGCTCATTTTAGTTTCTATAGATGGAGAGATAAAGTGGCTATACAATGTACTGGGGACCTTTCTCTACATTTTAATGATACCAATGAAGCATGTAGGCAATAGAGTGGTAGTCCTTTCCTCTTGCTACGTGAACAGTTCACATATTTCTGAGTTATTCATTCCTCTGATTACTTTCTATAAGCTGTTTTCTCGGAATAATTCATCTTCTCTACATGTTGCTGCCATGGTTGCTAACCACCCTGTGTCTCTACATCGCCCTTTGGGTAATCCTTAGTTTCAATTCTTCAGAGACTGTAGTAATCATTGGCTCACAGTCATGCAATATCACTAGAACCACAGTTTGTTAAGATGGACCTGTGTTTCCAGGAGAAGTGTGAGGTGTCATTAAAAGAACTACAATTTCCTAAAAGTACTTCCCAGTGCACTTTTTTCTTCCTGTTTAATTTTGGGCCCAGTTCCTTGTTCTTTTGCAGTGTCTATCCGAGAAATATGTAAGTAAAGACAAGATTTATGGGTTTTCCATCAAGCTGCATATCATAATCTAGACAAGGGCTTCTTAAAACTTTTTCCACTAGTGACCTCTTTTCGCCTGAGAAATGTTTATGTGACCCCGGGTATATAGGTATATAAAACAGCTATACATAACCTTTTACTGTTGCCAAAGTTTTCATGACCTCCACATTCAGTTACACAACCCCCTATGCGGTTACAACCAATAGTTTTAGAACTATGATCTAGACAATAGCATTTTTTATAAATTAAAAAAATTTATCCTAAATATTCTTTTCTTTTTAAATGTAGAGTTCCAAATTCTTGCCCTTTCTCCCAATCTTTGTCCACCCGCTGAGAAGGCAAAAAATATATTGGTTGTGCATGTGAAATCATGCAAAACATATTTCTAAATTATCCACACTGCCCCCAAAAAACAAAAAAGAAAATTAAAGAAAGTGAAGAAATTATACTTTGATTTACATTCAGAGTTCATTAGCTCTCTCTCTCTCTCTCTCTCTCTCTCTCTCTCTCTCTCTCTCTCCGGAGGTAGAAAACATTTTTTTCATTTTGAGTTCTTTGGAACTGTCTTGGATCACAGTGTTGATCAGAGAAGCTAAGACTTTTACAGATGATTATCATAACAACATTGCTATTACTGTGCAGTACTGCTCACTTCATTTTGCACCAGCTCAAATAGGTTTTACCATGTTTTTTCTGAAACCACCCCCATGTCATTTCTTATAGCACAATAATACTTCATCACAATCATATGCCACAATTTGTTCAGCCATTCTTTAACTGATGAGTATCCCCATAATTTCCAATTCTTTGTTACCACAAAAAGAGCTGCTATAAACATTTTTTTGTACATATAGATCTTTTTCATTTTTCTTTGATCTCTTTGGGGTACAGACCTAGTAGTGGTATTGTTGGATCAAAGGGTTATGTATACAGTTTTATATCCCTTTGGACATAGTTCCAAATTGTTTTCCAGAATGGTTCGACCAGCTTACTACTATACCAATAATTTATTAATGTACCTATTTTCTCTGATCCCCTCTAGCATTTGTCATTTTGGATAGGTATGAAGGAGGTACCTCAGAGTTGTTTTCATTTGCCTCTCTCTAATCAATAGTGATTTAGAGCCTAGCTTCTTAAACTATTGGTTGGGCCCTAATATAGGGTCACGAAAAATTAACAGTAAAAGGTTATGTATACCTATTTTATATAGCTATATACCCAAGGTCACATAAAAATTTCTTGGGTGAAAAAAGGGTCACAAATGGAAAAAGTTTAAGAAGCCCCGATTTAGAGCTTTTTTGGGGGAGACTACATAAAACTTTAATTTCTTCTTCAAAAACTGCCTGTTTATATCCTTTGACCATATATTAATTGGGGAATTGCTCTTATTTTTATAAATTTGGCTCAGTTACCCATATATTTAAGAAATGGGGCCTTTATCAGAGAAACTCGATCTAAAGATTTTTGATATTATTTCATTGTCTATGGCACCTTTTAGCAAACTGTAGTTTCCCTGATTATCTCTTTCAATTAATTCTAATTTTGCTTTTCCTTTGTCTGAGATCATGATTACCACCCCTCCTCTCTAAACTTAAGCTGAAGCATAACAGACTCTTTTCTAGCCCTTCATTTCACCTTTCTGTCTGTCTTTCTGTCCCAAGTGTTTCTCTTGTAAACAATACATTGTTGGATTCTGGTTTCTAATCCAGAATTCTGCTTTCTGCTTCCCTTCTATGGGTTAGTTCATCCCATTCACATTCACTGTGCATCTACTTCCATCCCATTTTTGTGTTTGTCCTTTTTCATTTTATCCTGTTCCTCCTCCAAAGTCTATCTTGCTTCTAACCACTGACTCCTCCAATTCACCCTTCCTCTTATCATCCCCTCTCATTTCTCTTAACCCTTCCCCTCCTATCTCCTTATTGGGTAAGATAGATGTCTATACTCAAATTAGTGTGTGTGTACATACATAGACACACACACACATTCTTTCATTGAACCAATTCTGATGGATAAGGTTCAAACATTGCCCTTCCCCATTTTCTGCCTCTACTGTAAAAACTCTTCCTTAAACACCTCTTTTATGTGAGAAAATCTACTTCTCCCTTTCCCCTTTGCCCAGGGCATCCCTTTCTCACCTCTATATTCCTTTTTTGGAGATCATCTCAACATAATTGACTCACATCTGTGCCCTTTGTCTGAAGGCTCCTTCTAAATGCCCTAATAATGATAAAGTTCCTAGGAGTTACAGGTTTCCTCTTCCTGTATAGGAGTGTTAACAGTTTAACACCATTGCATCCCTTATAATTTCTCTTTCATGTTTGCCTTTTTATGCTTATCTTGAGTCTTCTGTTTGAATGTCAAATTTTCTATTTAGTTTTGGTCTTTTCATAAGAAGTGCTTGAAAGTCCTCTATTTCATTAAAAATCCATTTTTTCCCTTTGAAGGATTGCACCCAGTTTTGCTGGGAAGGTTATTCCTGATAGTAATCCTAGCTTCTTTGCCCTCCAGAACATCATATTCTAACCCCTCAGCTTTTTCAGTGTAGAAGCTGCTAAATCTTGTGTGATCCCAACTGTGGCTCAATGGTATTTGAATTGTTTCTTTCTGGCTGCTTGCAATATTTTCTCCTTGACCTGGGAACTCTGGAATTTGGCCACAATATTCCCACATTTTTTTTTTGGGTGGGGATCTCTTTTAAGAAGTGACCAGTAGGGGCAGATAGGTGGTGCAGTGGATAAAGCACTGGCCTTGGACTCAGGAGTACCTGAGTTCAAATCCAGCCTCAGACACTGTGTGACCCTGGGCAAGTCACTTAACCCTCATTGCCCCCCCCCCCAAAAGAAGTGACCAGTAGATTCTTTCAATTTCTATTTTACCCCCTGGATCTAAAATATCAGGGCAGTTTTCTTTGATAATTTTTGAAAGAATATGTTTATGATGGTTTTTGTTTTTGTTTTTCAGGTAGTCCAGTCCATTAATTTTTTTTTTTTTTGGTGGGACAATGAGGGTTAAGTGACTTACTCAGGGTCACACAGCTAGTAAGTGTTAAGTGTCTAAGGCCGGATTTGAACTCAGGTACTCCTGACTCCAGGGCCAGTGCTCTATCCACTGCGCCACCTAGCTGCCCCCTTCCATTGATTCTTTTTTTTTTTTTTAAGTGAGGCAGTTGGGGTTAAGTGACTTGCCCAGGGTCACACAGCTAGTAAGTGTTAAGTGTCTGAGGCCAGATTTGAACTCAGGTACTCCTGACTCCAAGGCCAGTGCTCTATCCACTGCGCCATCTAGCTGCCCCTCCATTGATTCTTAAATGATCTCTCCTCTTCTATTTTTTTTTTCATTCCTTTGTCTTTGTTTTACTGTTTCTTGAAGTCTTATGGAGTCATTAGATTCTTTTTGCCCACTTCTAATTTTTAAGGAATTATTTTCTTCAGTAAGCTTTGGTACCTTTTTTTTTTTTTACATTTGACTAATTTTGCTTTTTAGGAATCCTTTTCTTGAGTGAATATTTGTGCCTCTTTTTACCATTAGTCCAATTTTGTTTTTTAAAGTGTTATTTTCTTCAATATTTCTTTATTTTTCCCCAACTGCATGTAAAAACAATTTAAAATATTCATTTAAAAACTTTTTTACTTCCAAATTCTCTTCCTTCCTCCCTTCCCCCCTCCCTAAGACAGTAAGCAATTTGATATAGGTTATACATCAAACTGAAAATTTAACAATCAGTTCTTACTTGGCTCCAACAGTATTCCTTTCTTCAGTATTTTTTTTTGTGCCTCTTTTACCAAGCTGTTAATTCTTTTTTCATAATTTTCTTGCATCACTCACATTTCTTTGCCTATTTTTCGCTCCACCACTTTTATATTTTTCTTTAATTCTTCCAGGAATTCTTGCTGTCCTTGGGTTAAATCAGTATTTTTCTTTGAAGCTTTGCTTGATGTTTTCACACTGTTGTGTTTTTCTAAATTTATGTCTTTGTCTTCCACACCACCATAGTAGCTTTTTATAGTAAGGTTCTTTTTTGTTGTTTGCTCATTTTTCCAGTCTAATTCTCCACTTTGAACTTTATGTTAAAGCTGAGTGAGCAGAACCCATGTGACAATCTTTAGGCTTTTTTGTGCTGCTTTTTTCAGAGCTAGTTCTGGGGATCTGCAAGTTTTCAGTGCTTCCAAGATTATGTTATCCTGGGAGAGCTATGGTCACTGGTTTCCTGTTCTGAGCTCTGGTCTTTACCCAGGAAGGGCTCCTGTTACCCTGCAGTCATGAGTATTAGTATTCCTTTTAGCCTAGAATTGTGTCCAGGTCCCCTCACAAGTGCTTTTGCTTCCCTTGGACATAGATGTGTGACCAGAATTCCTGCTTCCTTGACTGATCACAAGTTCTCTTCTCCATTCTGGAACCATTACTCTGAACTGCTTATAGGTAATAGAATTGCCAATCAGCACCAGCTGCACCCAGTGCCAGCAAAGGGCCTCCTGCAACTTTTTTCTGACTAGTTCTTTGAACCCTTTACTATCCCTGGGCTAAACTCCTGAAACTAATGCTACTGCTACTTTCACGGCTGCCACCAAAGCTCACTGTTGGTTCTCCTGTCATGCTCTGGGCCTGCACTCAACCTGGCATTATGGACCTCTTGACATTTTGTTGGCTCTGCTGCTCCAAAATTTGATTTAAAGCACTAGTTGTTTGGAGGGGAATGTTGGGAGAGTTCAGCTGGGTCCCAGCCTGTCCTCTGCTATCCTCAAGAACAGCATTCTTTTTTATTTATTTATTTTTCAGTGAGGCAATGGGGGTTAAGTGACTTGCCCAGGGTCACACAGCTAGTAAGTGTGAAATGTCTGAGGCCGGATTTGAACTCAAGTACTCCTGACTCCAGGGCTGGTGCTCTATCCACTGCGCCACCTAGCTGCCCCCAAGAACAGCATTCTTAATCCACTTGTTGTTGATTTTTTCTAGGTGTACAGTAAGACTGAACTCTTTTAAGTGATTACAGACCTCATTTAGGAAGCTCTGCAAGTCAAAGAACTTGATGGACTTGGAATAATGTCACCTGCGAGCAAGAAAGCAACTAGAGGACAACTTTATCTACAGGATATTCCTCTTTATTTAGGATTTGAGTTAAGGACTGACTGGACATCCTCTATGGGGGTGACAAACATCTTAGACAAGCATTTGTTTCCTCCCTCTACTTCACATTTCACTTTATATTAATAACAATTTATTATCAACAATTCAATATTATTAACAATTATTAACAATTTAATAAGATTAATAATAATAATTTTCAAATGAAGTTATTTCTATTGCTAAATCATTCAAGGAATCTTGTATGATTTTGACATATGCATGATAGATACTCTGTTGGAGTATCATTTTTTGTTGTTGACTCAAATACATTTTAATGGTCAGCAAACAATAAGTATACTCAGGTCCTGTATTCTCAATACCTTTTAGTCAATTGTGTGACTACAAAGATGTAGTCTACTATAGAATATTGTTTGTCTACCTATTTTTTTCTTATAACTTCAAATATATCCTCAAATGTGTATAAATTATTTTCATAAAAATTTGGTAGAGATGGAAACATGTGGGTCCTTAATTATTAATATTTTCTTGATTTTTCTTTTTGATAATGATAAAGTCTGAAAATCTGCCACCTCAAAATCATTTTGTTATCTTCCTCTGCCTTAGCTACTTTAAGAAGGACTCCTTCAAATATTTCTCACCACTACCATGGACCTACTCTGGATTCACTTAATATGGTAGGCTGCTTTTTCCATCTTTGTTTCCTTGGGTGTTATTTTCATTTTCTCATTTAACACATCTCAAACTGTGATATTAAGAGTTTGAACATGATAACTCCATCCTTGATGGTGGTGGTGAAAAGAGTTTGTCATAGAAATATTTACAGGTCTTTTACATCTGCTTCTCATTCTCCTTCCAGTTTTATCCTTAAGTGCTTTTTGGATTACTTTGCTTTGCTGGGTCTCCTGCCCAACTTTCTTTTTAAAAAAATACTATTTTATTTGCCCCCTCCCCCCAAATTACATGTAAGCCAAGTCTTCTTTAAATTTATTTTTGTACTATTTTTCTATTACATCTCAATGTTTTATTAGGTGATATTTCTAACAATCTTCCAAAGTTTTGTTCTTTAAGATTTTACAAATGATTTTATATTCTAAAGCGGTGTCACCCCACCCTGATCATCACTCTACTTGTCAAGGTCAAGTGGTTGCAGGTTCTTTTTTTTCTCTTTATTATGACAACTGATTTATACAGGTTAAACTTCTTTATGAAACACATATCCAGTGTCAATGTCCATTCTTCCACACCATTTTTAGGCATCAATAAGTTGTTTAAGTTGTCAGCATTTGAATAGGTCAGCTAGCATCTGATTCAGCAAAGCAAAATGCTGTCTTTAGACCTTCTTCTAAGGGTTTGCCATGCACATGTCAAAATCTTACAAGAATCCTTGGATGATGCAACAAGAGATAATTTCATCTGAAAATTCTTTGTATCTTTTTTTCATTTTTATTCCTTTCACTAAAATGTCAGTGTTCCAACTACACATCAGTGATGAGCTGTTTCATGTCCATAAAAATATAATCAATTTAATTTTTTTCACATTATTTGGTAATCACCAGGTTCAGCTCCTTCTAATTCTTTTCTTGAAGCAAGTATTAATTACTTGCCTAAAAACCTTGGCTGCTCTTGTTTCTTATTCCTTAATCATATTTCCCCAACATATTTTTCTATCATCTTCCCCAAGCCTATCTTTACATTGATACTTTGTATTAAAGCATATGATAATTTAACTTGAAAGATTTTATTTAGTTCTTCGTAGACTTTGCCTACTCTTACAGATATTGGTACATAAGATGCAATTATTTTCAAAGTGGTGTTTTTTACAAATATTTATCATAGGTACTACAATAATCAATGACCAAATATTCCATGAAAACCATGAATTTGGATGCATGATAAAACCAATGCAACCAATTCCTTTAATTGCCTCTCCAAGGAGAACTTAAAAGCCATCCTTTCACTTAGTTGCAATTTCCTTTCCTCTTCTGGTTTCATTCCCAGTTATAATGTCAAAGTTGATATGATTCAGTTCCTCCAGATATATAGCCATTCTTTGGTCAGACAAAAATCTCATATTTAAAGTACTGGTATAAACACTCAAGCTAAAAATATATAATTTATACACATACATATATATGCATATATAGTAATAATAATAATAATTATAGATGAGATAATATGTAATAGATTTAGAGACAATGCAAAGCACAAAGGACTCCTAGGAGCTAACAAGAAAAACCCTTGTTCTTGCCTATGACTATCACTTTTTCTTGTGACATATACAATCCTTTAGACCAGGAGTTCTTAACCTCTTTTATGCCATGAACTCCTTTGGAAGTTTAGTTATGTCCATGGACCCCCTTTTCAGAATAATATCTTTAAATGCATAATGTAAAACATTATGAAGGAAAATAATTATATTGAAAAATAGTTATCAAAGTCTTTTTAAAAGTTCACCAACCCCAAGTTAATAATCTCTCTTCTACACTTTTAATGTACCTTATATTTGAAACACTTCCATCAGAAAGAACCACTTGGGCTTGCCAACGAACCCACTACTTACTTCCCCATGTGACCTATAGAATCATCTTGACTAGGGACATCAGGAAAAGCTGAGGAGGGAGTAAATTCCAGGCATAGGTGACAACCTGTGCAAAGACATGGAGGTGGGAGATGCAATGCTAATTTGAAGAGCAAGTATTTGGGGTAGAAATGAAGCATTTAAAGAGAGTAATGTGGCAAGTATCTGAGTAGATTGGTGCCAGAAAGTGAAATGCCTACCTGAGGAGTTTGCACTTTATCCTGTAATCAAAAGGGAGCCAAGAAGCAAGGACATATAATAGGTGGTCCTACATTTCAGGAATATTATCTTGGCAATTATTTGGAGAACAGGCAGAGAAGGAAGAGCCTGGAAGCTGACCAGCCAATCAGAAGGCTATTTCAATAGTTAAAGCAAAAGGAAATAAAAGCCTCTATACTTATGGTAGTGACTGTGTGAATGATGTGGAAGTAGAGTGAAAAGACTTGGCAAGTGCCTGGATGGACAGGAGGGGTGAGTGGGAGTGAAGAGCAGAGGGTTACTTTGAGATGAATCTGGATGGAGAGAAGAATCCTTAATATAAACAAGGAAATTTGGAGGAAAGTTGGATTTAGAGGGGAGAGATAATGAATTACATTGTGGACATAGGTAATAATTATTTGGCCATGACAGAAAAAAACCAAAACATTATGCATTTGATACAGGTCACTGTAAAATTCTCTGTTCTCTATACTTTCTAGAATTAAGATCTTTAGTCCTTTTCATAAGAGATTAAGCTGTGCTCAAAAAATTGTGTTATTCTCTGTTCAAATGAGAAAATAGCAATCAACTCAGGGATAAGGAGAAATAGCAGTATTTCTAAAGCACATTAGGTAACAAGCCCAGAATGGCCAGAAGATAAATTCCAATAACCTCTCTACTTAGAAAGATTCATGATACTATAGCTACTGTCTGACCCCAAGCAAAACAAATTAATCGGAGTATTCTTCCTGGTTTCTTATTAATGAAATTAAGGGGCAGAAACTCCTGGGAACAAAGTATCCCCTACATGTGTCTAAGCCTGGTACATACTGCAGTAACTCAGCCAAGTCAGTTAAGTTTTCTCTATCTTATTTAAGAAATGTCCTCAAGCAGGACAATGAGGCAGGAGCTACGGAATAAGGGTCCAATCACTGGAGCACAAGAAATTTCAAAGCTCAAGACAGCCAGTGGAAACAAAACTAAGTAATGATTAGTTTGATAATCATCAGGAACGGGGGGATTAATAATAAACTCCTTTGCAAACTGTGCAGCATTATAGCAATGAAAGCTATGATCATTCATTCAAAAAGTATTTATTAGAACTCAATTAGAGAGTAAAGATGGTGGGATAACAGGAAGAAGTAAGTAGAGTCTAGCATCTCTTCCACACCTCCACAATGATCTAACCCAGGTTGAAGCCTGCAGTAGTATAACATGGGTAGGAATACAGAACAAGGGGTATCTTTAGTTAAGTCACTCTGAACCTGCAGAGCTGCTCAGCAGATGGAGTGACTGAGTCCAACAGCAATCTACTGGAGCTTTTTCAATTGGGGACAAGCCAACAGGCATCTTTTTCAGACCTGAACCTGGACTAAGAATTTGAAAAGCTCAGACAAGACAGGTAGTAAGGAAGTTTCAACCCTTATCAAATCTGTGTGAGAGCACTGATATTTTGCAGGTCTCCAGACTGAGCTATCCCTGAGATGCTGAAATAACACAACACTACCTAATCACTAGCCAAAGAAAACAGCGGAAGGACCCAAGAGGGCAAAAGTTCAATCTAGACATTTACCCCAGAAGTGTACAGAACTTAGACCTAACAAAGTCTAAAATCAAGAAGTATGCTGGAAGAGTGAATGAAAGAAAAAATAATCCCAACATAAAGAGCTATTATTATGACAGTGAACTTCAAGAAACAAACCCATAAAAAGAATGATTTTAAGAATCTACAAGTTAAATCTCAGAGAAAAACACAGCCAGAAGTTCTGGAAGAGATAAAGTGAGAGCTAAAAAAAAAGAACTAAAAACTGATTATAAACACCAAATGAGGATTATGCAGGGAAAAATAGGAAAGGAAAACTATGGAACAAAGGTATGGAAAGAGAATTAACAGCTTGGAACAAGAGTTTTAAAATCTTACCCAAGAAATAAACTCTCTGAAAATGAGAATACAGCAAATAGAAGTACAAGTATAAAAATGGAAGTAAAAAGGTGAATTTAAGAAGAAATTAAAAAATTATTATGAACTGTTTTAAATAAAGTATTAGCAAGGAGACTTAACAGCAGCATATCACAAATATTATACACTGTGACCAAGATGGATTTATGCTAGGAATGTAGGCCTGGTTAGGAAAATCATAAACATAATTAGTTATATACATAACAAAAACATCAAAAGTCATATAATTATATAATTATTTCAGTAAATGCAGAAAAGACTTCTGACAAGATACAACATCCATTTCTGTTAAAAACACAAGAATACATAGGAATAATGGAGCTTTCCTTAATATAATAAATAGTATTTATACGAAACTAAGTGCCAGAATTATCTGTAAAGGGGATACATTAGAAGTCTTTCCAAGAAAAAGATCAAGGTTGTTTACTATAACCAATACTATTCAATATAATACTAGGTATTCTAGCTGTAGCATTAAGTCAAGAAAAAGAAACTGAGGAATAAGTACAGCCAAAGAGAAAACAAAATTACCATTTTCTGCATATATGATGATTTTCCAAGAAAGTTCACTAATAAACTAATAAACAAAACAACTGATAACTTCAGTCAAGTTGCAGAATATAAAGTAAACCTACACAAATTATCAGTATTTCTATATATTATCAACAAAATACAGAGGAATTTGGAAAGGAGATAGGAAAGATAAATTTCCTTTTATATTTAAAATAATTTAAAAGAATTATAGTTAGTATAAAATACTTGGGACTCTACTAGTCAAGATACACATGGGAGCTACATGGACACACCTAAAAAACACTTTCTATACAAATTAAGGCACATCTAAATAAATGGAGAAATATTAATTGCTCATAGGTGTCGTTGTGACCGTCATTTGGGGCTTTCTTGGCAAACATACTGGAGTAGTTTGTCATTTCCTCCTCCAGTTCATTTTATGTATGAAGAACTGAGGCAAACAGGGTTAACTGACTTGTCCAGCGTCACACAGCAAGTGTCTGATGCCAGATTTGAACTCAGGAAGATGAGTCTTTGTGATTTCAGGCTGGGCATTCTATCCACTGTATCACCTAGCTGCCTCTAATATGGTCATGGGTAGGTCAAACTAATACTATGAAAATGATAATACTACCTAAATTAATTTACTTATTCAGTACTATACCAACCAAACTAGAAACAAAAAACATCTGGAGGAACGAAAGGTTAAGAATATCAAGGGAGTTAATGAAAAAAAAAAAGTGGGAAGGGGGCCTAGCAGTACCAGATCTCAAACTATACTACAAAGCTCTAATCATCTAAACAAATTGATACTGGGTTAGAAGCAGTGAGGTTGACTAGTGGAACAGACAAGGTAGACCATAAACAGAAGCAAATGAACATAATAACCTAGTGTTTGATAAACACAAAGATCCCAGCTACTGGAGCAAGAACTCACTATTCAACAAAAACTGGAAAAACTGGAAAGCAGTCTGGCAGAAACTAAGGTATAAACCAACATTTCACAGTGTAAAACAAGACAAGCTCCAAATGGGTACAGGAATAAAGAGTGATCATTTTGATCATAATCAAATTAGAGAAGCATAGAAGAATGGATAGCCAAACTCATGACCAAATATGACACAGAGAAGTTTACAGTAAGTGAATTGGGTAATTTTGATTACATAAAGTTTAAAAGTTTGTGTACAAGCAAAACCAATCTAGAAGAGAATCAAACAATTGGGGGAAAAAATCTTTGTGGCATAGCTTCTCTGATAAAAGTCACATTTTTACATTAGATAGGTACCTGATTTAAATTTATAATGCCAGTCTCCAAGTGGTAAGTGATCACAAGGTATAAGTAGGCAGTTTTCAGAGGAAGAAATCTAAGCTATCAATAACCATGTGAAAAGATGTTCCCAATCACTTAGAATTCTCATCAACACAATAACCAATTGCATTTCCATGGGACTCATGATGAAATAGACAAATGATAGTGTAGATTGAGACATACATGCACCCACATATAGATATAGATAGATAGATAAATAGATATTGTCAATGTAGCAATTTATTTGACTTTACTATAACTCTATATGCTTTATGACCCAAAGTACTTCCTTTGTTAATCACAATCTCACTTTGTCTATAATCAAATATACCTGTTTAGGGTTCCTGTTATGCTTATCTTACCATCCTCTGAATATTTTTCAAAGCAATGTCATATATCTGGAATGCTTTTTCCACCCCAAATTTTTAAAGTGGTAATTCTTCAACCTAGGTATTTACCTAGGAAATCATCCTTCTTTCTTTCTTTAATTCCCTCTCACATTACCTATTTATGATGGAAAAAAATAGCAATGATTAGAAAGGTACATGTGGTGAGAGAGCCAGAATGGAAAAGCAGGGCATGACAGCACCGGGCACTCACGATGCCCAGAGCACTCTAATGAGTGGATAGCTCTTGAGCCGGGACTTTACAGCAAATAAGTTCTTCACTGTTCTGATTCTAGCTTTGAAAGATGAAGGTGGACAGATTCTGAAAGGAAAGGGAGGGAGCTAATAGAAGAAAGAACCACAGGAAAGCTAAATTTTCAGTGTTTGTAACAGTCCCTTAGAAACGTAAGACTGTTGAAAATTTGATAGCAGATTTCAGTGCTGATTCTGAAATGGAAAAAGAGATAAAAGATGCTATACAGATGCACCACAGTCTAGAGTTCTGCCTCAAAGGTACTTCAGGTTCATGACTGTCACTGGGCTTTCAAGCTACGCTGAGTTAAATGAAGCTTTTTAAAACGGTCTTTCCTGAATCAAGAATTAATGCTCCATACAGTAATCTGGATGCCTCACTATCTACTTCTACTATAGCTGCCAGCCTGAGCAGTTGAGTGGCTAAGCCCTCCCCAGTGGCCCCTTGTTTGCCCTCACTGACTGTGTCTGTCTTGTTTATATATAATAGGTAACCGTGTCAACAGGGGACTGACTCAACTATCTTCACTTTCTGAGCAAGTGGGTTATACTTCCTTTGGGAGGAAACTCACCCCCCTTACAGATACAAATGTTCAAGTTTAGTGATTTTTAGGGTTCACTTAGAATTTAGTTTAGATTAGTTTAAAACTTCTTTGTACTCTTCTCCCTGCTGACAGTTTTAATCCACTGATTTCATTTTTTCCCCCGGGGCAATGGGGGTTAAGTGACTTGCCCAGGGTCACACAGCTAATAAGTGTCAAGTGTCTGAGGTCAGATTTGAACTCAGGTACTCCTGAATCCAGGGCCAGTGCTTTATCCACTTCGCCACCTAGCTGCCCCCTCCACTGATTTCATTTTGCAAAAGACAGTTGTCCTTTAATCCCATGTGAGAATCCAGAGCTTGCTTTTGTTCTTTAGTTGAGGATTCTTGCAATGGATGTTCAGAAACTGGCCCCTCTTGGGTGCTGAGCATGGGTGCTGCAGAGGGGTTTGTGAAGAAAGAACAAGAAACAGTTGACCTTAGTTTCTGTGAGAAATGAGTAGCTGTCTTCTCTCAATGTGGATGTAACAGTCAGTCATACTCCCCCTGACCTGTTTGTAGGACAAAGGTCTCAGATCCCCTCCTCCCCCTCAAGTTAGTAAGGTCACATGGTTCAAGGAGCCCTGGTCTCAATAAGGTCTGCTCCAGAGTTGTGTCCATATAAGGAAGTATAAGGTCCACTCCTGAGTTATACTCATACAAGGAAGAGGGGTGGGAATACCGCATTCTGATCAGCTAGTTTTTGTGCGTAGATTGTAACCCCACCAGTGATGAAAAAAGGGGAGGGTCCATTCTTGTTAGGTACTAGGGTATAAAACAGGACCTGCGAGCCCCCTTTCTGGGCACCCACTAGCTGCACACTAGGGTGCATCCTTCTCATGAGAATGAAATAAAGAGCTTTTGTCACTTCGCTGCTGAGTTCCTGAGAATTACTGAGAAGAGGATGGATTTTTCCCTCACAGTTTCAATACTAGGTTGGCCACTGGTCAATTCTGTGGCCATGGCCAAGATTCTGAGCTTCAGTTTCCTTTCTGTGAAATGATGGGATCAGATAAGACGATCTCCAAAATAACTTTGAGCATAAAACTTCTATGACCCTCCCCCAAATTAGTATGAGTTTAGGGATGCAGTAGTTGGATTAAGAGGGGGCAGCTAGGTGGCGCAGTGGAGAGAGCACCAGCCCTGGAATCAGGAGTACCTGAGTTCAAATCCGGCCTCAGACCCTTGGTAGCATTATACTCTTTACTGGTGGGGGCTATGCTAGTGTTTGATAAATATCTGTTAATTGATTGATTCCACCTGGTCTGCTGCCACAGCAGGCATGACTAAATCAAGCATGCTTTTCACTGAGGCCTCAACTTGCTCTCTTGCTGCAATGACAGACAAATGCACCAGGAGAGCTGGTAACCTTTGCATTCATACAAAAGTCCCTGCCCTCTCCAACCAGAAACAGCCTTGCACTTCCAATTGTGAACTTGAATTCTGCTGCTACATTTGCATGTCTAATGCATTGAAAAACCCTCTTTGTGATGTTTACTTCTCTCTTTTCTTCTAAATGAAATCATTGAAGGGCAAATTTGATTTTTAAATCAGTTTTAAAACATCTGCATCCTAAAAATATAAGAGTAAAGAGAGGAAGCTTTTTGTGTTACAAGCAAAAGGCTAATTATTTTAACTGATACCACTGTGTCCACATTAAAAATACAAATGTTAAGACATTTTAATGCACCAGAGAGACCTAATGGATATTAATATTTCAGAGGGGAAAGACATCTAGTCAGGAGGTGTGAACTATGTGATTGCAGAGGCAGATGACTAACCTTTTTTTTGTTGTTTTTTAAAACAAGCTTTTCCAAGCTTGTACTTCAACATCTCCATCTGTTGCTCTTTCTATCTGGTGATAGATCTTTCAAATTTACAACAATATGTGTTACAGCAATCACCTCAAAGAAGTTCAAGGTATTTAACACATTTTAATTTATTGCCATCGTGTCTTTAAAATGTCCCACGCTAAATTGCTGTTTGCAAATTACATTTTTGGTTCTGGGACATTGGGTTCAGGAACATGACAGTTTAACAAAAGCACGAGGTAAATGCCTTTTATTAGGAGTCATGTTAATAACAATATAGATGATTTTGGACTTGATATGTTAGGTTAAATTTGAGAGTGATGTAATAGTAGATGTTAATATAAAATTTTCTAAAATAGGTTGGAAAAATTCTAGTTTGTGTGTGTGGTAATATTGGTATAACCATAGGCTTGTTGATTCAAAACTAGGTCTAGAGCTACTTTCCATCTAATCAAGGTCCCAAAAAAGTGAAGTGACTGGTTAAAGGTCACACTGATAATAAGTAGCAGAGGTAGGCTCAGGATCCAGATCACTCCCCTCCAAATGTGGCTACTGGCACATGACATGGGGAAATGGGGTAGAGGGCAAGGGGTTTGGGAAGGGGCGTAGGGGTTTGGTGTCCTTAAGAATTCCTCTTTAAAGAGTTACACCCTCTTGCACACAAAAGCAGTTAGAATAAGATGGTAGTTTATTTAGAGGAAGGGGAAGGGAAGGGAAACCATGAAAGAAGCCCTTGGACTTCTCTTGGGGAGAAGGCATGGCACAGAACGTGGCTCTGAGATACCAATCTCCCCTAGCAGGAGACTGGCAGGTACTTTTATAGAGGACTGATGGGGGTGACCATCTGACTCGAAAGTTCCTTTAGTGAGGGAGGACCATCCGGGACTGGTGGTGGCTGGAGGAGTTGGGTGAGGGGTAGCTGCAGATCTCTGAAGCCATCTCCTCAGGACACAAAGGAAGCAGCCACACCTAATCTTATCGCCCCAGGGTTGCAGGAGACTAGAATGAAGGGTGGGGGTCTTGGAGCTAGCTCAGTTCGATCTGGTTCCATTTATCTCTCTAGGTATCTCTGTCCTCTGGTTTAGTTTCTCAAGGAGAAGGTTCTTTGATGTGCCTCCAGAGAACTTCTGGGGTGCCCTGGGCCCATAACACACAGATCCATCGATCTGAGCCTGGAGGCAGGGAATCCCAATTTTAAATCCAGCCTCAGACACTCAAGGATAAAAGTTTGAACTTTATCATATAAAGAGTGAGGCTCTACTGCAAATTTTGAGGATTGGGGAGGGAGATTGGAGATGGAGAAGATATGATGGTAACAACTGACAACTACAGGAGCACCTGTGATTTCATAGGCAACTTCCTGAACAAGGAAATCCCCTCTATCTATGTAAACAGCATCTTCTCAGCCCTTAAATGTCCTACTGCCTCAGTTTCTTCAACTGTAAAATTGGGATAATAATAGCACCTACCTCCCAGGTTAGTTCTAAGGATCAAATAAGATATTTGTAAATCCATTAGTAGAGTGTTTGGAACATGGTAGATGATTAATAAATGCTTATTCCTTTCCCACACCATTCCCCTCTGCCTCCCCAACAATACAGTACTCTTTCTACTTTAGTGTACTACAAGATAAAGTGACAGCATGTGACTTATGGTTGAAATGTTTTCAATTGGTTATTTTTGTATCTATTGTTTTATGTCTATGAATTAATACTGTGGGTTTGAATATGCATGAGGTTGGAAACTGCATGCACAAAAATCTTATTTCTAATTGAACTAGTTGCTTGATTTACTCATGAAAACATTTTAATTTGTGTGAACAGGTGCACACAAAATTTGTTTTAGGAGCTGATTTGTGAAACATCTATTACACTTCTATCTATCTGTCATCCAATGAAATAAAATTTTAAAAAGATAATCCTTCCAGGCATCCCCAAGTCCACTGCCACAACACTAAACCTAGACTAAACATTCCTACTAGTAATTACCCAAGTAAAGTAGCTGGGAAGGGTTCCAGAATGCAACCAACCACATCTTAGCTCAGGCAGGTGACCACAGGGAATACTTTCCAAAGAAAGTAGGTCTCAGCTGAAAAAGCAATGTTGTCATTCATAGTGTGGAAGAAAAAAAATTCAGTACTATGTCTTGGCCACAAGCTTGCTTAAGACAAATGTATTAATTAAATGAATCAATTCAATCAAAAGTGAAGCTAGGTAATGATCTTAGATGAAGGTAGTGCCAATCTAAGTTTGGTTGTCACCCTGATACAATTTCCAGAAGCTTAATGTTCCTTCTTAGATTCTGACCTACTTTCTTCTCAGAATTGATAAGGCCTTTGGGAAGAATAATGGAAAATTATTTCAATGCAGGGCACCATTTGGTTATTGATAACTAAAGAAAGACTTAGAATTTCTTATCTAAAATACTGTCTTGATATTATTCTGTAATACAAAGTCTAAAGCAGCATGGGAGGTGGTGGTGGTGGAGGAGTTCAGTGTACTTCCACAATAGAAAACACAATCTCTGAACCCAACACAATACCAAATGCATAATCCAAACACTTTTTTCATCATTGAGGGGGAACATGGTGTAGTGGATAGAGTGAAGAATTTGGAGTCAGGAAGACCTTAGTTTTTATTCTAGTTACTGACTGGGGTGTCCATGGGCAAATCACTTCACCTCTCTGTGACCCATTTTCCTCATCTGTTAAATTGGGATAATACCATTTATAGTTCCTATTTCACAGCACTGTTGTCAAAGCTTGAAAGATGTATGTCAATCATTTTGCAAATTTTAAAACACTATATGTCATTTGACCTCCCAGGGCTCTAGACAACTCTCTAACACTGTAAATTACTGAGAAGGTACTGAATTACATAGGGAGAGGGAGTTTCCTCATCTGGGAAGTTGCCTATATAAATGAAATCACAGGTGTCCAATCCCTAGGCCCTACAGATGTCAGTTGTTATCATCAAGCCTTCTTCCTCCCCAAGCCTCAAAATTTACAGCAGATCCTTACTCTTTATATGATAATGTTCAAACTTTTATCTCTAAATCTGGTCCCAACTTGACCTTCTTTCTCATCTCTCTTCTACTTGAAGCCTTCAATTGAGTCAAGCATAGTCCATGCATTCTCCTTCTCCCTCAAACACCTTACATATTTCTGAGTGAGTCTCTCGCTTGGTGTCATTTTTCTCTCTGCTCCTAGCCCTTCCACAAAGCTTTCTTGATCATCTCCATCCACAGTCAACTGTCCCTCTTCTGAACATATGTCAGTCTTCTTTTTCTATGTCCATATCTTATATCTTCTAAAGAAACTGTAAGCTCCTTAAGGACAGGGGCAGCTGTCTTATGGATGTAGGAGGTACTGAACAAACATTTGTTGACTGAATTATAGTGAGAATAAATCCAAGGAGAGGTTTTCTCTGAGCCTACTCCCATGATCAGTCAGGGATTTGTTTTTCCAGTCTTTCAGTAAACATGTGCTCCAGACCGAAGGGGTCCTAGGATTTTTTTCCCCAAGAATTAGTGCTGAAATGTCTGCTGGCTCGTCTTGTGGCTTTTACACTGGTAGTCAGGGCAGCTTTCAGTTTGAGGGCAGTATGTTTCTTACAAGCAGATATTATAATTATCCTCCTTAGGGAAATAGAATAGGTATAACTGGGGAAATAAGAAGGGCTAATACAAAATCTTCTGATGTTCAAAGCCTTTCATGATGTGCTCTTCTCCCTCCAGTCCTCTTACATTTCTCATGCTTCCCACACAGAACACCCCCCTATTTCCTTTGTATTGTCTTATCCAGTGACCCTGGCCTCTTTAACAAGGTACTCTCTCTTCCAACTCTGGGCATTTCCACAGGCCTATGTCCTGGAGTGTTCTTCCTTTCCTCATCTCTGCCTCTTGGCTTCCCAAGGTTTCTTCAAATTCCAGCTCAAATCCCAATCCCTTTAAATTCTAGTGACTTCCCTCTGTTGATGACTTCCTTTTCCTGTGTGTAGCTTGTTTGTCTGTGGTTGTTTCCATTCTGCCTTCCCCACTAGACTACAAACCCCTTCAGAGAAGGGGCCGTCTTTTACCCTTCTTTGTATTTCCAGTGTCTGGCACATAGTAAGCATCAATTAAATGTTTACTGACTGATATGCTGCATCTGTAGCTTTATAAACATTACCATGGTCCTAAGCTTGCAGTTTGGGGGTTGTATAATACCTTGACCTGCAAATACAGCTAGAAATGGGAAAATAATACAGAAATCTGAGCCTGGGGATGCGGACTTTAAACAGCTCACATAACTACATGAACTTCATTTGTTCCTCACTGCAGCATGGACAGAATATCAACCACACTTAGCAGTGTCATTGGCAAATGTCAGAGGCAAAAATGAAATTTTTGAAGACACATTTCAGGTGCCTTTTTAGAGATAAATGGCCTCAGATTTGTAGCAAATTACTAGATGTAAGTGGACACAGAGATAGCTAGAAAACTGGTACAACCTTCTTCCCTCTGAGTCTCAGAGGGACATCAGGAAAGGAAGCATAGCAATAATAATAACAATATAAAATGACAACAGTGAGTACTTTCTAGTCATCCTGAATTTCCTATTATTCCAAAATGTTTTCATAGCTATTACCTCATTCAATTCTCACAACATCCCTCAGAGTTGAAAGGACAGGTACTATCACTGTTTTTATGAATGAGGAAACCAAGGTTAAGTGGCATTATTCCTTAATGGCAGAATAGTGGTATCTTGAACCCTAGCCAGGGCTCTTTTTATTTTATTTATTTATTTATTTATTTTGCTGGGCAATGAGGGTTAAATGACTTGCCCAGGGTCCCACAGCTAGAAAGTGTCTAGTGTCTGAGGCCAGATTTGAACTTAGGTCCTCCTGACTCCAGGGCCAGTGCTTTATCCACTGCACCACCTAGCTGCCCCCAATTTTTTTTTTTTTTTTGCTGAGGGCTCTTTTTATTAGCTGACATCATATACATCCCCCTTTGATAACAAAATTTATCTAAGAAAGGGAGAAAATTGGTGAAAGGATTCATTGTTGGGTAGGATCCTTAAACTTATATATACTGTCCTGACAAAGAGCTACAGATTCCTTCCTAAATTATGCCCCACCCCAAGTGTTCACCCAGTGATTTTTACTTTACCCAGAGAATATGACCATTTCAGGACAGGCATTCTACCTCTTTTTACCTCCTTAATTCAGAATCAATAAGAGCTAGATTTCAGGTGTCCTTGTTCTAGACCTCAGTAACTCCATAACCCACCCAGATTACTTTTTTTGGGAGGGGAGGTCAACTCTAATTTTATCTAAAATAGAAAACAAAATAATTTGACAGAAAAAGAAATCAGACTTATAACTTTATAACTTCGAGCAACTTATGAAGTTTTAACCACAAATAATCAAGAAGTTATCCAGCAGGGGGCAGCTAGGTGGCACAGTGGATAAAGCACTGGCCCTGAATTCAGGAGGACCTGAGTTCAAATCCGGCCTCAGACACTTGACACTTATTAGCTGTGTGACCCTGGGCAAGTCACTTAACCCCAACTGCCTAAGAAGAAGGAGGAGGAGGAGGAGGAGGAGGAGAAGGAGAAGGAGAAGGAGAAGAATTTATCCAGCAGAGACTAAGAAACAAAAGTCCAATTGTCTCATGGCCAGGACAGGGAGAATCAATCAATTTTTATGAAGTGCCTACTATACGACTGGCACTATGCTAAGTGCTGAGATCACCAAGTGAAGTAGTACAGAAGAAGAGGGCCCAGGACAGAGCCTTCAGAGACCCTCCTGATTAGTGGGTATGACCTGAGTGAAGATCCCAGGAGAAGTCATGAAAACACAGAGAGAAGAGGATAAGTATTAAGGATAAGAGAGTGATTGAGTGTCAAATGCTGCAGAAAGGTCAAGAAGGATAAGGATTGACAAAAGGCCATTAGATCTGGCAACTAAGAACTCATCAGAAACTTTTAAGAGCAGTTTTCATGGAAGAATCATGAGATTTAGAAGTAGAAGGGTCTTTAAGAGATCAACTAGTCCAAACTTTTGTTTCAATGAAAAAGAAAATTGTGGCACAGATAATATATATTATTTCCACAACATCAAGTTTTGCCATTGAGAAAACAAAACATAGCAAAAACAAAAACAAAACCCTTTTAATCTGTCTCCAACTAATCACTGGCAAAAAGACAGAATTCCTATAGTAGGGTTGTCCTCACGTAAAATTCTTAAAGGAATAATCATAATAAGAGTGCTTTCTACTTTTCTTTTTGTCCACACCTGTGATTTAAATGGTGAAGGGACTCCCAGAGAGAAAATCCCCTCTACCAATGCAGATCTATGTTTGTTTTGCAACTTTATAGTCTTAGAGTTGATGAAGCATACTAAGAGGTTATATGACTGCCCAGCATCATACAGCCAGTAAGTATCAAAGGCAAGTCTCCCTGATGACAAGGCCAGCTATCAACTATGTACTATACTCTTGTCTTATACATATTCTGAATGTTCACTGAGTTGAATTTAAAATTTCAAATGTAATTGAACTTAGTAGGCAAGACTTAAAATGACATAATTTTATGGTCATAAGAATTCTAGTAAATTACTGAAAAAATTGGTATTAGTGATGTCAGGATATCAAGACTCCAGAGGTTTCATTAGCAAATAGAACGTCCACTTGGCTTAAAACTACTTTCACTTTATGTCAGTGTATTCCACACAATAAATGGTTTCAATTAAATTTCCAAAGCAGTTGTTCTATGGGAAGTTTCTGATTTCTCAAAAGTCATGGAGATAATGCATCCAGATTTGAATCTGAGAAACGTAAGGATGAAATGGGACAGATGTTGCCAAATGGATGGTAATTCACTTCCTTTTGCCTGCCACTGTAAATGTCAGGGAGAGCTCCTATGGCATTACTGATAAATAGTTTAACTGTAAAGATTTAAAGTGCTTGGATTTTGGTAATGGCAAATTATTTTCATAAAGTACACATCTAACCTTTATGATTTTTTTCATTCATAGGGAAACAAACACTATTGATTTCACACAGAGTAGCTGTTTTAGCAATCAATTATCTGAGACACTTGAGTTTGTTAGGAAGTTTTGTTTTGTTTTTGTTGAATTGTTATTATTATTTTAAACATTCTTTTCTTTTAAAATTTTGAGTTCCAGATACTTTTCTTCCTTTCTACCCCTCTTCCACTGACTGAGAAAGCAAACAATGATATCAATTATAAATTTATTTTCATATGAGCCATTGGGGGAGGGGGAGGAGAAGACAACAACTAGAAAATTATACTTCAATTTGCACTTGGAGTTCATTGGTTCTCTCCTTAGAGCTGGATAGCATTTTTTCATCATGAGTCCTTTGGAATTGTCTTGGATTGTTGTAGTGATCAGAGTAGATGAGTCTTTCACTGTTGATCATCATGCACAATGATCTCCTGGTTCTTCTCCCTTCACTCTGCATCAGTTCATATAGGTTTTGCCATACTTTTTCTTTCTTTTTCTGAAACCACCAGGCATAGTTCCATGTTGTTCCTCTGAATGGTTGGACAACTTCATCACTCCAACAATAGTTAGTTACTGTACCTATTTTCCTTCATGCCTTTTAGCATATCATTTCTGATCAATCTAAGGTGGTACCTTATAGTTGTTTTAATATAATATAATTGAGAGAATTTTTTCATATGAATATAGATGGCTTTAATTTCTTCTTCTGAAAACTGCCTGTTCATATCCTTTGACCATTTATCAATTGGGGAATGGCTCTTAATTTTGATAAATTTGACCAGTTCCCTACAGATTTGAGAAATGAGGCCTTTTATCAGAGAAACTTGCTGTAAAGTTTTTTTTTTTTTAATATTACTTCACTGTCTATGGTGCCTTTTAGCAAAAAGTAGCTTCCCTGATTATATCTTTTTTGTTTTGTTTTGTTTTTTAGTGAGGCAGTTGGGCTTAAGTGACTTGCCCAGGGTCACACAGCTAGTAAGTGTTAAGTGTCTGAGGCCGGATTTGAACTCAGGTCCTCCTGACTCCAGGGCCGGTGCTCTATCCACTGTGTCACCTAGCTGCTCCTGTAGTAGACTTTTATAGTCAAGTTCTTTTTTTGTTGTTTGCTCATTTTTCTAGCCTATTTTTTGACTTTGAACTTTATGTTAAAGTTGGGCTCTGCTCTTCTTGGGTTGGAAAGGCAATATGCTAAGCTTCAGGCTGTTTTCAGAGCTAGTTCTGGGAGTCTGCAAGATTTTAGTGCTTTCTAGGTAGTGTTATCCTGGGAGAGGTGTGGTCACTGGTCAGAGTTCTTGTCTTTACCCCAGGAAGGGATCCTGTTCCCCTGCAGTCACAAGTTCTAGTGCTTCTCTTGAACCTGGAGTTGTGTTTGGATCCTGTAGCTGCAAGTGTTAGGACTCCACTTTACACTGGAACTGTGATCCAGAACTAATAATGGGCAATAGAGGTTCCAATCAGCAACAGCAGAACCCCGTGCTAGTAAAGGGTCCCCTGTAATCTCTTTCTGACCAGCCGTACAACCCCCTTACTGTCACTGGGCTATGAGTTCCTGAAATTGCTGCTGCCATCACAGCTGCCTCCAAGGTCCAAGGCTGGTGCTCCTGCCATGCTCCAGTAGTGTTTCTACCCTGGTGTTAACATATATCTCCTGTGGACCTCCTAAGTTGACTTAGGCTGGAAGAATGTCTCACTTTGGCCTTTTTTTTGCGGGGGGGGGGGCTGGCTCTGTCACTCCAAAATTTGATTTGTGGCATTATTTTAAAGTTGTTTGGAGTGGAATATTGGGAAAGTTCACCTGTGTCCTGTCCTTTATTTCACCATCTTGGCCTGGGCCTGCCTCCCCCACCCAAGTCTTGTTAATATGTATTGTGGTAAAAATTATTGGAGTTTTAGCTGACTCATTTGCGAGGAGCCACACCTGTCCCACCCTGAAGTTATGTATGCTACTGAGGTCAGAAGGAGAACTCTCCAAAGGCAATTTTGAAGGACCTCCCCTTTTCCGGGAGGGCAAGTGAAAGCTCTCTGAGGGGAGGAAAGCCTCTTCCAGAACGCTCTTGTGCTTGCTCGCTGGCTCCTCGGTGATGCACAGAAACTAGCAGATATCCCAGGTGTGGTAAGTTTTTAAAATCCTGCATTCCTTAGAATTAGCTTAATTGGAAATGATCTGGGGATTGCATAGACTTAGTTTAGAGTTAAGAGAATTTATCTATTTCTTTATCTTTGATTTTTATTAATTTCACCTTTGTTGTTTAATTCCCAAGTAATAAAATCTGATCCTTTTGTGGAAAAGAAGCTGTAAGGCTACTTTCTTTTTATTTAAAAAATTTTTTTATTTTTGGTGAGGCAACTGGGGTTAAGTGACTTGCCCAGGGTCACACAACCAGTAAGTGTTAAGTGTCTGAGGCTGGATTTGAACTCAGGTCCTCCTGAATCCAGGGCCAGTGCTTTATCCACTGCACCACCTAGCTGCCCCCTTTAAGGCTACTTTCTTATTGGCCTGGGAGAAATATCTAAAAGGGCAGTTCAGAGGGGAGGGAGCTTTGAACCCAGAGGTCCCTCATTATTTCCAGGACCCCAATATTTTGGCGAGTCATCCAACTAACGCTCCATATATTAAATTTCAGCCTCTACCAGTATGAAACCTCCTTAGTCAAACTATAAGCTTCTTGATGGCAGGAATAATGTCTTTTTAGAATTTTGTATCTCTGAACAGTACTCTATACACAATAGAAGATGAAGTCATGGATAAATGTAAACTTTTCACTGAAAAGGAATGGCCGTCTTCTAGCAGGGGCCACACTGTGGCTTCTGAACATTGGCTGCTGGTGTTCACTGACATCCTGGTTTTTAAAAGTCACAGTGCTGTGCAAGAAATCTGAAGGAAGGCCAACTCTGTGACAGATAAATGACAGTTACCAGTGATAAATGAAAGTACCAGGAGTCCCATCATTCAGATTTACAAGACTTCTTCTGGTATCACAAAAATCAACACTGTGGGTAGCTGCTGACTTTGCTCAAGCTTGATAGGTGTTAAGTGGTTACCAGAAGGAATATAGAAATGGATGAATATCCATGCACTGAAAAGAAGGGAAGGAAGCCTAATGGGAAAACACCCTGGATTTATTATATAAAAAACACTTTATTTTATGAGGGTCTAAGCCTTATAAAAAAAGACTGAAGGATACAGGGAAGATGATCATGTAATAGCTTTTATCAATTTTGATACCAAGCACACTTTAAAACTGAAATTTAAAAATTAAAACACTAATTCTTCCTGGCCTTACTTTATTCACTCAGGGCAAATGAGAGACTACACCACTGCAGCAGCATCTTCCTTCCTTGCTTGTCTACCACAGGGTAAGTTCACTTTATACTTAAAATATAATCTCCTGTATGAAATTAAAAACAATAAATTGAGACCTTTCAGTTTTATCATTCAAGCTCCTGGGCTAAGCTTCAAGATCCTAATCCCTAGAGGAAAAGCACAGCCAGAAGACAGCTAAAGAGGGCTTAAGAATATATATACATACATACATACACACATATACATTTTATTATTAATAGCCCCTTCAGAACCATTTTATTTAACTTTGATTTTTAAGGCAAGATCAGAAATTAAATATTTTGGATATACAAACTTTGGAAACAACTTAATAATGTCTGGCAAAAAATCTAATTCTTTGAAAATGCATGATACTGATTGAAAAAACATTTTGTGCTACCACTAAAAACCCAGTAAAAAATCTCCTATTATGAAGGATAAGTGGAAAATTACTGCTTATTATATAGTGTTACACAGTTTACAGAAACTCCAAGTGCTCATTACAAACTGAACATCATACTTATCTTATCATCAGAAAGGGCAGCCAGAGTATCGCCACAGGAGGGTAATAAAACACATTCAATTCTATAATGCTCCTATGGGTGAGGGTATTGTTCCAAACACAAAAGGAAAATAATTAAAAAAAAAGAACTGGATTTGCTGAATGCTGACAGAAATACTACTATGTCCATGAAGCACTCTCAGGCTCACAGGGACATTCAAACATCCCTGGGCTTATCTGGAAGAAGAATGAATAGTATTTAGCTATCCATCAACACCAACTCCACTCACACAGAACATCTGGTTTTTGAGTGCTTTCATCAATTTTTTTTTGAAGCAATTTACTCAAAGTAGCTCTGGTCTAGGTTTGCTAAGATACAATTTGTGCTCCAACTGGAAAGCACAATGGTTAGTGTTGGGAAAGATGAGGCTTTGGGAAGGATCACCTGTGTGGTGAAAAGATGATTTAATAGGCTTATAAGCTGTCTCAGGAAGACAAGGGTCATATCCAGACAATCTACTGCTCTATGAGATAGATACACTTATCATCCTCATAAGAATAATGTAATGACAGAGAAGGATATTACTAGTGGAGGGGAGGTATAGAGAAACTTACTGATAGAAGAACAACTCTGTCGAAGAAGACCATGACATCAAGGTGATATCATGACTTGCACTGAATTGGATTTAAACGAGGGACAGTTGTACCAGGTCACCAACCTCACTTTCTCCTCCAGAGCCATCTGAGTCCAGTGGCAAGATATACATCAGGACAACTGGAGATGGCCCCAGATATTTAAGGTAATTGGGGTTAAGTGACTTGCTCAGGGTTACACAGCTAATAAGTGTCCTCCTAACTTCAGGACCAGTGCTCTGTCCATTATGCCACCTAGCTGCCCCTAATTGTCCGTTAGCTCTTTCTTGTTTATACAAGAGAAAGAAGCTCAATTCTGAATTGTCCCCCAGTCATGATGAGCCAAACTCCTAATATGCTACTGAATATTATAGGGACTGGGGGTAACTGCATGGCAGATGTGGTTATCACTTAATCTGCTGGATTCCTATAAACACTTGAGTTTTTCTTTTATTACACTTTAGTTCCTTGGATCTGCAACTAGGTAGATTGGTACAACTTAAAAACATCTTGCTAGTGGATTTTTGGGAGAGAAGGTCCCCCCATCATAATACTTTCAGAAAGAGTTCAGAGTGGTACTTCATAATCCATGTTTTCTGGGAGGGGATACTGACTGCTAAATGTTATACTCTAACCAAGTAATAATATTAATAAAAGAAAAGAGAAGATGAGACAAAGGAAGAAAACTGTACCTTAGAATATCTGGCAGTTTTCTACTCCAGGATAAGAAGGGCTTAGAGCAATCTGTGCCCTGCCATCCCTTATCTCCTCACAAATCCAGAGAGTTAATTAGCATTAAGGTAAGAACACCATATTCATGCAAATGTGAAGGTAACAAATATGAAAGTCTAACAAGAAGTGCAAAAATGAATTTATGTGATTACATATGCACAGCACACAGCATTTCTTCCTGAGAACCTCAGTGGTTAACATTCTTTGAGAACTCATGATTTTCTAGCCAGTTCTGAAAACATGTGCAAGATATGGTCCCCTGCTCTCATGAAGCAACATATCTATACCTTTGTGGCTTCTGGGGCCACACAGCTAATCTATTAAAAGCACCTTAAACTAGACCAAAGCTGTGTTACAAAGGACTTAATGCTGCATTTGCACAAGTTTAATTTCTGATTTTCTTAAGGAAAAAATATCCAACATGTTCAGAAGATACTTAAAAGACACATACCATGAGTTTCCTCCTCCTTAATACCATCATACCCCAGAGAAAAGAATATGGATCTTTTAATTCCAACACTCAATGATTACAAACATCTGGAGGATTTAGTAAGTCATCTAAGAATATGGAGAGGACCAATATATACAAGTAATGTCCATTCGACCAAAATGTAGATAGAAGCGTCACATTTTTTTTCTGCCTAGGACAAGATTATTTCCTAAAATGGGAAATAAGGGATATTTTAAAATCTAGCAATCTAGGAATGTTAGAAGAGGAAATAATCTTGGGAACCAACTAACACCTCAATTTCTATCTTTTGGTCATGTAGAAAAATGAAGTCCAAATCTCCTTTACCAGAGAAAAAGATCATCATTCCCTGGGATGACCTGAAGTTAGAGAGACTGAAAAAACCATTTATTTCATGTCCCTTCTGTATACCAAGGATTCTAAACCTCTGTAGAAAACCAGTGTTTGAGGGGGCAGCTAGGTGGCACAGTGGATAAAGCACTAGCCCTGGATTTAGGAGGACCTGAGTTCAAATCTGGCTTCAGACACTTGACACTTACTAGCTGTGTGACCCTGGACAAGTCACTTAACCCTCACTGCCCCACAAAAACAAAATAAAACGAAAAAAAAAATCAGTGTTTGACAATTTTTTGTGTACATATAGGTTAATGGAGTTCTTTGTGAGTCTATACTATTATATGAATCTAGGTAAAGAGGTAAAAGGTATGTTAGCTGGAAATGCCCAAGTACTTTCTCAAAAGCAGCTGGTAAATGTATGCAATTCCAGATGATCACCACTTTGAAACTGTACTATAAAACTTAGTAAGAGACATTTATTACTGATGCTCAGTACATGATTTACAATACCATGGTGAAATTTGCTTACACTTTGTTTCAAACAGTCATGAAAAGAAAATGTCAATTTTGGGAAAAATACGTTTTTAAGAATCTTTGGTTGGAACTCAGAAAAAATATATTACATATATAACTCCATATTATTCATGCTGACAAGTGCCAGAAAGATCATGAAAATTTAAAATCCACAGATAATTCTCATTTTGGAAAATCATTTCAACTTCCTAACAAACTTCTTTGTTTTTACTAGATTTGCTGACAAGGGAAAAATGAAAGGATCTGAATTTTACTTCCTTCCCCTATTGGGGCAGGAAAATGGCATAATGAATATGGTAATTTTTTTAAATGGCAGGCAAGAGGAAGGAAGGAGGAAAAAGAGGTACAGAAATTCCACACAAACTAGAGTCAACTATTTATTGATACTTTTAATGCTACTTTTTTGACTATGAATTATGGCAGAGCTAATAGGCTAGATTATAGGTACTGTAGAAAGAGTATTGGTAAGCTTTGACAATATATGAGGTGACTCACATGCAAGGACATAATATGTAGGTTAATTGTCATTATACTTTGCTCCTCCATTGTAGGGCTATACTCTGATATCCATCTCATAGATGAGCTTTTGAAGGTTTTTGTTTTTGGTGGGGCAATGAGGGTTAAGAGACTTGCCCAGGGTCACACAGCTAGTAAATGTCAAGTGTCTGAGGCCGGATTTGAACTCAGGTCCTCCTGAATCCAGAGCCAGTGCTTTATCCACTGTACCACCTAGCTGCCCCGACCTTTTGTTTTTTAATTTAAAATTTTTATTTTCAGTTCCAAATTTTCTCTCCATCTCTCCCTTACCATCATCGAGAAGGCAAGAAATACAATACCCATTACACATTTGGAGTATTGCAAAACATTATTTTGACATCAGCCATGTTACATTAGGAAAAAAAAGAAAAAAAAAGAGGAAGAAAATGTGCTTCAACTGGTACTGGAAGTCTATCAGTTTTCTAACTGGAGGTAGTCACATATGACCTTTTGATCTCAAGTTTAGTGGCAACTTTAATGAAGAAAGCCTAGATCCTCTGTTTCCAAAACCTTCTGTCTGTCAGGTGGCTGGGCCAAAGACTCATTTATCCAGAAAGCCTGACTGGACTAACAATACTTCATATTCTGTTTTAATCACGCTGATTTATACAAAATTGCTCAATACATTGAGATAAAAATCTGACAAACTATGTCTCCTCTTCATGGCCATTTCCCTCTCCCCCACTCCTGCCAAAGGAATAAAGCTTATGTTTTTAATAAGCTCAAATCTTTAAGCACACACAAGAAAAATCCATTTTGAACATTCAGGTGTGACTAGAGAAGAAAGGAGCTCTAAGGAGGCCATATTTTAAATAAACTATATATCTAGCCCCTCCAAACTTAAGCCAAGTTAACAATGGCCAAGTGGTATGGTGTGATAAGAAAAAAGAAAATGCTAACAAATAGGGCTCAGGAAGAGTTTGGCTCTCAGAAGGTGGTCTCAGTAGTTTTGGTCAAGCGTTATTTTATCATTAACTTGGAAACCTGACTATTACCAGACCTGTGCTTTATTTTTTCCTTCTGAATTTTAGGGTTTGTTGTCAGCAGATTCTTCTAACAAGTACATGGTTCTTTATTCTTCAAGTCCTAAAACTCTGGCAAACATCACAAATGTTTGCCCATTTCTCCCCTTTTAATAAAAGAACAGAACATGACTGTTTTTTTCATTACTGTCATATCATGTAGAGAAAAACGGAATTAAATCTGAAAAGAGAAAAACAGAACCTCCAACCAGCATTTTTAAAATGACAATTACATAACCAGAGTCTATTAATTGGCTCCCATTTCCAGATGACAGTGAGCAAGCAAACACTCTCTTCAAACCTCATAAATAACAAGCCCCCATGCTTTGCTCTACCTCCCAGTTCTCCCTTTTGCATGAGAGGTAGTCTAGGGAGAGCTGGCACTGCCTTTTACTGTAGGTTCTGAAGAAAAAATGATTCTTCAGTATGGTATTTGGTATTATAACACCACAATCTTACTCTGAAAATTAAAATATCACTGACAAGGAACTCTGGGCACCTAGGTAAAGTGTCAATGTTAAAGAGTCTTTTTCCATTAAAATCTCTTTTAAACATCACCCGGCAAAATGAGTGACCGCTTCTATGTTTCACTTGCCAGCCCCCCCAACCACATTCTCAGCAATGACCTCGTGTTACAAACTGAAGACCTTAGTTATTCTGAAGATCAAACAGTCTAAGAAATGGAGTTGGGAAGAACAAGGCTATCTTAACCTTAGAGCCGAGAATGGCAAAGAAAGAGGATGTAGAAAATTGCAGGCAAAGTAAATTGTTTGGGTTTAAATGTTCCCTTTTTCAATATTGCTGCACTTTGAAGGAATTTACTGAGGCTGTAACTCTCCACCTTTAATTTATCCTGCTGTCCTCAGCCCCTGCAGCGCTTAAAACAAGAAAATTGACTCCTTATTCTGAAATCCCAAAGAAAGATAGTGCTCAAGTTTCAGAGCCCTGGATAACAGAGAGGAATGTCAGGCCCACCCAGGAACAAATGATATTTTAGAGGTAAGATCTTAACTGTGTGGGATAGTTTTAGAGTGCAGTCATCCTCAAGATACCCTCTTTGAAGTCTTTTCCAAATGGCATGTAAACTAACTATACCTTCCCTTCCTAGGAATCATTATATAAAATTAGGACACTGTAGAAAAACTATGGAGTAGACGGTGCCTCCAAGAAAGTCCAGTATGAACTAAAAACAGAAGCAGAGGTTAGTGGCAAAAAACAAAGGGGATAGTCCCACCACCATAATCTAGCTCTCAGGAGTCTGAAGAAAATGGGTACATGCAGAACATCATTAGAGTGCCTATTCTAATGAAACAACCTGATGCCTTCACCATTAATGGCTGGCTGGTGGATGAGTTCAGTGTATGGGAGTGGTAGCTTAAGAATACCAAAAAGCTGTTAGATCAACCGAACATTTCCTTTAATTTTTCTTGTTTACTGCAGATGGTATGTAAATAATGCCACTCTGTTAGCATGTACTCCTTAAATAATGGCAAGGACAAATGTTTTTTTTAAAAATGAACAATAAAATCCTTCTAACTTAGAGCTGAATTTAATTTTTTTGGGGGGGAGGGAGGTTCTTTCTTTCTTTCTGCAGGGCAATGGGGGTTAAGTGACTTGCCCAGGGTCACACAGCTAGTAAGTGTCAAGTGTCTGAGGCCGAATTTGAACTCAGGTGCTCCTGAATCCAGGGCCGGTGCTCTATCCACTGCGCCACCTAGCGGCCCCCAGAGTTGAATTTAATTTAGAGTTAAGTTGTCTTTAATTAACAACAAAATCAAGAGCTACAGAAGAACCTTTTAAACAGATGGTTTGGATGATGAATTTAGTGGACTGAAACAATAGGTTTGGTTTGGAGGAAAATTTGAAGGAGTCCAAAATAAAACAATTTACAATACTCAGTGGTCCTAGACAAGTTCTTATTATCCTTAATCAAAAACTTTGTATAGTGTTCAAGTCTTTGACTCATGAGATGACTAAACACCATGGAAGACCATGACAAACTAAAGAAATGGTCAAAAATTAAATAGATCAATATGGTCAATTGTTGGGGAATACACTTTGGTAGTAAAAACTGGGTAACTACTTATCATAAGGAAAAACTGACTAGACACATGCCAACAACAAAAAAAGAAAAGAAGAAATCAGACTGAAGGCTGAGGGAAAGTGTGTGTGTCCCAGGGGACCAAAAGCTAAATATTCAGCATACAGGGCTGTTCCAGAATATTGTAACCTTTACTTCCCATAGCATTTGGACATCAATTAGACCTTTTAGTAGAGTCCTGTATTCAGTTTAAGGTTCCATAAGTTTGCCCATGATTTCTTTGGGGCTGGACTGGGCTAGGTGCAATCCTTTGGAGGGGCAGGGAGATTGACAGGATGAGCTTTTGAGAGCCTATAACATTCCATTTAAACTACAACTCTTGTACTTTATTTTCAATAGAGGACAGTCTACAATTTTCAAAGTTAATCAGACGATCTCTTGAGGTCTGCTCTAGGGTATCTTTATTACACTATAAAAACTCTCTTCTGTTATCTACATATCTTCTACCACATTTCTTAGGAACTAACTAGAAAATGGGAAGCATGATGAATTCAGGTTATGCCTGTAATCACAAAATGATATGCTCTAGTTCCATTGATTTTTAGTGTGTTAATAGCCAGTTGCTTTTCTGTTACTACTCTTGTTCTTCTAATGCATTATTTATTTATTAATTTGTAAAACACTTATTGCTGTAGCATCCAAGAGCTAAAGAACAAAAAGTTAAAAACATATAAATTATTCAAAGCTACCAACTAAGGGAAGGAAAAATGAAGAAGAAAAAAAAAGATGATGACAACTTAATGCAGAGCTACTGGCAGGCAATCTAATAAATGAGCTGGTTTCCAAATCAAGAAACAAAACCAAAATCATTGAAATCAAATGCAAAATCATTATATGCTCTTAGTCGGTGTACAAGCCCTTACTAAACTCAAATAATATGCAGAGCCCTGTAACAGGGGGATAAAAAGACAGGACTGGATCCCTGCCCTTGAAGAGTTTGCAATCTAGTCTATGCCTGTGCAGCGACTGCAGAGGCATAGAAGAGGAAGCTGTGTGTAAGAAATAGTGAGCAGATGTCCTTAAGCTATAACAACGGGGCTATAATATTGTTTTGTAAAATGAATGGAAGAAAATGGAAGGTTACTTCATGGTAGGATTTTAAGCCTTGGCTATGGAAATGCTTTAATTCAAACTGGACAGCTTGCTATTACTCAGACTTAATGCTGTTTTCTTGTACTTTTCTGTGTGTGACTATAATGTTCCACACAACTGGAACCCCACCATCTTCTGGCTGTTCCTGCAACCTCCACCCCTGGTAATGTCTCATCTCTGATCCAGTGAAACTCTGCCAATCCCTGCTTTCCTGTAAGGCCCAGTTTAGGTATCACTTTCTTCTATGAAGTGTCCCCATATCCCTGGAAACAGATGTGATCTCTCCCTCCATGTGCAGATCCTTGGATGCTTGCTGAAATGAGAACCCCTTCCTATAAAACCTCAAACCTATGCTTTTTTTTTGTTTTTTTGTGAGGCAATGGGGGTTAAGTGACTTGCCCAGGGTCACACAGCTAGTAAGTGTCAAGTGTTAGAGACAGGATTTGAACTCAGGTACTCCTGACTCCAGGGCCGGTGCTCTATCCACTGCGCCACCTAGCTGCCCCAAACCTATGCTTTTAATAAAATTAAATCTTTAGTAACACCAAAAAGAAATTTCCTTTTGAATGCTTAGGTGGAGGTGACTTCCCAGGCCAGGGATTCTTAACTTTTTTTTTTTTTTGAGGCCATGGACCTCTTCTTAGAATCATGTTTTTAAATGCATAAAATATAAAATACATAGGATTACAAAGGATACCAATTATATTGAAATACAGTTAACGATATATTTAAAAATTTTAAATACATTCACAAACCCCAGGTTAAGCACTCTTAAGGCTTAGGGCCACCTTCCCAATGCAGTTTGTTTTTATTTACATAAAATTACTTCAGTGACAAAAGCTATCTAAATCTCTATCGATGCATCTATGTGTGCACACACACATATACACTCATGAGCTTTCTGGGGTTGCTTTCATTAGTGAATTCTAAGGTAGTACTTCTCAAAGTCCAATTTCATAGACGGGGAGCCAAGGACTCCCAGAGAATTATGCCAATTCAGCCAAAGTGTTGAGAATTTTCTAAAGCACAGATCCTATGCCATTCAAAACCTACAAGAATTATTCCAGTTACCTTTGTCTACAATGAGATATTCAACTTTAATCAGCAAGAAGAGCCCTGATGTCATCGGTATTGAATGTCTCTATTTAGCTTCTCTAGCTTTCTATAGGCCTGTTTGTATCTCCTGGGGACCTCTTCAGATACAGGGTGTCTCTGTGGTTTAAAAGGTGACACAGGCCCTAAATAAGCACAGAAATATGAACAATTAAAGATAGTAAAGACCTTAGGTAACCTAGGAATCAATATGAGAGTACAGCAAAGTCCTGGAATTAGTCCCATAAGTGGGAGCACCTAAATAAGAAAACATACTTAATAAAATCAAACAAATATTTATCCAGGGAAAGACAAACTAGTTAGGTCATCTTTTTAAATTTGTTAATTCTAGTAATGTTCACTAATTGGAACTGCCTGACTGCACAGAAAAGAATATCTTTTTCTTTTGGATGAATTCCTCTAAGAATATAACTTAACTTACTTGCAGGGCAGTTTGGTTTTGTCTGCCACCATGGTCCACTGCTGTTGATTGGTGGAAACTTCAATGTAGTAACTGTAGCTTCGATCATCACAGTCCCAAAGTAATAACCTGAACCGAGAGGAGAGCAGAAGACATTATTAGAATAGAGGAAAGGTAGAAGACTCATATGAACTGAGGCAGTGAAGAGAGCAGAACTATAAGAACAATATACATAATGACAACAATGTAATTTAAAAAAAGAATAGCCAAATAAATACTGAGACCTTAAAAATCAGATGCAATGGGTAGCTGATGAAATATACTTCCCTCCTCTCTGTAGAGAGGTAATAGACTATAGGTAAAATATGCTCTGTATGCTCTCAGAAATGGTCATTTTGTCAACTGGTTTTGCTTAACTGTTTTTTTGTTTCTTTGTTTTTCAAATAAAGAATGGAAGTGGGGCAGCTAGGTGGATAGTGGATAAAGCACTGGCCCTGGATTCAGGAGGACCTGAGTTCAAATCCAGCCTCAGACACTTGACACCTACTAGCTGTGTGACCTTGGGCAAGTCACTTAACCCTCATTGCCCCCCCCCCAAAAGAATGGATCTAAGGCAGCAGTGAGGGTTACTGGGAAATGACTGTACTATAAAAATATAAATTATAAATAACACATTTTTTTAAATGCAGAGAAAGTCAGGAAGGTGTTCATGAAACCAGGGACTTCCTGACCTGGTTACTTCAAGAGGCTTTAGTTACAGAGGACAGCCACACTTACAGACCCCTTCCCTATCACACTATCAGCATAAGCTACCTAGAAAATAAATAGCCAGGGGGAAAGGAAGGGAAATCCGCCCCCCCCCCCAAAAGCATAGAGAGAATAGAGTTGGTTCAATGTGAGAAAAATGGGTCTCATCAGGAACTGTTAATCCACCAAGGCAAAACTGATACTCCAGGAACAGATGGCAGAGAAAATCAGAGGGAATGCCTTCTTCTCAGGTGTCCCACAGTTCTGTTTTCTGAATCTGTCATTTTTAGATGGTAAGATGGCTGAATACATGATTGAAATCAGACCTGACTGCCTCCTGTGACCCTTAGACCTTTATTCCAAATAAACAGGGTGAAAAATTTAAGTGATCTAGATAAAAAAAACAAAAACAAAAAACCCAATACTGGTCATCATGGGCTCTTTTCCTGTATTTTGTGACATTCAAGATGATTTTACCATGTTCTCCCCAACTCTTCTTCATCCATAAAGTTTTACCTGTACTTGAGTCTTTAGTAAACCTTTGCTTACAGAGTATCTGGTTTAAAAAGAAAAACAAGTACGGTTTATTTGTAGGCTGATTATACAAAAATTTTGGCTTTTGCTATTATTCCTCCATAGATAATAATATTAAGACTGCTATTCAGGGTGAGACCTATAACCATTCAAACCAGTGTTCTGGATCTAACATTTCCATCCAAACAAATGTTCTGGATGTGACATTTGCAAAAGAGCATATCCTAAAAAAAAAAAAAAAAAAAAGAGCGTATCCTATTCAAAGGGAAGGTGGTTCTTGACATCAACCTTATCTTGTTTTCCCTTAAAGTCCACTATGGATCTGTAATAGAAAGGGAACTATCCAAGAGTCAGAAGATCTCAGTTCTAGTCTTTTAGTCCTGGTTATGGTACATGAACATGGCTGGCAAATCAGTTGCCTTCTCTGCTTACATCTTCCTTTTCTGTAAATTACAGCATGACAAAGTGTAGGTACCTCAGCAACCACACAGCCCAATTCATCCATTAAAGGACTCTGTTCAGTTATGTCTGGGGCATGCCAGGTCTACCATCCTCTACTCTCTCTTGAAATCTGTCCAAGTTCATCTTTGTTGTTTCCATCTCATCCTCTGCCATCCCCTTTTCCTTTTGCCTTCGATTTCCTCCAACATCACATACCCAACGAGTGGTTGTTCAACTTGGAGCCAAAATCCCTTCTACTTTTGCACAGCTGGAATTATCAGGGAATTCTCTGATATTGAAACTAAATCTGCCTCTGCATGACCTCCACATGTTGTTCATAGTTTTGCCCTCTGGGGTCAAACAGAACAAGTCTAATACGCTTTCCACATGACAGCCTGCAAATATTTGAAGACAGTGATCATCTCTTCCCTGAGTTTTCTCTTCTCCAAGCTAAACATGCTCAGATTTTTCAACCCATTTTCATGTGACAGGGACTCAAGGCCCTTCATCACTCTGCTTCCTCTCTTTTGTTCTCCAGCTTATTAATATTCTTTTTAAACCAAGGCCCTCAAGACTTAATACAAGATTGCGGATGAGATCTGATGAGAGTGCAGGATACAACAAGACTGTCCTCTCCTTATTCTTGGAAATTCTCCCCCTTTTAACACATTCCAAGAAGACAGCATTTCTTTTGCTTGCTTTGACAAACTTGATTTATATTGAGCTTGGAATCCATTAAAACCCCCAGATCTTTTTCAGTGCTGCTATATTTAGGCCTTCACAAAGTTACATTTATTAAGTTAATTATTTTTGTTCACCCAAATGAAGACTAACCTGTACCTTTATTGAATTTCATCTTATTTAGATTCAGTTCAATGTTCTTGCCTACTAGGATGCTTTTGTATTCCAATTCTGTTATCCACTCTGTTAGCTTTCCCGACCAACTTGGTGTTATCTGCAAATCTGATGAGTATATTATCTAGGCATTGATAAAGATGCTAAACAGCACAGGGCCAAACACTGATCCTTGGAGTATTCTATTGGAGACCTCCTACCATGAAGACATTAAGCCATGAATAACTATTCTTTGAGTCTGGCCATCCAACTAGCTCTGAATCCATTTGATTAAGTTATAGCCACATCATTACTCTCATCTATTAGTTTTACAATTCTGTTAAAAAAAAAAAAGGAAAAGAGGTTAGTCTCTCAAGACTTGCTCTTAATAAAGCCAGGACAGCTCTTTGTAATCACCTCTTTCTTTTCTAGATATTTACCAACTATCAATTTAACGCTATGTTCTAGAATTTTTCCAAAAATAGACATCAAGCTCAATGACATATGGTTTGCAGAATATGTTCTTCCTTTTTTGAAAATTTACTCTTCTCTAGTATTGTGGAGGCAGTTTAGTGGATAGAGTGCTGGGCCTGGAGTCAGGAACACCTGAGTTCAAATCTAGCTTCAGACACTTACTAGCTGTTTGATCCTGGGCATGTCACTTAACATGTTTGCCTTAATCTGCTTGAGAAGGAAATGGCAAATCACCCTAATTTATCTCTGCCAAGAAAACCCCACATGGGGTTACAACATCAGACATGATTGAACAACACAGTGTTGTGGTAACTCTCCTGTTTTTCTCTCTGTTGTTAATTATCACTGTCTTTTCCATTTCAAGCAAAGCCTTAGATTAGATGATTTCTTCCAGATCAAAAGTGATATGAATCTATGAATTTGTTTGATGTTACTTATTTTTAGCCTATTAGATGAAGCCATGATGTGGTAGAGAGCAGGCCTTGGAGTCCTGAATACCTGGCCACAGGCTGCTTCCAACACATAATGCCTTTGACCATGCATAAGTCACTTAAACTTTCAATGCCCTAAAAGCAACTCTCTACAACCTTAAGTTGCAGAGGTGGTTCTGATATGCACTGGTAGAGGTAATTTCCTTACTTTAAATTTCTTATGCCAATGAAATCACAGGTCTAGTCTAAAATTACATTAAACATTTAGTCTTGGATTAAGGAAATCCTCCTCTTGAAGACAATGGGGGTTGGGTTATTTCCTTTTATTTTTTTACCCTAAACCTAATCTCTTGCCAACTTTAAGGAGTGTTTTGTTATACTAATGTTCTAGAATCGTTATTTTGTTGGTCTATAGCAACAGAGCAGCATCCTATATCCTAAATATGGATACTCAAATCATTTTGTACAATTTTTGTACATTTGCTACTATTTTTGCATAAAGCTTTTGAGTTTCTTTTCGTGTGTGATTTACCCCCATTAGACTATCAGCTCCTAGGGGGCAGGGATGGCCTTTCTTTTTTTAATTGATATTCCCAGTACTTAGCATAGCGTCTGGCACATGGTAGGTGCTTACTGAATTTATTATTTAATATAATATACTGTACACTAGAGCCACAGTCAATAAAACATTTAGAAAGCACTTGCAGGGGGCAGCTAGGTGGCACAAAAAACCCAACACACACACACAAAAATATGGGGCAGCTAGGTGGTGCGGTGGATAAAGCACTGGCCCTGGATTCAGGAGGACCTGAGTTCAAATCTGGCCTCAGACACGTGACATTTACTAACTGTGTGACCCTGGGCAAATCACTTAACTGTCATTGTCCTGCAAAATAAATAAAATAGAAAGCACTTGCTATGCACCAGGTACAGTGCTAAGTGCAGAGGTTACAAAGAAAGGTGTAAGATAGGGAAACCTGGAGGGTGGCGGTAGAGGAGAGGAGGTTACAGCACTCAAGAGCATGATGAAGTCATGCAGCCTGATTGGGACAAAATCTGAGGAGGTGCAAGTTTCTGAGTTGATTTGATTTCATAGAATGATGAGTTTCTGGAGATGACAGAGTCCAGTTAAGTAGCTGACTGGGAAATGATAAGAATTCCCTGGGTGCCATCCTTATATGGAAGAGGATCAGGGAGGAATTCCCAGATGCCCACCTCCCACCCTTCCTTTTTTTTTTTTCTTTTTAGTGAGGCAATTGGGGTTAAGTGACTTGCCCAAGGTCACACAGCTAGTAAGTGTTAAGTATCTGAGGCCGGATTTGAACCCAGGTAGTCCTGACTCCAGGGCCGGTGCTCTATCCACTGCGCCATCTAGCTGCCCCCCTCCCACCCTTTCTAACCAGAGGGATGGATGGAAAGGCCTAAGGACTAGAGGGTGCTGCCCCAGTCAAATTATCTTCTGATGCTCGATTCTCATGACATTTTGCTTGCACCTCTCTTATGAATCTGTGTTCCATTCAGTCTAAGTTATTTGTATATACATGTATTATTCCTCCTAGCAGAAGTGATGTGGTATGGTACATGGAGAGCTGGTCTTGGACTAAGAAAGACCTGGGTTCAAGCTCAGTCTCCCTCTATCTCTGTGTTTCTCTGCTTCTCTGTCTCTGTCTCTCTCTCTCTCTCTCACACACACACACACACACTGCAAGAACCTGAACAGGATGTGACTTGCCGAGTTGATTTCATCTTGCAGAATGAATTTCTGGAGAATACAAAGTCTAGGAAAGTAGCTAAATGTTGATGTGGCTAAAGTCAACACCATGTTGACCTTTGTTGGTCACACAAATGTGTTATACTGTCTTCAGGAAAAAGTCTTCAATGACTCTCGGGTTCCTTTCTTGGGTCATAACTATTACTTTTGTGAACTGATTAATCTAGAAACACAGTGATTTAGGTTATTTTCCATTAATTATTTTTGTGGAATTTTACAACAAAATACTTTTCTCCTCCTCTATCCCACTCTATTCCCCACTTCCTCTGCCAGCCTTTAAGAGTCTATGTAGGAAAGGGGCAGCTAGATGGCGCAGTAGTTAAGCACCGGCCCTGGATTCAGGAGTACCTGAGTTCAAATCCGGCCTCAGACACTTGACACTTACTAGCTGTGTGACCCTGGGCAAGTCACTTAACCCCTGTTGCCTGCAAAAAAAAAAAAAAAAAAAAAAAGAGTCTATGTAGGGGGCAGCTAGGTGGCGTAGTGGATAGAGCACTGGCCCTGGATTCAGGAGGACCTGAGTTCAAATCCAGCCTCAGACACTTGACACTTAACTAGCTGTATGATCTTGGGCAAGTCACTTAACCCCAACTGCCTCACCCAAAAATAAATAAATTAAAAAAAAAAAAGAGTCTATGTAGGGGGCAGCTAGATGGCACAGTGGATGGAGCACCAGCCCTGGATTCAGGAGTACCTGAGTTCAAATGCAACCTCAGACATTTAACACTTACTAGCTGTGTGACCCTGGGCAAGTCACTTAACCCCAATTGCCTCACCAAAAAAAAAAAAAAAAAGAGTCTATGTAACACGTATCTATCAAAACTTAATGTCCAAGGGGCAGCTAGGTGGTACAGTGGATAAAGCACCAGCCCTGGATTCAGGAGGACATGAGTTCAAATCCGGCCTCAGACACTTGACACTTACTAGCTGTGTGACCCTGGGCAAATCACTTAACCCTCATTGCCCTACTAAATAAACAAACAAACAAACAAATAAATAATAAAACTTAATGTCAACTATAAATTGAGACTTTACTGTGCACAGTTGTCTATGCGGTTTACCAACCTGTTAGATAAATTCTATTCTCATACTGCTAGGCATCTCATTGTGTATAAAAAGACTACTTTGTTCCTTGTCTCCAAGTCAGTTCTCTCCAATATACAATACTTCCCAAACCCAAGGTGATTTAATGAATTAAAGTTGGGGTAGAACTAGGGCAAAAATCTTTTGGTAAATTTAAAGCAATTACACTCACTGGTTCTCCTTTATCCACATGAATACTTTCCCTTGAAAGAACTCTTATAAATTAATAAAATATGTTTTTGCCATACGGAAACCATATTGTCTTTCATCAACAATATTGTATTCTTAACTGTTCAGTGATCCTACTCTTTATTATAGATTATATATTTGTCATTCATATCAACTAGGCTGATGTGGGCTTTTATGAGTCCTACTCTGGCAAATTCTTTCTCATCTATTCCCTTCTTTCCATTTCTACTGCCACAATCCTAGCTAAGACCCTCATTACCTTAGTATAACAGTTCTATTAATAGTCACCTAGACTACTGCAATTGTTGCCTCATCACCTCCCTCCCCACTGTCATCTCTGACTAATCCATCTTTCACATAGTTGCTAGATTAATTTTCCTCATGTGTAGACCTGATCATGTCCCTCATTCATTCTATGGTTACCGCCTACTGAATTAAGTTGAAAGTATTTAGCCAGATACTACAAGTTGCCAATAATTTGCCTTCAATCTGCCCGATCAGCTTTAACTTATACATACTATGTTCCAGCCAAAATTAACTATTCATAACCTGTTGAAAAAGTCCTATACTTTCCTATCTCTGTGTATTTATTCTTGCTTTTCTCATCATGGGTTAGCTAGGTGGCACAGTGGACAAACCATCAGCCCTGGGCCCAGGAGGCCCAGAGCCCAAATCCAGCCCCAGACACTAGACAACCCACCCTGTTTGCTCCACAAACAAGGATACACATAAAATAAATGCTTTACAAATACCATCCCTTCATATTCAGTTCAGACCTGTGTCCTCTGTGTATTCCTTACTGGAAAAGTTCTAATGAGTTGGAAGTATTATTTTCTCATGTATGAATATAAACAGTTTAACCTTTAATGTCCCTTGTAACGATTGGAATGACGCCACCTTCTGGAGACTTACTGTAGAAGAGTTCCGCCCATGAAGCGAAGGTCTTTGAGGGAAAGACCAGGAGTCTTTGCTTGGGCATCAGGAAGTGACGTTGGCTAGTGGGAGGAAGAAGGAACAGACTAGCGCTCTGTCTCATGCTTTCCTTTGGACTCTGGTGGAGAGCGGAGCTAGAAATGTGCTCTCTCTTTAATAGATAGGAATCTAGGCCTTTTCTTCTCTCTTTACCAAACTCTTATTCTCCTTAATAAATGCTTAAAAGTCTAACTCTTGCTAAAGCTTATAATTTATTGGCGACCACTCATTAGATATTTTAGACAGTTTAGCTAGAATTTTAGCCCTTAACACCCTTGTGATTTCTTTTCCCTGTTTACTTTTTTATGATTCTCCAGGGTCTTGTATTTGAAAGTCAAATTTTCTATTCAGTTCAGGTCTTTTTATCACAAATGACTGAAAGTCCTCTTTTTCATTGAAGTCCCATTTTTTCCTCTGAAAGATTATACACACTTTTGCTGGGTGTGTGATTTTTGGCTGTAGTCCCAGTTCCTTTGCCCACTGGAATATCATATTCCATGCCCTCTAGTCCTTTAATGTAGATGCTGCTAGCTTTTACTTTATCCTTACAGTATTTGAATTCCTTTTTTCTAGCTGCTTGCAATATTTTCTCCTTGACCTGGGAGTTCTGGAATTTGGCTACAATATTCCTCGAGGTTTTCCTTTAGGGATCTCTTTCAGGAGGTGATCGGTAGATTCTTTCAATTTTTATTTTAGCTTCTGCTTCTAGAGTATCAGGGCAATTATCCCATGCAATCTCTTGGAGGATGGTGTCTAAGCTCTTGTTTTGGTCATGGTTTTCAGGTAGTCCAATGGTTTTCAAATTATCTCTCCTGGATTTATTTTTCAGGTCAGCTGTTTTTCCAAGGAGATATTTCACATTGCCCTCTATTTTTTCATTGAATTGGATTTGCTTTACTGTGTCTTGCTTTCTCATAAGGTCACTAGCTTCCATTTGTTCAATCTTAATTCTTAGGCAATAATTTTCATCAGACAGCTTTTTTATCTCCTTTTCCATTTGACTTTTCAAGCTGTTGGTTTTTTCTCATGACTCTCCTGCATTGTTATCATTTTTCTTTCCATTCTTTCCTCCCTCTCTCTACATCTTCCTTCTATCTCTCCTGCTTTCTCTTCAAAGTCCCTTTTGAGAGCTTCCATGGCCTGAGACCATTTCATATTTTTCTTGGAAGCTTTGGATGTAAGGGCCCTGTGGTTAATTTCCTCTGCTGAGAGTGCACCTAGATCTTCCTTGTCGCTGAAGAAACTTTCTATAGTTCTGAACTTTCTTTGCTTGCTCATCCCACTAGGGGGCCCTGTTTCTCAGTTAAACTACTGTCCCCAGCTTCAAAGGGTCCCAGGTGTTTTGGTTTGAAGGAGGGCAGGTTTTTCTCTTGCCTGGCCTGTTCTCTGGTCCTAAGATAACCTCAACTCAACTTTCTATATAACCAGCCAGCAGAGCACTGTGGTGGTTTTTAGCTTCAATGAGCCTGTGCCCCTCCCCAACCTGGGCCTCCCACCACTCATGATTTCTTCCTGGTTCCCTGCTGGGGTGGGACAGCCAAATTCCTCCCTAGGTCCTGCTGATACCCCTGCCCTTCCCCCCTCCACTCCCCCCCCTCCCCCAACCACATGCTCAGCTCATTCAGAGGCTCTGGGGTAAATTCGTCCAGCGTGCCTGGGGTCTCTGTTGGCATGATCACAGGGTTGGACTTTACTTGTAGCCCAGCACAGACCCCCTTAATCTATCTATAGCTGGAAAATAATCTCAGCCCGTATTTTTGTGGGTTTTTCTGCTCCAGAGGTTCTGTTATTGCTGTTTTGGGGGTAATTGTATCAGGAGCTCTGTGCGTTTAATGTCTTTCCTCTGCCATCTTGGCTCCACCCCCTCTTGCTGTTCTCTATACTTAGAACTGACTCTCCTCAATTTGTTGAAATTCTATTCATACTTTAATTTCAAATGCTAAATTTTCTTTTCTGATCATCTGATTATCTTCTGATCTGCAATTCTCACTATACTTTGCTTCTTACTCTCTCATATTTGCAGAAGCATTATCTGTGTACATGTAATTTTTCTCCCAGTAGAGGTGATGTGGTGTGGTGCACAGAGAACTGGCCTTCAAGTCAGGAAGACTTAGGTTTAAGAAGTTTTTGACAAGCACTAGCTGCAAGAATCTTGGGCAAGGTTTCTTATTCACGATTATGATCATGTCACTCATCTGCTTAAAATCATTCAATAGTTACTGTCACTTAACCTTTTATAGACCCAGACAACTCTAAGAGTCTAAGTGGTAGAGAAAATACAGATCTTACCCAGAGAACTCATTATCCAGGTAAGATCACACTTCTAATTTAAAAAAGATATTTTTCTTCTAATCCCAGCAAGCTCCTGTAGGTTACTTTCATTTTTATTAGCATCCAAAAGTGTCTAACAGATCAGGCACTGAATAAAGAATTGTTGAATTGTACCGTATACACAAAGCATTCAATAAATACTACTAAGTAAAATGAGCACTTTTACTAGAAGGTATCAAAAATAGGAAAAGATTAGACAAGAACCAGTTTTGCTTATTAGCATTACTGATAACAGGTTTAGTGGGAAAGAAAGTTGAAACTATTTGTAAAAAAATTTATGGATTTCAATTATCCAGGGTCTTTCACATTCATATCGCCATGGATAATTATGAATTGGATATAGAGATTTCTACCCCATCATCCAAATGAAAATACTCAGTCTCTTTTCTGGTAGAACTCAGAAATGCTTTAAGCACTGGTTTGAAGATCTTGGAGAATGAGGTTGTTTTTTGTTTATATGATTTTAAATCCTGATGTCAGTAATCTAAATGCTCCATTTCAATAATGAATCTATTTTAAGAATAAAAATTTTAAATGTATGTATCCTAACCTAAGGATACTTGCATACTCCAAAAAGGAGGAAAGTAAAGAGGGGATGCATTCCAGGCTTCAACAGAAGCTTATATTATATCCTAGAGGTTACATTGAGTAGGAAACTTGAAGTAGGGAAACTGCTTAAGAGGTCATCAGAATAATCCAGTAGAGGCAATGAGAACCTAAAGTAGAGTGGTGGCTGTGTGAATAGTGAAAAAGGAATGGAAGTGAGAGATGCAAAATTTGGCAACTTACAACATATGAGCAATGAGGAAGAATGAGAAGCTGAGGATACCAGGGTGGATTTTCCAGCAAGTCTTGAGTTTTTTAATGTGTCACCTGGGGCTTGTCTATATATTTGGTTTTTTTTGTTGTTGTTGTTGTTTGTTTGTTTGTTTTTGTGGGGCAATGGGAGTTAAGTGACTTGCTCAGGGTCACATAGCTTGCAAGTGTCAAGTGTCTGAGGCCAGATTTGAACTCAGGTACTCCTGAATCTAGGGCCGGTGCTTTATCCACTGTGCCACCTAACTGCCCCTTGGAATATATGTGTTTTAATATAGACAAAGCCCCTGGAGGCAGCCTGAGTTCAAATCCAGCCTCAGACATACACTTACTAGCTCTGTGACCCTGGGCAAGTCACTTAACCTTCATTGTCCTGCAAAACAACAACAACAACAACAACAAAAAACCCATATGTATTCCATCACTACTGTGATCTTATCATGTCTTGAATATTGTAGGGAGTCCAAGTAAATGTGTCTGTGAGCCTTAAACTTTCCAAAGAGTACTAAGAGCCATAACTGAAAACAAAACAAAACACACAAACAACTTCCTTTACTCCTTTTCCTGACAGGAAAATATATTCCTATATCTTTTACACCTACAATGATGCTGAGACAGTTGTGTCTTCTGAGATGGCTGGGATTACTTATTGGAAGAGTTTACAAACAAACAAACAAAAACCTCCAAACCCTAAAAACCTAAAAACTAACAAGCCTGGGGGCAGCTAGGTGGTACAGTGGATAAAGCATCAGGCCTGGATTCAAGAGGACCTGTGTTCAAATCCAGCCTCAGACACTTGACACTTACTAGCTGTGTGACCCTGGGCAAGTCACTTAACCCTCACTGCCCCGCAAAAAAACAAAAACAAAAACAAAAACCTAACAAGCCTAAGAAAGGCCTTCTCTGAGCATTACATAGCTGTGGTATAAATAACAATGCCATGAATCCTTTAACTCATATATCATACACATGCAAACACAAACTGGAACTGGTCTTCTAATGGTACTAAATAAAAGGAGCTGGCTGGCTAAGGATTATGCTCTGGTCCATGTTGAACTGCTGCCACAATCCACCCTATCTAATGAGCATTGTATAAAATGACCAGTAATGTTAAATGTGTGGTTTTTTTTCTTTTCCTATCTTCCTTTCCTCTCATTGTAGAGTTTCTTTTAGAAGCAGTGAAGTATTAGGTTTTTTAAAATTGATTAGCAGATGTGATTTTGCTTACATCTTACATAAATGCTCTGGCTGGCTGCATACCATTGATTACCAGGGGTTCAGTTTACAGCAACTAATTGCTCTCTTTGCTGTTGTTTTGATACAAAATTCAATAGCAAATATGTTTTCAAAACTCTTGTCTTCGTTGCTTGAGTCAGAAGTGACTGGAGGCAAACCCAGTGGACTGAATTTTCCCTCCTTTAAAATAATTGCTCTCTCATCAGTCTGTGAAGAAAGTTTCCAAATTGTGGCGTTCTAATTGGAAAGCCTGCATTATGCATGCGATGACAAACTATGTTGTGCTGAATGGGATTTTTTATCCTTTTCTTAAGGGATTAACTCTGTGCCAGATTTTGAACAACGACTGCTTCACCACTGAATTGGCATTTTTTTTTTAAAACAAAAGCGAATGCATTCCACTAACTCTCTGGACTTGTTAGTTTGTTCGAACCTCTCTGGGTGAGTTAGAGTACAACTGACTTTGCTGTTAATGGCCTTTAAATGTAGGTGAATTCAACTGACTGATTATCAACTACAAAGAATGCTGGATTTATGCTTATGACTTACACCAACCACTCTTCTATTAAATCCAGTAGCACCATTTTTAGCTTCAGTTAAATTCACTGTAAACCTTTGATCCTGTTTCTATAAAACATTTATTGATAATCCCCTCAAAACTTTAAAATTTCATTTCCTGTTTTATTTTCCATTAGAATGTAAGATCACTGTGAATTAGGAACTGTTTTATTCATTATATTCGTATCCCTAGCACCTAGGCACAGTGCTTGACATATACTTGATGACCGACTGATTGATCTCACCCAATACTGACAAAGTGGCAAGCACAGTCCACTTTATATTCGTTCCCTACATCTCTGACTACTAAAATTCTAGACATATTTCAAAATCACCTCATATGGGACCTTATCTCTGAAGGTTTTCATGTCTTTTGAATTTATTCAATTAAATCCAACAATTCATTCAATGCTCACTATGTGCAGGGCATTGTGTATAAGAGATACAAAAATAAAAATCAAACAATCTGTACCCTTAAGGAGCTTTTATTCTATGTGTTTGGGTGATCCAATATGGACAAAGATAAGTACAAAAATATGGACTAATACAAAATAATATAAAGAGAAAACAACACCACTAAATAGAGGGTCAGGTATGGCCTCCTGTAGGATGGGACGCTGAGCTGTACTATAAGGCAGAGGTGAGAAACATGTAGAATCACCTATAAAAAGGCATGGAGGTGGTGGGAAATGCTACGGTCATATATAACCAAGTCAGTTTGACTGAAATGATGGCCATGGGAAGAGGGGGTAATATTGAAACACTTAATGTGTAATAACCATTAAATGGCAGGGAGGTAGAAGTCATACTGTGGAAAGCCTTAATTTCCAGGCCAAGGATTTTGTATTTTATCCTGCAGGTAGGAGAAGCCACTTAAGATTTCTAAGGATGGGAATGACATAGGAACACCAATTTGGCAGCTATGTGGAAGATGTGTTGGAGAGGGAAGATCACTGGAAGCAGGGAGATCATTGAGGAAGCTACTGTAATAACCAGTAAGAGGTAATGAAGGCCTGAATCAGGGTAGGGGTTATGGAACTGGAAATTGATAGATTCAAGAGATGCTGAGGAACTAGAATCATAAGATTAGATATGGAAGTATGGCACAGGGAAGAATCAAGACGATTCATAGGTTGTGAACCTAATTGACCATGTCACTCCTGTAGTCAATAAACTCCCTTGGCTTTCTATTGCCTCTAGGATCAAATATAAACTCTAATATCTGGCATTTAAATAATTTTTTAAAAAACGGTCCTATCCTACCTTTTCTAGCCTTCTTATATACTTCTTATTACTTCTTTATACATGACCTTCCATTTTTTGCCTTGGTAACATTGCACAGGCTGTCTCAGATGCTCCCTTTCCTTCTTCAAATGCCTGGTTTCCAGTTTTCTTTAAGACTGAAATACCACATAAAGCAGGAGGCCTTTCTTTCTCCCCTCCTCCAGTAGTATCTTTCTTTCCAAGGTTACTTTATATGTTTTGTATAAATTTATATATTTATATAAATGTTGTCTCCTTCAATAAGAATCTAAGGTCCTGGGGGCAGCTAGGTGGCGCAGTGGATAGAGTACCAGCCCTGGATTCAGGAGCACCTGAGTTCAAATGTGACCTCAGACACTTGACACTAGCTGTGTGACCCTGAGCAAGTCACTTAACCCTCATTGCCCCACGAAAAGAAAAGAAAAGAAAAGAAAAGAAAAGAAAAGAAAAGAAAAGAAAAGAAAAGAAAAGGAAAGGAAAGAAAAGAAAAAAAGAATCTAAGGTCCTTGAAGACATGGATTTCTTTGCTTTTGTCTTTCTTTCCCCAATACCTAGCACAATGCCTGGCACATAGTAAGTACTTAATAAATGTTTGATTGATTGGCATCTCCAATAGAAATAGGGAAATTTGAAAGTGGGGTTGGTTCAGGGAAAATATGATGTGTTCTTCTGTGGAAATATTGAGTTTAACGGGTTTAAAAGACATCTAGGTGTAGATATCTAGCAGGCAGTTGGTTCTATGGGATTCACCCACACATTACCCCTTCTTTCTCCAAAACTCCACAATGTTTCTTTGTACCTCTATCATTACACTTAGCAACTCTCTTTTTTTTGGGGGGGTGGGGCGGGGCAATGAGGGTTAAGTGACTTGCCCAGGGTCACACAGCTAGTGTCAAGTGTCTGACTCTGGATTTGAACTCAGGTCCTTTTGAATCCAGGGCCGGTGCTTTATCCACTACACCACCTAGCTGCCCCCTGTCATTACACTTAAAACAGCCTGCTTCGGAATATGGTCGTTTGTACACTTGTTTTGTCCCTGGTATGAGGCAGAAAATCCCCTCAGGAAAGGGGCTATAGCTTATTCATCTTTGTGGCTACTACACAGTACCTAGAGAGGTGCCTTCAATCTTAGGATCAAATACTGAAAACCTAATTAATTAATTAATTAAATTGATTTAAAAGATTGTAAATCTTGTCTCAAAGCTGGACAGTTCATGAGTAACAACATTTATTAAACACCTCCTGTGTTCTGGGTGCTGCACTAGAAAAATAAAATCACTTCTTCAAGGAGCTGACATTCCTTTGGGATAGGGTGAAGACCAAATATATACATATGAGTATATATAAAATGTATACAGGGTAAGTTTTTGGAGGGAGGCATTAATAACCTTTGGAGGTTGGAGGGGGGAGAAGAATCAGAAAATGCCTTAAGGTGGCATTTGACCTGAATTTTTAAGAAAACTGGGGATTCTAAGATTCAAATGTGAGGAAGGGAGACCTTGAAAAGCAGCCAGGCCAGGCCAAGCCAATTTGTCTGGACCAGAATATGTGAAATGGAGTAACTGAGGCTGAAAAAGTAGGGTAGAGCCAATTTTGTGAAGAGCACAGTAAATGCTTAATAAATCCTTTGAATCTATTTAATGTCTTTACTGAATAGATGAAGAAGTATGGTCAGACTTCTTTTTTAGGTTTATCACTATAGTGGCTAATAGAGTGGAGGGCGGATTGGAGAAGGCATAGATGATGCCGGGAAACCATTTAGGAGACGATGTCAGAAAAAAACTTGGTAACAATTTTTGCTGTTCAAAAGGAAAATGAATCGCCTCAGGAGGTATTGAGTTTCCCCATAGAAAGTTTCAAGGAAATGCCCCCTTTTAGGCATGTAACGTGGGGATTCCTCTGGTGTAGGGGTTGGAATGGGTGGTTGGTGAGATCCCTTCCAATTCTCAAGTTCCGCCAGGTTTTTCCAATAGTCTAGTTGATGGGAAATGAATAATTTTTTTTTTAAAAAAATGCTTACTGTGTTTCAAGCATGGTGCTAAGTGCTGCAGATACAAATATTTGGTTTTTTTTTTTGTTTTTGTTTTTTTGCGGGGCAATGGGGGTTAAGTGACCTGCCCAGGGTCACACAGCTATTAAGTGTCAAGTGTCTGAGGCCGGATTTGAACCCGGGTACTCCTGAATCCAAGGCCAGTGCTTTATCCACTGCGCCACCTAGCTGCCCCTGCAGATACAAATATAAGCAAGTAAGATTATTTCTACCTTCCAAGAGCCAATGTTCTTATAGAGGAAGATAACGCATAGACACAATCTAGAGTTGGGAAGCAAGGGGAAGCAGTGGTGCTGGATGGAGGGTCCAAGTTTCATTTCTGTGGGAAGAGAAAGAGGCCTGGAGATGGATGGGAAATGATAAATTACTGAATTAGGGTGGTAGCTATGGCATCATGAGTAGGAGTGTCAGCACTGAGACTGAAAGCGTAGACTGCACAAGAAATTATTTGAGTAAATGGATGGCTGGTCCTTCATCTTTTCTTAGCAAGAGGACAGAGCTTTTACAAAGTTGAACACTCCCTTTTACAGAAAGCTATTCATAGAGGGAAGAATGTGAAATCCAAGCAGACACTTTCTTCCATAAAAGCTTGTCTCAACAAATAAGGGCATAAGAAACCTCAAATCTCATTAGTTTGGATAAACTGGAAGGTCATTCTGAATTAGAGAATGTGCTGTAAGATACTCTAGTTACTAATAGTAGTCCCATCTCCTAGGACTGTTGTGAGGATCAAATGAGATAATAATTATAAAGCGTTTAACACAGTGCCTGGCACTGAGGTATCGCTACGTAAATATTAGCCGTTATTAGCCCTGAAGATGCCAGATGTCAGGCACTGTGACAGGTATGAAGAGAAAAAAGGAAAATCAGCTCTGACCCTCAAAGAGTTTATACTCATCCAATTAGATTATATTTTAGGGGACAGTGAGATGTCAGACTCCTCATAACAGATGGAAACAGTCTGGCAGACAGATAGAAAGGGTTCTTTTAGAAGCAGGTTGGCCCACATAGATTCCCTACTTTACGCCAAAGGACACAAAGGTCTATTGGGCATGTTGTCTTCTGGTCTCTCTTTTAAGCGGAAACAAAGACATGTAGGGTACAAGTGTTTTGCCAGGATTAGGAGAAAATAACCAGAGCAGCAGCCAGAAATATTTCTTTCCAGCAGATTGGAGGAACATTAAGTCCCTGCTCAGAGGGCTAGGGTACAATCGGCTTCTATGCCTAGTGGGTGGCTAAATCCCTCAGGCTAAATGTAAAAAGGGTGTTGCTGAAAAAATTCTATAATCTCCCCTACAAATATCTTGGCTGGATAATAGAAAACGGGAAGAAAAGGAAGTATTTCCTAGCTTCTGAACCCAATCTTACTTGAATTTCAGGCTAGGTACTCAGAAAAGAACTGAATGAACCAAAGTAGCCCTTCCCAGACATAACTCCATCCCCAAGGAATGGAACAAATATCATCCCTGGAAGGTCACACAACTATGAATCCTGTGGTGAGACAATATCCAATGAGCCACAGAGAGCATAAAATGGTTTACCTAATATAATAGCCAACAGTGGTGATCCTTTGCATCTCTCAAAAAAATTCAATTTTGTGACTTTCAACTGCATATACAGTTTGTTCCCTTAATTAAAGGAACAAACATCTACCCAGCAATCTGTTATGCCTTATTAACTCATTTAGGAAACCATTTTTTCATATAGTACAAAAATAAACTTTAGCCCAGTCTGTTACTGGATTATCATGAATTCCAAATCAGTTGGGTCTACCTTAATAGAATTTTGTTTTAAGTTTTTCAAATCAAGTGGCATAAGAAAAGAGGGTACAGGACAAATACCTTCTCCCTGAAAGGCCATTTTCTCTATTTCTCAAGGTGACTTTCCAAAACAATCCTTCCTTAGGCCAAGATGCTGGCATCAAAAATATCAGGACCCATTTAAAGGATGCAGTTATAGTCTTAAAAGATAACAAAAAAACCTCATTATGCCACAGACCTTTTGAGCAATGACACCAAGCTGTGTTTACCATTACAGAGCTTTCACTGAGTATTTAAATTTGGCATCATCAATTCCCTTCTTTATAGCAAGGCCCTCTGTCTTGTTTTCAGCAACACCTCTGCAGTGATAGCTAAGCTGATGTTGGCCTGCTTCAGCTCTTAAGTGTTATCCAGTTTGTTGGGGGAAGACAAAGCAACCTGGCTCTAGGCAGATGATATATCACCCACTCCCTACATGCAGGCACACATACACACACATGAATGCACTGAATGCACTGCATGCACACATGCACACCTTCTTCCTCCCTTCCCATGTATAGGCTCTAAGTTCAGTTTCTCGAGGCTCTAATTCCTGAGAAGGCCCTCAACAGGTTGATCTTGTTAAAAGAGCAAAGATAGCATGTTTCTTTTTAATGGGGAAACACAACAAACAAATGGATAAGTTGTGACCTTTTTGTTTCTTGTTCTAAATTTTGTGAAATTTAAAAGAGGATAGAAAACTTAAAAAACTCGCTAATCACCAAGTTTAGTCCTAGGAATTACACTTCATCAATTTTCACTCAATATGTCCAGTTTTTAAAACATCCAATAGGTTTCTGAATATAGCAAAAGTCGTCATTGTTATCATCTTTGTTGTGGTCGTCATCATCATCATCTCATATTCATATTCAGTGGTCATGGGGAAGAAATTCTCCTGGCTTTCTTCTCTTTCTAAATCATTCTCCATAATAAGAAGGCATAGCTCACATGATAGATTTGATACTTTCATTCCATTATATTATTAACAGCCCAACTCTACTCTGTTTTTATAATAAAAGGTCCGTGTGAAGAATGTAACCTCAACTTTCTTTTTTCCAGTGCCCCCCATAACTCATGATAGGTTTCTAGTTTTTTCTTTTCCAAATATCATAAATTATATATTAATGGACTTTCATTAGCAATGATCTTTCCTTCCAGGTCAACTCTTGTTCCTTTCACTGGTTTCCATGTTCCATTTCCACTTCTTATTCATTTACTACCTCTTTTCAGATAACCCATTGAAACAGCATTCATTAGTACTTCATTGCAATGATTCACAAAACTTCACTTTGTTACTAATAGAGTCTCTTTCACAAAGTTATATTAACATTTACAAGAAAAGTTAATTTGTTTTATAGTCACTATTACCAAGTCACTTAGTACTTCAAAACTCTAGTGTCCCCTTCTTTATTACCCATCTTAACGGGAGAGAAGGTAGAATATAAGAGGAGAAGACTAGGGAAGCAGCAAGGGAGGATCAGATTAAAAGGGGTGGGGGGGAGACCATGAGAAGGGGGCAAAAGAAAATAAAGAGAAATGGAAAGGGAAACTGAAAGGAGGATGGGAGGGCAAAAAGGGGCCAAGGTCACATGTTCCATGTAGTGCAGTTATATGATGTCATCATTGGAACTCTATATCAACTTCCTTGTAATTCCTCAAGAGCCTAACCTTCTGAACAGTGGGGGAATCCCACAGTTGAAAGGAAATATCCTAACTCTGATATTAGCATCTTTCAAGGTCTCATTTCCGATGACCACTGAAAGTCCTTCACTTTTCTCCACCAATTCTCTGACCACCCATTAATACATGAGCAGATGCACAGAACTTACAAAAGCTTTAAGTAGCAGGGGCTAAAGAAATTTAATAAGCTCCACTGTTCCTTTCTATTCCACTGGGCAGCATTTTCAAAGGAATCTGTCTGTGGGAGATGCAGAATTAAGCTACAGGCAGACTTTTGCATTCTCTCAACCTAGTGATAAAGGGAGAAAATAGAGGGAGCAGAAAAGGGTGGCGAAGTCTCATTTGTAATGTTACAGGCAAAAGAACATTTAAGCAAGGATGAGTTACCAAACAGCACTCTTCTATCTGCTCAGTCATTCAATGATTCCTATTATTTTTTGGGATAATTTCATTAATGTGAGCATCCCCTTCTAATGGTTCAGATCACAATCCATCTATGCATTCTAATACTCTGTGACTCTTGTCCTTGTCAGTTAGTCAGTCAAAAACATTTGTTATATGTTGTTTCGTCAAGGAAACACTACACGTTCCTCGAAGAAACAAACGGGGGATCCTTAGCAGGTGGCATCATTCCAATCATTACAGTGTCTTTGATGTGCCAGGCACTGAGCTAAGTGCTGGAGATACAAAGAAAGACAAAAGACAATCCCTGCCCTTGAGGAGCTCACAGTCTAATGGGGGAAACAACATACAAACAATTTATATAAAGACGGAGAACACTAAAATTAAGAGGGATCATGAGAGACTTCTTGTAGGAGGCATTATTTGGAATGTGAAGGAATAGGGCAGTCAGGAGGTGGACCTGAGGAAGGAGAGTATTACAGACATGGAGAACGGCCAGTGAAAATGTCCTCCTATGATGTCCTCCTAGGCCATCCACCCAGTGTATTTGAGGCCATTCTTTAAAGCTCTTGAAATTTCACAGAAAAAAACCCCAAAAACAAAACAAAAAGAAGCATACACTCCACTGGCTGACCTTTGCTCTTGATACATGACCAGCCAATGCTCATTTCTGGTCATACCATCTCTTGTTATGATATCCTTGATGTAGCTTCTCCTGCATAATTCATCATTGGTGATATTCTGTAGGCTACTCACATTAGCCATGAGTTTCTCCAGTGGCCTGAAACTTCAATCCTCTCAAAACTCTGATATTGCATGATCACTTCTAAATAACATCACTGGAAGCAGTGTTTTTTTTTTTTAAAAAAAAAAAGGGTTTTCGTTTCAGAGAGAGGCTTGAGGTCATTTAAATCACTGTTCAAACTCTAAGGTACCACCTGACACCTATCAGATTGGCTAATATGACAAAAAAGGAAAATAATAAATGTTGGAGAAGCTGTGGGAAAATTGGAGCACTAATGCATTGTTGGTGGAGCTGTGAACTGATCCAACCATTCTGGAGAGCAATTTGGATTATAAAGCTGTGCATACCCTTTGACCCAGCAATTCCCCTATTGGGTCTTTTCCCCAAAGAGATCATAAAAAAGGGAAAAGGACCCACATGTACAAAAATATTCATAACTGCTCTTTTTGTGGTGGCAAGGAATTGGAAATTGAGGGGCTATCCATCAATTGGGAAACGGCTGAACAAGTTGTGGTATATGAATGTAATGGAATCCCACTGTGCTGTAAGAAATGATGAGCAGGCAGATTTCAGAGAAACCTGGAATGACTTGCATGAACTTATGCTAAGTGAGATGAGCAGAACCAGGAGAACATTGTATACAGTATCATCAACATTGTGGGTTTTGGTTTTTTTTTTTTAGGGCAATGGGGGTTAAGTGACTTGCCCACAGTCACACAGCTAGTAAGTGTCAAGTGTCTGAGGCTGGATTTGAACTCAGGTACTCCTGAATCCAGGGCTGGTGCTCTATCCACTGCACCACCTAGTTGCCAAGATCTGAGTTCTTTTTTTTTTTTTTTGGGTGAGACAATTGGGGTTAAGTGACTTGCCCAGGGTCACACAGCTAGTGTCAAGTGACTGAGGCCAGATTTGAACTCATGTCCTTCTGACTCCAGGGCCACTGCTCTATCCACTACACCACCTAGCTGCCCCAACATTGTGTTTTGATCAATTGTGATAGACTTGATTCTTCTCAGCAATACAACCGTACAAGATAGTTACAAAGGACTCATGATGGAAAAGGCTCTCCAAATCCAGAAAGAAAAAAAAAAAGAACTGTGGAATATGGATAGAGATTGAACCATACTATTTCTTTTGGTTTTGGTGCTATTGTTTTTCTTTTTTGAGGTTTTTCCTTTTTGCTCTGATTTTTCTCTTATAACATGACTAATGCAAAAATATGTTTAATGTTATTGTACATATATAACCTATATCAGATTACTTGCTGTCTTGGGGAGGGAGGGGATGGAGAGGAGGGAGGGAAAAAGAATTTGAAACTAGAAATCTTATAAAAACAAATGTTGAAAACTATATCTACATGTAACTGGAAAAAAATAAAATACTTTCGCAATTAAAAAAAAACACTATTCAATTACTCAAAGACAATCCAGTTTACTTCTTTCACCCAATTTAATTCTAGCCCCAGTGGATTGTTTATTCAGTGCCTGTTAAAGATATATGCATAGATAGGCCAGTTCTACAAGCTATCCATCAAACTATATGCTGTCAGACAAAAGGCATTCCTCATTCATTTAGTCTTTCCAGAGTGGATAGATTGAACTCTTTGGATGAGCTATTATGGTTCTCATTTAGGAGGTTCTACAAAGTTTTGAAGTTTGATGAAATCAGTCCAATGTCATTTACAAAGACACTAAAGGCACTTATCATCAATAAGGAATATCTTTTGATTTGACTTTATACAAGACATCCTTCATGGCAGTGGCTAATATCTTTATATCTCACTTGAGTTTAATAATCAGAGGGTCAAAGTTTTATTTGTGCTATTACATTTTCAAGGAATCCTTTGTGATTTTGACATATGTTTAAGAGATACTTCTTTTGTCTCTATGTTATAGGTATCGATTTATATTGCTTAAACTTTTCCATGAAATTATCATAGTGTGATAGTTCCTTCCACCAATCATCATGTTTTTCATCATTAATAATTTAAGTTAATCAGGGTGCCATAGTTTTCTCATTTTATTTTTTTGGCTTTGTACTTATTTTTATCTTTGCTCAAAAAAAGTTGATGGTTGAAATGCACAAAAAGTTGATTTAGGAATCATGTCGATAACTATTTCCTCTTAAAATGTAATCAATTTCTGGGGGTGGCTAGGTGGTGCAGTGGATAAAGCACCGGCCCTGGATTCAGGAGTACCTGAGTTCAAATCCGGCCTCAGACACTTACTAGCTGTGTGACCCTGGGTAAATCACTTAACCCCCATTGCCCTGAAAAAATTAAAAAAAAAATGTAATCAATTTCATGTGTTGTAATATTATGGTACTCATCTCATCCAGTGCCTTTCAAATTCTCTCACCAAAAAAAAATTCATATATGGGTGTGAGGTTTCTGTATGAAGCAAAACTTGTCTATAAATCTTTAGCTTCTCTCATTCTTTATTCCTGGATCCAAGTTTTCCCAATATCTTCTTTACTATCCTTACATATTCCTACCTTTGCAAAGAAAGCACTGAATATCAAAGTATAGCCTCACTTAATTTTGAGATTTTGATTAAATTCTTTGCAGAAGTTTTCAATTTCACTTGCCACAACAAGTGTTGGTACATAAGGTATAATTATTTTTATGGTGGTCTTTCTGCTAATACTTGCAAATACTCCATGAAATTATATTTCTAGTTGCCTCTGGGTACACGAGAAAATCAACTCTCAACTCATTTAAAAAAAAACATCAACTTCCTAGGGAAACCATAAGCCATCCTTCAATTTAGTTGCAACTTCTTTTTTTCTTTTGGTTTCAGTTATACAAAAAATGTAAAATTGTTAAGATTTAGTTCCTTGGTGGCAGATAGGTGGTGCAGTGGATAATGCATGGACCCTAGACTCAGGAGGACCTGGGTTCAAATCCGACCTCAGACACTTAACACTTACTAGCTGTGTGAACCCTGGGCACATCACTTAACCCTCACTGCGGGGCGCCCCCCCCCCCCCCCCCCCCCCCCCCCGGCCAAAAGATTCAGTTCCTCCTACAGCATGTCGAAACACTGGTCACTGAACAAAAAAAATCTCACATTTAGAGTAACAACAGCTAAATTAAAATTTTTAGATTGTCTAAAAACTATGTGATCCTTAGTCCTGCTTTCCTCTCCCTCTGATGGCAGATCCCATCTGGGATTGCCTGGAGGCTCCACTCAGAACTGTTGCCAAGGGCAACCCTATATCTCCCTCCCTCACATTTCCTATACTCAACATTCCTTGCCCTTTTTCCTTCTTGGCTGGACACTGAACTCCCACCCCCACTCCAACCACAGGGAATCCAGAATCCTCTCTCCATTCAGACCCTAATATAAACTCCCCATCTCCCTTCCCAGTGGAGGCAGGCTTCTCATTATGGGGCAGATACTCTCTGATATAGTGGGAAAATGGGGTACGGGTTGGGGTTGGGGTTCTTGGGAATTCCTCTTTAAAGAATTACACCCTCTTGCACACAAAACTTAGTTAGAACAAGGTGATAGTTTATTTAGGGCCAAGGGAAGGGAAGGGTGGGGGGAGGGAAACCATGAAAGAAATCCTTAGACTTTTCATGGGGAGATTTGGCATAAAGCACATGGCTCAGAGGTACCAAATCTCCTCGAACAGGAGACCGGAAGGTACTTTTATAGAGGACTGATGGGGGTGGACCATCTGCCCGTGAAAAGTTCCTTTAATGAAGGTGGACCATCCCCCACTGGTGGTAGCTGGGGGAATTGGGTGAGGAGTGGAGGACCATCCCCCACTAGTAGTGACTAGAGGAATTGGGTGAGGGGTGGCTACGGATCCCTCTTCAGGACACAAAGGCCGAAGCCACACCCAAACTTATCTCCCCAGGATAAGGGAGACCGGAATGAAGGGTAGGAATCCCAAGCTAGCTCAGTCTGATTTGGTTCCTCTAGGCGTTATCTGTCCTCTGGTTTAGTTTCTCAAGGAGAAGATTCCTCGGTGTGCCCCAGAGAAATTCTGGGGTGCTCTGCGCCCCATGACATCTCTAAGGAGAAGCAATTTAAGAAATCCCAGGCATTGCCACCTGCACCCTTACAACTTTGGGCCTTTCTATTTGGCCTATAGCTAAACTCTCCTAAATGTGCTATTTCCCCCAGTCAGAGAGTGAATTTCTGGAGAGTAGAGACTTGTGGATAAAGCACTGGCTCTGGATTCAGGAGGACCTGAGTTCAAATTCAGCCTCAGACACTTGACACTTAACTAGCTGTGTGACCCTCGGCAAGTCACTTAACCCTCATTGCCTCAGAGAAAGAGAGAGAGAGATGTCATGGGGTACAGAGCACCCCAGAAGTTCTCTGGGGCACATCAAGGAATCTTCTCCTTGAGAAACTAAACCAGAGGACAGAGGCCTAGAGAGATAAACTGAACCAAGTTAGACTGAGCTAGCTTCAGATTCCCACCCTTCATTCTGGTCTCCCTTACCCTGGGGAGATAAATTTGGGTGTGGCTGCGGCCTTTGTGTCCGGAAGAGGGATCCAAAGCCACTCCTCACCCAATTCCCCCAGCTACCACCAGTGGGAGATGGTCCTCTCTTTCCAGTCAAATGGTGACCCCTCCCCCCATCAGTCTTCTATAAAAGTACCTACCCCTCTCCTGCTGGAGGAGATTGGTACCTCTGAGCCACAAGCTTTGTGCCTATCTCCCCATAAGAAGTCCAAGGATTTCTGTCATGGTTTCCCTTCCCCTACCCTTCCCTTCCCTTGCTCCTAAATAAACTACTACCTTATTCTAACTACTTTTGTGTGCAAGAGGGTGTAATTCTTTAAAGAGGATTCCTAAGAACCCCAACCCCTACCCCAAACCCATACCCCATTTTCCCCCATTACAGAGACAGAGAGAGAGAGAGAGAGAGAGAGAGAGAGAGAGAGAGAGAGAGCGTAAAGACACTCTTCTTTTTCTATATTTATCTGCAGACACATATAACACAGTGCTTGGCCCACAGTAAGCACAATAAAGATTTCTTTACTCATTCCATTAATTCACTAGCACTCTCTGCCCACTTCTTTAGCATTCTGCTACAATTACTGTAAAAACAGAAGTGGGGTTAACAGAACATAAAATGTTAGATCTCAAAGTGACCTGAGAGTCATTCAGTCAAATCTTCTTGAGAAAATTGAAGTATAGAAAGGCCACATGACTAGTAAGTGGCAGAAAAGAGACTAGCCCAGTGTAAACATTAAAATTACCAGTATCTAGTCATTTGTTCCATTCAGCTCTGATATTCCCTTACTCCTCCTTTAGTTTTGGTCTACCTTGAGTTATTTCATTTTTCTTCTTAAATCCCTGGCTTTGGACCTTATTCTGTCATTCTTTGCTTGCTTGCTTGCTTGCTTGCTTTATTTATTTATTTATTTATTTATTCATTCATTTTTGCGGGGGCAATGGGGTTAAGTGACTTGCCCAGGGTCACACAGCTAGTAAGTGTCAAGTGTCTGAGGCCGGATTTGAACTCAGGTACTCTTGAATCCAGGGCCGGTGTTTTATCCACTGTGCCACCTAGCTGCCCCTGTCATTCTTTGCAATATGAAAATCTTAACATTTATCAGCTCCTTAATTCTTTCCCTTTTAAATGCGGTCTCAAAATTAATTTCCTACATGTAGTTTTTCTGGGAAGTTTTCTACATTACAACATTTTTACTCCAAAGTAGAAAAATAAAAACATATTAAGTTTCAAGTGCTATAAAATTTAACTGCCCAGATAATTACAACAATAGAGTATATCTGAGATCTGACTTATTTTTCCAATAAATTATAGTCCTCTCTCTATGTGGTATGTACTTGTTGCACCAATACGAGTAACATCTTACTCACAAACATTTTAAGGTAAGGATTCCTGCTGTGATGAATTCTTATAAACAGAAGATAACGAATCAATTTAACATGTGATTGTAAGATAAATCTTTTGAAAGATTGGAAGGAGGGGGAAGAAAGGAAAATCTTATGCAAATTTTTTAAAAGGCCAGGGGGGAAAAGTAGTTAATTATGTTTTCTGTGGGATTCTTTTGATCACTGGGGGCTCAGTACAGTTTCCTTGATCCAGGTTTTCAAAGCTGAGATCAGTAGTTTTAATTCAAATGTTTCCAACCAACATTAATAACTATCACTTTTTAAACTGCTAAACAGAAGTAATTAAACCAAAGTGGTGTGGGTTTCAGGGCCAAAGGCTAAATAGGCAGTTGTTTTTCTCAGGAGTTGCCTGGTACTATCTCATTAGGCCTGGAGCCCCAGAAAAGGCTCAACTGGGAAAAAACTATCTCTATTATAAGTATGATTGCTATGTTCAGTCTCATCTATACTCTCCAGAGTGGCAGAGTAGCCCCTCCTTCCCTTATTTGTTTGGCTGAAGGATTGTCAAAGAGAAAAACACTCCCTCTTTGAAATTTATTCTGTACAAGTTGCCTTTTAGAAATAACCCTCCCAGGTGCTGATATGAATATTCACCAGAGCACTCAGAGCACAGGGGCCAGTTTCCCTGCCATGTACACTAATCCTTCAAAATGTATTCTAGGCAAGCTACCAGGGTAAACTCCTATATAGAAACTGTGTTTTCCTGTGATGGATATTGGATAGCTGGAAGGAGAATATCTGAGTGGAGGAGGCAGAGCTGAATAAATCACCAGAGTACATAGCTAAGGCATCGCTGCTGCTGGGACTTTCCAAATTAGACTCAAATATAAAATTAGGCTTCATTAGCAAATCTCACCCTGTGGATTTCACCACATAGCTTTTCTTCAGCTGGCTCATCCCTCCCATATCAGAACAATAAATATTTATTTCCACTAAGCTCCATTATCCAATCTGCTGGAAGCTCCAACTTTATCTCACTGTCACTTAGGTAAGCAGGGCCTACACAGAAGCCTGATGGTTATCGCTGTCAATAAAAAATCTCCAACAACGAATGCCCTGGCAATATGCACCTGCAAACACACTCGATGCTACATTATTGTCCCTACCAACAGTAAGAGAAGTACAGGGAGAGAAGGTAAGTTTATTGACCACTAATAATAGTTCAGGTTTCTCTGAATCATCCCACTATTACACTGATTCCCTAATAGTGACCATAGAAACTCATGCCAAGGAGCAAAGAGAAGGTGAATAATGCATCAGAGGCCGTCACAGAGCCAGGACAACCTGGCTTAAGTCACAGAAGACAATGCCAGGAATTGTCATTCACCTTAAATAAAGAGTATGATGACCCTTAAGATTCAATGGACCAAGCTGTGAGATTCCTGAGCAGCCAGAGGAGACCTTAGGAACTGAGGGAAATGGGAAGCTGAGGAGAAAAAGGAGAGGCTTTGATAGTTTGTCCTCTGTCATGGTATCCTAGAACAGGTTTCTAGGCTCTAGAACTTCTAGTCTTTTTGCCCTCTTTTGGTCTGGCTCTACTGAACAACCACAACCCTCCATGTTGTCCTTTCCTGTTCTGCCTCCATCCTTATGCAGCACTTCTTACAACGGTATCAATTATGGAAATACAGATGCTGCATTTATCTTGTTCCCAACTCCTTGGATTTTCATTTTCAGTACTTTGGAGTAGAAGCTTCAATATAAAACATCTGTTTCCTGAAAGGCTGATCTTTTACTTTTACCTGCTTAGACAGGCAGTGTGTGTACAGAAAGGAACTGGGGTTGAGATAGAAAAATAATGACGACATCACCAAAGAGAGAACTAGGGCATGGAAGTAATAAATAACAAAGATAGGGTCTAAACCAAGACTCAATACAGCCTAGAAATGCCTAATTTTTTTTTCTTCTGTTAACTGTGTTTGTGTTTTAATAGATTTCCCAGGAAAAATCCCAAATGAAATCTTTGGTTGGACTGAAGATATACAATTCTCTAACTGTGACAACTAGACCAATCTTTCACCCCAGAACCCTAATATTTAATTTAAGAGCAAAAGGTTGAGTCTGAGAGAGGAAACAGAAAGCAAAAGACCCCATTTAAAAAAATCAAAGCCAAATAGAAACTCCTATTTTCAGAAATGGTGGTGGGTCTACCATACTGTTTTGCTTCTTCCCTATTAAATAAGTGAAAAGACAAGCGTAGGTCAGAGAATCAATGCTATGGCTATGTGATTTGTTCCAGAAATATTACTATTATGATGAAATAGAAAAGGTACAGTGATGTCTACTTAAATATATCAAAATAAAACATGAGAGAAACATGAAGCCAGTGTGATGGTAACTATAACATTAGGACAGCCTTTGAACAGGAAGTGAACACTACTAATTCCTTGTTTAACTGTGGCAGGGATTTTTGAGTTTTTCTCCACTGATGTAGATGGAGTGATCCATCTAGACTTTCATACCAGGCCTTATTCTGCTGTGACCAGAGGCAAGCATTTTGCTAGACCAGTAGCTAGAGCTGCAGACCCCAGCCAAAGAACAGAGCAACAAAAATTGTATAGGGAGTGCTTGGTCATCCATCCCATGCAACAACACTTTTTCAAATGGAAAAGGTTTTTAATGGATAACATTTCCCCTCCAATTTCTCCAAGCAGTCAAACAAATTTATTCCATGAAATACATGAAATGTGAAGTTCAAGTACAGCTTCCAAATACTCAAAAAGATTTGCAACCTTGTTGTAAGTTAATTCCAATGATGCAAAAATCAAAATTCATCCATACCTATGTCTCTTCTGTAACTTTTATCTGTCTTCGCAAATATCTGTCACTAGGGATCAAACTTGGAGGCATTCCTCACTTTCTCCTGACATTTCAAGGGCACCAGTGGAACACTCTGATTGCCTACCTGTAACCACCTGTTCTTGCCATCCTGGCTTCTCTTTCTATCATGTAATTCCTTGATGTCTTTTTTTTTTTATAATTTTTTTTTTTTTTTGCAGGCAATGGGGGTAAAGTGACTTGCCCACGGTCACACAGCTAGTAAGTGTCAAGTGTCTGAGGCCGGATTTGAACTCAGGTACTCCTGAATCCAGAGCCGGTGCTTAACCACTGCGCCATCTAGCTGCCCCCTCCTTGATGTCTTTTACATGTGCCTTTCCATTGCCCTCTGTGAAATACTTATCTGTTCTTCAGTCGTACATCATGTTACATTGCCATATAGCAATTTTCCTAAAGCACAGATCTGATTATGTTGCTCCCTAACATTCTCTCTATACCACAATGTGTTTAGCCATTCTCCATTTGATGGGCATTCCCTCAATTTCCAATTCTTTGCCACCACAAAGAGAGCAACTATAAATATTTTTGTACATGTGGGTGCTTTTCCCTTTTCTATGATCTCTTCGGGATACAGACCTAGTAGTGGTATTACTGGGTCAAAGGGTATGAACAGTCCCAGAAACCTTTGGGCATAGTTCCAAATTGCTCTCCAGAATGGTTGGATCAGTTCACAGCTTCACCAACAATACATTAGTGTTCCAATTTTTCCACAGCTTCTCCAACATTTATTATTTTCTCTTTTTGTCCTATTAGCCAATCTGCTAGGTGTTAGGTGGTACCTCAGAGTTGTTTTAATTTGCATTTCTCTAATCAATAGTGATTTAGAGCACTTTTTCATATGGCAATAGATAGCTTTGATTTCTTCATGTTAAAACTGCCTGCTCATATCCTTTGACCATTTCTCAAATTGGGGCCAATTCTCTATTACCTCCACGATCTACTACAAAATACTCTGGCATTTAATCCCTTTATAACCTGGCCCCTTCCTACTTTTCTGGCCTTTTTACACTTTACTTACTGATCTGGCTTACACTGTCCAAATTGTTGCTGCTTCACACACAATAGTCAATCTCCACACTTTGTGCCTTCTCATTGGCTGTCCCCCATTCCTAGAATGTTCTTTCTCCTCACCTCCACTTCTCAGCTTCCTTTAAGACTAAGTTCAAAACCCCTCTTCTGCAGAAGACCTTTCCTGGTCACTCACTCCTTAATTCTAGTGCTGCTCCTCTGAGATTATCTTCCATTTACACTAGATAGATCTTATATGTACTTAGTGTACATTGTCTCCCAATTAGAAATGGGAGACCCTTGAGGTCAGGTGTTTTTGCCTTTCTTTGTTTTCCAGATAAACATACTATTGGACAAGCTCTACACATCAAAATTTGGGTAACAGGCATTTTCCATTGACTTGGTTTTTCCTATATGGATGGACAGACTGAGCTTTGCAGTGTGATTAGAGATCTCTTCCAGGAGTCTCTGCAATCAGCACAATATTAGCTACAAACAGGAACATCTGAGAGACCTCACTAGCTATAGAGAAGTCCTCTTTGACATGAACTCTGCTGAAACTCCTCCATCACAAATCCAACATTTTCAGGAAAATCCCTCTATGGTGAGTATCACCACTACAAAGGTATTTTTTCATATGTCAATGGAAGTGAGGCAACTGGGGTTAAGTGAATTGTCCAAGGTCACACAGCTAGTGTGAGGCAGGATTTGAACTCAGGTCCTCCTGACTCCAGGACTGGCTCTCTATTCACTGTGCCACCTAGCTGCCCCCTGCAATAACATTTTAAATACATTTTTTGGGGGTGAGGCAATTGGGGTTAAATGACTTGCCCAGGGTTACACAGCTAGTAAGTATCAAGTGTCTGAGTCCAGATTTGAACTCGGGTACTCCTGACTCCAAGGCAGGTGCTCTATCCACTGTGCCACCTAGCTGCCCTTGAATACATTATAATCAAAACCTACCACAAAGTCATAAAACCTTGCTGTAATGTAATTTAGCTGATCAACCATTTATAATGCTATATTCCTAGGGAATCAGGTAATCTCTACCACCCCTATCATTTTTGCAGAATCAATTAACAAAATGTAGGATATGTTCACATAATTGGACAAAATGAAACTTTATTAAATTAGTTATTTTAGTTAATATAGTTATCATATATATGGAGCCGAGATTTTCCAAGAATTTTAGGATATGAACAATAAAGCCATGATGAACATAATTTATCTTTCTCTGATGATTCAGAAAGCATTTCAGGATCTGGTACTGACTTCTGTCAGCATTTTGGTGAATCACAATTTACCATAAATATCAAAGAAATATTTTGAAAAACCTGCCTCAAAATAAACTTCACATAAAGAGACAAATAAACACACGTAATCAGAAATACTTCTCATTTTGGTTCTAAGCTGTTCACATAATTTTTATTAGAATATGTTATTTTAGAAACTGGATATAATTTAATTACTGTATTCATGCTTTCATATACTCATAGAGAAGCCCCAGGACAAAAAGGCACAAAAGATCACAGGACCACGGATCTAGAGCTGGAAGAGACCTTGAAGACTATGATGAACATTTAAAAATGAACCGTAAATCATCTCCTATATGAGTGAAACTCCAGGGCATAATGGGGCAGATAAAAGAAATCAAACCAATAAGGTGGTTCTTTTCTAGCTCAAAATGAATGTCTGCTAAGGCAGAAATATATTTAATAGGATTGTGCATATATAACCTATAACAGATTGCTCTCTGTCTTGGGAAGGGGGGAGGGAAGGAGAAAAATTTGGAACTAAAAATCTTATAAAAACAAATGTTGAAAACTATCTTTACATGTAACTGGAAAATTAATAAAATACTTTTATTATTAAAAAAATTTTAAGAGAAAAAAATGAAGGTCCGCATTATGTTGAGGATGAATTCTTTTTAAAAGCCTTTATGTCTGTGGGGTCCTGGAAAAGTGGTATATGCATTAAACATCTTCTAACAAGCTGTTACAAGATGCAGGTAGACTTCTTGTGACTAAGCAACAACCTAGGCCCTTTGGGGGGTAGAAGTGTCAACCCTGACTCTTGTCATTTTCTGGATAAAGAGAACGTAGATTGAGTAGAAAATTCAATGGAGTGGTTATAGGGCCAACACTCTGGATTTTTGAGAAGTACTAGCCCAGACTGGCTCTGAATATCGACTTTTCCATATACCTTTCAGCACCTAGTGAGAGCTAATATAGTTTGCAAAACCTGTGGCCTGTAATTTTCATTTTATAGTACAGAAGCTGTACTTCATTTTCTTTATATCTAAACTAGTGCTTCTGAGCATGGACTAATGAACTTGGTACATCTTCTAAGGAGGCAACATAAAGAGGGAAAAGGTTCATTAGCAAGAGTTAAGCACTTGAGTATCTACTTAGGAATGTCACTGAAAAGAGGGCTTTCAGGGACACTGGTCAAACATAATCTCCTTATGAAAGGGGAAGGTGCAAAGTGTGTATAGTTAGCAAGAATTAACTTGAATTCAGGGCTTCTATTTAAGCCTAAATTAAGACTGAAAAAAGCAGAAATCATTAAGTGTTGAAATGATTTGAGCAAGGGCCTTTGTAGCTACCAATGTATTGTACACTCCATTCCCCTCTTAAAATTTGAGAAACGCACTGGAAATGCCACCAAAATGCACCAAAAGCATCTTTACAATACAATAAAGGTTTGCCTCTCAAAAAGAAATTGCACCTTTCTTTTAGGTAAGGTACACTGCCTGGGGGAATCTAGAGGATTTTCAAATAATAGTAGAATATTGCTATGAAAATCATTCAAGGACTACCCCTAAAAGGGAATTCCACTTTCATAGGTAACAGAGACACATTAGCTCTTTTTTTTTTTTTTTTGCAGGGCAATGGGGGTTAAGTGACTTGCCCAGGGTCACACAGCTAGTAAGTGTTAAGTGTCTGAGGCCGGATTTGAACTCAGGTACTCCTGAATCCAGGGCCGGTGCTTTATCCACTGCACCACCGAGCCGCCCCCGACACATTAGCTCTTTCACACATTAACCCTTTCTTTCCATTCTTCTGAATAACTTTACTCATTTAATAATTAAAGGACTTATTAGGGTAAGTTATCATGCTGAATGAGGAAATTTCAGTCAATATGTTAAGAGACACTTCTGTTGGCTCCCTAGCCCCCAAAAGAAAAAACAAATGACAGGCACATCTTTCTTTTCTTTCTAAGGCCCATCCCAACAGGAGTAACTTGAAAAACCCAAGCAGAAAACCACAAGGGAAAAAATTATTAAGAAAGAGCCTGACATGTCATTCACTTGGTGCTCAGAGGGAAACTTTCTTGTATAATTCTGATAACTATTAGTGTACTAGAAGGTAGTTATTTTGAGAAGAGTCTCAAATGACAACTTTGGAAAATTACTCAAGTGTGTATAGAGGATACTGCTGCGCATAAAACACCAAGCCAAATAAAGCTGGAAGTTTCCACTGTCTTCTTTATGAGTTAATTTTTCCAAACAAGGATTTTTTTTCCTTCAAATTCTCAAGCTATATTTTATGATGACTAGGTGTCAAGTTTCCCAATCACTTCAGAGTGATAAATGGAAGGAATCTGCAGTAAATCACACGCATAAACTCACAAATACATTTTGGGGGTATTTAACCTTTTCTGCTTTTCTAAGGCTTATCAAAATTCCACAAGCCCTTCCATATTTTTTTAACACTCAATTTGGTTGCTATAGAAATTTTTTTTAAACTTTGAAAAACCTATGGAGCAGAAATGGCTGTTACACCTTTATGCTACAACCCAAACAATACTGCCTAATTTCCAGGCTTCAGGATTTGTGGTCCCTAAAGTTCTTGTACAAGCCAGACCCTAGACTCCACTGGGAGATATGCTTAAGATTTTTCAGTCCATGTTTGTTAGAAACCAAAGCTCCAAGGTATGAGGGTAAGAGAAGTGGTGGTGCTAATAGTCTGAGGAAGAAACGATACCTACTAAATAAATCATGAATCAGGGAAATGATGAAGTGTGCCTTGGCTTTAAGATGTGAGAAGATGTGATACACTATTAATAATATGAAGCAAGTTGCAAAACATGTCTTAAACTGTTGACCAAAATTATAGGTCCTCTTAATCTAGGCCAAAGGAATAATAAATACATTCAGAGGTTTGTGGTGTTCTTCAGATAACAAACAAAAAGGAAATTTCTGATTCTGCTGGTTTTCAAGGATGGAACAGTTAGAGGGAGAAGGAAGCATCATAGGAAGTTTGGACACCTCCTATCTGTGTGCCTAACTTTAGAACTTAATCTTAGACATTTACTGTCAATGCCCAACTCATTAATAGTTCCCTTGCACAGTCAGATCAAACATCTTGAGCAACTAAGCAGGATACACAGTATTCCATTAAATTGTATCACCCCATGAGTCAGTGCTCAATGCATGTTTACTGGGCAACCATAGGGCCTATTGTACTATTCTCAGCATGGTATGGTATACGGGAAAGAACACCACACTATAAGTCTGAAATCCTGTTATAGTTGAAACTCTGATTTTTACTTGGGCTTGGCCAAGTCACAGTGACTGCTTGAGGCTAGTAAATAAATCATGGATCAATGAAATAATGGAATGTGCCTTTGTTTCCAGTTTGTGACTACTTGAGGATGTACTGCTCTATTGATAAGCAGCACATTTTCCTTATTTGTAAAATGTGAGTTTTATATTAGATAATTGCAAAGGTTAATTAAATTAATTAATTAAAGATAACTGCCTCTACGAATAGTACAGTATATTACCTATATATACTATAAATACATATTACCCATGGCCCTGGAAGAACAGTTATAGCAGCAATGGTGCACTGGAAAAACGCGGTGGACTGGAGTTAGAGAGATGTGGATGAGAATCCATCCTACTTCAGGAACTAAATGGGAGACCATGGGAGCAAGTTACATAACCTTCCTGAGCCTGTCTGTTTGGACCCACTTACTGTATATTGTCATGTGCCAGCCATGTGGCTTCTGCTCAGCAAGGGCCTCCTGGACCCCAATGAGGGTGGCTACCAGCCCCCAGGTGTTCCTTCTGGTCTTGGACAACCTTTAGCCCAAATCCCCCCATATACCCCTCAGTCCAAGAGGAGGGGTCCCCGAGCCTCAGGGCATTGGCAGGCAGGTGGAGGCGGAGGTGGGTCTCGAGGAGAGACCCCCCAGGAGGCCCTGACCCTCTGAGTGGAAAGGGGTTGAGAGCAGATTCTGAGGTGTTCTCCATGCTGGTTTTTTTTGGTCCAGTGTCTCTAGTCTCTGTCACATTGCTGTTCCCTCTCAAATAACTGGTGGAAATGAACACGTGACTCAGGAACCAGACATAATTGATGGCTACTCTGAGGATCTCTGTGTTTGGTCCAAGAGATTCTCAGCCCTTTCTTTCTCTCCCCATCCCCCTCCATGTCACCCAAGAGTGTTACCACCAGTTTTATCAACCTCTTGCCACTATTAGATGATTCCTTGAACTGGAAATATAAGGTTATTTTCTCCAGGAAAGGAAGGGAGGAGTTGGGAATAAAAGTTTCATTTACAGCAAACAACAAAACAAAACAACAACAACAACAACAACAACAAAACAAACAACTGATTAATGCACTCTCAAAAGCACCGATACTTCAATCTGCCATACCATCTTCCATTTTTATCAATGAAGTCTTTCTTTAGATTTTTAAAAAAATGGGTCATATTGACTGATTTGAGATTGTTCCTTATTCACTTATCTTTAGGAGAAATGAAAATGGGCAGCAAAAAGTCAGAATGGCAAGAAAGGAGCAGCAGTAGCAGCAACAGCCAAACTGAATAATCAGCCTTCAGCATCCCTCCTCCCTTCCCCTTGTCTGCCACTAAGAGAATCTAGCACAAGTTATAGGGAAATACTGGTGAGAGGTCAGCTAAACCTTTAGGTTTGGACCAGGAATTTAGAAAGAAAGGAAAAATGCATCATAGTGACTGAGGGCTAGGGTGGCATAGCACATGTTTAAGAAAATACCTCCTTTTCCTCCTGACCAAAACCCAACCCCAAACACAAGACTAGCTGTTGTCTGCTTTTAGCTATCTATAATAACTATGAAACAAAACCTGATTTTTGGTTCAGGGATTCTGTGCCAGATTAACTTCTGTAAGTGGTAAAATTGTGTATGCGGACCCCCCCCCAAACTGTTAAAAAAAAAAAAAGTACAAGATCATGAATATATATATCAAGAACATACTTTAGGGTAAACTCATTTTGTCTTAATGTATTGTATTCATATAATATTTTCCAGCTGAGAAATTAAAACTGTTTTGCTGTTATTAACTCCTTAGTCCTCACAATACCCCATAAGATAATAGGATTTGTTTTGCCATTTCTTATTTGCAGTGTTGCATTTCTGGACAGCCTACTTACTTACAATTAGGTTTATTATGTGCAGCATTATGGTGATGTTACAGTGCTGCACATATCAATTACAGAACCATCACTTCCCAGCTAATGTAAAAATGGTTAATTTAATTGACTAGTTTATAATTAGGGTTTCAATAAAATATTGTCATATATTAGCTGGAAAAGACTGGGTGATTACACCACTTAATATATAACATATTCAATTTCTTGAACTAACCTGAAAACACTTAAAAGGATATCACACTTAGCTAGCTGAAAGATAAGAAGTCTTGAACTAGGATGACAAAGGGACTACAAACTACAAAATTAAATAGATTATAATTACTTATTACATCTCTTTCCTGGACCTTTTATGTGGCCAGGCTTCTACAGAGTTGTTATTTAAATTTTAATGTTTTGAAAATGACATGAAAATTACATAATGACTCTTCAATTAACCACTTTCAAGACATGATGCAAATAAGGTCTTTCTTTTATTCCTAAATAAAACATAGCATACCCATCTTGTAAACCCAGCAACTCTAAATGTAAAACCTTTAACTGTCAAGGATAGCTAGAGATTACTTGGGATGATGGAAAAATGGGATGACAGACAGGAGAGGGAGAGGGAGGGGGAGAGAGAATGAATATGGGTCGGCTTGCCCCAAGAGCAGTGTTTTCTGTACACTGCAGCAACTGCAGCTGACTTTGCTGCTTGCTTCACTAAAAAGTTAAAACAAGTAAAGAAAACTGAGGAAGGCCATTTCTAAGGCACTAATACTTTCATCCCCAGGAATAAGAAAGTTCACTGAGTTGTACTTGCTAATGGAACATGGGATCCTGGATGGATACATATCTATTGTTGTGACCGCCTGACCATTTTATATAGCATTTGAAAACAACTAAAGGCCACACCCCTCAGTGTAGTCCTTTCCAGGGCACAAGAAAATTGTTATCAACAGGGGATTAGAGTCACATTTATTGTCAGGATTAAGAGTGTCACTGAGCATACTCTGCAGTCTTTGCCCCTCTATCTAGCTACAAGCATACAGAGCTATAAACAGGAAATAAGCTAATTTTTCTAAATTAAAAAAAAATCCAATTATGTAGCACAGGATATCCCCAAAGTCTTTAAGTTTCAACACCTTAAAACTGCCCTAAGACTTTTGAGATGCCCTGTATTTTTATGAAGAGAAGCCACACAGAAAAGTATGTTTGTACTTCACATCATTTAGCTGTCACATCATTTAAATTTCAGCCTTTGTGGTGACCAACTACAAAAAACCCCATAAACTTAGAATTCTAATGCCCACAATAAACTGACCCTTGGGACATATGGGAGTTTGTTTAGGAAATGTCTATGTTGAAACAAGATGGGTCAATATGTTGTTTGTTTGTTTTTTAAATCTAAAGTCCCTATCCATGATAGAAAATATTCAAGATTTCCAGATTTGGGGTCTCTCAGAATGCTAAAGCTTTTTAGTTTTTCATCCCCGTAGTACTTTCTCTTGGTGCTGATTCAAATTCTTGGGGCCTCCTCAGCTATAGTGACTAGAAAAGTAAGTCAGTCATCACAGGCAATAGAAGCTGCAGGTCAAATGTCACTGACTAATCAACCTGTCATTGGGCAATTACCTATCCCCAAGAAGAAGTGCCACTGATCTAGTTTCCTATCAATAAATGTCTATCTGGGCACATCGGCTGCTTCTCACCGAAACCTGCCAAGATTTTCAGCACTGTCCACAGCCATTGGTGGTTGAGAAATCTTTCCTACTTCCTCTTAATCATGTCACAGAAGAGGCAAATGCAGTTCCTGACAACATAATGTTAGTTTCACAGAGACGTGTCTCTTTGAACGCCCAGCCACTTACACAGGGCTTCAATTGCATGGATTTTCTTACTGCAAAAGCAATAGCTGGCTCAAGTTGGAAGCTGGGGGTTTCAAACTGTGCAAAAACACATTTCTGAAGCCTGTAGTTATTTCTGTGTTCCCCCCATTTCACATCTGAAGCAGGAATGGAGGGAATTTGGGGCAAGTATTCCCATTCCAAATTTAAGAAGGAATCAAAAGGCTATGTACTACACCTCCCTCAAATCACAGTAATACCTTTTCTGATAGTGGTTTCAAAGGGGTATTAGCTATCATTGCAAATACCATTTTATAGCAGGAAACTAAGAAGTGCTTCACTTGATTTATTTAGTTAAATAGGCTGTATTTATCTGTGTAAAGGATCATTTTGTCCATCACCTTTGGAGTTCCTCCTCGATCTAGATTTTCTGACTACCTAGGAACACTCACTATAAAAGGAGTCTGTTATACCTGTGTAAAGGGTCACCTTTTTCATCACCTTGGGAAGTCCCTCCTAGTTCTAAAATTTCTAGTTACCTGCTAAAATTTTCTTCAATTTAATTTTTGACAGATTAGCTCTCACTCCACATTTCAGACTGTCTTGATCTTCATTGAAAGGTCCCTCTGAGCTCCAATAGGCTTAATGAAGGAAGGGTGAAATCCTTTCCTACTGCTTAGAAACAAGGAAAGAATAGAAAACCAGTCAATTGGCTGGTCTCTTGGGGCCAGAAGGTTTTGTGTTTTCTATTCAAGGGAGATAGTCAAGAAAATCATGATGGGAAGAAGATAAACAAGAGCTAGTTGTCTACCTCTTTGATTCTTTTGTTTGTTTGTGGGGCAATGGGGGTTAAGTGACTTGCCCAGGGTCACACAGCTAGTAAGTGTCAAGTGTCTGAGGCCGGATTTGAACTCAGGTACTCCTGAATCCAGGGCCGGTGCTTTATTCACTGTGCTATCTAGCTGCCCCCTACCTCTTTGATTCTTACATGGGAGGCTGAGATGGTAAGAATCCCATTCCTCTTATTTCTGGCTACTCTCATCACTGAGTGTTGTGGCAATAGGATGAGCTTCATAAGAGGCTGCTCAACAGAGAACTCTGTAGAGCAGCCTGAGCTAATGTGTGACATTAATAATATGAGTCTAATGTGCAAATTCTAGCCCAGGGGTCAAATCAACAAATTAGACATACTGGCTCCAATAAGATGATTGAATTATGCTTCTCCTAGAACTACATAAAGATAGAGTCTTTTTTTGTTGTTGTTTTGCTTTTTGTTTATTTTTTTGTTTCTGGTAAGGCAATTGGGGTTAAGTGACTTGCCCAGGGTCACACAGCTAGTAAGTGTCAAGTATCTGAGGCTGGATTTGAACTCAGGTCCTCCTGACTCCAGGGCCAGTGCTCTATCCACTGTGCCACCTAGCTGCCCCAGATAGAGTCTTTATAGCTTGATGTGCATCCCAGATCTTAGGGAAGCAGAACATAAAAAGTTCAGGGGGGAAAAAAAACGATGGTCCTATAGCTAGAGACTCTAAAATAAAGGAGTAAACAAGTAAAAGGAAAGTCTAAAACCTGAAAAATCTTACCATACCATTATAAACAGTTTCAAAGAGAAAGAGGAGGAAATATTTTTAAAGATGCCAACGTAATGTCTTTGGAGATGAAGCTTTTTGAAGAACACAACTTCATATACACAGACACACATACACACAGATAAATGCAAAGGATGCAACAGCAGGTAGTGCATCCAATCAAGGGCATATGCCTAAAACTGGCAAAGGAGATTGTGAAGGGGAAGTTTTACAGATAGGAAGAGAATCAGTAGAGAAGTGTTCTGAAAACCTAGAGAGAAGAGAACATGAAGTAGAAAAGGGTGGTCAAGAATATCGAAGGCTGCCAAGAAATCAAGAAGAATGGGTACTGAGAAAAAGTTCATTGTATTTGGAAATTAAGAGACCATTAGTAACTTTGGAGAGAGATGCTTTGATACAATGATGAATATTTTTAAGGGCTTAAGAATAGAATGAGATGAGAGAAAGTGAAGGCATCTGTTGCAGATGGCCTTTTTAATGAATTTAGCTTCAAAGGGCAGAAGAGATGAGACAACTGTTGGTGGAATGGAAGGATCAAGTGAGGATTTTTTTAAGGACTGGGAGACATGGGCATGTTTATAGGCAGCAGGGAAGAAGGCAGCTGATAGTGAGAGATTGATAGTGAGAGAGAGATGACAGAGAGGCAATCTACTGGAGTAGACAGGATAAAATGGGATCTCTTGTACAGGTAGAGGGGTTTAGCCTTGGTAAGGAGTAAGGACACTTATTCATGACAGACAGGGTTGAAGGAAGAGATAGAGGCTGAAGGCATATGAGTGATATGACATGAGGAAGAGGGAAGAAGAGGGAGCATATGCTGAATGGTTTAAATTTTTTCTGTAATATATGAGGCAAGGTTCATAACAGAGGGGATGAGGTGAAAAGGAAGCCACGAGGGGGATGAAATGGTTTGTTAGAGCTGATAAGTGTAGAAAGATTGCTTAACAGCAGTGAGAACCTAGTTGAAGTCGTATAACAAATTTATAGTAGATCTAGTCAGAATGGTTATCCCTCATATTTTACACAGGACTTTGTTCTACAAATCACTAATGAACTTTATCAGGTGACCATGTAACACTGTATTCCCCTGACCTAAACTGTAAACTCTATGATAACTAAACTACGTTTTGTCAAAAACATTTCCCCAACCATCTAGTATAGTTTTCTGAATGTGGAAGATGTTTAAAAATATTCATTGAAAGAACAAATGAACAAAACATTGGAAAAAGGAAAGTAAAGCCTAAGCTATGTGAGAAGAATGTAAAAGTCTTTATTTAGTGACTTCAAATGGGGTTGAAATGAATCATACTCCATGATGGTGAAGGAATCTATGAATATTATATCCATGTCACTACGAAAAATTTTAAAGAAATAACAGAAAGAAAAGAAATAATAGAGAATAATAATAGTAGCTCATTAAAACAGGTAAAGTGTTTTACATCTGTTGTTTTATTTAATGCCATGATCAAATGGGTGAGATGGGCATTACTAGCTTCATTTTACAGGTGCAGAAACTAGGGCTTGATGAGTAGAAGTGCCTAACCTAATGTGCCAAAGCTAGTAGGTATAAGAAGTGTGATTTAAGCCTAGGTCCTCCTGACTTCTAATTGATAGTGGATTCAGAAGGACCTGAGTTCAAATCTGACCCTAGACACTTGACATTTACTAGCTGTGTGACCCTGGGCAAGTCACTTAACCCTCATTGCCCCGCCCCCCCCAATAAATTAAAAATTTTTTAAAGTTCCAGAAACATAATTTCTGGATGATTTAATAATTTTATTAGTAATGTCAGCATGCTTATTAATAAAAGTATGGTCATTTGGATCTCTTTCTTAGACCAAAGACAATCATGGTAGTGGGCTCAGGGCTCATATACACATTGGAAGAGGCTTGTTTCCTTTCCTTTCTAGTTTTCAAGAAAATATAGTAAAGTATTTAAATACTTTTAAATAGGTATGTGTGCATGGTAGGGGATGTTTACTCTGACAGGTAAAGTCTGCCCCTTCACAATCTCCCTTGCTGTATCATCATCCAAGTCAAGCCCTCTAATTATAGGTGTCCCACAGGGTTCTGTCCTCAGTCCTATACTATTTTCTATGGTAATCTCATCAGCTTCCAGGGATTTCATTACCATCTCCATGCTGATGATTCTAAGATCTACCTATTCTGCCCTAAACTGTCTGCTGGTCTCAAATCTCCTATCTCTAACTGCCTTTGACACATCTCAAACTGTGTGTCCAGTAGACAACTTAAGGTAAAATTGTCTCCATTGTCTCTGTCAGTCAACATTTATTAAGCACTTAGTATGTGCCAAACTTAATTGTCCCCGTTTTCAAAGAGTTCAGATTATTTTTTGGGGTAGAGAGCAATCAGGGTTAAGTGACCTGCCCAGGGTCACACAGCTAGTAAGTTTCTGAGGTTGAATTTGAACTTAGGTCCTCTTGACTACAAGGCCATTGCTATATTCACTGTGCCACCTAGCTGCCCGAAAGAGTTCATATTCTAATGGGGAAGACAACATGCAAACTACTATGTACAAAGAAGATGTATACAGGATAAATTGGGGAAAATCAACAGAGGAAAGTCACTAGCATTAAGTATTAAACTCCTTTTCTCCTCCTCTCATCTCTTTGGAGTATAAGTCTAGTAGTGGTACAGTTAGGCCAAAGGTATGCATAGCTGAATAACTTTTTGGGTATAGTTCCAGATGAAGGGTTGGACTAATTCCCAGTTGCACCAATAATGCACTAGATGTGCCTCTTTTCCCTCAAACCCTCCAAGATTTTCATCTTTTTTGTCTTTGCAAGTCTGATAAGAGGTGAAACTTGAAAGTTCCTTTAATTTGTATTTCTCCAATTAAGTGTGATTTAGGGCATGTTTTTTACATGGCTATTAATAACTTGGATTTTTTTCTCTGAAAACTACCTGTTCATGTGCTTTGGCCATTTATCTTTTGGGTAATGCCTCTTAGTCTTGTAAATCTGAATCAGTTCCCTATAGATACTGGATCAGAGAAACTTGCTGCAAAGATCTTTTCCCTCCATTTCCATTCTAGTTTTAACTGGATTAGATTTGATTGTGCAAAAACATTTAAAATTCTATATAATCAGAATTGTCCATTTTATTTTATGTGATCCTCTCTATCACTTGTTTAGTCATGAAACAAACTCATCCATGATCAAGGAAATTTCTTCCTTACTCTTCAAGTTGTTATGTTTTTTTTTTTTATGATGTGACCTCATATATTTAGATCATGTATTCATGAGACATCTAGGTAGTACAGTGAATAGAATGCTGAGCTGATGAGGAGGCGCTGAGTTCAAACCCTGCCTCAGATAATTACTGGCTGTGTAACCCTGGGTAAGTCACTTGACCATTCTCAGTTTCCTCAACTGTAAAATGGGAATAACAATAGTACCCACCACAGGGTTGTTGTTAGACCAGTGAAATAATATAGGTATTGCATGTAAATCATAAATCACTAGCTATTATTATTGTCATTATTATTGGTATGGTAGGAAGTGTTGAGTCTAAATTAAATTTCTTTGTAGTGTTTGCTAAATAGTTAAGCCCTTATCCAAGTAATTGGGTTCTTTAGGTTTATGAAACTATGTTGGTTTGTTGGCTTTGGTATGTTGTGTCCTTAATCTGTTCTACTAAGTGAACTCTATTTCTTAACTATGACCAAGTTTACTATAATGATGACTGCCTTTGTGGAGCGGTTTAGTATCTGGTACTGATGAATCACCATCTTTCACACTTTTTCTCATTAATTACCTGTGAGCTTTTGTTTTTTCAAGTGAATTTAATTTACTATTTTTCTAACACTATAAAATATTATTTTGGTAGAATGGCGCAGCAATGAACAAGTAGACTAATTTAAGTAAAATTGTCATTTTTATTATGTTGGCTTGATCTACCCAAGAGCAATTCATGTTTCTCCAATTATTTAGGTCTGTACTTCTATGAAGATTGTTTTATACTTGGATTCATATAGTTCCTGGGTACATTCTTGGTGCACTCCCAAATATTTTTATAGGTTCACTGGATATTTGGAATGGAATTCCTCTATCTAGTTCTTGTTGGGTCTTGCTAGTAATAGAGTAATGCTAATGATTAATATGGATGTATTTTATATCTTGCAACTTTGCTGAATTTATTGTTTCAATTAATTTTTAGTCAACTCTTTAGAATTTTCTGGGTAAATCATAATGTCATCTTCAAAAAGTCATCATTTGTTTTCTCTGTACCTATGCTTGTTCTCTCTCTCTCTCTCTCTCTCTCTCTCTCTCTCTCTCTCTCTCTCTCTCTTTTTGCAGGGCAATGGCGGTTAAGTGATTTGCCCAGGGTTACACAGCTAGTAAGTGTCAAATGTCTGAGGCTGGATTTGAACTCAGGTACTGCTGAATCCAGGGCCGGTGCTTTATCCACTGTGCCACCTAGCTGTCCTGTTTGTTCTCTTAATATATCTTTTTTGTCTTACTGATATATATCATTTATAGAAGCGTATTAAATAGTAGTGGCGATAAGAGGCATCCTTGCTTTACCCTGATTTTCCTCTCAGAGTCAGAGAAATATTACTCAGTATGTAAGGAAAAAGTCCATTTATTACTATGCATTCTAGTGTTGTTGTTTTTTAAAAATTTTTTTGGTGAGGCAATTGGGGTTAAGTGACTTGCCCAGGGTCACACAGCTAGTAAGTGTTAAGTGTCTGAGGCCACATTTGAACTCAGGTCCTCCTGACTCCAGGGCCGGTGCTCTATCCACTACGCCACCTAGCTGCCCCTAGTGTTGCTGTTTTTAAAGTAGAAATAGATGCTGGATTTTGTCAAAGTCCCTTTAAGTAGTTTTTATTATTCATATTATTATGTATTACATACCATTTACTTATAGTCTTCCTTATACCGAACCAAACCTGAATTTCTGGTATAAGACCTAGTCAAAGTATATAATCTAGTAAATGTATAAAAAGTATTAAAAGTATATAATCTAGTAAATGTTGTAGTGTACTTGCTAATATTTTATTTACATTTGTTTGCATCAGTGTTCCTTGCTTTTTCTTTCTCTATTTTCTCTTTTTTTCAAATTAGAGATTAGAATGGTGCTTTCTTTTTTTTTTTTTTTGCTGTAAATAATTTCTGAAATGAAGTAATTAATTGTTCTTTGAAAGTTTGATAGAATTCACTTGGAAATCTACTTGGTTCTAGAGTTTTCTTCTTTAGTCATTTATGACTTGTTAATTTTCTTTTCTTCTTTTGTTATCAGGGTATTTTATATTTTTGAAAATATTAATCCATTTCCTTTCAATTACTGCTTTTGTTAGCTGGAAAAAATAATTTGATAATTTCCTTTACTTCCTTCCTCTTAAATTGTGAATTCTTTTTCATTTTTCATACAATTTGTTTTTCTGCTTTCTTCTTAAGAATCAGATTAGCTATTTATCTATTTTCTTAGTTTTTTATTTTGGTATATTGTCTCATTGTCATTTCCTTTGATGAAATTTTCCATTGTTTCTATAATTTATTCTTTGACTGACCACTTCTTTAGAATTATGTTACTTAGTATCAAATTATTATTATTATTATTGGTTTTTGGTTTTTTGGCAGGGCAATGGGGGTTAAGTGACTTGCCCAGGGTCACACAGCTAGTAAGTGTCAAGTGTCTGAGGCCGGATTTGAACTCAGGTACTCCTGAATCCAGGGCCGGTGCTTATCTACTGTGCCACCTAGCCGCCCCTCAAATTATTTTTTAATTCTTTCTTTAATGGACCTTTACTGAATATAATTTTTGTTACACTGTATGATTAGTAAATGATTGTGCTTAGTATTTTTGTTTTTCTAGATTTTTTGAAGCAGTCTTTATGTTTAATTTTTGTGAAGGTGTTATATATAATTTAGATTTACAGAAATTTCCTTCTATTCTCATTCATTAATTTCCAGATAGTTATCATCTCTATTTTTCTAAAGTTATACTGAGGTCCTTAACTTCTTTCTAGTTTATCTTTTGATTAGATTTGTTTGGTATGAAAGAGATACATTAAAGTTACCATTATGGTTTTATTATTTCTTCTTTTAATTCAATTAACTTGTTTTTTAACTATTTAGATGCTGTGCTATTACACACATATGAAGTATTGCTATTGATTTGTTATCTGGGGTGAACTTAAGCATAATGCAATTCCTCTGTTATCGTTTTATCACATCTATATTTACTATTGTCTATTCTTTAGTCATTGCTACTCCTGTCTTTTAGAGTTCAGCTAAAGCATATTTCTTGTAAAGAACATAATATCGGATTCTGTTTTCTAATGTATTCTGCTAACCTCTTGTTTTATGGGTGAGTTCTTCCAAGGGCTATTAGTGTTAAATGCATACCTCTCTCCATCTAGTCCTTTTGTACTTTTTCCTCTCCTTGCTCCCACCTTCCTCTTTACAATTAAGAAGATAATAAAAGAGACAGTTTGCCTTTAAATAAAAGAGCTTGTTTCCTCAATCTTACAGCTCTTTTCTTTCCTTTCTTCTATCCTTGATCCCAAGTTTTTGCTCTTTCTTCCCTTCCTCTTACTGCCCCCCTCATGTTTCACTCTCCAGACATTTGATTTTGTTTTGTTTATAATTGTTCCTTTACCTATCTTCTTGTACCTGTTAAGCATCTATTTCCCTCTATTTTGTCTCTCTTCCTATTTCCCTTTTGAATTCAGTGCATTTCTATACAGAAAAGTGTGTATATGTAATTGTGTTTCATCTTTACCTAGTCAGATGGCTGAGAGTTTCATGGCTCCAGAGGCCTGATTCTCTGTGGCTGGGGCTGAGTCTTCGCAGTGCGGCCCAGATCCGCATTCCCCTCTCACCCCGGCAAAACAGACCTTTCCTGCCAACCTTCTAAACCATCTTTGGCTGGAAAATGGTCTCACTCTGTCTTTCTATGGGTTCTGTTGCTCCAGGAATTGTCTTATGGCTGTTTTTGAAGAGATTTGGGGGAGAGATTCGAGGAGTAACTGCCTTTCCTCTGCCATCTTGGCTCTGCCCCAACAGTGAGCTTCATAAGATGCTCATTTCTCTCTCTTCCTTCCTCTATGACTATATACTCTTTTTTTTTTTGGTACTCTTTATCTTATGCAGTTCTACTATGTGATACAGATTTCTCTCTCCTTCGTCCTTCTGTATTTTCTCCTTCCTTGCCCATATTTTGTCTTCTCTGAAGATCATCAAAACATATCAAAAGCATTTACAGGCTCTCTGTAATTTTTACCTTTCGCCATGATTCCACTCCTACCCCCCATTAACATGTAAACAACTCATCTTTCTATGTTCCCTTCCAGTTAATCAAATGTGTCTCTTTCCAGGTTTCTCGGCTTTTCTTTTCCTTGCATTTCCATTTCAAAATGTCTATTCACTTCTTTTCATCTGGAATGCTTAAAAATTTTCTCTTGCATCAAAGATTCATGCCCCCAGCACCCACTTGTAGAATTATACTTAACTTTTCTGAATAGCTTTTTTTTGGTTTTAAGCATGTATCTTTTGTCTTTTGGAATATAGTATTCCATATTCTCCTCTCCTAAAAAAAGCAGCTGCTATGTTGTATGATCCTTGCTGTGGCTCCTTGACACTTGAATTCTTTTTGGCTCTTTTTGAACTAGAAGCTCTGGATTTTGGCTATGGTGTTCCTGTGTCTTTTTCTGTCTTTCTCCAGTAGGTGGGTTCTTTGCATATTGCCTTCTGATTCTAAGAGTTTTTAGTCATAATTTGCAGAAAGTCTGCAAATCTAGATGATCTCTCCTTGACCTGTTTTCAATGTCAGTTGTTGCTGACTTATGGTCTTTCAGTTCTTTTACTTTTAAAAAAATACATTTCTTGTTTTAGGGTCATTGTTTTCTGGTCTAGCTCATTTTAATTTTAATGGCATTTAGTTTTGGTGTGAGGTTTTCCATTGCCTGTTCTAAGGCATCAATTCTTAACATTCTTTCCTCCCTGGCTATTATATTTTGTATGTCTTGTTTCATTTCTTCTAGGTATTCCTATAGTCCTTGTGGTCAGAATGATCCTCCCCCCCCCCCCGAAATTTTATATGGACTTGTCATAGGACTGCTATCTTCCTTTTGGTTTACCTGCTTGGGCTCTCTCAAACAAAGGCATTTCCTCATAATAGGCAGAATTTTCCTTGGTTTCCTTATATCTGCAGCCTCAGTATCAATAGCCTGGGGCGATGGGGAAGAGAAAAGGCCACTGCTTGGGCCAGGCTCTATGACTGGAAGGTATGGGCAGAGACTGCCTGGCGTGGATTATTGTGGCCAAGACTAGAACCCACCCTTCTTCAAGGGACTCAGACTGTTCTAGTGTTAGGCTCTCTCTTGCCAGAGGGTGGCAGGTCCTTCTCCTGCCTTAGGGTCTACTTAGGACCTTAGGGTTCTTCCTTCCCTCATGCTTCCTGCCTCAGGGTCTACTCCTATACTAAGCTTCTGCAAAGGGACTCAGGGGCTGGGTTTTGTCAAGAGTCTTTCTGCTGATTCTGGACTCATGGACCCACCATTCAGAGCCTGCTGAGCTGGAGCTCTGTGCTGGGCTCTCCCAGAGCAACCTTGGCTGGCTTGCACACGGGGTCCCTGCTGCCAAGGACTGCAGGGGGACCTTCGGGGCAGGGTTTCGGAGCTTTTCTCCCGCTTCCAGGCTTAATCACATGGGGCCTGTGTTGAATTTCCCAGGACTGTTCTGTGCTCTACCCCAGCTTCTTTTAGAGCCTCGGGATTCATTCCAGAGCTTGGCAGAGGAATGTAGAGGTGATCCTTCTTATGTACTTCTAAGCCCCACCAGGGTGTTTGAGAGGGATACGGGCTCCTCTATTTCCTAGCATGTTATCACCTTCCCCATTTTCCAAACACAAAGCCTTCTAGTGTGAGATTCGAGGGTTCTCTACCTGTTGTTCTCAACTGGTAACTTAGCCAATTATAAAATGTTATTTTGTGAAGAGGTCCACACTTTGTATTACAAGAAATCCAGCATCAAGTTAGTCTAAGACACCTGTAAGTTGTACTAAGCTTTATACAGGTTTTAGCCTTGAGGTGAAAGAACCTTTTTTTTTTTTGGGGGGGGGGGGGAGAGAACCTTTTACTGTATTAGAATGACATCATTTTATCTTTTTACTTTACTCTTTATGGGAAGAAGAAATGCCAATGTGAAATGAGGAAGGCTCGATGCCTCCTTCCTCAACTAACTCCTCAGAGGCCCTATTAGCAGCTATAAAGAGATCTCTCACTCTAGAACCTGTCAGTTTTCTTGACTTAATGGGCTGCCTTTTGGGTACAGTCCCCCACCAAAAAATATTATTCTTGGAAATCCAGTAGTGTCTGTATAAAATTCCCTCTTAAAAAATTAAAAAGGCAATTTCAGAGATAAATCAGGGGAGCTACTATGACAAGGCTTTTTCTCAATATTTAAAATGATTCAATGTTTATACAACAAAGTATATAATTAAAAACAGTAACGTTTGATTTATTTAATCCCTTGACAGCCTTCAAAAGCTTTCCAAAGAACTCCTGAAGTTTTTTCCTGAAGAAAATAAGTGGAAAGCCATATTCAGGGAGGGTCTCATATTGTAATCCATCCACAACTCTTGTTTTATTGGAGGGGCTGGGGGAGGCTGATCTAAACTGCTATAAATAGTTAGTATTTTATCCAGTGCCTTTAAGTTTATAAAACACTATACATACATTACCTTATCTGATCCTCACAATAACACTGTGAGGTAGCTGCTATTCCCATTTTACAGTTGAGGAAGAAACTAAGTGCCTTGCTTGGAGTCACATAGCTAATAAGGGTCCAAAGCCAAATCTGAATTTTGATTTTCCTGATTCTTAAGACCAACACTCTATTATGCCACTAGCTATTTCTTGGGGGTAAGACACAATAAGAGAGATTGACTTAAATTACCAGAATCTCTTCTAGACTATATCTGAAAAAATATCTCTCATTAAGGAAATATTTTTAAAGGACTTACTTATTATACAGTAACAAAGAAGCACTGGCCCTGGATTCAGGAGGACCTGCATTCATATCCAGCCTCAGACACTTGACATTTACTAGCTGTGTGACCCATGGCAAGTCACTTAACCCTCACTGCCCCACAAACAAACAAACAAACAACCCAATAAAAACAAAGGAGATGGCTAGTGTTAGGATTACTTTCAACTGTCATTAGACTGGAGGATGGAACACCTTTTTTGGATGATCCTATTTGTCATGTTACAAAATGATACAACAAACAGGGTGTGAGGGATGCTGAATGATTGACAGAGTACCTTTATGAATCTTATATGAATAGAAAACTTGGAATGCATACTGGTCAGGGTAAATTCTACCCTTCCAGGAAAAAAAATAATGATTTTAGGCAAAAGAAATAGTTTTGAATTTCTTTGTGCTACTTGGAGAAACACTTCAAAGGAACTTTGCTCATTAGCATCTGATTTTTAGAAGGGAAACCAACTAAGAAAGCTCTCAAATTCTTCCATGCAGTTCTCAGAAAATAAGCAGAAGTTTACTTTGGGTAGGCTAGAGATACTTTTTGTTTTCATTTCTTCATTCACTAAACTATTTTAAAATCTCCCCAATAATTGGAACTCTTCTTCCTTGAGCAGCATTTCAGGCCACTTGGATAAACTCTTCTGAATTCAATTTCTTCTCTGAAGTTGTAGATTCTATCTAAGGAATTTGCAACTATCATAGCTGTTTCCAATCCTGATCATGTCTCATGCCTTTTGCAATGGAGAACATACTTTTGGAGAATATGTCCTACTTTGATCAAAATGGAATTACAGCACCTGGCTCCATCCTGATTTGAATTAAATCATAAATATCAGTAGTATACACACTACTATTAATTACTGTGAAAAAAACCCACTATAATCTGAGCATTCTTCCCTCTAAATACAGAATGGCCAGCTGATAATTTCCAGTAACACCAACAAAAATCTTCAAACTGGGAGTTAATTCAAATTTTGAAAAAAAAAATAGTAGGATATGTTATTAAACATCTAGAGAAAGAAGAGGTGATCACAAAAAATGAACATGCCTTCATCAAGAACTAAAAGCAACAGGTGAAAGTTATATAATAGGCAAATTAAGGTTTAGTGTCAGGAAAACCTTCCAAATAATTAGAGCAATCCAGAAGTGGAAGGCAGGCAGTGGATTCTCTCCTCCACAGTCCCTAGTGGAAGTCTTTAAACAAAATCTGCTTGAGCATTTGTCAGGTATTCTGGAGAGGAGAGTCTTTTTTAGGTATGAATTGGACTAGATGGCCAAAGAAGTCTCTTCCAGCTCTGAGATCCTGAAATTCACTGTGTCTGTGAAGCAAGCTTAATTTTCTCTACAAATTGAGATTCTTATAAAATTATCAAGTCAAAAAGTAACATTGTAGGTTTCCTTTTTATTCAAATTCTATTGTGGTCACAATTTGTTTTATTTTAGGATCATTTTGTAAGCTCACATAAACTGGTGACGTAGGGCCACTTTTGGAGTCTTTTTATCTACCATCAAAGCCGGTGGCTAACTGGGGGTCACTCAGGTGATCTGGGAAAAGCAGGTGTTTTAACTGCAAACCTGAGAAATGTGTTTGAGAATGCACATAGCTAAGTTCATATACTTACTTGCAATTGTATTACATTATATCCCCATAATGCATAAAGAGTTAAAAAATGTGAAATAAAATCTCTTCTAAATCAGACAAATCAAGTTTTGAAAAAGAAGTTCCTGACTTGTCTAAGTGAATAAGCAATCATTATACTTATAACATGGACATCTTGTTAGAACAATAAAAGCCTTAGCTTGACATTTCTTAAGAAAAAGTAATTGTCTTACCGTATTGACCCAATCATATATGGTTGTGCCAGCTGAACCACAATGGCACCACTTCCTAGTTGATGGCAGGTGTATCCAGAATCCCAATCATAATTCTTGGTGTCACCATTCAACAAGGCATTGCGACTACGACTCACACCTTCAATCACACTAGCACAATCTGCAATTGTTGCAACATTCTCCATTGGAACTGTGAAATGCAATACAAAACCTGATATCAGAATAAAAGTGGCAGAAGAGATTCCAACAACAATATCTCCATTAAGTCACAATCTATCTTAGACTAAGGGCAAATAGTAGATTAGAAGATACCATATTACTATAATTATACTTGCTAGAGTAAGGCTTTTAAAAATTCAAATGAAAAAGAATTTTAATTGTGATTTTACTATAATCTTTATTTCCCAATTTCACTCTACTTTCTTCTATCCAACAAGTTAGCTCCAGAAATAGATTAAAAAAAAAAAGAAAACTAAGCAATTGAGCAAAACTAACCAACAATTCACTTAAGTTTGACTGTATGCAATGTTCCACACCTATAATTCTCCACTTCTAGGAGGAAAAAAGACAAAGCTTCATTTTCTCATCTTTCTTGAAGCCAAAATTGGAAATTATAATTAAATAATGTTTAATTATAGCTGTGTTGGTCATTGGATATATTGTTTTCTTAGTTCTGTTTACTTGACTTTTCATCAGTTAAAATAAGTCTTCTTGTGCTTCTCTGAAATTATTTTTATAATTTCTTACAGTGCAATAATGTGTCATTATATTCATGTTACACTATTGGTTTATCCATTCTCCAACTGATGGCATTCACTTTGTTTCCAGTTCTTTGTAACCATGAAAATTGGTGCTATTAGTATTCTGGTGTACATGAGACCTGTCTTGGGTTTTCTTGGGGAATATGCCTAGAAGTGGAATCCCTGGATCAAAGGATATAAACAGTTTAGTTACTTCCCCTGCATAATTATAAGCTGCTTTTCTAAAATGGCTAGATTAATTCATAGTTTCATCAATAGTGGATGAGTGTACCTGTCTTCCTGAAGCCCCTAAAACATTGACTATTACCATCTCTTATCATACTCGCCAATTGTTCTGATTTGGAATTTTGTTATTATTAGTGATTTGGTGCAATCTATTACATGGTTAGGAATAATTTACAATTCTTTGATCAAACATTTAGATGTGTGCTGGTAAATGTTTAACAACTACCTCTCCATTGTAGGATACACTTTTATTTTCATCTGAATTATTGACATTTTTGTATGATTTTAAGTCTAGGTGATCAACAAAATAAATCATCTGGATTTGTAGTTTTTGCTTATTTCTAAGGTTCATGCTCATGCTAGAAATTTAACAATCAGCTTTCATGAGCCTTTTTGAGCTGTCTCTAGCACTCATCCATGAAAAAATGGTTCTTGGTTTCATATATTTCTTTTATAGTTGAAAGTTTTATAGTTTTTAGTTCAAATACTGGAAATGAATCCCACATCAGAAATACTTGATGCAAAGATTTTATTCCACAATTGACAACTTCCCTTATCTTGTATAGATTGTTGTTTTACAAGTTTTGAGTTTCATGTAATTGAAGTGATCTCTTTTACCTTTTGTAACAACCTCTGTCCCTTATTTAATAATTCTTTCCTTAAACATAGTTATGTAAGAAAATAATGGGCTTTGCCAATGCCCAAAGGCCCCAGCTGAGATTGATGAGGACTGACTGGACTGACTGAGAATTGACTGACTATGCTGATTAAGGTACTTGAAGTTGACTTGATTAAAACCACACCTGCCTGACTCTGAAGAGGGTGTGTTCTCAGAGACTGTGGACTTTGACCTCAACATGGGAGCACCCTTAAGTCCAGTGAATCAATGGACTTAAATGCTACCAGACAATTAGCTTGGAGCAGTGTGTAGGCACCACCTCTCTTCCAGATCACAGGTAGCTTCGTTCTGACAAACATAGGAATTTCCTCTTTTTGGCCTGAGACTCGTAGGTGAACTTGTGGCTTGTTTTCTCTTCTCTCTCCCATAGATCCTAGCTAGGCTTTCCTATCTTTCTGACCCAGGTGTTTTCTTTTTACTAATACCTGGTATGCTTCAATAAATGCTTAATGCCCAAAACTGGTGCTAAAGCTTCTGATTTATAAGTAAACCCTTGGGGGAACAGTATGTGATCAATGGCAAGGGCAGTGAGTAGAATTGGAACTCATGACTGAATATAAAATGAAATCAATCATATCACACTTCTTCAATTTAAGAAGCATTTATTAAATTCCTAGCATGATCAGGAACAGGGAAAGGGGCAAAACCAAAGCAGTTCCTGCCCTCAAGGCCTTTACATCTAAAATGGGGTTGGGGGGTTGAAGAGAGTGAACATTTATTCAGATGTGTACATAGAAAATATAGACAATATAAATACAAGTAATTTTTGTGGGGAAGGGAACACCTCCTTTAATTTTCCTCAACAAATACTAAACATGAGATTGAACATTGGAGATAATACTTTGCAAACAACCACCTGGTGAATGAGAAAGAACAAGAGTTGCTATTTCTGTTTTTTATAGATGAGGAAATCGAGGCTTATAGAATTAAAGTGGCTCATTTGTTTTTTTTTCAAGCCTACACACATAATAAATTCAAAACCAGGTCTTCTGACTTTGGAGTCAGAACTCCAGGACTCAAAAGATCAAAGAATTACAGAATTTGAGAGTTAGAAGGAATCTCAATAACCATCTAGTACAACCTACATAATAGAGAAATCTTCATTATAACATACTGTTGGAAAGCCTCCAAGGAGGGGGAAACCACTACCTCTCAATAGAAAAATTAAAGCATTAATTATTTTCTGTGTTGCCACATTATAATCCATCTAGGAAATAATTTCACTCTTAGCTCAAATTATTGCAACATTTTTCAAGACACTGGGCTTACATCTGCTTCTGCAACTTACACCCACTGCTCATGGTTGTGCCTTCTGGGGCCTAATAGAAAAAGTCTAATTTTTCCTCCCCCTCACAGCTTTTTAGATCCTTAACAACAGCCATCATGTCTTGGCTAAGTCTTTCCTTTAAGCTAAATATGCCTAGTTCATTCTACTTCTGGCATGAACTGAAGGCCCTTTACTATCCTAGTTGTTCTCTTCTAGCTCATCAATGTCTTTCAATCTATCAATCAAGTATTTACTGAGAGTCAACTATGTGCTAGGTGCCAGGTATTGCAGATACAAAAATCAAACAGTATCTCAAGGGATTTCCATTTTATTAGAGGGAACAAAAAGTAGATAAATAAATATAAACCCTTTTTCACTCCTTCCTTGTAGGAGACACATAGGCTTGCTGACTAGATTAGATGATTATGAAACCTATGCCAACCTCAGAGTATTCCTCACTATAGCAGTCACTCCAGAAAAATGTGTATCGAACTCTGCATAGTAAAGTGAGGGTTTACAGAGATGTTGTGCTGACTTCATTCTCATATGCACGTGAAACCTGGAGAATCTATTAGTGCCGTGCCAGAAAACTGATCTGCTTTCACTTGAATTGTCTTAGGAAGATTCTGAAGATTACCTGCTAAAATAAGCTACTAGATACTAAACTCTTCTCTCAAGCTGAACTGTCAAGCATTCAAACTCTACTCTGAAAGAATGACTCCAATGGGCTGGCCAAGCAGCCCAAAATGCATCATGCACAGTTATCTAAAAGACTATTTTACAGAGAACTTGCACAATGCAAGTGCTCACAAGGTGGTCCGAAGCAGCAGTACAAGGACACTTTCAAGATCTCTCTGAAGAACTTTAGTATGGATTGTGAGACATGGGAAAGGCTGACACAGGACCACCTAGCATGGAGTGCCTAGATCAAAGAAGGCACTGTATTCTATGGGCAAAGCAGAATCACAGCAGCACAAAGGAAACATAAGATGTACAAATCCAGGAACATCTCCACCCCAAATATTCTAACACACTATGTGTGCCTGGTAGAGCCCTCAAACTTGTTTGGACTGATCAGGCACAGCTGAACACATCATACCCTGCCTCCAACATCACCATGTCAGTAGTCCTCTTCAAAAAACGAAGGACTAACAACAACAATACTGTGTATTGTGTACTTGATCTACGGCTCTATTTCTTAGCCAGTATCAGATTGTTTGGATGATTATCACTTTGTAATATAGTTTGAAACCTGGCACTGTTAGGTTACCTTCCGTAACATTAAAAAAAATTGATTCACTTGATATTCTTTAGTTTAGACTTTTAGTTCTTCCAAATGAATTTTGTTATTATTTTTCCTAGCTCTATAAAATAATTCTTTGATAGTTTGACTGGTATGGCAATAAGTAAATTAATTTAAATAGGATTGTCATTTTTATTATATTGGCTTGGCCTACCCATGAGCATTGTGTGAAAAGTGTGTAAGATGTAATGGGCTTTTTGTCAACTCCCAAAGGCCCCAACCAGAGGAGATTAATTTAGACTGATTGAATTAAGTGAGACCACTGACTCTGCTGATTAACTCACTTAAAGTTTACTTGATTAAAACTACACCTGCCTGACTCCCAAGAAGGACTATGACATCAACACAAGAACACCCTCAAGTCCAGTGAACCAATGGATTTGGATGATGCTAACCAATCAGCTCGAAGCAGTGTATAAGGACAACCTCTCCTCTGGACCTATAAAAAGCTTCCACATGGAGTTTGCTTGAGGAGTCCGTGGCTGAAGCAGGCTTGTGGTGGAAGACCTGAGGAAGAACCAGGCCAGGCTGGAGTTCTAGGCTAGATAGGCCTTTTCTTAACTTTCTAAACTCCATGTGTTCTCCTTTTACTAATACCTAGTATGCTTTAATAAATGCTTAATGCCCAAAGACTGGTGCTAAAGCTTCTAATTTAAGGTGACCACACATGTAGTTGTTGGTTTTTTTTTTTTTTTGGGGGGGGGGGGCAATGAAGGTTAAGTGACTTGCCCAGGGTCACACAGCTAGTAAGTGTCAAGTGTCTGAGACAGGATTTGAACTCGGGTCATCCTGAATCCAGGGCTGGTGCTTATCCACTGCACCACCTAGCTGCCCCCACGCATTTAGTTTTAAACATCACAAGTGTTTTTATAATTGTGTTCATCTAATTCCTTGTGTTGTCTTGGCAGGTAGACTCCCAAGTATTTTATAATGTCTTCAGTTATTTTAAATGGAATTTCTCTTTCTTCCTGCTAGGTTTTATTGACAATATATAGAAATGCTGATGATTAGTGTGGGTTTTTTTTATGTGCTATAGCTTTGATAAAGTTGTTAATTATTTCAACTAATTTTTTAGTTGACTCTAGGGTTCTTTAAAGATACCATCATATCATCTGCAAAGAGTGATAATTTTATTTCCTCATTGCCTATTTTTTTTGTTAAATTTCTTTTTTATTTTTGCTACAGCTAGCATTTCTAATTCAGTATTGAGTTAACAGTAGTGATAATGGACATTCTTCTTCACCTCTAATCTTACTGAGAAAGCTCATCCCCATCACAGATAATGCTTGCTCATGGTTTTAGATACTACTTATAATTTTAAGAAAGGTTCCATTGATTCGTATGTTTAACAGTGTTTTTAATAGGAATGGGTGCTGTATTTTGTGAAAAGCCCTTTCTACATCTACTGATATAATCATGATTGTTGTTGTCTTTGTTATTGACATGGTCACTTACGGTTATAATTTATTAATATCGAATCAATTCTTTTACTGGTAGAAATCCCACCTGGTCACTGTGTATCATCTTTGGAATATATTGCGATAATCTCCTTGCTAGTATTTTACTTCAAAGATTTGCATCAATATTCATTATGGAAATTGGCCTGAAGTTTACTATCTCTCTTTTTGCTCTTCCTAGTTTAGGTATCAAAACCTTATTTATCTCATAAAAGGAATGTGGGGGACTCCTTAATCTATTTTTTCATATAGATTATGTAGTATTTGGATTAGTTGTTACTTAAATATTTGGTAGAATTCTTCTGTAAATCTATCTGGTCATGAGGACTTTTTCTTAAGGAGCTCATATATGGCTTATTCAATTTCTGTGCCTAAGATAGAGTTAGTTAAGTATCCTGTTTCCTCTTCTGTTAATTTGAGCAATTTATATTTTGTGAATATTCATCCATTTCACTTAGATAGTTTTATGGCATATAGTTGGGCAAAATAACCCCATATAATTTAATCTTCATTGGTGGTGTATTCATCCTTTTCATTTTTTGATATTGGTAGTATTATTTTCTTAAAAAGTATTGTTGTTCAGGTGAGAATGGATAAAAGATAATCTGTTGGGGCAGCTAGATGGCACAGTGGATAGAGCATGGGCCCTGGATTCAGGAGGACCTGAGTTCAAATACGGATTCAGACACTTGACACTGACTAGCTGTGTGACCCTGGGCAAGTCATTTAACCCTCACTGCCCCCCCCCAAGATAATCTGTCAAACATTAGTTGAGCATGTTAGTGTGTGCCAGGTTTTATGCTATGCAAAAAAGGGGGCAAAACTATGGTCTGTAATCTCAAGAAACTCACCTTCTAATGGGGGACATGATATGCAAATAATTTTATAACAGGATAAATAAGGTCCTGGGGATGAAGATAGAGATGGAAGATGATAACCAGGAAAAATATCTTGTAAAAGGTAGAATTTAAGCTGAGTTTTAAAAGAAATAACATAGTTGAGGAGTAGAGATGAAAAGGAAGAGGCATGGAGGACCTCCAAAGAATGGCACAGAGTTGCGAGCTGTACTGTCCATAGAGGCACAAGAAAGAAGTTAATGTAGCTTAATGTTACTGTAAGTGGAGGGAAGTAAAATGTAAGAGACCAGATAGGTAGAGTGCAATCACTTTAGAAGGGCTTTCAATGCCAAACAAAGAATTTTGCATCAGATCCTGGAGGTAAGAGGGAGCCACTGGTGTTTGTGGGGGAGGAAGGAGGTTAAAAAGTAAAGAAAAGGAATGAGGCACAGCAGGAGGCAGCTTTTTAAAAATTAAAAACAAAAACAAAAAACCTTATAACAAAGAAAAATGAAAGAAAGGAAAGGATATCTGCAAATAGAGGGAGGAGCTTAGTTTTTATATTACTGAAGTCCTACCATTCATGAGGGACACAGAGAAAGAACATATAAATGGATAGCCCATAAATTGAAGAACAGAATTTCAGGAAAGTCTACATACAGACAAAAATAAGCAGATAAAATAAATGAAGAATTCTTGGAAAAGAATGTCACAAATAATGCTACTTAAAAAGCTGGTAGAGGTGTTAGAGGAGGAAGGGTTTCAAAACTCACTTATGTAGGTGGGGGAAAAGGAAAATCAAAAAAGGAGAGAAATAATAAATGAGAAATACAGAATTTAGGTAAATTCAGAGAATTTGGAATAGGGTAAGTAAAGGTAGTGGGGAAAACCTATGGGAACAGACTAAATTATTCTAGTAAGCCAAACTCACTGCAGAGACAAAGTGCTGACTTAAAAGAGGAAGTGGACAAAATTAGTACAACAGGAAGAAAGGGAGGGAAATGCATCCCTAAAAATGATGCCATTAAATAATGGATAAACTGCAAAAATGAAAGAAAAAGAAAAGCAAAAGGGATAAGAAAACATTCAAAAATATGCTGCATACAAGAAACACATCTTAAAAAGAAAAATATATAAAAAGTTGAAGTGGGAGGAACAAAATTTACCTATGGGTCAAATGTTTCCAAAGCAAAACAACATAAAACTAGGACTTGTATGATATCAAATAAGGTGACAACAACAACAAATTTATCTTGTAAAGAAATGAATACTGGTGGTTAGTTATTTCCTGATGAGGGGGGGAGTGAGGCAGTTTTTGTCATCCTGATAACAAAAGAGAGGTCTGTTGTCTTCTTCGGGCAAACCCATACAACTAGGAAATACTTCTTTTCAAAAAAATTTTTTAATTTTTAATCATAAAAGTACTTTATTATTTTCCAGTTACATGTAAAGGCAGTTTTCAACATTTGTTTTTATAATATTTCTAATTCCAATTTTTTTTTTGGGGGGGTGGAGCAATGAGGGTTAAGTGACTTTCCCAGGGCCACACAGCTAGTTAAGTGTCAAGTGTCTGAGTTTGGATTTGAACTCAGGTCCTCCTGAATCCAGGGCCAGAACTTTATCCACTGCACCACCTAGCTGCCCCCTCTAGTTCCAATTTTCCCTCCCTCTCTCCCTTCCCTCCCCCTTCCCCAAGACAGCAAACAATCCGATAGAGGTTATATTTGTACAATCACATTAAACATATTTCTGCATTAGTCATGTTGTGAAAGAAGAATCAGAACAAAAGGGGAAAAAACTCAAAAAAGGAAAAAAGTAGAAACAGTATAGTTCGGTCTGCATCCTGATTCCACAATTCTTTTTTCTAGATGTGGAGAGCATTTTCCATCATGAGTCCTTTGGAATTATCTTGGATCATTGTATTGCTGAGAAGAGCCAGTCAATCATCACACAATGTTGATACTGTGTACAATGTTCTTCTGGTTCTGTAGGAGCTACTTCTAATGAATCACATGGACACAAAATTTCATCAGAAGGAAATCTGGAAAGTACTGCTAATGATTTTAAAGTCAAGATATTTTATAGACTTGGACAAAGTAATAAATATGCCTTCTCAATGGATGAGGAGTGTGAGGTGGAAGGGAGAGAATTCAGAACTGAAAATAAAACAAAACTGAATTGAAAAAGAAAAAAAAACTTCAAAAAATATTTTGAATGACTAGTTCATAGAAACATTAGAAGCCTTACATGCACTGAAGGTTGAAATTAGGAGAAACAGGAAGACAACATGCAGAATGACTACATCCACAAAACAGAAATAACAACATAACAATTAAAATGGAATGTTATTAAATAATAATGACCAAGCTTAGCTCCAAAGAAAAAACAGAAGGACGATAGGTACTTTTAAAGGCATCTCTCTCACATCTTGACAGAAGTGAGGAGATTATGGGGGTTGATATTGTATATGTCAGATTATTTTGATTTGTTGATTAGTTTTCATGAAATTATTTTTGGGGGAGTATTCTTTGTTATGAGATAACTCTGGAAGGGTCATAAAAGCAGGGTTACAATGAAAAATTGTAGGCGCTATAAAACCAAAAGATATTAATACAAATTTATTTACAATTTGAAAAAAAATAAGCAAAGTGGTTGAAGGTGGGAAATATCTGGACCACAGCTTAAAACATTAAGAATTACATCCTCTTGGCTAGGGATAAATTACATTAAGTATTAGTCTGGCACCTTGCAGTCCAATTAAAAAGGTTTTTAAATGAAAAAGGGTAAAAGGAGAAAATTATCTCTTTCTACTAAGTTAGATACCGAAAAGAGTAGAAATGATGTAGGAAGAATAGTAGTAGACAAACTCAAAATTCACCGTAGATAAAATACAAGAAAGGAACCAGCACTAAAACCCTAAAATTCAGACATCTATATACATATGCACAAAGTATAGGTGACAGGCAAGATGAGACTAATGCAAGAAGGCTTGACAAGTGACTTCTTCTATATTGTAATATATGACAAAGAGCTACATGAGTGTCATACGAGACAAATTCCTATACTGGCCATGTCCAAAAATATGTCTCATTCTGTATATTAGTTCAGGTAGCATCCTTCATTATTGATCCTCTCTTATGGTTGATCACTACATTGATCAGAGTTCTCAATTCCTTCAAAATTGTACACACACACACACACACACACAGAGAAAACAGGGGGCATTTGGATAATGATCAATGGAGGCAGAAACAGAAGCAATACTGTCATCAGAGAACATCACAGAACACAAGCCTGGCACAAAGGTATGATGATATTGTAATGACAGACAATTCAATTACCCAGACACCTGCTGGAGAGCTCTCTATCCAAAGCAGAGCAACTAATAATTTCTTGAATTGCTTTAATGATAATTTCATTCTTCAAAAGGTGGAAGAATCAATAAATGGACTTTCTATTTTAGATCTGCCTCTCAACAACAAGCAAGAACTGGTTGCTCAAGTAGAAATTATAGAAATTTGGAGGGAGAAAAATTCATGATAAAGAACATGAATCTCAGATTTTGGGAAAGTAATTTTCAAAGGATTCTAATGAGGGATAGGTGGGATTCCATGAACCAAAATATAGGGATTGTCAGTCCAAGAAGTATGTGAAGCTCTCAAGGATAAAATTTTGAAGACAGAGAGATAAACAAATCTGATAAAAGGGAAGAGAAGTTACCTTTTAGGAAATGTTTAAAAACTGTATTAGTTCACACACACACACACGCAGGTACAGAAAACCTATCAACCAATAGTATAATTCTTAAATTTTATTGAAACCTTTGCTTTTTACATTACTCATTTCATTATATAACTTTCCTCTACTGAACCTTCCCTTTTATTGCTGAAAAACAGTTAAACAAAAAAGTACTAAAAAGGGGATCCTGATTGCATATGTGACATTCTGTACTCTGTAAATGAAACAAGATATATAAGAATTTGCAAGTCAAGGAATTCTCCTAATATACAAGGGCTATCAGTTTGCTGAGAATAGGTTCAATAATATAATTATTCTAAAAAGTGAGACACATCTTTACATAAGCTCTTATCTCAGGGATATTCATCAGCTATAGAATTCTCTCTGTAGACTGGACATAATAGGGCTAAGGAGAAAGCAACAGGTATCTGGAGAATAAGCTTATGGAATAATGTGGGGACAATAATCACATCATAGGATTGATTATCCAGGCAGTGCTAAAAATTCTATGTATTTATGCCTGCTCATAAGCAAAAAACCAGACATTTCAATATCAAACAGATCCTAATTGTTAAAGTCAGATGAATGGGGTCTTGATTTCAACATATGCAAGACAAACTAGTCTTGCCATATGACCTCTGAGAATAGGGTATGTATTTTTTTCATCCTCATAAGTGTGACATATATAAATGCAGTGCTGGTAAAGGTAGCCCCTCATTTAGATCCTTGGTTCTGAGGTGCTAGCTTGGGCAAGCTATACAAGGTGATGATTATTATTATTCCATTGTACCTTTTTACCTTTACTTTGCCCCTCTGAAGACTCACATTTAAGTCACATGGGCAAATGGGGGAAACAAATGCATCATTGTGCAATTTTTTTCCCAGTGGGATTAATTAGCATGGAGTAGGAACTAAGGTGGTAGATGGTAGGGGTCAACAGAGGTTGATGTTCAGACCCTACAAACTACATACTACCTTAACTGCCTTAGCTTACATGTCCTTGCTGATTATTGCTTATTGCTTATTGCACATAGTAGCTGGTCACAAACTCCTAACAGGGTACCCTCCATGGAGTCAGATTTTAGGGGACATTGGGACACAATGTGATATTTTGTGGGAAAGAAGCAGGGAGGATCATCTGGATACATGGGAATAGACCCTATGAGTTGGCCACATTGGTCACACTGTCCCTGACATTCTAGACTGTTACCTCTTTTTACAAAACAGACCCATTCATCTTACCCGGGTGCTACAACAGCTCCTTCTATGCCAACACTGCCAGCTTCTGCTCCAAAATTGTCAGGGGAAAAACTAAACCAAACAAAACTGCGTAGAGTCAGAATATATGGTTTGAGTTCTAAATTTCCTCCTTGATAGCTCCTTATCCACTTCTTCGTTCCTTTTGGAACTCCAGCTCCACTCCAGCTCCATTCCTGACTCACTCTGAACTCCCCCATGCCATAGCCACCTCCTCAGCCTGGAAGATCACTCCATCCCTACACCCCTGCCTTTGACTGGTAGGTTCCTTGCAGAACCTCCATTTTAAGGAAAATGCCCAGGTCAGCCATATTCATTCCTTGACACACTTGATTCTGACTCACTCTTCAGACTTTCTCCACCATGCTCCCTCAAGGGTACTATTAGCTGTCCCCCAAATTTCCCTCATATTTTAGCTTCCTTTTAATGGGTTGTCTTCTCCCACTGTAATGCAAGCTTCTTGAAGATAAGGACAATTTTTCATTTTGCATTTGTACTCCCAGAACTTAGAACGCTATTGGGTAAGTACTGAATAAATGTTTGATGACTTGTCGGACTACCAGGTTGCTCCAGAATCACCAAACCAATTCTTACCCCTTTGTTCTTATGACTAGAATGAACTTCCTGCCCACCTATATTTTTCACACTCCTCATATTCAACCAAGACTCTGCTCAAATACCTCCTTCACTTAATTTCCTTGATCCCTACACTTTAATGTTTTCTTTCCTTCCTAAATATTTCTAGAGTACTACTTGAGGTCTTTTTACTCTCTCTAGTCTCTATCCCATATTATATGTTACTAGGTGGCATTCTCTTCCTCCACCTTCTCTATCACTCCTATCTGAAATATAATGCTTAATAAATATAAATAAAAGTAGGTATTTAATAGATGTTTGTTGTATTTAATTGAAATAGGTCTGGATAATAATGGTTAACCAAACTCTGAAATAACTAAGCAAATACTGAATAGTTTAGAGTCAGTAAAGTACAGTAAAGGGCAGCTAGGTGGCACAGTGTATAGAGTGCTGGGCCTGGAGTCAAGAGGACCTGAGTTCAAATCCAGTTTCAGACAATTTCTAGCTATGTGGTCCTGGGCAAGTCTTAACCTTGTTTGCCTTGGTCTCTTCATCTGTAAAATGAGCTGGAGAAATAAATGGCAAACTACTCCAGTATCTTTATCAAAAAAAACCCAAATGGGGACACAGTGAAACAATAACAATAAAGGGCACTGCTCTTGGAATCCGGTTTTAGTCTTGGCTTTAACACTACCTGGGCTAACACTGATAATGTGATGGTTCTGAGGAAAGTACTTCATAAACATTGAAGTAAACTATAGGTGTGATTTCAGAAAGGCCTGGAAAGACCTGTATGAACTGATGTATAGTGAAGTGAGCAGAACCAAGAGAACATTGTGCACAGTGACAGCAATACTGTTTGATGAAGAACTGTGAATGACTTAACTGTTCTCAGCAATACAATGATTCAAGACAGTCCCAAAGGACTATTGATAAAACATACTATCTACCTCCAAAGAAAGAACTGATATTGATTGAACAAAGCCTGAAGCATGCTATTTTTCACTTTCTTTCATTTTGTTCTTTTATTCAAGTTTTCTTATAAAAAATGACTAATAAGGTAATGTTTTACATAACTGCACATTTATAAGCTACATTTGATTGCTTACCACCTCAGGGAGAGGATAGGGGAGGGAGGGAAAAAGGGATAAAATTTGAAACTCAAAACTTTAAATAAAAATGTTTATTATATTTTTTGTTTGTTTGTTTGTTTTTGCAGGGCAAGTGGGGTTAAGTGACTTGCCCAGGGTCACACAGCTAGTAAGTCTTAAGTGTCTGAGGCCGGATTTGAACTCAGGTCCTCCTGAATTCAGGGCCGGTGCTCTATCCTCTGAGCCACCTAGCTGCCCCATTTGTTTGTTTTTTAGTGAGGCAACTGGGGTTAAGTGACTTGCCCAGGGTCACACAGCTAGGAAGTGTTAAGTGTCTGAGGCCGGATTTGAACTCAGGTACTCCTGACTCCAGGGCCGGTGCTCTATCCACTGCGCCACCTAGCTGCCCCAAATGTTTATTATATTAAAAAAAGAATTAAGTAAAGAAGTTCACAAAAAAAATTGCTGAAATATATTTTTGACTCAGAAGTAATCACACTTTAGAAATGGGGGTTGGGAGCTGAGAAAGTTGAAAAATAGAAGATAAAAATACATTTTTACATGAATAAAAAGGAAGTATATCATTATCATCTTAGTCACTTCTCCAGAATTCTGATAAAAAATAATCTAAATGTTACTGTTAATTGTTACTAAGCATACTCATTCCCTCTCATGAGAAAACTCTATGATGGCACTAACACAATATTTGTCTTTCTCCTGAAAGTCTGTCAAGACAGACGATCTAATAGTTATTCAAGAATCTTATTGGTTGTAAATAATGAAATTCTGTGGCCTTCTTTACAAAGGAAAATCAGAGAGTGATTCTAAATTGTAACACACAGAAGGTGCCATGCTGTTTTCCCTCCCGTAGGGATATTGCCACTCCTATTTTGAATGTTCATTATTGTCTTTCATATATGCATCTGATAAATTTTATTAAAAACACCATCTGGATGGGACTTGGGTTTGTTCTATATTTTCAGTATTCCAGTTCTCATTCCTTTTCCCATTTGAATTTCAACCTCTATTTTTCACTTTGTTTACAAAACCATACTGCTAAACCCCAGTCTTGTTTTTTCTCTTTATAATTTTCCTTTGCCATCCTTTACTAACATAAGCCATTGCAATAGCTTCTTTTGTAAGTGAAAAGCAAAGACGAACTGTCTTAGATAGAAATTACTTCTTTCCATTCCATGCACAGAGTAATTTTGCTCAGGCAAATTTAATTTGCTATTTCTGAATGCTGCATGTTAACAAAATGTATACATTCTGCAAGTGTGGGGATCCTAGAATAAATAGGTAGTAGGGAAAAAGTGATCTGAAAACAATTTTACTGTTTTCTATTCTTACATAGCAAGGAGGTAGCCAACAGCTTGCCAGTAAATTTAATTCCTGTGCAATAATTTTTTAAAAGACAGTATTACTTCACTAAGACATGACCTGGGGGCCACCTGTACTAGCTACTTTTAGAGATAAGACTGACATGTTATTTAACCATCTTCAGAGATCAGCTCTGAGAACAGGGGGAAAACCCCATATGATGCCAGATTTGATTTGATTTTAATGAAATAACACTCAGAACTTAGAAGTCTGTCATCTTTAAAAACATTACCAAAATTAACTCTCATGTTGGACTTTAAACAATGTCTTCTTGGTTGCTATAATTTAGAATTTGTTTTGACATAATATAGTGGTTACTTTAAAGTTCCTAAACTTTACTGTACTGTCAGAATAGACTTTCCTTGTTGCCTAAATGTCTACTGAGATGTAAACTATTTCTTCTAAAAAGAAAGCTTCTCTTTACCAGTATGCCCTGCTAATGACTTTGTCAATATATTCAAAATTGAACCCAGGATCTTCATCCACAAAAAAATTGCCCCTCCTATTTAAATGGCACATAATCGAGTTTTGGTGACTAATCTTTCTTACATTTATTTATCTTGTTTCCTTTCCATGGCCACCACCCACTTTTGGACCCTGATTACTTCTTCCCTATACTACTAGTGTACTATCTTGGCCATAATTAACAATATTGCTAAAACAATTTTCCGAACAGAAACGTTTGATCAAGTCAGAACCTGCCCCATAAACCCCGAAACCTTCAGTGGTTCCCCGCACTACCTGCCAAAACAAAAATCAAATACTATCTACCTCCTCCCTGCCCAACTTTTAAACCCTCCTTGCTTTGGCAGCTAGAGGGCAGAGCGGTAATAGATATAGTGTGGGATTTGGCATCATGACTACCTCAGGAGATAAGAGACAGTAGAAACAAAAGGCAGAAATCTGAGATAGGAAACAGGAAATCCTGTCTCTTATTAGCTGTGTAACCATAGGCAAGTGATGTAACCGCTCCCAATCTGTTACCTCACTTGCAAAATGAGGGGGTTGGACTCAGTAGCCCCTAAGGTCCCTTTCAGGTCTAATTCTATGACCCTATGATAGTAAAGGTTTTCTACAGTCTATTTCTAATCTACAAGGACAAACAGTAAAGGCTTCACAGAGAAGGTGGGCCAGAAGCCGGGCAGTGAATGGATTAGGATTTAGATAGGTAAAGGAGTAGAAGTATTCCATGGGGAAGAATGGTATGAGTAATAGATTGAAGAATGCTTAAGGCTTAGCTGGCGTGCAGTAAGTCAACCAGAGTGGTTGGCGTTTATGCAAAGAATTATGATGACATGGCTGGAAGAACAGATTGTGATTTGGTTTTTAAGTAAAATATGAAGGAAGGATTTCAGAAAGAGTGGTCTGGGGAAGGATGAAAAGAAGAGCTGCTATGGAGAGTGAGACTGTTGTTTGTCCTTCATTCTCAAAGAGGACCATGACATCAAGGTGATGTCACAATTTACAGTGAAGTGGATTGAAGTGAGGGAGGGCTGTGCAACGTCACTAACCTCACTCTCTCCTCCAGAGCCATCTGGGTCCAGTGGCAAGATATAAGTCAGGATGTCTGGAGAGGGCCCCGGATGTTTGAGGCAATTGGGGTTAAGTGACTTGCCCAGGGTCATATAACTAATAAGTGTCTGAGGTGAGATTTGAACTCAGGTTCTCCCAACTTCAGAGCCAGTGCTCTATCTACTGCACCTCCTAGTTGACTTGATAAGAAAGGTATAGCTGGATTGCCTAGCAGCAATAAGGACTCAGTTAGGGGCAGCTAGGTGGCGCAGTGGATAGAGCACTGGCCCTGGAGTCAGGAGTACCTGAGTTCAAATCCGGCCTCAGACACTTGACACTTACTAGCTGTGTGACCTTGGGTAAGTCACTTAACCCTCATTGCCCTGCCCCCCCCCCAAAAAAAATCCATACCACTCAGTTCCTCAATCTCCTCACCTCCCCTGAATTATTCCTCCACCCACCTCAGCCACACACAGAGATGATCACACCCTTGATTTCACCATGACCCACAAATGGACCATCTCTATGTTCTAGAATTCTAAAATCTCTGTATCTGACCAAAATCTACTGGCTTTTCACCTTTCCCTCTGCTTTTCCATACAAAATCCTACTTTTCACCCACATCATAACTTCTTCTTTTTTTTTTTTTTTTTTGCGGGGCAATGGGGGTAAAGTGACTTGCCCAGGGTCACATAGCTAGTAAGTGTCAAGTATCTGAGACTGGATTTGAACTCAGGTACTCCTGAATTCAGGGCCGGTGCTTTATCCACTGCGCCACCTAGCCGCCCCCCACATCATAACTTCTAATCCCTCAACCCCTCAGTTCTCACCCAGGCCATAACTCTTTGTAAAAATAGCTACTCTGTTCTCCTTTCCTCATCTTGATCACATGGTGAACTGGTTTAACTATTTCCTTAAGTGCTTGCTCCTTTTATCATATTACTAATTATGCCCTGCTAAGTCTAAGATTTGGTTTCTACCATTAGCCATCTTCATTCCTACATATGTGTTATGCTATGCTACTGAAAAAGGTGGAGAAAATTACACAACCATTCTGACATATTATAAAACCTCAACCGAGCCCTCACAGGTGCTAGGAAATTCTTTTACACCTCCCTTACCAATTCACCATCCCACTCTTCTGTAGTGGCTTTTTCAAACCTTTTCATATCTCTTCAACCCTCTCATGGCACACTCTCCCTACTCAGCTAAGAAGCTTGCCTTGTTTAAATTAAAAATATATAAATTGTTAATTTTTTATAGCATTTTTTTAAGAATTTTGAGTTCTAAATTTTCTTCCTCCCTTTAGAACCTCTTCTACCCATTTAGAAGGCAAACAATGTGAAATATATTTCCATATTAGCCATGTCACAAAAAAGCAAGAAAAATAAAGAGAGAAAATTATACTTAAATTTGCAGTCTGAGTTCATTACTTCTCTCTCTGATGGTGGTTAGCATTTTTCATCATGAATCCTTTGGAATTGTCTTGGATTACTGTATTGATCAGAGTAGCTAAGTCTTTCATAGTTGACTTTCATTACATTATTGCTGTTACTGTATGCAATGATCTAATTCTATTCATTTTACTTTATATCGGTTCATATAGGTCTTCCAAGGTTTTTCTGAAACCATCCCCCATGTCATTTCTTATAACACAAAAGTACTCCATCAGAATCATATACCATAATTTGTTCAGTCATTCCCTAATTGATGGTCAATCCTCTCAATTACCAATTCTTTGTCACCACAAGAAGAGCTGCTACAAATATTTTTTTACATATAAGGCCTTTCTCTTTTTCTTTGAGAGACAGACCTAATAGTAGTATTATTGCTGGGTTAAAAGATATGCATGGTTTTACAGCCCTTTGGGCATAGTTCTAAATCTTGCCTCATTTTACCTACAAAATTGGGGCTGTTTACTGTAAACTTTCTTTTCTCTTTCTCATCTATCACTCAATTGCCTAATGCCATTATCCCTTCAACCCACCTGGTCTCACACAAAGAAGTGGCCTTCAGCCTTACACCAAGGCTAAATACTCTACATCTGCGACTGATCACATTCCATCCTATACTGTCCAAAAGATTGCCCCCATCATACCAACTCTTTTACTTACCTTCAATCTTTTCTTGTTTACTGTCTCCCCCCCTACAGACTACAAACACACCCCTACTGTCCTATATCTAGTCTCTTACTGGTTAAATTCCTTGAGAAGGTAATTTACAATAGGTCACTCAGTCAATAAGCATTTATGCTGAGCACTGGCTATGCAAAAAGTAGCTCAGGGAGCTCACAATCTAAAGTGTGCCTTGACTTGCTTTCTTCTCACATGCTTTTTAAGCTCTTACAATGACTTGACTTCGTCACTCTGCCAAAACTGCTCTCTCCAAAGTTACCAATGATCTCTTACTTGACTCATCCAATGGCCTTTTTTCAATCCTTATTCTCAACCTCTCTGCAGCCTCTGACATGACTAATCACCCTATTCTCCTTGATGCTCTCTTCTCTCTAGGTTTTTGGGACACCCCTCTTCTCTTCATTCTCCTATCTGACCACTCCTTCTTAGTCTCCTTTGTTCGATCTTCTTCCAGATCATGCCCTCTAACTGTAGGAGTCCTGGGGGATACCAGTTCTGGTTGGGCCCTTTTCTCCCTCTATTCTACTTCACTTGATGATCTCATAAGCTCCCATGGACTTAATTAGCATTTCTATGCTAATGAGTCTCAAAACTACTTATCCTGCCTTAATTTCTCTGCTGACCTCTAGTGTCACATCTCCAAATTGCTTTTCAGACACCCTGAATTGGATGTCCTAGAGGTATCTTAAACTCAGCAAATACAAAACAACTCATAATCTTTCTCCCTAAACCTTCCCCTCTTCTAACTTCCCTATTACTATAAAGTTTACTACCACCCTCCCAGTCCCAAAGGCTCACAACCTAAGAATCATACTGGACTCCTCACCCTCTTTCACCCCCTATATCCAATCTGTTGCCAAAGCCTATTGATTCACCACTGTGACATTTTTCAAATATGACCCTTTCTCTCTTCTGATATAGCTACCACTCTGGTGCAGGCCCTCATTACCTCTATACTACTCCTGGATTACTGCAATAGTCTGCTGATTGGTCTGGCTGATTCAAGTCTCTCCCCACTTAAGTCCACCCTCCATTCAGCCAACATAGTGGTTTTCTTTAAAATCCATGTCACCAGCGGCTTCCTAGTACCATCAGAATCAAATATAAAATCAACTAATCAATCAAGAAACCTTAATAAAATCTTTGATAACCTAAACGTCTCCAACCTTTCTAGTCTTCTTACAGCTTTACTCCCCATCATGGACTCTTCAATCCAGTAACACTGGCCCTCTTTCTTGGCTGTTCCATGAACAAGACCCTCCATCTTGGCTCTGGGTTATTATCTCTGGCTCTCCCTTTTCATTTCCACATATTGGCCTTCCTGGCTTCCTTTAAGTTCCAACTAAAAAACCCATCTTCTTTCCCAACCTCCCTTAATTTTGAGGCCTTTTCTCTTTTAATTATTTCCTATTTATCCTGCATATTGCTTGTTTGTATATAACTGGTCTTTATTATTTCCTCTCATTAGATTGTGAATACCTGGAGAGAGATTATTTTTTTGCTTCTTTCTGTATCCCTTATGTTTAGCACAGTGCCTGGTACATAGTAGATGCTTAATAAATACTGATTTTTTGAAGGCAACCCCATTTTTCCAGTTCCTCAGGCTCCTCATCTTCTTGACTCCTTACATTTCTGCTATGTTGTGAAATCTTATCATTTCTCCCTTCACAAGATCTGTCACACTCCTCTCCACTCCAATAGCCACTACCTTAGGCTCACCCTGATCACTTCTTGGTCTCCCTGTCTCAAGTCTCTCTCCACTCTAATTCATCTAAAACTAAAGACAGGTTGATTAGTTAGTGACATTTAACCTTCAGCTTCTATTGCCCATGATAACTGACTTTCTTTCTTAGTTACTATAACTGAAGAGGCCTCAAGGATTCAAATCTACAAACATGAAAAACTAAAGCCGTTGTATTCCGAGAGGGTAGAGAGATTATTGGACATACTGAATACTGTCTAATATCTGACCTGTGATATGGATGCATTAGTGTTTTTTTGTTGTTTTTAAACTTATTGACCTGTTCTGTTTTCACACATATACTGCCCCCGATACTCCAACTTCCCTATGCCATATATTATTACCCCAAGTGTAAGTTTATTGATGTGCATTAGAATTCTAAATGCAAGGCTCTTCACATTGAGTGACCACAAAGGCTGAAATTTTGATAATGAGATGGGTTAATATACTTTTCTTTATTATTCCTCTTTCTAAAATACTGCATAACTGGATTTTTTAATTTAAGGAAATTGTCTCTTCTCTGCTGAGAGTTCTGTTGAACTGTAATTGCGTAAACAGGAAAAGACTACAGAATGCTGGATGGCATTCCTAATCCTAACAGTAAATGTGACTATCATTGATGATAACTTTGTTGGATCCCAGAGAAGATTATGCTGAGTGATAAATATACTCTATCTACCCTCTGGTACTCTAAATAGGGAGAACAGCCACATCAATGTATTTTATCCAAATATCCTCTCTCGGTGATGTCAGTAGATTCCATGGGTTCAATAATCATCTTTTTTTTAAATTAATTAATTATTATTATTATTTTTTGGCGGGGCAATGGGGGTTAAGTAATAATCATCTTTAAAGATGACTTTCAAATCTATAGATTCAATCCTAATTTTTTCCTAAGCTTCAATCCTATATTAATAATGTCTACTGGATACCTGTATCTCAATGTTATCTCAAATGCAACATATAAAATAGAACTTATCTTTCCTTCTCTATCTGTCCCTTCAACAAACTTCTTATCTACTATTGTTTCCTAAAGCAGAATTCCTTTTTCTAGGCAGGCCTTGAAGGCAGCAACAGAGAAATTCCAGATTTTCATCCCTTACCCACCAACAAACAAACAATAAAACCTAACAACTTATGGATGAGTCAGTACTCTTATCTCTGAATATATTTTGTCAGAAAAATGAGATTCTACCCCATGAAGATATAATAAGTTGTCAAAAAGAATCATAGCTTAAATATAGAACTCAGGACTAAATTCAGTAATTAAGAGAACTGGTTTTGCCAACTTTGGGATATGTCTTTTAAAAATTTAAATGTGGGTAACATAATTAGAATTCTTTTTCTTATTGGTGTGGGATTTACACAGAATATTTTCATTATGTTGTGAACAATATTGAAATGAACAACTGTTCCATGCTGTTAGGTTATAGGTCCTGTTATGCCAAAACAGCTTTGTACTCCTATATTAAGGACATCAGTACAGCTTGGGAATATTGTTTCTTAACTAGAAATATATAAAGAACAAAGGATATATAAAACATCACGATGTTAGAAGCATTATTTTAAAAGTATAGATTTCACTTACTCCTGCTTTTTATGTGTATTTTTCTTAAAATAAAAGTATTTCAGCTGGGAACTTTAAAAAAAATCTTAATTAATTCCCTTTCAGGGTCCATTCTCATCACACTTTTAACAATTTTAAATGTGCACTGATTTTGGGATTGTAAGAAATAACACTTTGATCTCAAGGCCTTGAACAATTCCTTTAAAAAGGCATCAATAATGGGAAAATAGGTTGTTTCTCTTAAAAACATAAATTGTAGTCAAATTGCTTAAATATAATATGAATTTGTCCAGGGAACAGAAAATGTTCCTCTTAGAACTGGATCTGAACTGAGAATGTTTCTACACAAGTGTTTTTGTCTTTGTATTGCTAGGATGATACCTAACACATAGTAAATGTTAATAAGTACTTGTTGATTGATCGAAAGAATGGTCTTTTTCAACTAGTGGCCAACAGAATGGGATCCATCCTGGTAAGAACAATTTTGATCCTTGTTATAGCATCAGTTATTTTTTCACCATAACATTCAGGTGCACAGAACACATTCCTAGACAAAGACCAAATCCTCTTGTGTTTTGTCCCATAGAAGTTTCATTCTCCCTTATGCCTGGAACGCTCTTCCTCTTAATTTCTGCCTTCTGACTTTCTCAAAGGCCCAACTAAAATCCCTACAGGACACCTTTCCCAAACCCTTTTAATTCTAGTGCCTTCCATCTGTTAATTATTTCCTATTTATCACAGATAGTTTGTTTGTATTCCTTATAATACCAGTTTCCAAATTCTGGTCACCTAGTCTTACTATCTTAAATGTCAAATGCATGTCCCCACTACTTCCTCCTGAACTTGAATGCCTATTTTAATCAGTCGTATGCTTTATTCATTTCTTTGTTGTCTCCCCCATTAGACTGCTAGCTCTTTGGGGAAAATGACTGTCCTGTGCCTGACTGACTCAATCTCAGAAGATTCTACCTAACATTTGTGGGAAAGTTGTGTTTATAAAACAAGAGATCAATTTTGCCTTCTGATGGAGGGAACACTCTGTAAGCTACATGATGGGAAAGGTTCCTTCTGCAGTTATATTTTACCATATATGTAAGATGACCAATTCCTTGTCCTATGATGGGAAATGGTTCCTCTTACGGAAGGGTTCATGGTATCTGGAGAAACTAGGCCACAAAGCTTCAAAGATACAAAGCCATAAGTTTCTTTAGAGTGACCTGGGATAATGGCAATCATACTTCATAAGTAGTTTCATTATAAGAATAAAAATTCAGTAAAACACTATTCATTCATCAATCTATAAGGCCAATGTTAATCTGCCAGGCTGGGATATCATATAACATACACTTTTTTTTTTTTTAAGGCAATGGGGGTTAAGTGACTTGCCCAGGGTCACACAGCTAGTAAGTGTCAAGTGTCTGAGGCCGGATTTGAACTCAGGTACTCCTGAATCCAGGGCCGGTGCTTTAACCACTGCGCCATCTAGTTGCCCCATGACATACAATTTTTAAAAACAAATTAATAATGTTTGTTAAAACATCTCTTCTTTAAGATGCAATAAAAGTTAAGAAAATCCTCAGATATGTTGTAAATTAACAAGTCATTCTTTTAATATTTGATATTACTGGCACAGAAAATAGATAAGTATTTCTTAGATGGCATTTTACTATAAATATTGTGATATCTGCCATTTAGGAAATGCCTATTATTCCTGAATTCTGGCTCCCTTTCCAGTGAATAGAAAGAATTCCTGTACTTTCCTTCCCTTCCTTTTTTCCAGGCTGTAAATAACACTTGGCAAGGCACTAGACTGGGAAGCTGGCTATCTAGATTCTAGTCTTAGCTAGACTTGGTATGTGATCTCTGGCATGTTGCTGATTGTACTGTCTAATTCATAGGTGAGTTCAGACATTCTATTTATCTTTATTGTGCCTTGGTCACTTTATCTATTAAACAAGGAAAATAATCCTACCTTCTAGGGATCTTGAGAAAATAAATGAGATGATGCCTATTAAAAAACGTGGGAGATCTTCTGGGAAAAGGTATTTCATAAAGGACAGCTTTTTTCCTTCCCTCACATAGGCAAAGTATGTAATGGCGTCAGCATTTCAGAAACCTGAGTCCTATGCAGAGATAGGAGACTTTTTTTTCCCAACACAGCTACTTATAATTGTAAAGGAAAGAGAGCAACATTTCAACTGACCTGCGAAAACTATTAACACCTGCTACTGTCATGCAGCTGGCTAATTCAGAATAACAGAGAAGGCAGTTCCTTCTGGTCGATATTTGTTGGGGACAGCAATTTCTAACCCACTGAATCAGATCAAGATCATTTGAGTCATTAGGCTATGGAAGACTCTGTATTAAAAGTACAGTGGTTATGAAGCTCCTTTATTAAACTAAAGAGTCCGCCTGCTGCTTGCCTTCTGGAATAGCTGGAAAATTCTGAGAATAGGATATCTTGTGCTGCTGCACTGGAATAAGTAAGTTATTTCCTTTCCACCACTCTCCTCTTCCCACAACATAATTTCAAACAGGCCTTCAATTCTGAAGTTAAATGGGCAAGAGTGAAGAGAACTGACCATGTATTTGTTCCACTCTTCACAAGAGTGTGAGAGTAGGGGGAGAAGAGAGAAAAAGAAAGTCCCAATAGTATTTAGACGATCTTGAAATGTTCGTAATTTCCTTAGGGTGTACTCACCAAGTTGACAGATGTTACTGAGAAAACTTGTACTACTCTCAAGAAAGGCTAACCTTTCAAAATGGGGAAGAGAGAAAAGGGGGGTGGGGGTGGGGGCAACCAATCCATTCAGTGAAGGGATGACATTAAACTGGACAGCAAACTACCCTTGGAGTGCTGGACTTTTAAAAAGCTCTGTATAATACAATTGCCAAAGACAACCGCACTTGGAAAATTCTTCATTCCACTGAGTTTTCTTTTGCTGTGCATCTGAATTTTAAAAAATAAGTACTGTAGTTCCAGAAAAAGTAAATGATAATTAATTATATTTTTTAAAACACCCACACAATAATTTCTCCATAGGCTCTGGGTGATAAGTTGTACACACTTCCCTGAGGAGAACCATGAACAGACCATTTAAAAAATACATCCTCTTCTAATCTTTATCCATTGTAGTCTTTTTTTCTTTGGTATATTATGTAGAAGTAGAAAGAAAGCACAGAACAGAGCAGTGTTGATGGAAATAAACACATCAAAGAAAACACGTTCTTCAAATCAGACAGCCAATAATTTCATCCTAGACCTCCCAGCAGGCTGCAGACTTATTAAGCTCCCTCTACCTGCAGACTCCTTGACATTTTCTTCTTTTTTTATTTTAATAAACATTTTTATTTAAAGTTTTGAGTTCCAAATTCTACCTCTCTTTTTCTCCCTCCTCTTCTCCCTCCCTGAGGCAGTAAGCAATCAGATATAGCTTATACAAACAAGTACAATTATGTAAAACATTACCATATTAGCCAATTTGTATAAGAAAACTTGAATAAAATAAAAATGAAAGAAATAAAGTGAAAAATAGCATGCTTCAGTCTGTTTTCCATCAATATCAGTTCTTTCTTTGGAGGAGGACAGTATGCTTCATCATTAGTCTTTTGGGATTGTCTTGGATCATTGCATTGTTGAGAATAGTTAAGTCATCCAGTTCTTCCTGAAACAGTAGTACTGTCACTGTGCACAATGTTCTCTTGGTTCTGCTCCCTTCACTATACATCAGTTCATACAAGTCTTTCCAGGCCTTTCTGAAATCATCCTGCTTGTCATTTCTTATAGCACAATAACATTACATTACAATCATATACCACAGCTTGTTTAGCCATTCCCCAGCTGATGGACATTCCTTTGCTTTCCAATTCTTAGCCACCACAAAAAGAGCTGCTATAAATATTTTTGTACAAATAGGTCTTTTTCTTTTTTCTTTTTGGCATGTCTTTGGGATATAAACCTAGCAGTGGGATTGCTGGGTCAAGTTCCAAACTGCTGTCCAGAATGGCTGGATCTTTTCACAACTTCACCAACAGTGGATTAGCATCCCAGTTTTCCCACAACCCTCCAACATCCAACAATTTCCTTTTTGGTCATATTTGCCACTCTGATAAGTGTGAGGTGGTGCCTCAGAGTTGTTTTAATTTGCATTTCTCTGATCAATGGTGGGTGGTCTCTAAGAAAGGAGAGTTGGGTTTGAGTTCCAGGTAAAGTCCTCTCCTACTCACCCTGATACAGCCCATTCCACTTCCCAGCTGCAGCAAACATCCCTCCCACCCATCTCCTCCTTAAAACTTGGGAGGGCCCTCCAGGGATGTTGTCAATAGTGATTTAAAGCATTTTTTCATATTATTATAAATAACAACAGATTTCTTTGTCTGAAAACTGCTTGTTCATATACTTCGACCATTTTATCAATTGGGGAATAACTTGTATTTTTATAAATTTGATTCAGTTCTCTATATATTTGAGAAATGAAGCCTCTGTCAATGATACTTGGTGTAAAAATTCTTTCCCACTTTTCCCTTATAATTTTGGTTACACTGGTTTTATTTGTGCAAAAGTTTTAAAAAATTTTATATAACACAAATTATATATTTTACATTTTGTAATGCTCTCTATATCTTTTTTGGTCCTAAGTCTTTCCCCTGGTCATAAATCTGACAGATAAAACTATTCTATGCTCTCTTAATGTGCTTATGGTATCATCCTTTATGTATAAATCATATACCCATTTTGACCTTATTTTGGTATACAGTGTAAGATCTTGATCTATACCTAGTTTCTGCCATATTGTTTTCCAGTTTTCACCTTGATATTTTCTAAAGGGAGACTTTCAACAGTGTCAGGTTATATGGAGGATTTTAGAATACTGACTGTCACCTCCAGGAACATAATGAAGGTTCAATAAACTCCATCAACAGGAAAGAAGCACATCAGATTCCTGAACCTAAGAAGTCTCTTTTTGCAAAGAGGTCTGATAGGCAGAGTAAAAAGGGTCCTGGATTTGAAGTTGAAGGACATAGTTTTAAAGCTTACGTGTGTGTGTGTGTGTGTGTGTGTGTGTGTGTGTGTGAGAGAGAGAAAGAGAGAGAGAGAGAGAGAGAGAGAGAGAGAGAGAGAGAGAGAGAGAGAGAGAGAGAGGGAGGGAGGGAACACCATTATGACTCTGATAAAGTCATTTAACCTTTAAGGGTTTTGAGTCTCCTCATTCGGTAAATGAAGGAGCAGATGATTTTCAATGTCCCTTCCATCTCTAATTCTTCTACTCTCTCTTCTCTATTATGGATGTAGAGCTAACTTACTTGGTTTTGTATGTGTGATTATCAGAGAGCTGGGGAATGGGAAATGGTGTTGGAAGATTTCCAATTATAGCAACACACAGACACATAGCCTTCCTGCTGACCCAGGTCTTTATTTGCAAAAATACTTTTCTTGCATTTCCAAATATAAATCTCTTGTTTAAAGCTACTCAAAAATCCACATGCTGTTGTTCATTAAAATGATTGTTAGTCATTTCCTTCTGTGTCCCATGTTTGTATCAGCTCTGACAAGGAGTGACTCACCTACTGTCTTTCTTGTGGAGGAGAAATTATCAAACCTGCCCATTCAAAGATTAACAGTAATGTGCCATAAGGAAAATTACACCTTCAGCACAAAAATCTGCAAATGGGGAACAATTTTACATGATCACATTCATTTATATCAATTATCTTGTTTATCAAGAAAATGAACCATAAACTAGTACTAAAAAGGCAAGGAGTGTACTATAAGGAATAATTAGGTCCTACCCTACTAGAGGTTGATAGCCATTTAACATTCCTTTTTTGAGTGATGTTTACAGTGTCTGCTTTATAACTCTCTTCACATTAACTTTCAAATGTCAAAAGCAGGCAGTTAATTGTTTATTATGCAAAACATCAATATGTAAAACAGTGTGACATAAAATTGTTATAACCAATCTACAGCAAGAAATCATGCCTTTTAGCTTTTATTGCTTATTTGTCAGGCTCCTAATCTCAACTTAACTGACATGTAGACTGTGCATGCCAGGTAGTTATGGGTCTGACAAATGATATGCCTCGCATGTACTGCTTCATGAGACAGCTGAAAAATGATTTGATGAAGAATTAAAAAGCAAAACCAAATCAAACCATAAACAGTATGGAGTCAAGAGAGAACTAAACCACAGAGCCAAGGGACATGATTTTTCTCTTCTTGAAGTTGAGGCTCTGTCCTTGGTATCCTGGTGAGTACTTTTCTTTCTATTAAAGGGGTCTGAGATACCAGGGTTTTCCCTCACCAGAATATCAATGTTTGTTTTGTTTTTTAACAACTGCTGGGACAAGGCCACCTCCTATTTTCCTTCCCTCTACTTCTTTCTCCTGGCTACATCCACACTTTCTGCCTTCACTCTAATCACTAGGGTCAGAGAACTATCTGGAGTAAACAAGATCAAGAGTTGTATCCCAATCATTTCCCTGCCAGTCCTAACAAAGCTTACTAAAATGTGAGCTCCTTGAGGGCAGGGACTCTAATTTTTCATTTTAATATTCCTAGGACCTTAGTGCCTTGCACATAATAAATGTTTGCTGAACTGAACTATATTAAAAACCACAGAGGAATGAGAAAGAAGCAATAGGAAAGAATAATAACAATGGACTTCATTGTAGAAGAAGGAGATCAGGAAAGAAAAGGAATTAGTTGCATTATTTTAGACATTTCACTTTAAGCCTTAAAATTTATACTTGCCAGGTCATTGCTGATGGCACTAAATTTCAGCTTGGCAACTGGACTAATGCAAACAGTTACCCAGGAAACTTGAAGACAACTATCTGACAGCAGGTCATCAGGCTACCATTAGGGAGAGGAAGAAAATGCCTCAGGACTTATTGTGCATGTGAAGCAGTTACACATCTGTTTTACTTCTGAAGCTCTAAACAGGGACTAATTTTACCTGGTTAGTCTATACAACCAATGTGGTGTTTAAATCTCACTCACAGCTTTGGTAAGTTATAGAATAAAAAGAATTTTAGAGCTGAAAAGAAACTTAAAGATCAAGTAGTACAACACCTTTATGGATAAGAGAGTGCAGGCTTTAGGAGGTTAGGTAAATCACCCATACAATGTAACACACAAAATAAGCAGCAAAGGAGAACCAGGGATTTTAAAAAATTTAATATTTTTTCTAATTACATGAAAAACCAATTTTTAACCTGTGTGTGTGTGTGTTTACAATTCTGAGTTCTAAATTCTTTTCCATCCTCTCATCTACCCCTCCTTGAGAAGGGAAACAATTTGATAAAGGCTATACATGTGCAGTCATGCAAACCATATTTCCATATTAGTCATGTTGTGAAAGAAAACACAGACAATAAAAAACACCCAAGAAATTGTTTTTTAAAAGTAAGGTTTGATCTGCATTTAGATTCTGATATGGGTCTGGGCTAATTCAGAGGTTTTTCTCCTTGAGAAGCTAAACTGAAGGACAGACACGCCTACGAAGTAGTGAGAGATAAGTTATAGAATAAAATATTTGCACATTGTCTTATTAAAATGAACTCTGGACAAAGATATCTCCAGAAGTCAGGACCACCACTCCTCATTCAAGCCTTTCCCATCCCATCCCATATTCAAGCTTTTCCCACCTCACCCCCAAAAGGAACTTTCCATTGCCAGGTTGTCGCCCCTCTATCCTCTATAAAAGCTTTGGCCTTTCTTCTATTCAAGTTGGAGAATGTTTCTAAGTCATCTCTTTCCTTTGAAGGGAAGTCTTTGACTTCTCTCTTGGTTACTTTCTCTAAGTGTCCAAATGAAATTCTATTTTATTCTAATTGGACTTGGTGGGGGAGTGTAATTCTTTACAAAGGAATACCTAATGACCCCCACCACCTATTTCCCCCATAACATATTTCATCAGTTCTTTCTCTGGAGATGGATAGTCATCCTCTTTTTTTCTTGCAACACTGTAGTGTTCTTTTGAATACATCATTAATATTAAAATTATTCTGATAAAATCAAAGTCTCTCCAATCACACACCTTTTAGTGTGTTCCCACAGCTCACTGAGAAGGTTTTATTGAACCATGCTTGCAATTTTTATAACAGACATCAACCATACATTAATTCACCAAAGGGCTACTTGAAAAAAAATGATTACTCAATGTGTACTTTGGCTTACTGGGTTGACTGAGTAAGAAAAGGGAAACTGCAGAGGTTAGGACCCTTCACAGCTCTGTTGCTGCCCCCCAGGGTGGGTGTCATCACCTTTTAGTTTCCCTTGAACAAGCAAAAATGTGAGCCATAGCTTCATGGACGACTCATGGTAGAGAGGGTTCTCTCCTCTTTTTGTTTCCTACTAGGTCACAGGACCTATCCTCATTGGTGATTGCTCTGTATTTAGAACTCAGTAAATTCACATTTTGGAAGCATCTAGCTCAAGCATTTCAGTATTTCACACAATCATTTCTAAAAGACTCTGCTTTGAACATTCTGCCACCTTCTGCACTTTTATATCTCGACAGAGTCACTTACATTTTACACTTCACTTTATTACAAATTTTAGTTGGTTCTATCATGGCCTCCTGGAAAACAACCTCGTAGACTGCCATTTCCTGTCATTAGGAGGGCAGCATTCAAGTAATTCCCTGTAAGAGCACCAGGCAGTTTTTATGATAATTTTACCACAGGTAGTGTTATGATTTTCAAGTATACTTTCTCAAAGCACTGTACCTATTCCTGCTTTTAACTATCTAATGCTGCTATAAAAGAAACATACAAGTCTTTCCAATGTTAACAGGCCAGTAAACTTCAAAAGATTACTGCTTCCCAGACTGATATACTTGTCAGGGACAAGCTGAAATATGATCACTAAATTTTATTCACATCAATAAGTAATACACCCAAGACTCATTGCATTGGGTTATGTGGCTGGGAGAGGACGCATTTGGATTACATGTCCCCAAAGCCTCCAAAACCAAAGGTTACAGTCAATAAACGTTTACTAATATGTTCCAGGCATTGTGCTAAGCTCTGGAGTTACAAAGAAAGGTAAAAGACAGTCCCTGTTCTCAAGGAGCTCACAATCTAATGGGGGAGACAACATGCAAATATAACTAGTGCTAGGTACCATGATTTGAAACAAATGGCAAGGCAATAAATTCAGATTTTACCCAATGGATAGCTATTTGCTTGGTTCCACTTCAGTTAACTCAGCAGCATCTGGTACAATATGATCTTGCCAGTACATCATCTGATTGTCATTAAAATATAACATTTTCCAACCTGGATCAAATCCATACTTCACGTATTCCAATATTTGGTCCTTGACAGTGGTATCAAGGAAAATTTTGGAGGAGAGCAAACTCAAGGGTTTAGTTATACTTCAAGTCATTCTATTTTCCCTTAAAAACCCATCATGGCTATTCTCTACTAATTTACTCAAAACTTTTTGCAATCTGTTTATTGTTTCAGGTTTTCTTACCTTATAGAGTACTCAACTCCCCAAGTTTACCATATCCACATAAAATAAATTTGTTCTCATTGTTACCTAATAAGATCTGAATCCTTCTGAGTCTGACTAAAATACTTTTTTTGATGAGGCAAGAGATGCCAAATTTGACTAGTGAGTCAATATGCACATTTACCTGCATATTGGTGCTTTAACTGTACTTATATGTTCTCAAAATACAACTGTAAGTTTCTTGAAGACACAGACCATCTTTTTAGGTTTTCTGTTATCTACCTTCTTAATATCTGAGAGCCCATTACTATGTCATTGTCCCAGTGGGAACTCAATAAATATTAGGTGAATTAACTTGACAGTTCTTAAATACTCTGCTTATTCTGGTAGACCCAGCCCAGTTATTAGCAAAGAGCCAGAATCCCCAAAAAGACCTTTCAGTGCCTTTCTTTTCATCCCCAGTGCTTAGTATAGTACCTGGCACACAGAAGGCACTTAATAAATGTTTACTGACTGAGTGATGATAAGATAGGGGGTCTTTTTATCTATGTGGTAAGAACTCCATAGGGATGTTTTAATGTCTGTGCAAGTACTTGAATGTTTCTGCGGAATAAACTTAAGTCTCAACTGGCTCACATTCCCTTCCCTAAAGGTATATTCTGAAGGATTTTATGGAAGTAACAGAGGAAAGGATTGCTAAGCTGCATCTTGGTTGTGAGTTTATAAAGCAAGACTCAGAGAACAGTCAGATTTTAGAGCTGAAAGGAACAGTATTCCCCATGGCACCTTTCCTTTCCCTGATGAGAAAACTGAGGCAGAGAGGTGTCATGACTCACCTGAGGTCATGCAGCCGGTCAAGGGCAAACATCTTGTGTTAGAAAGGGAAAAAGCTGCTAGAACTAAAACTGAAGAAAATAAAATTCCTTGTATGGTTGAAACAATTGCTGAGTTATAATCATTCTGTATTTTAGGCCAACTAATAAAATAAAGGCAGTCAAACAAAAGCATCATTAAGCACTTATTATGTGCTGGTGCTAAGAGTTGGGGAACTGGCTCTCTGAAAAGAAGCTGCGGAGGAAGTAGAACCCAGATGGCAGAGCAGCCGGAAAAAGTTCAGCAAGCTCCTTCCCACAAAACTCCTCCAAGACAGATCTAGAAAACTCATCAGACTAAGGAAATCCAAGAAGTCACAGGGTATATAATCTGTGCAAAGCAGGAAAGCATAGACAGACAGACAGGTGTCTGTAGACAAAGTCCAGGTTCTAGACAAGAAGCATTCCAGTTTAGGACTTAAAGAGTATAGAGGCTGTACCAAGAAGAGAAGAGTTCTCAGGCCTATACTAGGGCACTATAACCTTGTGCAGGGTATAGGAATAGGTGCCAACTGGAAGCTTTGACTTTCACTACACAGTTTCAGGTCAAATCCAGGGTGGGTTAAGGAGTTACCTATGTCATTACATTACCTATGTCCAGGGATTGTATTCCAAGATAAGGAATGGTTCCAAGTGTTAAGCTGTGTACTGAGTGAGGAATAAGTTCAGTAGCAAACAGTAGCTATATGGCTCCGACCACAGAAGCAGAATGGGATCTTAGTTCCAATTTCTGGCCCAATCTGCACCAGGCAGAAGAATAACCAGGGCAGACATCCCAGACCAAAGGGAAGCTACAGTTCTGTCACTCTAAACCAGCAGAGTTTTCCAGCTGGCTGAAAAGGATTTAAACAAAACTCAAAGTAAATAAGCCAGGATTTACATCCAAGTTAAGAACTTGCAGTGCTCAGATCAGAGGGGTAGCAGTAAGACTTGCCCTGGATTGGACAACTTTGGGAGCACTTAAAGTCTGCAGGTTGCAGCCTGAGCTGTCCCTGAGATTTTGGAATAACTCAATACCCCCAAGAAAGCAGCACCAGGACCAGCTCAGACATCCCATAATGTAAACTCCCAGAAACATTATAGCCTAAATCCAGAACTTCCAAGTCAAAGGAAAAATATTTTAAGTAACCAAAAAATAAATAAATAAATAAATAAATAAATAAAGCCACAGTCAGAGCACACATGACTTAGCAGTCATCAATGCAAAGGAGCAGAGAGCCTGGAATAGGATATATAGGCTTACAACCAAGAATGCCGTACCCAGCAAAACCTGAGTATAACCTTAAAGAAGAAAAATGTACTTCCAAGCAGACCTGATGAAAAGACCAGAGCTACACAGAAACTTTGAAGTTCAAACAAAGGAGTTAAGAGAAACATGAAAAGATAAACATGAATAAACAATTATAAGAGAATAAACAAAAATAAACTACTTACATTCTAATACGGAGAGGTGGAAGGGAAGAGAATAAGCATTTATTAATTGTACTATTAATTGCATTAATATGCCAGGCACTGTTGTAAGAATTTTTTTCACAATTAGCATGACATTTTTACAACGATAATGACATTTTATCATAACAACCCTGCAAAGTAGGTACTATTAATCATCCCGATTTTACAGTTGAGGAAAGTGAAGCAGATAGACATTAAATAACTTGCCCATGGTGGTCACATAGCTAGTATGTATCTGGGGGTAGATTTGGACAGTCCAGAGTTCTATCCACTGTACTACCCTCTTATCATCAGGAGTGATAGAGAGAATCTAATTAGAATGCCAAGAATGGGTTGTCTTATATTTTGATAATCTTAAAAAGACTGGAAAGGGAAGGGGAAAAGGCTGTACTGAAGGGGAAAGGGAGAGGAAGGTTAGGGGAAATCACCTTACAGAATAATGGTGTATAAGTAGAGATACATTCAAACAAGGAGGAAGGAGTGAGGAAAGTGGCTGACACTTGAACTTTACTTTCACCTGATCTAGTCAAAGGAGGGGTGAGTATACAAACACACACAAAGAGGAATACATTTCTGTACTTAACAGGGGAACAGGAGGGAAAGGGGAAAAGGGAGACAAAGAAATTAGGGGGAAAGAGATTAAGAAAGGGTTGTCTATAAAAACAAACTAACAAAGAATGTCCAAAAATATTCATAGCTCTTTTTGAGGTGTCAAAGACTGGAAATTGAGGGCATGCTCGTCAACTGAGGAATGGTTGAACAAGTCACTGGTGTGGTGTGTGTGTGTGTGTGTGTGTGTGTGTGGGGTCTCTCCTGACTCCAAATCTCACTATATTCTATCCCAATGTCCCTTGTAATCTGACTCCATAATTCCAGAAGACCAATGATAAAACTTGCTAACAGCCTCCTGATAGAGAGATGAAGGATTCAGACTGCAAAATGAGACACACACACACAAAATTGGTGGATGTGGCCATTGTGGAAATTTGTTTTGCTTGACTCTACATGTTTGTAACAGGGGTTTTGTTTTTCTTTCTTTCTCAATGGGGGAAGGGCGGGTGGGGTTGAAGGCAGAATTTTGCTGATTGACCTAAAAAAATTAAAAAATGATATCAGCTAAAATGAGATAAAGTAGAAGGTAGAGTAAAAAAGGTTACTACATCTTTTGAGATTATGTTACCCAAATGACATTAAACTTCATACCAAACTGAAGACTGTGGGTCATATTTATCTTCCTTTATGATTTAGGAGGCCTATCATAAACATCAAAGAACTTTAGTATTACTTCCCTTCCAAGTTTCACTGGCAGGATAAGATCCTCAAAAAAAAGTAAGGACCACAGGCTATCACCAACACAAAAATAACATTTATTACAATTTAGTTCCTTTGGACAAGCTTCTTTTGTGGGGAACAGATGATAAATAGGATTCATGAACAGCTACTACATAGGAAAGGTTATGTGATGACTAAAAGAAGGGAGGGCAGAAAAATTTATGTTAATATCAAAATTCATTCATAGAACACCTCAAACTAAGCAAACGTATCACCAAAGAGTAGCAATGTCAGTTGGAGGACAATGAATTCTCTGTACTCTCAGCACGATGCTGCCAAAACACCTTTCCCCATCTGCCCAATACAGGGGCAGCTTTTATCTGAGAAAATATTAAAAAGTAAGGGACAGATGGGATTTCAATGCAGGTCATCTGCCAGTGGGTGCATATACATTTCTGCTAACCTGCACCACTGTTCCCATTTGGGTGAGGGATGGTGACAAGTAGATGATTACAGAGCTAACACGTCAGTCAATCCTTTCAGCTTCACAAAAAAGAATGAGGAAGGAAGGAAGGAAGGAAAGAAGGGAGGGAGGGAGAGCGAGAGCGAGAGCGAGAGCGAGAGAGAGAGCGAGAGAGCGAGAGAGAGAGAGAGAGAGAGAGAGAGAGAGAGAGAGAGAGAGAGAAAGGTAGGTCTGAGAGAATAGTGTTTCACAAGCCACCCAATGAACTTCTAGGATCGCTGTGACCTTTTTTTCCAGCTTCTCATAGGCTTAAGCCCATTAGTTTTATCCAATAGTGCTGACTAGTTCAGTTTGGTCAAAATATGCAAACCACCCTTCATGCTCAGATCTCATTATGCTACCCTGTCTAAAGCCTTTTAATGGCTATGGGAATGAATTCCAAACTCTTTCAGGGAATTATCTGACCCCTCCCCACCTTTTTGGCTTACACATTGCTGGCCTTCTGTCTATGCTGGGTTCCTTCACTCTTGCACAGGATTTTGTAACCTATCTTAAATTCTTAGTATAATCCATGGTTACTGTACCCTTTTTGGTCTGGACTTACAACTTGTTGATTTAGGGAATCATTATTATTAAGATGAAACTGCCTCTACCAATGAAAATCAGCAACTGTCCTCCAACTTAAGTCTTAAAGAGTTGCCCAGAGTACTGAATCCCAGGACCTGAACCTAAGGTTTCCTGACTTTGAGGCTGATTTTACACCCACCACACTATGCTGCCCCTCATTTGTGTTCATTCTAAATTTAGGGTTTTGTGTCCCTTTCACACCTTAAAGCTTTAAAAGGGCAAGGTTCACCTCTTAATTATATCTGTACTTTCCCTAGAGACTAGCAAAGTGTACATAGTAGACACTTAGTTGTTTAGTCCTTTAAATGCAAAATGATACCGCGAGGGTTAGAGCAGGGGAAAGACCTGGGCCAGAAGAGAGCAAGTAATTCTCCTTAAACCAAACTCCTTCCTGCTCAAATCTAAGCATTCTAAAAAACTAAGAACAAAAACCAACCAACCAACCAACCTACCTACCTACCTACCTACCTACCTACCTACCTACCTACCTACCTACCAGCCTACCAGACAACAACTTTGTTTTTCAATGTAAGGCAAAGTAGCAGCCCCATTATTAGGGATCATTAAAAACTAAATCACCTAAATTCCACAGAAATAAATGTTATAAATATTCTAAAGTTCTACTTACTTTTAGATTACTTAAAAACAACCACCACCACCATCACCACCCAAAGACAAAATCCTTTTTTTACAGGACTCTTAATTGGGGTGTTATCCTTCTTGTCCTCCATTTTATTCATCCTTTGAAATATACCCAAGTGAGCAGTTACTGTTAGGAAGTTAGTTCATGACCACAACAAAAGATTTCAAATAGTTGCAAATCACACTCATATTTCTATTTTCCAGCTTTTAAAATATTACTTTTCAACAAGAATCAATGGCCCAAATTTAGGTACTGACAAATATTTGGGAAGTAAGTCCTGCTCTTGGCTTGGACTATCTGAAGCACCTAACTCTAAACCACTGCAGGTCTTAAATAGTAAAAATGGATGGGTTATTTTCAAAGGGGTCAACCAAAAAGCAGCACATTTGGAGTCCTAATGGTAATCTGGTGTTAAGATGATGAGTACAGGGTACGGAGTTAGAGAGGGACCAGTTTGGATGGGAAAAGATACCTCTGGAATTACAAAGACCAATATGGATTGTGTAGAACTCCCAAACCTTAATGAGGCAGGTAGCAGCCCACTCAATCTTTAAATTTTATTGTATTATGTCTTGAATAGCTTGAGAAGAGAAGAATAATTTAATTAAGTCTACAAAAAAATTTCCTTCTTAACTTTATTTATAATGAAATCAATTAAAATCCATCATAAAGGATTTCACTATGTATCATAGTACTCTAATCACAGCAAATATATAGAGAAATGATAAATCAGTAAATTAAACCCTCATTTGCTAGTGTAATATAGGAATTTCTTTGTTGTAAAAGTTTAACAGGAATAATTGTAAGAATTATTATTATAACTACTAATACTACTAAACTCCCATGCCCTTCATCGTATAACAACAGAATTGACTAGAGAAATTTCCTTTTTGAGTGTCTGGGTACTACTTCAAAGCTTACTAAAAAGGTAGGTTAGGAAGAGTTGAAACAACATTTTATATATTCAAAAGAAATAAACATTTAAATAAGAAAAACGTAGGTGCACTACTTACCTATCAGACCCTTCTCAAGAGTAAAGGTTTTGTTTGTAAACATACATTCAAAAGCGACAAGGTGGAAAACTTTGTTAACTGTGTTGTGTGTCCCAACTATTCGAACATACCTGAAGGAAAAGCAAGAAAAAGAAATATGTTTACAATGATGAGTTATTACTACCAATGTAACGATGACTGAATAAGATATCTTGGTGTATGTATGTGTACATATATATAATCAGCAAACAACTATATATATATCAGCAAACAACTATGCACAAGGGAAAGAGAGTAAAGGAGACCATGTAATTCATTTCAGACTTCATATATGCTTTCAAAGGACTTGGATCCAAATGAACTAAAAAGAATTACAACAAATTAAAGAAATGACATTTTTCTAAGAATTATGTAGAACTTGAATTTGATGTACCTAGAAAACCAAAAGTTCCTGTTTAATTCAACCGTGGAATGCTAAATAAAATTACATATCTAGAAAACATTTGGAGTTGAAAATTATAAAAAATGTCTTCACTCCACTTGTGGCAAGCATGCCTCCAATTCTCCAATAAACATAGACATAAACATACACCTCTCCCCCCAATCAGTATTTTCAAACATAATAGAATATTTTACTAACTGGGAAAAAACAACAGATCACTGTTGTTTTCTTTCTTATGTAAAAGAAAAGCAAAATTAAACCTAAAAGCCTCAAACTAACCACCCATTTCCTTGTCTGTTAATTTTGTTTTTAAATCTTTATTGCTAAATTAATTTCTTATACTCACATCAGACACCAGCTTCATTCCTGCTGAAACTCTTTCCTGACTACAAGAAATGGCTATCAAAGCTAGTCTAGGCTTTGCAATATCCATTCTTCTCTTTGGATTTCCCTCTCTGCTGCACAGAACTGGCACCTGCACAGTCTCATTGAGCAGCTCTTGAACATAGTGGCCTCTTCACCTATGACTCTGTATGACTCTGGAGGCTTCACCTTTGACAAACAAGCATTAACCTTGGATCAGCCTACTCCCTTCACTTTCCAAAGGGACAAGACAGTTCACAGGTTAATGAACAGACAAATTTACTCTTCTGAGTACTACATAACCCTACATGGAGTACAGCACACAAGTCTCACTGGAATTTTTAAAAATTGAGGGAAAATAACTTGATTGATAATTTTCTCCCAAATCATCTAGTATCCACAAAGTGCATATTAAAGGAACAGATTTCAATGAAGGATGAAAGAATTGATAAAATGTTTGTAAAATCCTCTGCTATATAAAACAACCTTCCACTTAGCTGATAAAATTTTACTTCTAAGTTAATACTTTTCACTAATTCAGTGATTTTCTCTTTTTTCATTACTCCAAGTTAAATTTATAATAGAAATGCTGATTTTTTTTAAAGCTCTAAGTAGACCTATTCTGTGTTTTTATACTATAGGCTATTTCACTCCCTCTTTCCTCTACCCCACCTCTCATTTCTAGCCTGAATCTTGGGGTAATCCCTGTATACCTCATTTAGCCATCTGCTCCTTGACATGAGCTGATCACTCATCTTCAGAACCAATATAAATGCTGTTTCATAGACATGCTGCTTTGACGGCTAATGCACACAGCAGGGAGACACCCCTCTTTCCATCGAGAGTCAAAAGTAGCTGCTGGAGCCGGCTGTCTGACCAGACCCTTTTGGGTAAGCAGGTCAGCCTTAATCGGTACTGTTGCCTTCAAGGAGGATACAAAGCACCTATGCTGATTTAACTGGGTCTGGGGGTTTCATTTTACAAAGTTTTGAAAGGTCTAAGCAGTGCAGGATTTCAACTATTATTGGCTGTGACAAGCCTGTTAGCAGCTTTCTGGAAGGGAAGGGGTGTTAAACTTGGCACCTCGGTCAGAATCTAATTTTGTAAATTTCCCTCAACCCACAGCAACTCGACCATCATCAAATTTTCAACTGCATGTGGCAGTGACAGAGTGTGGAAGTGCCACTCTCAGCAACCTATACATAGTCCGGGGAAGGGTTTGGTGGAGTTAGATCAGAGCACTTTCCTATCAATGCTGGATGAACCAAGTAGAGACTCTTTGTATAAAGTTATTTGAGGATTGGTTTCCCACATGGAAATTTTCTGGGTTTTAGGTCTCTACCACAGGAGAATGACTTCTATGTCTAACGTTTACATGAAAGGATCAAGTTACAGGGCCTAGAAGTGCCCTCTCAGTTTAATGAACAGACAAATTTATTCTTCTGAGTAAAATTAAAATACTCCTGTGTTGACATTCCTCTCCCCAATGCTAACTCTAGTTTTTTTCATACATTACTGAACCAGACTTTCCATGTTGAAAAGATGGGTCAATTTTTTTCCTTGACAATAACCAGCTAACCTGGGAATGGAAAACATCGGTTAAAAAGGAAAATATTTGCCAAAATGACTTACTTTAAAAGCCTAAAGCTGATTATGGTAAACACAAATAACAGATATATAGCTGGTAAAGCACTCTGGGACATCATTAGATTTTTAAAAGTGCTGCATAATTGTAGAATATGTCATCTCCAATGCATAATCCTGAGGTCAAATTAGCAATTTACTACTGTAGATCACACTTCTTGATTAGCTTGTTAAATATAACACCCTTAACAAGTTTAATTACTCCAGTTCTGTAATAATCTCTATGTCCCCATAAGCTTGCTGTATAGTTTACAAAAATATCATGGAAAGATTGACTAAGGCAGTACCCTTCCCCTGTCTCTCTACCCCATTCCCCTCCCCAACTGTCAGGGTCCTTTTTCTCTACTAAAGTTCAAAGTGCAATACTAACTGATGGAACCAAATCAATGATGATTCTCTGGTTTGGAATACTCCAAATATATAATGTGGCAGTTCAGAGATGGAAACTATCAAAGGTTTTGAGGCATTTATTTCTTTCTCTTGCCTTGAAAAAAATCATTCTGGATCTGACCTAAACAATGAAAGCAGATAACATACATTTCCTTCCATATAAGTATTTCTGAATAAAAGCTAAAGCTTAAGATTTTATTTTCCTTTCCTTTTTTATTTTCCAACATCGGTTCTCAAATGTATAGCTAGCCTCAGATCTAAACTGATAATAACAGCATTGCTGGCAGTTGGCTTTACCAAGACTGTAGAGGGACACTGCTGGAAAAATATAACAGACATTCTTTGTTCTCTCTAAGGCCCTCTACACTAGCTCAGCCAGTTGGAAGATAATTAAAACTTAAACAGTGCTGAGGAAGGCAGATATGCAACAGATTGGCCATTTCTGATGAGGATGATGCTGCAGGCAGGAAACCCTTGTGCAATGGTCTGTTTTCAACCCTGCCTTTGCTTTTCCTTTTGACAACTCTAGGCTGTCTTGGGTTCTCCAGTGAAGGCTGAATTTCAAAAAGGTTTAATTTCAAATTTCAAAAGGTTTAATTATGCAAGTTCCCAGGAACCTTCCATTTATGAGAGGTTGGAACCCTTGGGAACACACAGGGAGGGAACTGGTTTTACTGAGACTCAAAGGTGTCTTCAATCTAAGGAAACAGAAGACATTACCCTCTATTTTTTTTTTGCTTGTTACAAGAGAATGGAAGACTTAAGTCAGTCAGTCAGTATTTATTACATGCTTACAAGGTGAGGAGTACTGTGCTAAGTGCTACAGATAAAAATACAAATAGAAAAAAAAGCCAGTTCCTGTCCTCAAGGGGCTTATATTCTAAACAGAACAACTATCTTATCTAAATGCAAGTTACCCAGTGTTACTTGCTCTGCCCTAGGAAAAAAAAGTTCCTAATTCATGTCCTCTTGCCTTTATAATCATAATATGACATTTAATGTAGATAACGGGGAATGGAGTCCAGGAACAACATAAAGATTAAAAATGGTAGTAATTCATATTCAGAATTTAATGCCTCAGTAGTCTCCAGCTTCTAAACTTCAGTTACCAAATACATATGTGATTTAAAGTCCCTTTAATCTTCTGTCTTTGTCCTAAATCAAGTGACTACCTAATATTTCTGCTGTAGAAATTCTAATACAAAACAAAATTTAACTCATGTATTTTGAATGAGCTTGAATTAAAATAACCAAAGTCAAATGTCAAAGTCTTGTAATCTAAATTAGGGTATGGAATTCTGGAAACACCAGAAATAGTTTAAGATTGGTCTCCAGGATAAGATTTTATCAAATGACCTTACCCAGATAACAAGCCTAGAGAAGCCAGAAGAGAAACTAGGTCTTTGCTATGGTCAAAATGAGACACTCAAGATAAACATCAGATACACAATAATCTAGGAAAATGGATGGAATGCTGTATACCTGGGATAGGGATCTATAATTGCCAATATTTGTTATTTGCCCACTGCCCATGAACAGTTAAGGATATACACAAATAATACTCAATGGCAATCTCTTTCCAAGAGTCATATACTATGTTCCCCAATCCAGGTATTTTCCTCTGGTTCAGGGTTCATTATCAGTGATGTTATCATCAAACTAAAAGTATGTTAGTGGAAATGACTGTTGGCCCTGTTGTTAGGGCAGCAAGTAGAAATTTATTTATTTAAAGAATAACAAAAGAATTTTAAGCTGTATGATGAAATAGAAAATATTTGTTATCTTATAAGGAAATTTCCAGCTACAACTTCTTCTCTACTAATAGCTACAAAGTATCTGTGAAGTTATGTTGGGTTATTTTGTAAAAGGAATTGTGGGATTCAAAATATTACTTCAAAGTCAGGTTAAAATGATCACTATCTTAAATGATGGCCTAAATTCTAAATGAACATTATATTTGTGAAGTGTTTTACCAGGTTCAAGTACACTTTTATTACCAAATTGAAAGACAACTGGAATAACAAAGATTCTTGTTTTCCAGAAGCAAACACTTGAGTTTCTTGTGTGAAGAGGATAAGATGGCTAACTTAAATCACTACACGACTCAACTCTATGAAAACAAAAGATGTGAGTGCTATTTTGCTATAAAAATAATTTGTACTTTTTTTTTTTAGGGCAATGAGGGTTAAGTGACTTTCCCAGGGTCACACAGCTAATGTCAAATGTCTGAGGCTGGATTTGAACTCAGGTCCTCCTGAATCCAAGGCCAGTGCTTTATCCACTGTGCTACCTAGCTGCCTCTGTACTTTTAATTATAAATTATGATACTTCCTGCTTGTCAGAAGTTCAATGCCTTCTCTCTTCTTAAAAAAAGGTATTAATAATTAAAAGACATGAGACTTCTAAGCCATATTTACAATGTTTGGATTCTTTCATTTCTCAAATCTAAATTTCCACATCATACTTTTCACCATCTTCCATTATGAACAGAGACATCACGAAGTGTGGGATGATTTTATTTAGAGGATATTGTCTAGCTCTTTACAGGATTTCTGCAAATCTTCATTCTCTATGATAGAACATCTTCAGTGCATATGAAATGATTTCACAGTGGCTTTTTTCCTATTCTCATCATAAGGACTGACAAAGTGGAGAGGTTGTGGGTCTTGAACAAGTAGAGGGCAAAGTTACTTCTTGATAAGAGAATACTGCACTTAGAGTTGGCAAGCCTGGGTTCATGCTCAGCTCTGTCACTTATAACTTGTGTAACTTTGGGCAAGTCACCAGAACTTCTTGGACCTTAGTTTCTTTATCTGTAAAATAAGGGAGTTGGGGTAGATGATCTCCAAATCCTTTAAGGTCTAAAATTTATGATCTGATGATCTTAAAAGTATCCTATGAAATGCTATTTCCAGATGCCTTTGAACAGAATGAAATTGTCAAGAACCAAACCCCTCATACACACACCTGCCCCTTTTTGTCCAAGAAAAATTTATATGCAATCCATATATGTAGTTTCACTTTTCTTTTGTTTTCTGATTTTATCAGTCAACAAGCATTTTTAAAGCATTGATTATTACTCTGTGCTAGACGCTGTGCTAAGCCATGAAGGTTTTTGTTGTTGTTGTTGTTTTGTTTTCTGCAGGGCAATGAGGGTTAAGTGACTTGCCCAGGCTCACACAGCTAGTAAGTGTCAAGCGTTTGAGGCCACATTTGAACTCAGGTCCTCCTGAATCCAGGGCCGGTGCTTTATCTACTGTGCCACCTAGCTGTCCCCGAGGATACTTTTTTAAAAAGGCAAAAAGCTAACCAAAAAAGGCTTCTTGTCCTCAAGGAGCCTACTTTCTAAGAGGGGAAACAACATGTAAATAACTAGGTAGAAAGACCTCTATCATGAAATTATCAATAAAGCTTCCTAACCATTTAAAGCTACCCCAAATTGAAACTGGTTTCTTCAAGAGGTAGTAGTTTACCCCTTACTGGAGATCTTCATATAGAAGCTAAATGTCTACTTACTGGATATGTTATGGAGGGAATTCCTTTTCAGGTAAAGGTTGGGCTAGATGACTGCTAAGGTCTCTTCCAACTCTAAAATTCTATAATTCAATGATTTTCAGTTTGCATATAGTCTAATTCTGAAAGGTCAACTTGTTGGTCATTGACAAAGGTATATTTATAGTACCTAGGAATGTCAACAAATGACAAATGGGCAGATAATCCAAAGAGTCTTGGGAAATTATTGCACTCAGACCACTAGCCTTGCTTCAAAAATCCAGTCCCCAAAGTCACCGTCTAGGAAAGCAAAGACTGTAAAGAAAAGCCCTGGCACACCATTACCACCAACTAGCAACCATCAACAAGGTAGACAAAACAATGCAGCCTATATGAAGCATCCTGAGGGAGAAACAGGAGGTATAATATAGATAGACAGACAGATATAAATATAATCTAGACAGATACACAGGGAGATAAAGACATATGTGACAGGTCTCACAGAGGAATGAATTGAGATGAGAACTAAATAGAAAGAAGACAGGCTATAATGAATTTGAGAAATTGCACAAGACTTTGTGACCCCAAATTGTTCCCTGGTACAAAAACTCATTTTCGGAAAACAAATGTTCTCTGGGTAATGCTTTCTTGTGAATCTTCGATTACTTTGTATTTTGCATATGTTTTCTATTTAGTTAGCAGGGTATACAATGTTCCTGCCCCCACCCTAGCAGAATGTAAGTTACCTGAGGACAGGGACTATTTCAGTTTTGTCTTTGTATATCCCCAGCTCTTAACACAGTGTCTGATAAAGAGCAGACACTCAATAAAAGCTTTTTGAATTAATTTGAAAAACACAATTTCCAAAGAATCACAATTAAGGTGATTCAAAGGACCATGAAGAGATGCATGATGGCACAAGAAGGCTATATGCAATACAGATGGGCAGCTTAAAGTCTCCAACTGGTATCCACAAAAAGCAAAAAAGACCTACAGGAAAGCTTTTAGCTAAGTAGGGTGGATCCTTTGTGGAGGATATATGGAAGAATGTAAATAAACCTTGCCCAGGATGAAGAAGCCTGAATGGTTGTGATCCTATCACAGAGAAGGGATACAGTAAAAATGATCTTCTGAGATAAGACTGAAGAGACATGGCAGCTCATTTGTTTAGCTTAGTATTGCATTAGCAAACGGACAAACACTGGGGATCTCCAGCTGCACAATCTCCAATTATAGATATGGTCAAAAGTATCCTATGAGAATAGTTTTATGAAGAATTCATAAAAATTCTTTCTGGGATCATGCCTTTGGTGTGATTCTGAGCTGGAGGCAGGCTATACTGCTTATGGTTGTAGGATACAAGTGAAGTTCCTAATAAGCAGGTTATAAAAGGCCAAGAGAGGAACTGGTCTGGAAATTGCTCTTACATTCAGTTAATTTTCCAATTAATAGGTATATTTTTGAGGGAGAGTATTATAATTTGCATTTCCTTATAGAAAAAGAAATGGAAGAGTGAGGATTTGGTTTGAAAAAATATATAATATTTCTCATATCATGAGAAAGGGGAGGTTTAAAAAATAAGAGCAGAAATAATTCCTGCAACTGTTGTATGCTAATGTTAACAAATCCTTATGTAGGACTAAGATTAATTAGTTTTATTATGCAACAAAATATTTGAAACTAATACAAAACATATTTGAAGGAATAAAATTAAATTGCTAAGATTTCAATATTTGCATATTTTACTAGCCCCCCAAGATTCTGAGAATTAAAAAAAAGTTTTATCTTTAAAATGACTATTTCCCCCCAGTTAATTCAATAGATTTCTACGAAAATATACAAATGCCTAGCCAAATCAGATCTTAAACAATATTACACAGCAGTAATCATCAAAACAACCTGGTACTGAGAAATGGTAGATCAGTGGAATAGATTAGGCATACAATACACAATAGTAAGTGACCATAGTAATCTAGTGTTAGATAAACCCCAAAACCCCAGCTTCTGGGACAAGAACTCATTTAACAAAACTACTAGGAAAACTGGAAAACTGTGGCAGAAACTAGGTTTAGACCAACATCTCACACTGTTTACCAAGATATGATTTAGTCAGAAAAGGTGACAGATACCATGAGCAAATGAGGGGACCATAGAATAGTTTAGTTATCAGATCTATGAATAAAGGAAGAATTTATGACCAAACAAGAGATAAGGAACATTTTAAGATGTAAAAAGAATAATTTTAATTACATTAAATTTAAAAGGGTTTTTGCACAAACAAAAATAATGCAGCCAAGATCAGAAAGAAAGCAGAAAGCTGGGGGAAAATGTTTACAGCAAGTATCTCTGATAAAGGCCTCATTTCAAATATATACAGAACTGAGTCAAATTTGTAAGAATATAAGTCATTCCCCAATTGATAAATGGTCAAAGGATATGAACAGGCAATTTTCAGAAGAAGAAATTAAAACTACCTATAGTCAAATGAAAAAATGCTCTAAATCATTACTGAGTAGAGAAATAAAATTTAAAATTACTCTGAGGTACCATCTCATGCTTATCAGATTGGTTAATATGACAGAAAAGGAAAATGATAAATGTTGGGTGGGAAGTGGGAAAATTGGGACACTAATGCACTGTTGGAGTTGTGAAAAGATTCAACCATTCTGGAGAGCATCTAGAATGATGTCCAAAGGGCTATAAAACTGTGCATACCCTATGACCCAGAAATACCACTGCTAGGTCTGTATTCCTAAAAGACTTTTTTTTAAGATGGTGGTGGTGGTGGCGGCGGGTGTGTGTGTGTGTGTGTGTGTGTGTGTGTGTGTGTGTGTGTGTGTTTGAAGCAGCTCTTTTTGTGGTGGCAAAGAATTAGAAGCTGAGAGGATGTCCATCAACTGGGTAATGGCTGAACAAGTTGTAGTATATGATTGTGATGGTATATACATATTGTGATATAAGATGGCAAGCAGGAGGATTTGAGAAAAACCTGGAAAGACTTACATAAACTGATGCAAAGTGAACAGAAACAGGGGAACATTATACTTTTTTTTTTTTTTTGTGGGGTAATGGGGTTAAGTGACTTGCCCAGGGTCACACAGCTGGTAAGTGTCAAGTGTCTGAGGCCGGATTTGAACTCAGGTACTCCTGAATCCAGGGCCGGTGCTTTATCCACTGCGCCACCAAGCCGCCTCAGGAACGTTATACATATTAACAGCAATATGATAAAGAACTGTGATTGACTTAACTATTCTCAGTAATACAATGATCCAAGACAATTCCAAAAGGTTCATGATGAAAAATACTATCCACCTCCAGAGTAAGAACTGATATAATCTGAATGCAGATCAAAACATACTACTTTTCACTTTACTTTTTAAAATGTTTTCCCCTCCCATGGGGGCTTTCCTGTGTTTTTTTTAACAATGTGATTATATGGAAATGTTTTACATGACTGTACATGTATAAGTTATATCAAACTGCTTACCATCTTAGGGATTAGGGAGGGGAGGGAGGAAGGGAAAGAATTTGGAACTCAAAATTTAAAAAAATAAATGTTAAAAAATTTTACATGCAACTGACAAAAAAGAAATATTATTTAAAAAGAAAAGGATAGAAAACAGACAAATGAATCAAAAAGAATTTTGTAGTAGAAGGAATACAGTGGAAAATTAAATGAGTGAGTTTCTCTAGAAATGTTAAGGATCTTTAAAAAAAACAGTTTTGGTCTATAAAAAAAGTAAATCTGCCTAATATCTCAGTACTTAAGGAAAGTTTCTCTCTTCATTGTATGGAAAATCTTAATGGCTATGCATCTTTGTTATTTTTGATCCTATGAGTTGATATTATGTTTTTGTTTGGTTTCTGCAGAGAAGTGAAAGGAGAAAGAATCTGCCTTTTCCTATAGACAATCTTAAAAATCTTTCTGTCACAATAATATTCAGCATCAGGGATTTAACTTTTTGAAAAGGACTGACTTTGGGGAACTGAGAATAGGACTGAGGATTACAGGCAAAAGCAAAATAAAGGGATTCTGTTACAGTGGAAAAAATACTGGATTTGAAGTTAGATAAAATCCCATCTCTGATACTACCAGTGTGAACTTGGACAGAATCTTTAACTTCTCTGGGCCTCAGTTTTCTTATTTGTAAGATGAAGAGGTTGTTCTCTTTGATTTCTAAGGTCCCTTACATTCTAAATATGTTAGGCTAATAGGGCTTGAGAAAAGAACATTAAAAATAAGGAAATAATGAACCTTAATTTAAGATTTCTGAGTGACTAGAAATTCAATTCGACAAGTATTTACTATGTATGTACATAAGGTACATACATGAGGCACTGTGCTAGGTACTGCAGATACAAAGACAAGAAACAAAAAAGGATGGAAGAAACCCTTAAGCTGAATGAGTTTCTTGTTGATAAAGTATTAGCTGATTTTCAGAATGAAAAGTGATATTTTATATACATAAAAGTCTCTAAATCCCTGTATCTCTAAGCATTAGAACTCTGGAGGAAAGTCTAGGTTCCTCAGAAAACTAAATATAATGTATTTTGAAAAAACAAACCCAAACCCAGAAACTCATACTCATAAATGTCATCTATTACTTCAGAACTCACAGAATTTACCTTCAAAAAATCTATAACCTCACCATGGTAAATTCTGTGACCTAAAGGATCCATGAACTTGCCACACATATTTCAAGCAAAGATACACTGATCTGGATATAAGGTTGAAACCCAGAAACCAAAGAGTGTGAATAAATGAGGACTCCAAACAGAAAACTTGAGAAGGATCCTCCTTTACCAGGGAAAGAAATGGAAACAATAATATAGGAGAGGGAGAAGACAGGAGTTTCTGCTCTGTGTGCCAAAACTGGCATGAAGAATGTGATGTGCAATGTAGTATCTCAGGAGCCACTAAAGCTGGAAACATATGATTGATATTGCCTAGAAGCCTGTACTCCAGTTTTCAAATGGCACAAAGGATTATTAATCTTCAACTCTATTGTTGTGAGAGATTTTGCTGCTCAAATCTGTCATTCTGTTAGAACCAAAAGAAAAGAAAAAAATAAAAAACCAAGATATTATTTTGAATGCCAATCTACATGGCTATGGCAATTGAGACTCAAGTGGGAAGTAGAAAGGAGTAGAAAGGATGGGGGCCTGAATGAAACATGGTTTTTTTTTTTCAGATACCTTGACCTTATATTAAAATATAGCATTATGGGGGGCGGCTGGTAGCACAATGAATAAAGCACTGGCCCTGGATTCAGGAGGACCTGAGTTCAAATTCGGTCTCAGACACTTGACACTTACTAGCTGTGTCACCCTGGGCAAGTCACTTAACCCTCAAGGCCCCCCCCCTCCCCCACATTATGATCTAAAATGTAAGTTCTACACCCCTTGGTGTTACTTACAGTAGTCCCAAAGATCAGTCCAGCTCTATTCTTTACTTATCGCTACTCCACATTTCTGATGAATTAACAAGTAGCCTGGAAGGCAGAGTAGACTGAGTATTTTTTCCCTTTAAAGAGTCTTTAGAGTTCAGCCATTCATAACCTGGACTTTACCAGCCAGACATTAGTGCTAAGCCAGTGATCAGAGAGAAAATGTCAATCCCTAGGCTTGTTATATAAACCATCCAAAAGGAAAATGCCTGTGTGGGATGGACAAAACCTAGAATGTGTACTCTGCAAGATAGGATATTCCTTTTTAAATAAACAAGAAAAGACATTTACATTACAAATAGTCACTGCTAATATAATGCTGTGATATATAGTCATTTAGAAGACTGTAGTGTGTGTATGTATCTATTCATTTACCTATTCATTCAACCAAATTAAGTAATACATTTATTAGTTAATTAACTATTCCTTTTCTTTTCTTTTTTTTAGTAAGGCAATTAGGGTTAAGTGACTTGCCCAGGGTCACACAGCTAGTAAGTGTTAAGTGTCTGAGGCTGGATTTGAACTCAGGTCTTCCTGACTTCAGGGCTGGTGCTCTATCCACTGCGCCACCCAGCTGCCTCTAATTAACTATTTCTTCATAGGAATTGAACCACAATGGTTGCTCTACATGGATGGATGCTTGTCTAGCTTCCTTTTTTGCTGGCACCACTGGGAGTTCAACACTCAGCATACCTCCTGAGGGGGATTCTGGATAGTTGGGGTCAGCCTCACATATAAATAATGTCCAGTACTTAACAATATTACAGAGGATAAAAATCATTCTCAACTCATTTCCTTTACTTGTCTTTCAGGTAGGAAGGCTGCTTTGATGCAAATAGGTCTAGGACTTTCCTCCAACAATTAGTCAGCAGTCAGTCAATATAGAGGAGACAGTGGGATACAAGTGAAGGGCACTGGTTCTGGAGTCTGTGGACTTGGGTTCAAATCTTACTGCTGATACTCCTGCCTGTGTGAACTTGGGCAAATCACTTAATTTCTTTGGCTTTCATGTTCCCAATACCTAAAATGAGGAGGCTGAACTAGATGGCTTCTGTGGCCCCTTCATCCTTAAAATCTTTTTATTTTAAACATACTTCGCTCCCTAGATGAAAAATAATTTTTAAAAATTAGCTCTCTTTTATTCTAACCCTTTTTCTGTCTTACCTAGCTTTTCTATGGTCTTCCTATGCAAATCTTGACCTACTCTGGTCCTCTTATCTTCCAGACTGGCTTCTTGTTTAATAAAAAATACAAGCCTGGACAATCCAGCAACACATCACACTGCTGAAAGGACTCAAATCGCTTAAATGATTTTTGTTAGCTATAGTGTCAAAATAATAAATCAGTCATTAATTCCCACTGAGCAAAAAGGAAGTAACTCAGAGCTTTGCTCTAACATTCCCCAAACCCCTCCATCTACAGCGCATGCCAAAACAGTAGTATGGACAGTACAGGTGGTTCAATTTATCTTGATAACTGTGAAAAAATACCATTCCCTCCTTTTGCCTCTCTCGATAGAACAATCACCACACTCCACATGTAGATGGAATGATTTAGGCGCTCTGGAGCAAGTACACATTCAGCTGGTATTTTTCCGGCACACTTGCACCACATTCTTTCTGTGCTGCAGCCATCTGTATAATTTAGTTAGTTCACATAACAGCTGCTGCCAGGGGATTCCACAGATTCGGTTGTGGAACCTGGGGAGGCCTCCCAATATCACATCTCTGCCACCTGCATCTGAACTGAGCCATAAGAAGAATTTGCCGAAATGGGCAGAGGCACATAGTAAACATCCCCTTAAATCCTTGGATTTATACAGGTAGCTGCAAATAATAAAGGTAGACAACATAGATATGGTGAATATAGCCCTTAGTTCTAAACCAAGAAAGTGGCATGAAAGTCACAAGAAGGGCAACCTCGTATCAACAGTTTATTTTATTTGCTAATTCCAGAAAGATACTTTTTTGGTTTTGCTTTTTTACAACAAAGGTCAGTACATCATAGATGCTAGCTAGATCTGAAGATTTAAAATGAAGTTTCACACTGGCTGTGAGCTCTTTGCATGCCAAGGAATATAGCCTAGAAGCTCACGGCTGCCCCCACTGGCTGCTTCCTGTTTGGGTGGGGGAAGACTCCTGGAAATGGAATAGCATTCACATTCTGATCATCTCCTCTCTTATCTTCCACAGCTGCCCCTGCCACACTCTGCTCTTCAGCTTATAAGACTGTACAGTCTAGCAGACAAGGGCATTAAAAGGCCATTCTGTGCTTGACTCTCAGTGGAAAAGGAAACGATGTCATTCAGAGCTCTCCAAACTTACCAACTGGCAGTCCCTGTCAGAAGCACAATCCTTCTAGTCCACACAGCTGAATCAAAAATGCTCATGGCAGAAACTATGCCTGCAGAATCAGTGAATCACTCAATTGTTTTAAAAATTCTAAACCTCAGAAAGGGGTTTATGGCCCAAGAAATTTAAATCTTGTAGGGGCCAATAATTCAGTATGTGGATTATTTAGACTCCTTAAACTTTTTCTACCCCTTCCTCAACTGCTGTCACTGGGGCCATTTAACAGCTTGAAAGCAGGGAACAGAAGGAAGGAAAAAGGGGAGGGGTGATGGGGAGATGATGAGAATTAGCCAATTATGGACAGATTTCATTGGGAGGGGCCTTAAACTCTGTACTCAAGGGGATTTGGGGGATTATCTTTTGATTTTAATTATTCAGGCTCTTCTGGTTTCCTAATAGGATAAACTCCAGCTTTCTATTTCCTCTGGAAAAAGTAAAATCTCAAGTATAGGCCAAAACCAAAAAATAAAAAACAAAACAAAACAAAACAAAACAGAAACACAACAAAATGTCTTCCAATAAACCATCCAGCTACCACCCCTCACTTAAAAAGTTAGTCCTCTAGCAAACACCAGGGACAATGAAAATGCTGCCAATTCCTACAAGGTATTTATACCAAACTAAGCTACATAAGGTCTTTTTTGTTTTTGTTTTTTGGTGAGGCAATTAGGGTTAAGTGACTTGCCCAGGGTCACACAGCTAGTAAGTGTCAAGTGTCTGAGGCCACATTTGAACTCAGGTCCTCCTGAGTGCCAGTGGATAGGCTGGTGCTCTATCCACTGCGCCACCTAGCTGCCCCTACATAAGGTCTTAATAAAATGATTTCATCATGTAAAATTATTACAAATCCTACTTTCAAGATTTTAGTAGCATAATTATGTAGAATAAGTGACATAGTCTTTTCTTGATACTATTCACTGTTTTATTTACTTTTATTCCTTGTAGTGTCCACTACCATCTAATTAATTTCTATAACCTAGGGAAAGTATACAAGATAAATATACAGAATTTAGGGAGTGAACAATGTAGTCGAAACCTTTGCTTTGTGTTTTAAGTTAGTTTTTAGTACTGACTTAGTAAGTAGGATCTTAAACTACAAATGGTGTGGAATGTGGGTGAAGCAAGTTGAAAAAGAAGAGATAAACAAGTTCAAGGGAGTACTTAGGTGGCCCAGTGGATGGAGTGATGGCCTGGAGTAAGGAAGACTCATTTTCCTGAGTTCAAATATGACCTCAGATACTTCCTAACTTTGTGACCCTGGGTGAGTTACTTAACTCTGTCTGCCTCAGTTTCCTCATCTTTAAATGAACTGGAGGAGGAAATGGCAAACCACTACAGTGTCTCTGCCAAGAAAACCCCAAATGGGGTCACAAACAGTCAGACGCTATTGAAAACAACTTAATGCTACAGGAGTAGATACTTACAAGAGCTCAATCTGAGATCAGGCGTCTACTATTTTCAGCATGGAACGTGGTGTTCTAACTAGTATTCGGTTTAATTGAACGACTTCTACTGTGTACCAAAATTCTTCTCTAGAAGGAAAGTATTTCTCTTACTATACAATGTGGAGAAGACTCAGTATCAAAATAAAATGAGTGACAAACAAAAAATAATTATCTGTGGATCCAAGTAAAAATCCAAAGAATAAAACTGTCCTGATTATTGGTGTGAGAAGAATATAAACTGTATTTTCTGGTGGCATATCATCAATTAGGTTCTTAGGTAATGTCAATCATTTGCAGAAAGAGTTCAAGAACCTCTGAAAAATAGAAATACGATCTACTTGATTTTTTTTTTTTGGTAGGGCAATGAAGGTTAAGTGACTTGCCCAGGGTCACACAGCTAGTAAGTGTCAAGTGTCTGAGGCCAGATTTGAACTTAGGTCCTCCTGAATCCTGGGCTGAGCCCCCTAGCTGCCCCAATCTACTTGATTTTTATTGGCACTATTGTACTTGTTATGAATATATCAGGCAAATAAGTCTTGGAAAAGAGTGGAAAGTGAGGAAATAAAGCAGTCTAGGTAATCAGATACAAAGGGGAAAGGATGTAAAATTGTTTACACAACCAAGACTAATGCAAAGAAATTAAGAAAATGGTAAATTTAGGTTGTAGATCAGGCAACATTTTCTCAGCATGATATCTGCTTCAGTATGGAAGCATCTTCTGAAGAATAATAATACCAATTTAAAAAATTCTCTTAATAAAATGCTTGTGTCACTGTAACATATTATATAGCAATTAAAACTGCCATGTCTCAGGTTAGCAGCAGTATGCTTAGCCAAAGAGAAGCTGAGGTTTGATTTTTATAATGGCTCTGTAGGTCCAAAGTAGTCAGGTGTTACACTGTCTAGTAAGGGCTAAAAGTCTTGTCATTCTAATTATCTAACACTAAACATGATATTAAGACAAACATTATACTCTCAAAAAAGCATTATGGACAAATATTAAAATCCCCACAGGGAATAGTTTAAATTTCAGCACCCCGCCCCTTGCCTTCAACTCTCATCAGTGATGAAGACATCATGATACATGTGTTTGTTATTTTTGTTATTACTTGGACATAAATAGATATAAAATTCATTAGTGTGATGTATATAATTCCACATAAGTGGTTTTAGACTCATAAGAATTAAAATGCTTTATTCCTAAGAAGAAACAACTAAGTTATCTGCTTTAAACATTTATGATAGACTTAGGCTTAAGTGCCTATTCTGTGCCAGGTATGGTGCTAAGCATACAAAGTGCTGGGGAAACAAAGGAAGGCAAATGACAGTCCCTGATCTCAAGGGATCCCAGTCTAATGGGGGAAACGATGCGAAAACCAACTCTGTGCTAATAAGCTATAGACAGGATAAGTTGGAGATAATCAACAGAGGGAACACACTAGCATTAAGGAGGCTCTGGAAAGGCTTCTCCTTGGACAAGGTGGACCTTTACTTGAGGACTGAAGTAAGTAGGGGAAGTTAGACGGTGAAGATGAGAAGGACAGAGTTCCAGGCACAGGGGACAGTCAGTGAAAATGCTTGGAATCAGAAGATGGAGTGTCTTGTATGAGGAACAACAAGATCAATGTCCTTGGATTTCAGAGTATATGGGATGGGTGAGAAGATATAAAGTATAAAAAGACTTGAAAGAGAGGAATGGGACAGATTATAAAGGAATTTAAAAGGCAAACAGAGAATGTTATATTTGATCTTGGAGATAATAAGATTCCCCTGAATAAGACTCTGTGTGTGTGTGTGTGTGTGTGTGTGTGTGTGTGTGAGAGAGAGAGAGACAGACAGACAGACAGACAGACATGGTTAGGCTTGTATTTTAGAAAGATTGATTTGACAGCTAAGTGGAGGATGAGCTGTAGTGTGAGAGACTTGAGCAGGGACCAACCAGGAGACTATTCCACTTGTCCAAACAGAAGATTACAAGGGCTGCACTAGAGTAATGTCAGTGTCAGAGGAGAGAAGGCACAGAAAGAAAAGATGTTATGAAGGTAAAAATGATGAGACTTGGTAACTCATTGGATGGGTGAGGGAGGGTAGTAGTGAGGGGGTGAGGAGTTGAGGGATTACCCTAGGTATTAACCTAGGCTGCAGGCCTGAGTGTCTAGGAAGATGGTGGTATCCTTGATAGTAATATGAAAAACAGTTATATGGGAGAGTTTGAGGATGAAAGATACTGAGTTCCATTTTAGACATGCTGAGGTTAAGATGTCTTCAATATATCTAGTATGGGTTTTATGGGTCTGGAGGTCAGGAGAGAGGCTAGGGCTGAACAAATACATCTGAAAATCATCTGCATAGAGAAAATAGTTGAATCCATGGGAGCTAGTGAGATCACCAAGTGAAATAGTATAGAGGGTGAAGAGAGTCCAGGCCAGAGCCTTGAGGAACATTTACTGTTAAATGGTGTCCTTGATGAAGATTCAGCAGAGGAGACTGAGGACTAGTCAGACACGTAGGAGGAGAATCTGTCACAAAAACCTAGAGAGAAGAGATTACTGAAGAGAAGAGGATGACTGACAATTTCAAAGGTTCTAGAGGGGTCAACAAGGATGGAAATTGAGGAAAGGCCATCAAATTTATCAATTAAGAAATTATTGTTAACTCTCAAGACGGCAGTTTCAGCTGAATGATGACTTTGGAAGCCAGACTATAGAGTTAAGAAGGGAGTGAGATGATAGTGTTTGGTATTAACATTTAAGTTGTTTGGGGGCAGCTAGGTGGCACAGTGGATAAAGCACCAGCCCTGGATTGAGGAGGACCTGAGTTCAAATCTGGCCTCAGACACTTGACACTTCCTAGCTGTGTGACCCTGGGCCAGTCACTTAACCCCCACTGCCCCCCCCCCCGGCCAAAAACTGAAAACAAAACATTTAAGTTATTTACTCTGTAACAGATAAGCATTGGCATGGTCCTTCTAAGTTGATTTTGGAAACTATCATAATAAAGGCATATTTACTGAATTAGTCATCAATAAATTACACATCTATCAAATTTAAAAGTCAGAAATTAGAATGGGAAATTTTGCTCCCAGCCATGCTGTCATGTCATGATATAACTGAATAAATCACTTCACTTCTCTTTCTCTTAGTTATTCTATCAGAAAAAAAAATATTTTATATCATGGTGTGGGGAAAAAAGCCAAGTGAGTTGATAAAAAAAAGTAAAGTTCCAGTAACTCTCAGAAGAATGAGAACTCTTCATCAGAGAACTGTATTAACTTAAGTGGAAGAAAAGGTTAATTCAAGGGCAATGACATCTGATTGTTACTGTATGGTATGTCTAATGAAGAGTACGAGCATCTCGGCCTTCCACAGTTTGGGTTTTTTTTTTTTTTGGCATGTTTTGGCTTGTGAGCATTTTTTTTTTTTTGGTGAGGCAATTGGGGTTAAGTGACTTGCCCAGGGTCACACAGCTAGTAAAGTGTCTGAGGCCGGATTTGAACTCAGGTACTCCTGACTCCAGGGCCCGTGCTCTATCCACTGCATCACCTAGCCTGCCCCCTTTTTGAGCATTTTTAACAGCCTATCAATACTCCCTTATCTAGCTCCACACACTTAAATCATCATGGCAATGATGAAGTTAATGAAAAAGAATAAAAGTAGCCAGAATGGAATAGTGCCAGTCAGGGGTAGAGATTGATTTAGAGAAAGCTAGATGGCAAAAAGGATAGAGTACTGAACTTGGGAGTTTGGAAGACTGGGTTTAAATCCTGCCCCAGGCACTTGCTAGCAACATGACCCTTAGAAAGTCACTTCACTTCTTTCATTCTCAATTTCCTGTAAAATGAAAAAAAAAAAAAAAAAAACCAAAAACCAACCAAACCAAAACCAAAAACTGAACAACTATAAAAAGTGTGGGGGCAGCTAGGTGGCGCAGTGGATAAAGCACCGGCCCTGAATTCAGGAGTTCCTGAGTTCAAATCCAGCCTCAGATACTTGACACTTACTAGCTGTGTGACCCTGGGCAAGTCACTTAACCCCCATTGCCCTGCAAAAAATAAATAAATAAATAAAATAAAAGTGTGGGTAATAATAGCATCTATCTCACATGATTGTTGTAAGAACCAAATCATATAATACATGCAAATTGCTTTGCAACCCTTCAAATGATATGAAAACGTTAAATTAGTTACTACAACAACGAATACCACAACTACTACTACTACTACTACTACTACTACTACTACTTCCTTCTTCTTCTTCTTCTACCACTACCACTACTGCTGCTGCTGCCACCTCCACCAACCACCACCACCACCACCACCACCACTTTTCTGTAGGCCCTGGTACTACTAGGGAACCAGGATAATCTATATGGCTGTAAGACTAAGTTACTGAAAAAAGAAAGATATATCCACGATAACAGAAATTAACACTTGCTGCTACACACTAGGGATAACACTTATATGAAGCTATGGAGGATAAATAAAAGCCATGTTGCCCAAAAAGTAAAAAGAACTTTTCTGATCCATAATATAGAATTTCAATATTAGAAATATGGGATAAAGAAAAGATTTTAAATAGACAAATGGAAAAATGGTTCAAAATTACAGACAACTAGAGATTTTTTTTTAAAGTTTTAGAAGGGATAGAGAGAAGAGTGTCTTGATTTACCATATTTTACCGGATATAGCTTAATATGAAGTACAGTGTTCAACATTTCTACCCCCCCCCCAATGAAGATATTACTTTGAATCTGGCTATCATTTTTACCTATGCTGTTACTTTAGTTCTCCAATGCCTCCTATTATTCACTAACAGTGAAAAAATGACAATGCAAGTATTTCAGAAATAAGACCTATGGTCCATTTCTATACACAGATATACTCAAATTCCAAAGATCTAAATAAGCATAATGCCGGAAGATTGGCCACTAGGGTGAAGAATGCTTTCATCATGGTAATCCACAAAATGGCTTAAAAATGACAACAAAACTAAACAACTAAAACAACAAAAATTAAATTATCCAATTTCCAGGTTAAGAAAAAAATCACATTTTAAATAGGTAAATTAGGCTTACTGGGTAGCAGTGGAAGGTTTACAGTATAACTACCCTTTTAGAATTGTGTGCAAGTAATACTCAGTAGTTTCTCCTATTTTCATTCACCTAAAATCTCTTCCTATTTGCTGATGAATTCTGACAGCAATACAGAGTCACCAAGGAACTACTTCATTTCCCAGCTGGCACTACAGGTGCCAGCTCACTGACATGAGAAGACGGTTCTGAAAAGAAATTGTATCCCCACAGCATGTCAAAAAATAATACCGTATACTTCATTCTAGGGCAGAAATAAAATAATATACTTAATGGGGACCTGTACTTTCCTTAAAAAAGAGCTGAGGAGATGAGATCTGAAAAATGGGGATGTTCTACCTACCTCAAGATGCACAAGATGCTTTGTAAACTTTACTGTGCTATGTAAATGTGAGGCACTGAGAAACAGCATGTTGTATAAAGAGCAATGGACTTAAATTCAGGAGTCACTTGGGTTTAAAGCCTCCTTTTGACAACTTCATAACTTTGGGACCACAGACGAGATACAACCTTTCTGAGCCTCAGCATCCTCACTCATCAAATAAGAATACACACAGTAGGTAAATTATGGAGTTATTTCAGGAATTAAATGAGATGTTGATAGCAGGCTTTGGAAACTTAAAGGACTGTCGGTTTATTGTTATTGTTAAAATTGAAATGTAACGCTTTGAAAATTGCTAAGGTTACAAAATGCTTGATAAATATTCTCAGTGACCAAAGTATGATCAATTCCATGGGAGAGGAAAAAAATCATTTATGGTGATTATTTTGGTAGGGTGGGGTTTTGTTGGTTTTGGTTTTTTGGTTTTTTAGGAGAAAAGGTAAGGGACAATATATTTTTAGTTGACTCATCTGGGAGTTATATTTCCTATTAAAAATAAATATTCAACTACTTCTTTCACAGGGATTGAGTAAGAGGTGGTGGGAGTTTGTTAGCCATAGGGATAAGACCCAGATAAGAGTCTGCCTCATCTCTGACTCATCAACAACCTCAATTTTTGCATCACTTATAATTGTTTGACTTCCATGATCAAAAATTCTGAAATTTCTTTATTTATTCTTAACTATCTATATTCAATCTCTATCTGTGTGTCAGTCCTCTTAAATCTTTTCTTCATTCTCTCTGTGACCACTAGTCCCTCTATCCCTCAGTACTTTCCCAAGACACTATTCTTGTTATGGCCTCATTTTCCTCCCTTCCTCAGTTTTGAGCCTCCAGTCAACCAATTCCATACTACACTGTCCTCTAAATCTCAAGTCCCTTGACATCCTTGTCTTATTCACTGCTCATGCCTCACCAAACCACATTGCTGGATTAATTCTGCCACCATCTCTTCTGCTCTTATTCATATACTGCTAGAAGGTGTTGTAGGAAGTCATGCAATATGCTGAAAATAAAATCATAGGAGTCAGATTAAAAAAAATCCCAACTGGACTGTCAATGCAGCAGTCATTCTTCATGCCCTAACTAATCTTTCATTGTGCTCTTTACAACTGTAATTTCAAGTCTTCTCTTCTCAAACATTCCGTACTTATTGACTCCCCACAACCCTTCAGCTGAGGAACTCATCTCATATTTTACCAAGAAAACAGAGGCCATTTACCACGTGCTCCCTATATCTCAAAACCTCTTGATATTACCCATCATTCCCTTTCCTGTTATCCTAGTCTCTGAAGAAGAGGTGTTTCTTCTTTTTAACAAGGCTAACTACTTTATTTTTAACTCCAGCCCTTCTAGCAAGCTACTCCCACAGCTGACCTCTCTCTAATCTTCAATCTCTCCCTACCTACTCCTTCCTTGTCTTTTGCCTAAAAGCACACCCAGATATGTCCTATTGTTGAAAAACTCCTCAATAGAGCCATCACAACCTGGTTTATCCTACCTTTCATTATATATCACTCTTTAGTACATATTCTACATACAGTTCAGTCAAATTGGTCAGGACAGTTGTCTTCTGTCTCCATGTCTTTGCACAGGCTATTATTATCATGCCTGGTCTATATCATCTCCACTTTAGAATTTCCAGTTGCCTTCAAAACTCAGTTCAGGTAGCACCTTCTATGTGAAACATTTCCTGGATCCCCCCTGGTACCTGTACCTCCCCCCAACCCATGTGGTATATGTCACCAAAAGTCTTGGTGCAGTTTTAAAGCCATGACAGCTAAAAATTGTACCAAGACTTCTGGGACACCTAATATATACTTGCATTCTTTCATCTTCTCTTTTCTAATTGAATATAAGTTTCTTAAGGGTAAGGGGCTGTTTCATTTTTGTTATATTCCCATTGCCGAGCACATTGCCTGGTACAAACTAGGGGCTTAAATAAATTCTTGTGGAATGACTGAGAGGCTCCAATGTCAGGGTATGATAGCTGCAGTGAAGTAAAATGGCAAATTAGACTTTTGGTGCATAGATTCTAGATACTTAAAATGGCTTGTTTCTAGTAAAGAGGCTTCAAGATAAATATAGGTTCAGAGGACTGAGATGCTTTTTCCAGAATTATATAACCTTAAACCTATGAAAAATCTCACACCAATGGGGGCAAAATTATAGCTGCAAAAGCTTTGGAAAACAGTTAACGCACACAAACAATTTTAGACTTAATGAACCACAGTGTGGCCAGAAACCTGCTGATCTTGCTTCCCCCTCCAATATTTGCTGTTCTCAGCTTTGGCCCTAGCAGTGGCCAATAATTTACATCAGAAGAAAATATCAGAAAGATTAGGACAATTAAGTAAAACTTCTCATATTTTTTATGAACTCAGAAAATAATAAAGGAGAAACCTGTGTCTATATATTTATTGTTATACCTAACTTTATTACCTGATGGAGTGGTAAGACAGAATGGTAGAACCAAAGCTGAAGAGCAAGTGTTCTAGGGAGTTTCCAACAATTTTACTCAACTAGAATAGCTCTCCCTATATATTTGCTCTATAGAATAGCTAATTTCCATTTCTTTGACAACATAAACTCAAGACTACATAGACTACAAATTGTTCTTCTACTCCATCCTCCTCTCTTTAGCTGAGAGGAGCAATCATATCCTTTAGTGGCTTCTCTTCAACTAATTTCGGGGGTGGGAGAAGAAGGAAAGAAAAAAAGGAAAGGGTTCCTGCAACTACTCTACCACCTAGAACAGCTGGTTTGCTAAGCAAAATTGAGAGAGATAAAGAGAAGTAGTAGTAAAGCAAAAAGACATGCACCCCTACTCCACCTCTGCTTCACCATCAAAAATTACAAATGTTCTAAACCTCAGTTTCCTTTCTTACCAGGTTCATCAGCTATTACTTAGCACCTTAGTATGTCTGACAGAAATTGAGATGGAGAGAGTAGGATGATGGCAATATGGTTCTCAGCAATAATGACTCCAGCCTTTAGACACAGAATAAATCGGGTGAAATTACTATCACAAACACTGTGTGATAATGATACCATCACTAATGGCACTAGGTACAAAACATGTCACCTCACTTCTCATCCACAGCCAGATTTAGTCACCTATATTGACAGAGGAGCAGACATATTGGAAGCCATAAATGTACCACATTTAAATAAATTGAAAATGCCTTTAAAAAACCCCACTACCAACCCATAAAATTTAGAAATGAAAACACCAATGAATTGTGGCTTTGAACTTAAATGCCTTATGAATTAAAACCGCTATTAATCAGACTTAGGAAAACACTGGCTTCTATCTCATGGTCATTCCAAGGAATCAATAGGACTTCACTAACCTACATGACTTTCTAGTACTTTCAATCTTGAGCTCACTCCAGAACTTATTGCTAATTACTACAGGTCTAAAAGAAGCCACACACAAGTGACAAAAGGCATAAATTATTTACAGGGTTATTCATCTGCAATGGATATCATATCCAGATTCAGCCTTGTAAGTGTCATCCTGCCAGTTATTTTTAAATCAAATTGTATTTTATAGGAAATAATAAAGATGCTACAGCAGCACAATAAATTCCCACTAATAGGAGTTCTATGTTTCACTGCAACAAAAATGTTCCATATCCTAAGTGAGCAAACCGTTGGTCTTAATATGCTATGTGATGAGAACATACAGTAAAAGGTCTAACCACAGAGTCCTGCAGACTTTCAGGATATGTTTTGGTGTTTTGGAGCATAAATTCTTTTGCTCCATCACCATCCATGGAATGGAACTCTCTCAAATCTGAAAGGACCTGCTCTAATTTAAAAGGACCTTGCTCCTCGTATTTATTTCTCTCATCCAAAACATTTTTTCTTCTATGCCATGATCCATTTTGTCTTTAGAACAGAACTGTGTTTATCATCTAGGACTCATCACATTTCTCTTGCTGACTGACTGACTGGTCAGCAAAAAACAAGTTGATGAGTCTGGGATGTGAATACTTGGCAGCCCCTCCTCACTTTAATGGATGGGAGCTGGATTAGTTTACTGAAAGGCTACCCCGTCAGCCTGGGACAATTTACCATTCTGTTCATTGTACACAGATGAGACCTTTTTCTTCAGCTAAAGTGTAACTTTAGATCCCTTCCAAGGAAGGGAACATTTAAACTTTGAAAGTATTCTCATGAATCAGGACAGCATAGTTTGCTGCTAGCTTGAATTTTACATTGTGCCCTGATTCTTGAGGGAGGTTCTTATATATACATATATATATATATATAAAACATTTTTATTTATAGTTTGGGGTTCTGATTTTTATTCCTATTTACCTTCCCCCCCTCACCCTTCCCTGAGGTGGTAAGCAATCAGATATAGGTTATAGATGTAGGATTATGTAAAACTTTCCCATATTAGTAATTTTGTATAAGAAAACTTGAATAAAAGGAAAAAAAGAAAGAAAGTGAAAAATAGCATGCTTCAGCCTGTGTTCCATCAATATCAGTTCTTTCCTTGGAGGTGGATAGTATGTTTCATTATTAGTCCTTTGGGATTGTCTTGGATCATTGTATTGTTGAGCATAGTCAAGTCACTCACAGTTCTTTCATCAAATAATATTGTTGTCTCTGTGTAGGGTGTTCTCTTGGTTCTGCTCACTTCACTATACACCATACAAGTCATACAGGCCTTTCTGAAATCATTCTGCTTGTCATTTCTTATAGCACAATAATATTCCATCACCATCATATACCACAGTTTGTTTAGCCATTTCCCAATTGATAGATATTCCTTTGCTTTCCGATTCTTAGCCACCACGAAAAGAGCTGATATATTTCTATAGCCCTTTGGGCATAGTTCCAAATTGCTCTCTGGAATAGTTGGATCTTTTCACAACTCCACCAACAGTGGATTGGCATCCCAGGTTTCCAACATCCAAAACATTCTGTTTTTGTTATATTTGCCATTCTGATAGATGTGAGGTGATACCTCAGAGTTCAAATGATATATTTTTTAAAACATATTAAAAATTTTTTCAATGTCGAAAAATTGTTTTTTCCTACCTTTCATGCCCTTCCTCCCCAAACTGAATAGGGAAAAAAATCACCCTGTAGCAAATATATAGTCATGAAAACGAATTCTCTTATTGTCTTTGTCCAAAAAAAAAAAAAAAGCAGACTACATATTTAAAATTGTGAAAAGGTCTAGTGATTACTGGTCAAGATTACACAATTTCTTTTTCTACATATTAGAAAGACAGCAGAATGCTTGAATATATCAGTTTCAGTCCCATCTGGAGGCAAGGGAATGTGTGAGATGGATGCTCTCTCAAAGTTCTTTCCATCTCCATGATTAACAAATGTCAGAGCTGTGGTTTGGGTTTTTTTTAAAGCTTTACTGTCTGCCTTCAATACATAATACACAATAAATCTTAACTCCTTTATCTTTTTGTAATCTATACATAAGCAAACTGAAAATAATACAACTAAGATTAGCTAATGGAATAATAATAATAATAATAATAACTAACATTTATAGACTACTTTAAGATTTGCAAAGTCCTTTACAAGTCTCTCATTTGATTTTCACAACAACCCTGGTGGGAAGGAGATGTTATTGTCACCCCCATTTTACAGATGAGGAAACTGTGGCAGAGAAAGGTTTATACAACTTGGTTAGAGTCAGTCAGCTAGTAACAGCATGAGCCAGGATTTGAATTCAGGTCCTGTTGACTACTGGTCCAGAGCTCTATTTAGACCATCTAGCCATTTAGTTACTACTTAATGGATATAATACATCATTATCTACCAATTAAATTTGATGCAATAATAGTTTTTAAAAAGTAGCTGTTGTTTGACCAGAATTATGGAATCAAGTATACTTACACCTTTTGTGGCCTCATTTTCTACTAAATTAATTTTACAAACATTTGAAAGGAGAATCAGAACTGAGTATTGGTTTAGATAACCTAATGATCAAAGGGTCACAGATTTAAAGGTAGATAGAACACCTCAGAGGTGATGTCATCCTAAGCCACAGAAATTAAGTGATTCACCCAAAGTCATACAGATATTAAAGGGCAGAGCAAGGATCTGAAACAGAAGCACTTGGGACTGGGAGTGAGAGGATCTGGTTTAAATTTAATTTGTCCACTTGCAACTCGTGTGGCTTTATGTGAGTAACTTCTCCTTTCTGGGCTTTGGTTGACATAAGTAAAAGGGCAGTGTTGGACTAAAGGACCCCGAAGGTCCCCTCCAGCTCTAGAGCCCATGTTCTTGTAATTTTAAAATAAAATACCCCTCAATTACAAAGAAGTAAATTTTACTTAACATAACCTTTGCCAATAAACCTCAGGAAAATCATTCAAGGTACATATAATTCATTATCTTTGAGGCCATCAGTCACAAAATGTCAACAGTGGCTGAATGTTGAACATCAGAATTTCTAGCCACTTTGGGTATTTGTTTCCAAGGCAAAATCTCAAGTATTTAAAGTTCAAATACCAAAATTCTGTTGAAATTATGTTTCTTTAAAAACTGCTTGTTTATCCTGTTACCACATAGCATCACACTCATTATTAAAAGACATCAAGACTGATCACACAGTGTGATGAAGTAGGTACACTGATTTGTCACTTTTTCAGGTTATTTTTGCAATTCTGGTTTGAGGTCACTATAGGTTGACAATGTAGGTTGACACAGAATGACATAACATAGCTTCTGAAAATCAAATCCAGTACTTCAGCATCTATGAAGAAAACTGTCTATGCACTGAAATAGAGAAAAGCTCCACCCTTGGGCACCAAAGCCAACTGAAAGGAACCAAGAGCAATAACTTCATCTGTCTCTTATTTTTATTTTTTATGGGATAAGATTCAACAGCTTTCAGTACCAAAACCAAATACTTCAGCATATTCTGCTATACCAGCCTTTAATTAAAGTGTCTCTGACTACCTAGTGTCTCTCAACATGCCTGTATCCTCCACTTTATCCACATAGACCTCATTCAATTTGATTTTTCAAGCAATTTTTCCAATCTGGATACTTTGTCTACTGCTTCCTATTTGTGGTGACATGCTTTATCCTTTCTTAAAAGTTTTACCTCCTAGAAGAAGTCTAATCTAAGTAAAGACAAAATCTGTCTCTTTCCTCTCTCTCTTATTTTTCCTCTGCTCTCTCTCTATATATATATTAGGATAACAACAACTTCAACATGTTATATATATATTACTATCCTAAGATACATGCATATAATATTATTATATAGTATTATTGTTATATTAAGTTTCTGTCAGAATCAACAAAAAATGCCAAAAGCATATATAATTTTATGTTTCTTCTCTCTATTTGCTCTTCTTTATTTGCATGTCCAATCAAGACTTCCTGAAGGTTTAGGTTCACCCTTGGAATAAGCCATGATTTTGGGGAACATGGGGAAAGCAGAGTATAGTACAAAATGGAAGTAGGTGTTCCCAGCCTAGGTGTCCAATCTGATGGACAAAGTATTGATTGGGTCTTAGTACTATCCACCATGGACCAGTTCTGGTGTGTAGGGGACAATGATGGACAGAGGCCTGAAAGATGCTAAGTTCTAAGCACTTCATAATATCTGCTTAAGAAAATAGAGCATGTAGGGGGAATAAGTGGGGGTGGGAAGGAAAGCAGACCCAGAATTAGAGCCTCAGAGTATATGTGAATGAGTCCACAACACAAGACTGGGGGATGGTCAAGTTAGAAAGAGAACCAAAAGAAAGCTAGGGGAAAGAAATATAGATGGGAGAATTGGGATGGGGTGGGGGGAAGGAGACACAACAAGTTTCAAATACTATAGAAAAGAAGAATGATTAAGAAAAAAATCACTGGACTTAGCAATTTTGAGGTCATTGTTGACTTTTGAAGTCACTAGAAGGGTGGTGGGGTTGGAGAAAAGATTGCAGAGAGTTGAGTTAATATTGAATGCAGGATAAAGAAGCATAATCAGTGAAATGTAGCTTACTCTTCTTAAAAGTTAAGCATGATTCTAACACACACCCAAGGTATCTTCTCACTGTATTACCTCCCACCATCTGTAGATAAAGCAAAGAGCTTGCACTGAATCAGAGTTCAGTCATGCCTCTGGGTAGGTATTTACTGACCCAGAACACTGACCTAAATTGCTCTTCTTATCTGGTACTTGAGAGAAAAGAAATTGCCCTCCATCATCATAATACCTTCAAGGATGAAAGCCCTAGTCAAAATGATTTATTTCCCTGTCCTATACGCAGAGCAGTTAGCTCTTCCTCTCTCTTAATCTCTGTGATCAGAGTCATTTTCTGCTTAGGGGAAAACTCTCCTTCCCAAGCTATGTCTCCACCATCTCAACCCTTCTCTCCTGCTTCCCTCCTGGATCTTCTGGAACAGAAAAGCATTTAAAAACTTACTTTCGGGGCAGCTAGGTGGTGCAGTGGATAGAGTACCAGCCCTGAAGTCAGGAGGACCTGAGTTCAAATCTGGTCTCAGACACTTAACACTTACTAGCTGCGTGACCCTAGGCAAGTCACTTAACCCCAATTGCCTCACCAAAAAACAAAACAAAACAAACAAAAAAAACCCTTACTTTCAACTTTAATATTTTCCTTGCAACTTCTTTGCATTTTGTACTCAAAGAAAATGAGCTCTTCAGAAGACAATGCATTTCTGGGGCACTTTACTTTGTAACGATTGGAATGACGCCACCTGCTGGAGACTTACTGTAGAAGAGTTCCGCCCATGAAGCAAAGGTCTTTGAGGGCAAGACCAGGAGTCTTTTCTTTGGAAAAGGAAGTGACGCGGGCTAGTGGGAGGAAGAAGGAAGAGACTAGCGCTCTGTCTCACTCTTTTTCCTCTGGACTCTGGTGGAGAGTGGAGCTAGAAATGTGCTCTCCCTTTAACAGATAGGAATCTAGGCCTTTCTTTCTCTCTTTACCAAATTCTTATTCTCCTTAATAAATGCTTAAAAGTCTAACTCTTGCTAAAGCTTATAATTTATTGGCGACCACTCATTGGATATTTTAGAAAGTTTAGCTAGAATTTTAGCCCCAAACAACTTGGAATTAAGTGCCTTCTCTTTTGATGTTACCTCACATCTGCTTTGTATGTGTCTGTTATAAGTTTCTATATGTATATGTTCACTCCAGAGAATAAGCTCCTAGAGGGCAAATGCTATCGATGCTATTTCCACAGCATCTTGCATCTCTTCCCTCCTCCTCACTCACACACCCCCCATCCTATTTCAGGCCCTCTTACTTCTGCTAGGACTACTCTAATTACCTACTCAACAGACTCCAATCCATTTTCTACAGAACTGCCAAAATCATCTAACTAAAGCACAGCTCTGCTCATGTCATTCCTTGGCTCAACAGTCTTCAGTGGTTCCTCGTTGGCTCTAGGTATTGAAAGACCTTCATAATTTGGCTCTAGCCGACCTTTCCATATTTAGTTCACCTACATTTCTCTCCTTTTCAATCTAAGTGGTCCCCTTCAAGTTTCCCAGCATTCTATCTCCCTCCACTGTCCCCCATGCCTACAACTTACTTACACTTAACCTTCACTTCTTAAAATTCCTAGCTTCCTTCCAAGGTCAGCATAGGCACAACTTCCTACCCAAAGCTTTTCTGAATGTCTCCTAGGTTTTACTGTTATCTCTCTCCTCAAGTAATCTTCTATTTACTGACATATTTACATGCTGTATTCCCCAGTAGAATATAAACTCTTAGATGGCAAATATTTCTCTATTTCTGTCTTTGTATGCCCACGGCTGCAGTGCCTTGAACACTGCTAACTGTTAATAAATGTTTGTTGAACTGAATAAAAAGTAATGGTTCCATGAATTCAACATTTATTAAATGCTTGTAACAGTGGAATGTGCCTTTCTAGATACTAGGGATATAAGGATAAACATAGTACCTGATCTCAGGGAGCTTACAATTTAGTATTCCAAAAGAATTCAATAAATAATATTTTACAATAGCTTTCTAGAATTTCAAATAATACTAAGGACCGCCTTCATAAAAGTGTTTAATATTTAGAAAAGTACTTGCCAAAAAGACTTAAGTAGTTGGCAACCTTAATACACAAAACACTGCAAATACTTATTACTTTCATTTAGATTTCAAATAGATCTTGAAACAGGCTAAAACATTTTCTCTCCCTAATAAGACCATAAATAATTGTCAAGATACATTTTTTATTCCATTAATGGAATTTTGGGAAACCAAATGAAATTCAGCAACATTTTCTAACATTCACAATTTAGAAGTCAGAACTAAGAATAAATGTGAATGAGACATACAGTAAATATCAAGTCAAATAATGCTTAATTTTGATTCAATGTCTAATATATTTTAGAACATCTGAAAATAGGCTTTTTCTACCAAAAGCATCTTAAATGAAATTGAACTCAGGTCTCTCTCACTCCAAGCTCAGCATTCTATCCACTGAGCTACCTAGCTGACTCTAGATAACATACTTGTTTTCATTTTCATCAATGCTATACTTGGAAAACATAGAAAGACTTTCTACCTTTACATCCAGACTTTAGAAGGCATGTTTCTCATCCTACTTACATCATTATTTAGGTGAAAAGACTAGTAAAATGCCTCCAGTTTGAAAAAAAAAAACAATTTATATACATATATATATATGGACATGGACATATACATATATGTTACTCAAGATAGTATTTTTAAATTTACAAAGTTCTTTTCTTAAGACAATTCTGTAAGGTATGTAGTTCAGGTCTTATTATTATCATTTTAAAGATAAAAAACCCTAAGCTCAAGGAGATAAAAATGGCCAGTGTCACAAAGCTAGTATCATAGCTCAAATTTTAACCTAGGTCTCTACTGCCTCTAAATCTCACTGCTATATTTTGAGTGAATTGGGATTTGAATAGACATCAATATGAAGTGAATATCTTTAATGTAGTAGTACTTTTATCTTGGGCACAGTGCCAAGCCTGGAATCAGGAAGACCTGAGTTCAAATCTAGACTCGGACAATTACTAGCTATGTGACCCTGTGCAAATCACTTAACTCTATTTGCCTCAGTTTCCTCATCTGTAAAATGAACTGGAGAAGGAAATGGCAAACCACTCCAGTATCTTTGCCAAAGAAACCCCAAATGGGGTTATGTAAAGTTGGACATTACTGGAATGACTCAACAACAGTGTTGGTTGTCTTAGAAAAATATCCTTGACTTGTCTGATTACTCAGGTATAAAGAAAGGGATTCAGAGACTTACAATAGTTTAGTCACCTCTGCAACACAAAATCCACACACAAGGCTCCAGTATCCAGGCAAAGTGTGATGTGACTTTACACTTTCTATATATAAAAAAAGGCAATTACCTCATACATATGGTTATAGATTGAATGGCCACTCCATTTGAGGCTCCCTGTATGCCTGATACTCTATGTCCTTTTGACAAAATTAGTATTGAGGAGGAAAATATGAAGAATGAATGTGCCAGGGTTAGATGGAATCCAGAAAAGCTTAAGATGAGATGAAGCTTAGTTGTCTACATGTGATTTTTCTTCATGATATTAAATGCCATGAAAAAACTTGGACTTTGTGAATATCTCTAGAGGTCTGGCTACCAAAGAGTTCACACACACAATCATGTCTCTTTTAAAGTTGTTTAGGATATCAGTTTCTTACTCAAAGAGGAACAAATAGGCTTAATTCATTCCAAAGCAATTAACCTTTGGGCTAAGACCACAATAAAGTAAAGGGACATTAAGTAGAGTAAAACAAAACGAACTCTTCAATCAAGTAAAGACGGATTCACACACACAAAAAGAAAAAACCTAAATTATCTCTCTAATTACAGTAGAAACTACCTAAGGGATAGGCTTCCAATATGAGTATTCTTTAAAAAAAAAAAGTATTTTATAAATAAAAGGAAAGGAGTAATGCAAATGATGAAAGGTCTGGAGGGAATGATTTAAGGAGAAAGATTAAAAGATTTAAGTATGTACAGTTTGGCTGAGGGACTGGTAAGCAGAGACCTATTCTCTATAAATAATATCTGAAGGGTGTTCCAAGGAGGAAGAGGAATTGTTTAGCATGGCAGGACTGGAGTGAAGGGAAAACGGGAATGAAATTATGAGAAGAAAAATTTATGCTAAATATGAGAACAACCTTCTCTATATGGAAACTTATTAAGTTGTAGAATGGTCCCACAAGTAATGTGGTGGAAGTACTATATGTGGATATAAATGAATAAAACACAAATATCTAAAATGATGCAGGCATGCACTTGAATAGACATTAAGTTTAACAGAATGAAAGTCATAATCCGATTATTCTAAATCAAGAGCCGGGGCAGAATTAACTCTCTGATGAAAGGTATGTAGCCAAATCATTAACCACTAAGAAACATCCCAACCCTCTGCAATACATATCAAATTTAGTGCAATTGTGTTCAAAGAAAATTGGAGATGAGCTGATGTATTCTGATATCATTCATTCTACCTAACATATCAACTCTGGATACACAATAGCTCTGTATGGTTATTACCTTATATTTGTCCTTCCTTGGAGTGGTTATAATCGTAAAAGGCTATCCTGTACTCTGAATAGAAGATAATTAGAATTACAAAGACTGCGATCTGAATACATCAGCTTGTATCATATTTTCCTTTATGTGCATTATTCTACTCAATGACTCAACCCTAAACACTAGAGGTGCTCTCCAGTTCAGAGATAAGTTCCCTAAGCAGAGTGTTCTTATCCAAACCACTGATGACTCTGTCTCTGCTCTCCCTTATTTTATCAAGTTGACATACCTGAGCCATCTGTTGTTGTTTTTTTCTTAAATCACTATCCTATTTTGTTTGGGAATCCCATAAATCCTTGGTTGAACTTGTACATAGCTTATTTTGATATCCACATAAACTAAAGGCAAACATTTTCATATATAGCTTTTTTTAACCTAAAAAGCACACAATTCAGATGCTGTTCTACAATACAGTATTTTCATGGAGAACTGGAATCAGGAAGAGGAAGGTTATAGCTAGGCTAAAATTAGCTCTCCCATTGATGGCTATTACTCATAAACAAATAAAATAATTGCTTGAAAGAACATATAATATTACTTATTATTAAGATCACCATATCATGGGGCAGCTAGGTGGCACAGTAGATAGAGCACCAGCCCTGGATTCAGGAGGACCTGAGTTCAAATATGGCCTTGGAAACTTAACACTTACAAGCTGTGTGACCCTGGGCAAGTCACTTAACCCCAATTGCCTCACACACACACACACAAAAAAAAGCCACAGAGGCTTGAGAAAGATCACCATATCAGAAGGTAATAAACTCCTGTAGTCTTACCAAAGCAAACTAAAGTCCAAAGATTCAATCTCTATCCTGGTATTATGTTTCTTGATATGTTGATGGATTTTTTTTTTCTTCTTCTTTTTTTTTAATCGGAGAATCAATTCTGGGGACTCATGTCCTCCCATCAGCTATGTAATCTCCTTGGCCTTCGATTATTTCATCTGTAAAATGGGACTCTTAGACTGTGCCTTGGGTCTTTTCCAGGTCTAGGTCTATGCTCCTAAGAACTCTATTGTTCACATGCTTTCATCCAGTTTTGACTGCTTTAGACATTTTTTGTATCAGTGCATGAAAAGGGTCACAAACTAATATGCCTTTTTTGTTTCTTCTTTACAGTAATATTGCACTAAAAATGACTAATGGTCATTTCCCACATAAGCTACTACTGTGAAATACATTCCCACTAGACCATTTTAAGCAGCCACTAGTCCTTCTACATACGTGCCCTCTGACTGATAGAAGTGCCTTTACCTTGGCTCTTTCATCTGACTTTAACAATCAGGGTGAGGAAAACAAAAGTACCAAGGAAGATAGCAGATCAAAGGGGAATAAGGAGAGGATTTAGTTAAGTATCTACAAAAGTAAGAGGATTCTTTCTTTCATTTCATTCACTATCAGGTTTTTCCCCCCAACTGAAATATGTTGAATAGGATAAAATGAGGATGAATTTTGTCCTATGGTTGTAACAGAAAAGTTGGATGGCTATAAAGGTGTGAACTTTGGAATAAGCCAAGCGATGACTAAGTTAGGAAGAACAGAGGATAGGAAATCAATAGGGTTTATCTTGTCTACTGGGTAACATGAGAGTTGTGCAGAAAGAGAATGTCTTAGTCATACAATACTCACTAGGCAGCCTGACAATCAAAGGCTCAGCAGGGAACACTCAGACTAACTTCAATAGCAGCACATGTGGTACAGGGATTCTGACTTGGTAGTGTGTTAAGTGCAAAGTTATAGCATATCCCTGTCCTTAAATCTCACCCTAAAAGTTTCCTTTTTCCTTTAAGCTTTCAATTGGTTATCTCTGTAAAGCATCTTATGATACTATGAATTAAGGTATATAAAAAAGAACATTCCATTATATAAAGTTTTACTCAGCTGTCCTATCAAATGTGCTAGACTCTCCAGCTAGGTGATGCCATAGTGCATAGAGCACTGGGCCTGCAGTCAGGAAGCCTCCTATTCCTGAGTTCAAATCTGGCCTCAGACAATAGCTATGTGACCCTGGGCAAGTCACTTAATCCTGTTTGCCTCCATTTTCTTATCTATAAAATAAGCTAGAAAAGGAAATGGCAAACTATGCCAGTATCTTTGCCATGAAAACCCCCAAAGGAGTCACAGAACTGGACACAACTGAAAAATGATTCTGACTTTCTAGAATTAATCTGTATACATTTAGATTTATTTAGTTGTTTTATCTTATGAAGAATTAAATAAATGGCACTTTAAAAGACAAAGATTGTTGTCAGATATAAATCCCTTTTTTACCTTTCTTCTGAGCCTATATCTTTCCCCAAAGGTTTTTCTAGGTATGCAAACTGCTTCTTAATCAACAAAGGTTTGTACCTAATACAGTTAGTTATATTAATAATACATCACCAAAAAGATTATGCTAGCTGTTCATCAGGATAAACATAATAACAACCCCATAATAAGTGAGGAAAACCAGAGCATGCTGGCAGTTTTAGATTTAAAAAAAAAATTTACCTGTGCTGAGTTTGCTTATTCCAAAGTAATTTAGCACTTCATGTAAAAAAAAATAATAATAATAATAAAGTTAGAGAAAGGACTGACAATTTAGTAGAATTTGCTAGGGATAAGAAACATGGCACACTGGTGACAAGAGGGAAAGAATTCCTTTCACTGATACTCTTGGGGCAGCTAGGTGGCGCAGTGGATAGAGCACTGGCCCTGGAGTCAGGAGTACCTGAGTTCAAATCAGACCTCAGACACTTAACACTTAACTAGCTGTGTGACCCTGGGCAAGTCACTTAACCCTAATTGCCTCACTAAAAAAACAAAAACAAAAACAAACCAACCAACAAACAAAAAACCCCTGATACTCTTGCCCTAAAGCAAGTCCCAGTATCTTTGTCTATTTGGTCAGAAAGGATCTTAGCCTAACCCTCTCATTTTACTTATCTGACAACAGGAGCACAAGAAGTGACTTGATAAAAGTCATATAAGTGTTAAAACAGGAGAACTTGGATAGAAAGTAAGCTCTTCTGATCCCAAACTCAGGTTATTTTCATATCCCATTGTGTCTTTTAATATGGATAAGGGGACAGTGAGAACCAATTGCTGAGCGAGTCCTGCAACAGCTATATTTCTACCTTCACTGGAAGGAAGACTACTTGTAGACAGAAGAGTAAAAAACTTTAACAAAATAATAACACCAATTTTTACATTGTGACTTTCATATGAGCAGGAACACTGGTCAAATAGCCAAGTCATATTCTTATCCAAATAATAATGTATGTGCTCAAATGAGAATCTTTACACATTTGATAGTTGTGGAAAGAAGGTACATTGAAACCATTCAACACTACAAACTGAAATTGTATACTGGAATGGCACTATAGGGATTGTGTATTATGCAGGGATTATTCAGGATCTGGCATCTAGTCATTTCTTCAGAAATAGTGGGCAACGGACAAAGAAAGTAACATACATGTTCAGAAAAAGTTTTCTGAAAGCAGAATGTTCATTTTGTCCCATCTGTTCGGCCCCATCTGTATAGAGAGAGAAACTAGCCAGCAGAGAGCATTATTCAATTAAAAAATGAGAAAAGAACCTGCTCAGAAGTCAAATGGATTTACATAGACTCATAGGGAAGATGAGAGAATATGAACTTATCAGATATACTGAAGGAAAGAAAAAAACAGCAGAGATGAACTAAGGGCATATTTCATCAGGGCCAGGTAATTTTTGCTTTGAAAAGACAGGTATTACCACCACATTGATAGGACATTAATTATTCTTCTCATAGTCCTTCTCTAATTATAGACCAGAAGAATTTTTGTCTAGAGTAAAATGTAATCTTCAAATAAAAAAATAAAAAATGATGGATCAAAGATTTTCCTCACTCAAATGAAACTTGGTTTCATGACCCCCTTGGTTAAGTGTGAAGATAAGGACTTTGTGAAAAGAAATCCTTCTCATAGCAGATTGCCTAAACTAAAAGCTTGCTGTAATAAAATTGTTTCATGGCATCACAGCTTAACTGGTCCAAACCAGTCTTTGTTTATAGACAAGTAGGAATACATAAAAAGAATAACCAAAACAGATCATAAGTAAAAATAAAAATGACCAAAAAACCCTGTTTGGTCATAGATACAATATCTGACTAGTTTTAAGAAATGTTATGTTTAGAATATTAAGCTAACTTATTTTTAAAAAGCTTTTCCACTAAAGATAAGAGGATCTATGGCTCTGGAACAGCAACTTACAAATACACATACATATACATTTAGCAAATATAATAGTTTTTCTCTGTGTCTGTAATAAATTGTGAGTATTCGTATTTGCAGAAAGAACATCCCATCAGAATTCTGTATGTTTAGACACAATATGATGTAGTCCTTCACAAATTAAGTGTTTGGTAACTGTAGTCTTATTTTCCTTTGGGATGGTGAATTTTATGATTTCAAAAGGGCATGTGTGTTTGAGAGAGAAGACACTTATTTTAATTTCTAAACTTTAACCTTGAAATGACTTAGTTTCTCATAAATACTACTACCAAAAACCTGAGACACATTTAAAATGGAACTTTAAGTTAAACGTTCATGACTTCTGAAATATTAAAATGTCATCATAAAAGATACATTTTAAAGAGGTTACATAAATTGAGTTTTATGATGCATTGTCCTCTCTTTTTTCAAAAATTAAACCCCAGAGCTGTGAAACTTTACACTACTGATAGTTTCCTTCAAACAGAAGCAAAAACTGGTCAAGGATTTTTAAGGACCTGGCAATTTCTCCAACTTCAACCAGAACTCCAACTTCAACTCCAATTCCAACTTCAAGTTTCTCCAACTTCAAGCAGAAGAATAGTTTTTTCAACACTGAAGAAATCACTGATCTGTTAACTCTTCTCAGCTGCTGCAAAATTCAAGGTAACTTACAAGATATGGACTAATATAAATATTGTAAGAAGGATTTTATAACATTTTCTCATTTTCACATTTTAAAAAGATATAATGAATCAAACTCTCAACATGGCTAAAACAGAACTTGTTTTCTTTTCCCCCAAACCAACTCCTCTTCCATATGTCTCTATATTTAAGGCACCATTGTCCTTTCAATAACTCAGGTTCATAAAGCTGATATGTTCAACCACTCAAATCTTGCTCATGGTAAATATTTTCTAGACCTTGTTCTACCTCCTAACTTCCCTTCTACTCATATAATCAGTATCCTAGTTCATATTCTCCTCACTTCTGTAACGATTGGAATAACGCCACCTGCTGGATACTTACTGTAGAAGAGTTCTGCCCATGAAGGGAAGGTCTTTGAGGGCAAGACCAGGAGTCAGGAAGTGACGCGGGCTAGTGGGAGGAGGAAGGAAGAGACTGGCGCTCGCTCTCGCGCTCTTTTCCTCTGGACTCTGGTGGAGAAGGGAGCTAGAAATGTGCTCTCCCTTTAATAGATAGAAATCTAGGCCTTTTTCTCTCTCTTTACCAAATTCTTATTCTCCTTAATAAATGCTTAAAAGTCTAACTCTTGCTAAAGCTTATAATTTATTGGCGACCACTCATTAGATATTTTAGACAGTTTAGCTAGAATTTTAGCCCTTAACACTTCTCACAAGGACTATCAATTATTTCTCCTAAATGGCCTGCCTGGCTCAAGTCTCTACTCATTATAATCTGCCCCCCCCCCCCCCCGTTGACAAAATGATTTTCCCAAAGTACATATTTAACAACGTCGCTACCGTTTCAATCTTAGATTAAGGTGATTAGATCAAATACATACAACAATTTTGATTGGCACGCAAAGTCTTTTGTAACATGGTCTCACTGTCCCTTTCTAGATTATTACACATTACTCCTCTCCACACACTCTGTAGTCCAGCCTCCATGCTGTTCCTCACACACAAAATTCTACCTCCTATATCTGTGCCTTGGCATTGGTTATTTTCTGTGCCCAGAATTCATTCATTCATTACCTCTGCCTGTCAGATACTCTAATTTCCTTCAATGCTCAGTTCAAATGCCACCTTCAATAGATGATTTCTTTCAACTGCACTGCCTACTGCCTCCTCCCACCCCCTTGCCCCATAACTACATATCTATTCTGGACATATTCTACATATCTATATGGACATTGTCTTCCCTGGTTGTACTGTAAATTCTTTAAGAGAAAGGATTTACTACTGTCTTGTATATCCAGTTCCTAGGACGGTGCCTGGCACATAGAAGAAACTTAATAACTTATTCATTGACTAATTAAAGAAAATGGTATGAAAAATAAGCTACTAATGGACTATAATTTCTGTGTAAGTCCCTCTTTCAATAACCTAAACCCACACAGAAAAAGGCTCTTAATGAGTGACATCTTCAAAAAAAGAAAGAAAACAAATACAGATCTGTATAAAGAGAGCTAGGGCCCCACATGTGCAGTGTGGCAAGGACAAATGACAATAAATCTTCCAACTACTGATTTTTAGTAGGGAATAAACTATGCTAATTATTATTTTGTTAACCAATTTTTAAGAAGCACAACATACACAAAGTAATCTAACATCAATGTGGTTCTTACTGCAGTTGAAGTCTCATGTTTTTCTTTTTCACTAATCCTCACTCTGCTGAATTTAATAGCTTTGGCAATGCCAAAACAATGTCTGATCCTAATAGGTCAGCATTGATCGCTCTAAACCAATTGGTTCCTTCATTAGCAAGAAAATGAGGTAAAAAGAAAAAGCAGGTGGCTCTGTTGCAGGCAGATGGATCGCTGTTCCTTTTTACAATGCTTCTCTCTCATTAATTGACAGCTGATCGATTGGCAACTTGCTCAAAATCTGCAAAAACTATTCTTCACTTTTGACATTGGTCTATTTTAACAGGCTACTCAAGTTAAGACTTGGATATAGCAGACAATCTATTTGTAGGCCCATCACTTTCTTTCTCGGACATATCTCTTTGTGGGGAAAATTACATAAAATAAAGAGGACACATCTTCTGAACATCCTCTTGCTGAGAGTGAAACCCAATCAGCCAAACCTGTTAGAGGTCTCAGGAATCATGATATATTCTGTGGAGGAGGGCAGGGAAAGAAATTAGGCTTAATCACAGTAGCAAGAGGAGACAACACATGAAATACACAGTTAGACAGAGACCACAGACCATATCCCAGCAATGGAAGAGGAAAAAAGAGAGACAAGAAAGCAAATCAAAGGGGGCAGTAAAATGACTAAAAAAGAAGTAAATCACAAAAAAGAAAGATATAATACAACTTTGGTTTGTTGGGGAGAAAAGTTAATGGTGGAAAGTTTAACTGGAAAGGAATTTGGCCAGACTGCACAGGGAAAGGCAAACAAGTCTAGGATTCCCCTGAAATCTGGGACACAGAGTTAATAATGCAAATCTAAATGCAAATCTGGGATACAGAGTTAAATAAATGGAAAGCTAGGATTTTGTACTAGCGAAGCAACTGGATAGTGCAGTGGACACAGAGTTGGACTTGGGGTAAGGTAGCCCTCAGTTCAAATCTAGCCATAGACACATATTAGCTAGGACCCTGGGCAACTCATTTAACCTTTCTTGGTGAATGGGGCTAATGGCAGCACCTATCTCCCAGGGTAGTTGAGAGGATCAAATGGTATTAACAAAGGTAAAGCACTTTGCAAACCTTAAGGCTCCATATAAATGCTAGTTGGCAGCAGCAGCAGCAGCAGCAGTATTATGAAATACTGAATGACTCCAAGGAAAGTCTCCAGAATATTCTGTACTTTAGGAAGGATTTGTGAAAGAATGTGGAGAAGAATCACAGAAGATGAGAAGGTATGGATGGGTTTCTTATTTTATTCTACCCACACTGATGAGCTCACAGACACACTGATGTTCTATATATGTGTCCATTCAAGCACTGGTACAATTAAACCTATCCTAGGTTCCTTCCCATTTACTATCACTAAACACAAGGAACGTGCTGAAGGTACAACTGTAAACTACAGCGCCCCTAGAAACCAAGCATTCAGATGCACAGGTAAGGGCTTAAGGAACACCTTTTAGTCTCTCTGTCTCCTGAATTCTTTAACTCCTTGGGTACTTGTCCACCTGCAAATTTGCTTGATAGCTGTCATTACTACAATGTCTTTGAGGGGAGGGAGGATTGTGTTGCAACACGGTCTATGTATCACTAGTGAATAGTAGTAAACTAACTTGTATAATAGGCATTTCGTAAACAGTTGCTGGGTTGCTGAATTTTCACCTTCTGTAATGAAATACCCTAAGGAACTATGATAGGTTCCAAGATGATCGAAAGTTAACAGACATTTCCAATCCCTAAACAATTAATGAATAGGGATGCATGAAGTACTTTCTATGTACCAGGTACTGTGAAAGACACTGGGAGGAAGAGGGAGTGGGAATAAATATTTAAATAGTACCTACCTATGTGCCAGGAACTGTGCTAAGTGCTTTTAACAAAAGTTATCTCATTTGATCTTACTGGTAATACCAGGACAAAAGTGAAAAATTACCTGCCTTCCTGGATCTAAAATTTTTAAATAAAGATATGAAAGAGAGGAGAGGAGAGAAGAGAGGAGAAGGGAGAGATCTTATGGGAAGGGCTAGGCGCTAGCAATTAGGGGTGACCATGAAAGGCTTCAAACAAGGGCAGGGAAAATGAAGACAGAATGCATTTTTACAGGCATCATTCCAGTACATGTTCATGTACTCAGCAGCCAGTACAAAAATATGGAGATGTGAGGAGTGTCATGTACAGTGAAAAGACCAATCTGGATGAACCAAAATGTGTGTGAAGGGGAGTAAGGTTTATAGTTTCTCTAGATATGTTGAGAAATAAATATTTCCTTTCTAGACTTTTCCCTTAGGAAAGTGGGTAGAAGAGAAAAGCTAAGGCCTTTCTAAGGGAAATGGATTAAGTACAATAACCAAACTTAAATCTTGTCTAGATAACAACTTTCCCCACTCCCTCAAACCAGGGCAGAGTCCTTGATTTTCATTCTCTTTATATTACATATGTGTTTCTTGGATGTAGCTGATAGGTTTTCATTTTCCATCTTTCCTTTTGTATTGATTTTTAATTCTCTTTTAGGATAGTACTTTGCCCCCACGTTTAATTCTATTTAGACTACTTTAATGCTAGCTGATTCCTATAGGTTCTGTCCCCATTTTTGCTTATCTGTCCTGTACCAAGTTCCTTGAATTTACTTAAATTTATAATTTCTTTACTTTGTTTTCATTCTTATTTATGTGTTCCTCTCCCCTTTTTGATGTTTCCTATTCCCATCCAGCTGAACATGTAAAAATCTTGCAAATTTTCCCTCTGCCCAACTTCTTGGCTCAAATAGCATTCTTTTGCAATGTTCCTTTATGTGAAGCTTTTATTTACTTTGTCCCCTATTCTATTTTGAATTTTAATGCCTGGTTTATGGCTTTTATTCTTACTTGTTCCTTCTTATTCTGTCCCTCATGAAAGGAGAGCTTCCTGAATACCAAATTTGGACTCCCTTTTGAATTCTACTTCTAAGTTATTGCAAGTGTAGCTTTCATCTCATTCTCATATTTTCCCCTTATACTGCCTTAGTCGTAGACATTCTAATTCAAGAAGGAAGCAGTACTGAGAGGTAGGACTTACTGTATGTCCCAAGTAATGAGGCCTGGTCCTATTATCCGCCCTTATCATGTTTAATTACTCAGCACCTCTAAGGGCAATTTTCCCTATCTCTGGTTCTACGTCCTGCTCAGTGTTGGGTACCTGTAGTGATCCATACATCCTTTTCTATTCGAATGGGATAAATTAGGAGATAAAGCCCTTTTCAAGGGAAATGGATTCCTAATGTGAACATTTTCCTCTGAAAAAACCCATTATAAAGGCACCTCTCTCTTAAAAAAGACAAACAGTTCCTTATAACTGGAAACTTCTTTAGGAATCCCCTTTCACTCCCATTTTATGCTATTCCAACAGATCTCCTCCACTGTTGCTGACAGACTAAAAAAATATTTTCTTTTCTTTGCTTGCCTCTACATTGTATGGAGGTGCATCTCCATCTCTCCTTTCTTCCTTTCCACACATTTCCCTACTATGTCACCTCTTTTACAAAAGATGACTCACTTATAAAGTAGAATAGTATTTATAGTTCATAGCATTTAATTTGGCTTTTCCTCCTTCCCTTCTTCAGATTTTTATGGTTCTTCAAAATTTTTACCTTAAAGTCCTTTTTGGTCTCTAAATGATTCCTCTTCCTTACACCTCAAATTATATATATATAACATATTATATATATATATATAGCTATTAACATAAGAATGGATTATATTATTAAGTATTTTCTTGCAAACTATTTATTTACCTGCTTTTCTTGTGCTTCTATTTTTTAAAATTCGTTGCAATTTAAATATTCTATTGACCCACCCCAATTTCTTGAGCAAGAATGATTCAATGACTGTCTTTTTTTAAAGGCCCCTCTTTTTTGTTGAGGATTTGTCTTGACTTTTCAGTATATTTTAAGTTGTAGGCTGAGCTCCTTTCTTTGAAAGGGCCTACTCTATTCTTTTTTTTTTGGTTTTTCATGAATTTGGAGTAATCTTGGGTTATTTGAAAGGACATTCCTTTATAGCTGATAGCCTTTTCCTGGCTGGTTGAAAAATCTGTTTTCTGCTATTATGAAATTTATTCACTACCTAAATGGGAGTTGCAAGCATGGAGTCTTACTCTGGAAATCTGCAGAGTTTATCAATTGATATTTGGTTGGTTATATTCAAAACTTCTGATCAATTTTCTCATGCCATTTCCTTAGTGTTTTGATTTGGTTTGTTCTGAGAGAATCATGATCCTTAAGTTATCTTTTTAAGAGCTTCTATTTCCTTAGATTATTTTTTTGGCTGTTGTAAATTCTGTATCCATTGATCAGTGTTCTTTTTTTTTTCCCTCTCAAATGGGTTTAAATGCGTTTTATTTTAGACAACCTACATGACATGTTTTTAAAAACAATGCCTCCACTCCAAATAAATCAAGGTCAATAATAAATTAATAAAGCTCAAGATGACATCAGTCCAAGTTTGTCCAAGTCCTGGTGTTGTGTACTTGACAAAAAGCAGCAGCCAGTTATGATGACAGGTGATTCAAAGTAATCAGCTGAAGAAAATCACATATGGGGTCACACCATCCTCACGGAAGTCCAAGAGAGCCACCATACCATCTGGATTCATGTTTTCACCTATGAAGAACTGATCGTTTTTAAAACTGGCAAGGATGTGTTTGATTTGTTCTGCAGCTCCGGTCATAAAAGGTTTTAATCTATCTGGCTTGTGCTTTTCAAGTCTGCCTTTGATTGATTTCATGTAGTCTTTGATGTACTTTTTGTAGGATTCTTTTGTGAAACTAGTTTCTTGCAGATGATGGTTTATTACTATGTCAACTCCAGTGATTACAGTGGCATCTGTTCCTTTACCCTCAGGACCTTCAGCAGAGGCATTTCCACCAATGAGTGAATCATCAATGGTACCCTCTGTCCTACTGACCATCTTCCCCTCCACCTTCAGGCACAGCCCATTTGTGATCTCCCGGATCTTGTAAATGTCAGAGAACATCTCATCATGGCTGATGAGGTCCAGGTAGATGATCAGTGTTCTTTAATGGTGTTTTGTGAACTTTGATTTTCAAACAAACCTAACATTTTCTTTTAAAAGTTTTATTTCTCTATTTTGGCACTCTGTAGTTCCTTGCTGTTGCTTCAGGACATTTTTTTTTTAATGGATAAAAATTAAGAGAAAGCCATTGGATTTGGCAATTAAGAAATTATTGGTATCTTCCAAGTAGAATGCACAGTACAATCCATGGAATAAACAAGACAACCCACAGGAGAAGATATAATAACTGAGAAAAGCACAATTACTCAGTGAGTTTACAGCTGCCAACTGCTTTGTTTGTTCTTCCTTCCCAGTTTCACCTAGTGCAGCCTGCACTGGACTATCAATCACATAAACTCCTCTATAGGCAGTCCAACTGGTGGGCAGGCTCTCATCCCCTACTAGGTCCTAGTCCCTTCCCTACTTCTTCTCTCAACATGGGCTGTACTGTCTGGTTATCCATGAGTGCTCCGCTCCAGATGGGCAGGTAAGCATTCTCTGGCCATTCCAATATACTCCAGTCTACCGTTGCCATCTCTACCACAGCAGCAATACAAATCTATGTTATTAGACCTTTATTCTTCAAACTATCCTTTTACTAGAGAGCCCAAGTAACAACAGAGACAGCAGACACTGCTTCGTTTTTTAGGTCCACTCTCAGAGAAGGATGCATGAAATGTGTGCTCTAAAACCTGGAAGAGAGTGAGGAACACTAAATGGAATCTAATGGAGGATAGTATGGAATGGCAAGGATATCCTGAAAGAAGGAAATGCTTCCTGGGGGGTGAAGGAGGGAGTTTTTGTTGTGTCCCACCTAGACTCCTTTCTACCCCTTGCTCAGAAATTGGCTTCTGCCAGTTTTAGGAGATTCTGCACTAAGAATAGCCCAAGAGGATAGGCACAACCATGGAAGCAGTGAAAATGGAACAACCTTGGGCAAGTCACTTAACCCCAATTGCCTCACTAAAAAAAAAAAAATATGGGAGCAAGTTTCAGGTGCTGGAGCAAGAGAAGAGGCAGAGGTTGGTAATGATGGATTTGAGAATTAGATAGTCAAGTATAGAACTCTCTCAGATCTTCAGTCCTGTTCCCAATTATCTTACCTCATCCCCTATCTCCAATCACTCCCAACAACTAATTGGACATCTCATAAGAAAATGAAGGCTTTCCACCACCAGGAAACCAGGGTCTATCCAAGCATCTGGAACCAGACTCAATGTCTTTTTTCCTAACAGAAACATGTTACCCTCTGGAGCTGGGAGTTGATCACCAGAAACTATGCTCCCATCTTCAAATCAAGGAAAATGAAAATTTACTAGTCTAATTTCAACAAAAACCTTTGAACACTTGGGTGAAAATGTAAAAATATGTATTGCAAAAAGATGTAATTTAGTAAGCAGTCACTCCTCCCACTTGGATTAATATTTATTTGTGAAGGACCTTTTTTTCAGCTCTGAAAAAAATAAAAACCAAATACTGAATTAAACTAAATTAAAAAAAAATCTTTGAACCACTGTATAAACCAAAATTTTAGTTGTCTTTTCACTTGTTTAGTGTACATAATACATTCCCCTCTTTCTTCTTCCTCACCTTCCCTCTTCTGTGTGTATTCCCACAAAAAATGATTCACCTGTAGGAGGGATGTGGTTGAGGTTTAGCCAGTGTTGTTTCAGATCTCTTTCTCCACCATCACGTCTATTTCACTTCTTTCATCCACATCTCCTCATGTACATTTTGAAATAAATCTCCTCTCTACCTTCTCTCTGTTGTTATTTTAGAGTTATTGTCTTTGGATGCTACTTTTGTTAACCCTTTTTCTATTTTTGTTGTCTGGGGTGTAAAGTCTGATTTTCTTTCTAGAAATGTTTTGAATGCTTCTTATTAATCAAATATCTGTCTTTTTTTACTGCTCAGATTTGTAGAATAGATCACCTTAGGTAGCATCTTGAGCTCCTTTGCTCTTCAGAATACATTATTTCATTCCCTCTTCCAGTTTCTGGAGGGGGCAGAATAGTCTTGTGTTACTTGAATTTCCTTTAAAAAAATATTCCAGAAGGCCTTTCTCCTGATCTCTTGTAGAATTTGCTGTTTCTCAATATAATTGCTAAATTTTACTATTAAGTGTCTTAAGAGTTTGCAGTTTTATTTTCATTTTGGGGGAGGTTCCCCCCTTTCAAGGCAATTTATGAATTTTTTCAATCAGCACATTGGTTTCTGTGTTCAGGAAGTTTTCTTGTATCATTTCTGGCATACATATAACATAAACATACAAATACTATAGTGTTTAGGTTTCTTGACTTGTGTTCTTCCAGACTTATAATCCTTAAGCTTGTATCTATAAAGCCTCTCTTCAAGATTGTAGGAAGATTTTATAACCTCTTTCTCTCAATTTTAATGCTCAATAACCATCACCATTTGTAAATTTGTCCAGTTATATAATCTGAATTTGCCCCCATTGTGGTGATAGCTCCTTTCCTCTTAGCAGGTATATAGAACATATTGGGCTGTCCATCTAGCACAATTTAAATTAATAAATCCAGTACTAAAAATAAACTTTCTAGACTAGGAGGGGGAAAAGATCTTTACAACTTCTAAAAACAGGACCTAAAATGAGAATGAGTTTAGTACTGAAAGTACAGCTCTAGCAATGGAGAAGTTAGATAAAAACACACAAAAAAAGTTCTAAAAATTGCTTTATTGAGTCAATAAATAGCTTCAAATCACTTAGCATAATGCTGGAAGTTTGTTTGGCAGAAAAGACTTAACAAAGGATGCATGTGATCTCATTCTACCCAAAGACAAATTCAAAACAAATATTCTTAGTGCTCAAATATGCAAGCATTTCTAGCTGTTGCTAGCATGTAAGGAAAGAAAATCTTATCTGTTTCATTCTGGCCTTATTTCCAAATTGGCTGTGCATACTGAAGTAAAAGATAAAAGTAAAACTATTTCAGTAGCACCTGACAGAGATCTACAACAAAGAAGAGCTTGCTTAAAACAGGGAAAAGTACTGGCAAGGCACACTTTAGATCATAACTACTTCTGCTTCAATTTCAACAACTTTAAATTCTGAGAATGATAAAGGTGAGATTTTCAGCTGGGATTTTTAGAGTTTCCAGACAATTACTACATAGTGATCCTTGTTAATAAAGCTATAACCCTGAAACAATCTGGGGGAATGAACAAAGTAGCTAGGTCAGAGTTTCAAAACTAGCATCGTAGCTGGAACAGTAGCGTGCACTTAATAAATGCTTTATTTTTATTGATTAGAGGCTAAAAATTCCTGGTTATGATTTTAAGCTGGTCAGTACAGAAATGTATGTGACTTGTACATTTTTTTCAGTGGTTCTAGCTGAGGACAATGTTTCCTCACCACAAATAAACCAAGTGGGTAGGGAATGCTATCCTTACAAAGTGGGTCATCCTACTTTCAAATTTCACTAGAAAATAAACTTATTACAGCTATGGAAAATGTGGACATCAACACCAACAGTTAATTAATACAATGTGATACTGATAGTATGGCTTCTTCCACCTTCTTGTTACTTGCCACTGAATAATAAATCCTGTCAGTCACTAAGGAAAGATAACCTCCAGAAAAGGCAATTAACTCTGGCTCAAAACAGTAATCCAGCAGTCATTCATAAAAACCTACAGAAAGTTTTAAGCCCCCCCAAAACCTGCTCCAAATTTAGAAAGTCACTGTTCCAATACAGAAGTGTAGTGAGAAACAATCTACTGAAACACATATTAATTTTTACTGGCTCCTCTGTGTAAGAGCAAAAAATTGTAACCGCTTATTGTGTCCCTAGCAATCCAAGTGATATGTACTAGTGAGGCTGAAATTGAATTCTATCCATATTTCTTCTAGATTCCCCAGACAAGTCCTACAAATAACCCCCCCCCACACACACACACACTATAACTGGCTTATTCCAGATAATATAAGGCCTACAAAAATCTTCAAAACAATCATGGTTTCTTATTTCTATTTTTTCCCTTAAATCAAAGCCAATGAAGTTCTAGATCTGCAATCAGAAGACCTGAATTCAAATCAGCTCTGCTACTTAATTATGTTTTTCCCTCTATGGACTTTAGTTTCTATATTTATAAAATAAGTGGAATGGATTAGATGATGTCTCTTATGTTTACAAGATCCTGAAATTAATAGTCCAGAACAGTTCCATGTGATTCTACTTATTAAGATCAAAATAGGGTCTTTTAAGAGTTGGATTCAGTGGGAAATTTATTGGACTGATGATTTTATCGGGGAGGAGAGATGTTCATAGTTAAATAAAAGAGAGGTTGGGAATGAGGACCAAAGCTCACATAATATAATGGAGGAATCTCTTTTAGGAAACTATGTACTAACCCAAAGCTTAAATTCTGGGCCTTTACAATTAAGAACTGATCTTAGGGGCAGCTAGGTGGCACAGTGGATAGAGCACCACCCCTGGATTCAGGAGGACCTGAGTTCAAATCTGGCCTCAGACACTTAATACTTACTAGCTGTGTGACCCTGGGCAAGTCACTTAACCCCAATTGCCTCACCAAAAAAAAAAAAAAAAAAAGAATTAGAACTGATCTTAAATAGAGCAAGAGTCTTAGAAACTTAGGTACAGGGAGAAAAAGATAAGGAAATAAATCCTATGCTGTCTATAGGAGAAAGCTCTACTGTTCATGTAGGTAATCATAAAATATACATGCTACTTGAATACATACATGTATATTCCTAGTGTTTAAAGCACATAGTAGCTTGAACACAGTAAGATCATAATAAATGCTTAATGGATTTGTGAAGCGGCCCCCTGAACTTGTTTTCTTGAGTTGTCCCGTTTTCCAGAGATGAAGCCCACTTGAATTAATATAATGGTGATTTTTTTCAGTTGAACTCTATTAAACTCTCAGTGTGCCCTTAAAATCGAATTAGCTACAAACCTGGCTCCAGCCAGTCTAGCCCAGACTTATAAACTATTTGTGCAGGGAGGACTCTTTCAGATAAGCAGAACATCCTCCTCCTCCCTCCATGGTCCCAAAGTTCCCAAGCCCTCCTGTTCCTTTTCACTCTTCCTCCCCTACTTCTCCCTTTCTCCTCCCATGCCACTACCATTTGGGAGGAGACTTCCCTCTACTCCTCCCATGAGACCTCCCACTTTTGCTATAATTCTTAAAAATTCATGGCTTTGGCTGCATTGGTGGCCTCCCTTTGTACTCTGTACAAGACTGGACCCAGCATGCATATCTCCATTTTCTCTTGTAATAAAACAAAATTCAAGTCTTTGGAAGTTAGAGCTGGTTGACAGATTTTTGGATTATATTTGTTTAGGATTTATGATGTTGAGAAGCAGCTTCTTAAATTGAGAAACTGCAAGATCTTTTCTTAAAAGAGTAAGAAGCCAAAAAAATAAAATGAAGGTACCATAATACTTCAGGACAGAGTGGGAAAAGGAGAATCAGAAATATGTCACATGGAAAGAAAAGTATCAGTGGTACAGTATCAAAAGAGTATTAAGGGGGGCGGCTAGGTGGTGCAGTAGATAAAGCACTGGCCCTGGATTCAGGAGTACCTGAGTTCAAATCCGGCCTCAGACACTTGACACTTACTAGCTGTGTGACCCTGGGCAAGTCACTTAACCCTCATTGCCCCACAAAAAAAAAAAAAAAGAGTATTAAGGGTTTGACTGGATTTGGCTAAAATAAGAAAGGAATTACTCATGAAAAAGTCCTTTGATGTGACTATCAGAAATTGGATGATATAAAGGAGATAAAGAGAAGATTTAAAAATTAGGAGAAAATAAAAGATGTACAAACTAGGAACACTGTCATCCATTTCTTTCATATGAAGTAAATAAATACTCTGGCATCCCATCATAATTTTATTCACTGTAAAGGATGCTATCTAAATGTAGCTGATAACAAAATTCACCACACACCAAAATTCATTTTAATGCAATTCCATCACATAGAAGGATGTGAGACTCCAATGTCCTGAGTAAAGAACAGACAATGGAAGGAGATTAGTAGAATTACTACTATAGAATGGTATGTAAACCAAGGAAAGAAAACATGAAATATTGTAGTCCAGTATTTCTCTTGCATATCTTTGTTTTCTTTTTCTATGGATACAGGCAACTACTCTTATCAGTTCAATAATATTTGTTTTCTTGATTTCCATGGCTTAACTATTATTTCCTTTTTGACTCCTACTTGCATCAGATCTGTTGAACACATAAAATGAAATTGCCAGGAATTAAATAATGAATTTTGTTTCTGGTAAATTCATCATTTGTTCTCAGTTCAACTCAAATGGCAGATTACATTGAATGAAATGAAAGACCATTTCATAAAAATGACAAAAAAGGGAAACTACTAAGGTCGTTGCTACATAGGCTAGGCTAATTTTTTCCTTAAAAGATGATGAAACTATCCAAATTCCTAACTGACCCAGGGGACTAAGATTTGAACACTGACTTAGCTTCATGGTTTCTTAAATATATAAAGCTCAGCAATGATGAGACAGAGAGTCCTTAGGTTTGATTACATGCTTCCAACCAAAAGTGTCACCAATACAAAATGCAGAGTCCTTGTCAAGTGAACCAATGATGTAACCTTGCTGAATAGACTTTCTATACTCTTCTATTTAGTAAATGTTATCTGGTTTCATTTCATTATAATTTTACAAACTTGAACTACAGGATAAGCCTGAGTCAGGCCTGCCTGATGCAGAAAAGGTGGGAAATTATTTTTAATTTTTGCTCTTAAATGTTATTCATAAGAAAAATTAATTCATACTAAGCCTGCCCTTTCACAAGCCTGAGAACAACAATAACAAAACTCCAATAGTGGAATGTTGGTTGTACATGAACTCGTAAACAGCAAAATGGTCATTATACCTGCTCTATCCCCTATATCTATATAGTTAGCACTTGGTTAGTCAGGTGTTTTAGAGAGACTCTTGGAATAAAACTCAAGTCATTTCTTCAACATACTAGAATTTAGTTCTCATTAAAAGACAGTTTAAGAGATTACTAGATTTTCCATTTGGTATACTGTACAAGAGAATTTGAGGGATTGTTTTCAACAAAACTGAGAAAAATGATCAAGCTATATTCAAAGCATTTTCTACAATGTTTTTCTATGAGTGTTTGAGTAGTAAAAATTTAAAAGATGTTAAAACACAACAGAAAGTACCCATCTGAGGACTGAAGAATGGATTTAAATTAGAAAGCAATCAAACTTTAATGTGTATGGTCACTCATTCTGAATTTTACTTTCCACTCAAGAATCTGAGTCAAGTCAGTTGAATGGGATAAAATAGAATGAATGACTGGCTTGATTTTCTGAAGATAATTAACCTTTTCAGGGTACTTGAATAATTATTTAACATGTTAGAAAAATTAAATAGTGCCCTAGTGAAACAGCTAATGCATATCCTAACAAAAACAATTACTACTACTTTTCAGCTACAGAATTCAGGCTTAACCAATATGAGTAAATTGTCCTAAAAATTAAAAACTCCTAAGATCAAGTTAGTACTTATGGAGGCTAAGCAAGTTTTATGTAACTTTCTGACTTGGATAGTGGTATTTTCCAGGAATCCTCCTGACCCTATTTCCCAGTTACCCTTTCTTCCCTAATTGCCAAAAACATAACAACCTCTTTAGGGAATATAGAGAAGAGAGTAGTCTAAACGCTACTGCAATACTTATGATACTCAACTCAGCCTTGAAGTCAGTTTTACATATTCATAAATTCTGATTCCCTAATTCAAGTGAAGCAAAGGAAAAGTGGGTACAAAAATTAAGTAGGATAATGTACAAATTGAAATCTGTTGTTGTTTTTCCCCATTTTCTAGTCTGGAGTGAGATTCTATGACCACAAATAGGTCCTCTGAACAAGCTGAACTTCCTAGAAGGCTGATAGTGACTCAATCCAACAATTCTGATATTGCTTGGACTCAAATCCAAGTTCAGGAACTTGCAGAGCTCAGACCAGGGTGGGCAGGATCATACTTTGCCCTGGATCATTCCACTATAGAGAGCAATGTAACATTGCAGGTATCCCGCCTAAGATGTCCCTCAGAGCCTAGACTAACACAGCATTCAGCATTCAATATCCTATGAAAGCAACATGAAGACCAGCCTAGATTTTCCTTCCAGAACAGAGCAAAACCTGGCTCTAAAAACATCTTTAGTGAGAAAGTAGGCTGTAAGAAAGACCAAAAAACAAAAACAAAAAAACGAACAAAAGAATTCTACCATAAAAAGTCATTATGGTGACAAGGACATTCAAGACACAAACTCAGAAGAAGAGAATAACTTCAAAACATCTACAAGTAAAGACTCAACAAAAAACACATCTTTGGCACAAATAAATATACAATTCCTGGAAAATGAAGCAAAAACTTGAAAAAAAGGAGTGGGGGGAGAGGGAGAGTAAAGACATGTTTTAATAAGTGAAATAAGTTTGGAGGGAAAAATGGGGAAAGAAATTTAAGCTATAGAAGAAAGAACTAGAAAGGGAAGTAATAGCTTAACATAAGTGGTACAAAGCCTTACCCAGAAATTCCTGAAAATGAGAAGGGACGAAAAAGAAACAACAATGACTCAATGAGACAACAAGAAATATAGAAACAAAATTTTAAAACTGAAAAAATCAAAGATACTGTAAGGTACTTCACAGCAAAAGCAACTGAATTAAACAAAAGATTGAGAAGAAAAATTTAAGGATCACTGGATTAACTGAAATCCGTGATTAAAAAAAAAAAAGTCTTGGGCAGCTACATGGCACAGTAGATAAAAGACCAGCCCTGGATGCAGGAAGACCTGACTTCAAATCTAGCCTCAGACACTTGACACTTACTAGCTGTGTGACCCATGGCAAGGCACTTAGCCCTCACTGCCCCCCCCCCGAAAAGGTCTTGATATTATGTTTCAAGAAATGTTCAAAGAAAACTGCCTTGATGTGTCAGAATTGGGGGAAAAGTGGAAATAGAAAGAATACTGGTCACCTCCTGAAAGAAATCCCCAAACAAAACTCCTAGGAACATTATAGCCCAAATCCAGAGTTTCCACATCAAAGAAAAAAAAAATTACTGCAAGCAGCCAGAGAAAAAGAAACCAAGTACCAAGGAGGTAGAGTCAGAATCTGAAACAGTTAAACCACCACCATAATATATTATATTCCAGAAGGCAAAGGCTTATGATCAAGAATAATTTACCCAGCAAAACTTAGTATAATCATACCAGGAAGAGAAATTGACCTTTAATGAAACAGGATTTCCAAGAATTCTTAAGGAAAAAAACCAAAACTATGTAGAAACTCTGAGGTTTAAACACAGAAGTAAGGTAAACATAAATGAACAATGATAAAAGACTAAACAAGGATAAACTGCTAATACTCTAATATGAGAAGATGATATATATGTCCCCTCTGAACCTAAGTATCATGAGGGGTAACAGAAAGAATCTAATTAGACAGGAGGCCTATAAGTAGTTCTGTTATTTCTTGATTATCTTAATAGAAAGGTGGAAAGAAAGCCAAGAGGAATATACTGGGAGGTGGAAGCAGAATGGAAAGGAAGGTTAGCTATTTTCCCACATAAGCAGGGTGCATAAGCAGAAGTATATACAAACAAGGAGAAAGGAATGGGGTTGAATAGCTGAAACCTGAACTTTATTTTCATCTGAATCAAAGAATCCCACACAAACGTAGGAACAGAAATACATTTTGGGGCAGCTAGGTGGCGCAGTGGATAGAGCACTGGCTTTGGAGTCAGGAGTACCTGAGTTCAAATCCGACCTCAGACACTTAACACTTACTAGCTGTGTGACCCTGGGCAAGTCACTTAACCCCAATTGCCTCGCTAAAAATTAAAAAAAGAATTAAAAAAATACATTTCATTCAACAATAGGAGAGAAAGGGGACAAGAAAGAACAAGGATATATACAAATGGTAGAATTAAAGGAGGAAATAGTACTAAGCAAAAAGTGTGTGTGTGTGTGTGTGTGTGTGTGTGTGTGTGCGCACGCGCACGTGCCTCTTTTTTGAGGTAGCAAAGAACTGGAAATTGAGAGGAAGCCCACTGATTGGGGAATAGTTGAACAAGTTACAGTATATAAATGTGATAAAATACTATTATGTTATAGCAAATGGTAAAGAGTATGGTTTCAGAGAAACATGTGAAGACTTGTATTAATTGAAGTGAAGAAAGAAGGGCCATACCCTTACATGTAAATGGAAAATAAAATAAATGTTTGTTGAAAAAAAAAAAAAAAGGAAGAAGGGCCATGAGAACAATTTATACAATAACAATATTATAAAAACAAATAACTTGGAAAGGATTCGAAATTCTGATTGGCATAATGACCAGCCATAATTCCACAGGACTCATGATGAAACATGCTAACCAACTCCTGATAGAGATGAAAGACTCAGTGTAAAATAAGACACACATGTGCATGCATACTCATACATAACCAATACATAAATCTGTTTTGCTTGACTATACATGTTTATAAAAGTGGGTTTTTTTCCCCTTTTCTGGTGGGGTAGAGAGGGGAAGAAAGAGGATTTTTGCTGATTGAAAAAAATTAATTTTAAAAAGAAATAAAATCAGTCTCTGGTCATGGAAATACTATGATAACTGTTTTAATGTTGTTGAAATGAACTGGATTTTTTGAGGATTTTTTTTTTTTTTAGCAACTAGCAATGAATGAAGACTCTAATCCAGGTGGTGAGTAAAGCTCAGGTTCTTATTAAATAATTAAATTACTAAAGATGTTGATTTTGCTAAGTGACATTTACCTGTATTCAGAGGACTTCCAAATCCACTTCTCTAGCCCCAGTCTCTGTTGAACTCTAGTATCACATTTCCAATAGCCTGCCAGACAAGTCCAACCAGATAACTCATTAGCGCTTAATATCCTATCTTCCCTTATGTATAACATTCTTCTTTCTTTCAATTCTTACTGCCACAAAGCACAGCTCAGGCTCTAATTATCTCAAGTTGAGATGATGACAACAACCTAACCCTTTAAATGGTCCTCCATGGTTTTAAGACACTACCAGCTTCAAGAGCACTGCTTGCTGATTTGTCTCTCCCTGAAAACATTCATTGGTTTTCCAATGTTTACTAAATAAAGTACAACCTATATTCCGAAATTCAAGGCCCTCCAAAGTCTAGTCACAATTAATCTTTTAAACCCAACCTTCCCGGTGCTGTAGGCACTCTAAATTATTTGCCATCCCCCTAATATTCACAATGTTTGCCATTTCTCTTCATGAACAGAACCAGTCAGGAAGAAATTCAGAGGACATACAGTCCAACATGAGAAGGAAGCCCCTCTAAATCAGTCCTAAGTCCTCTTTCCATATGAGAGTCTTTTATATTCTTAGAAATGCTGATGATTTATGTGGGTTTATTTTATGTCCTGCAACTCTGCTAAAATTGTTAATTGTTTCAAGCAGTTTTTTAGTTGATTCTTTAGGATTCTCTAAATATACTATATATATCATCTGCAGATAGTTTTGTTTCTTCCTTGCCTATTCTAATTCCTTCAATTTCCTTTAGATTCTTAAAAACAGTTATTATAACTATTGAGTATTTCCTTTTTGTAAAAGCTGGTCCTTGGCTTATGGTAAAGCTATCTTTTATAGCATATTGCTTTAAACTAACATCTTAGGGTTCCTCTTCTTACAACTTAATATATAACTCGAGACCATTCAATTACACAATTCAACAAACATTTTTTAATACTCTATCACGAGCAAGTTCAGTCCAGTTGTTCTTTAGTTGTGTCTAACTCTTTATGACCTCTTCTGGGGTTTTCTTGACAAAGATGCTGAAGTAGCTTGCCATTTCTTTCTCCAACTCATTTTACAGATGAAGAGACTGAGGCAAACAGGGTTAAGTGACTAGCCCCATGTCCACAGCTAATGTTGGAGGCCAGATTTGAATTCAGGAAGTCTTCCTGATTCCAGGCCCAATGCTCTATCCAGTGTGCCACCCAGCAGCCCAATTATAAACAAGGTGATGTTATTATAATCAAGGCTAACATTATTTCCTTCTTTAGCACCCTACAGATTTAGCTGCTTCTTCCTATTCAAATCCCCATCTCTTGTAAGATATGCAAAATTTCTTCTGTTCTTTGACAAGAATGTTCTCTTCTTAAAATCCCTTACTAAAATACTACATGTTCTTAAAAGCTCAACTAAAATGGCACTGATTTCATAATCTCTCCCCTAGATAAACTTAGTCATTTATGTTTCTTCTTTATAGTCCACACTGCTAACTATACTTTGTCAATACCACTTGTATGGGATTTATCAGAGAGTGTCTTTTATGGCAGCTATTATCACATAAAGTAGTTCACCTCATATAACACAGAACTGTTTTGTACATAGTAGATAATCACTAAAATTTGTTGCAATTATCAGCACCCTGTAGGATACTTGTAGAAGGCATGGTCTCTGAACTGAAGCAGCATACAATTTATACAGGGAGAGATGACATAAACATAAATAACTAAAATCAAAAGGTCACAGACATAGAGAGAATTTCAAGAGGCCATCTGGTCCACCCCCTGCTATCAAGCAGGTAAACACTTGAATCATCCCAGGCATAAGCTGTCTGACCTTTTTTGCAAAGTTCTTAAGGTTTAGAGAATTTGGAACCTGTTTTGGAAGAGAATTCTAGTATTAGATTACTTAAGTCCCTAAAAATAGCTTGGAGTCAGAAGGACATGAATTTAAATCCTGCCTCAGACACCGAACAGCTGAGTGATTTTCCCCAGGTTCCTCATCTGTAAAATGAATTTAGACCCAAGGACTTTTAAGGTCCAATCCAGCTCTAAATTTATGACCTTAAGATCATATTTTGTAGCAAATTAAGTTAATTCCATTTTAAAATAGTTGTTTAACTATTTCTTTTAAAATTCTGAGTTCCACATTTTCTCCTTCCTTTCTATACCCTCCCCAATTCACTGAGAAAGCAAGCCAATATATCAATTATACATATCAAACCAATGCAAAACATTTCTATATTAGCCAAATTTCAAAAAAGGAAGAAAAAATAAAGTAAGAAAGAAAATTATATTTCAATTTCACTCTCAGTTCATCAATTCCCTGGAGGTGGCTAGCATTTTTTTTCATTACGAGTTCTTTGAAACTGTCTTGGATCATTGTCTTAATCAGTATAGTAAGTCTCTCACAGTAGGTCATCATTACAACATTGCTATTTCTATGCACAATGATATCCTGTTTCTTCTCACTTCACTTTGCATCAATTCATATAAGTCTTGCCATGTTTTCCTGAATCTCCCCTTCCTTAATCATTGGAAATTAAGGGGATGCACATCAATTTGGGGATGGCTAAACAAGTTGTGGCATATGATTGTGATGGAGTACTAGTGTGCTTTAAGAAATGATTAAGAACTCATAATGAAAAAAACAAAGAAAATTTTATTTCAATTTCAGTCACAGTTCATCAATTCTCTGGAGGTAGCTAGCACAATAGTACTCCATCACAATCATATGTATTTCTCTAAGCAAGACTGTTTTAGATTATTTTTATATCACTATAGATAACATTAATTTTTCTCTCTGAAAACTACTATTTATATCTTTTGACCATTTGTCAATTGGGGAATGGTTCTTATTTTTATGAATTTGACTCACTTCTATATTCAGTGCATTTGAGAAACTTGCTGTAAATTTTTTTGATATTACTTTACTGTTTATGGTACCTTTTAGCAAAATGTAGTTTTTCCTTCATTATCTCTTTCAATTAGGTCTATCTTTGCTTTTGCTTTGTCTGAGATTATTGCTACTCCTGGTTTTTTATTTCAGCTTCAGTATAGTAGATTCTGCTCCGGCCCTTAATTTTAACTCTGTCTATGTCTTTCTCTTTCAAGTGTATTGTCTGTTTCAAGTGTATATTCTGGTTTCTAATCCATTCTGCTACCTACCTTCATTTTAGGGATAATCTTATCCCATTCACACTCAGAGTTCTTCTTTTTATCTTTCTCTTTTATTTATTTTGTTGTCTGTAAAATTTATGTCTTGGTCTTCCCTGCCAACATAGTAGTTTTTGTGATCAAATTCTCTTTTTGTTGTTTGTCCCCCCCCCCTTCCCCACTCTGGGGCAATGAGGGTTAAATGACTCGCCCAGGGTCACACAGCTAGAAAGTGTCAAGTGTCAGAGGCTGGATTTAAACTCAGGTCTTCCTGAATCCAGGACCAGTGTTTTATCCACTGAGCCACCTAGCCAACCCTGTTTGTTCATTTTTCTAGCTGACTTCTTGACTTTAATCTTTATGTTAAAGTTGGGCTTTGCTCACCTGGGAGTGGAGAGGTACTGTGCCAAGTTTCAGGTTTTTTGTGCTGCTATTTTCAGAGCTAGTTCTGAGGGTCTACAAGCTTTTGGTGTTTCCAAGGTAGTGTGATCCTGTGAGAGTATTGGTCACTGTTCTCCTGGCCTGTGTGTGCTCTGGTCTTTTTTGTTTTTTATTTTAATTTACCTTTCTATATTGTATGTGATTATTTTTTTTACAAATTTTAGTCTTTAATAGAGTTTTGGTTATACAGACTGAGGAAAAAACAAGCAATTATAAATTTAAGGGAAGTAACTTCAATGATCAACTTGTGAATAGTTGGAGGTTTTTTACATCTTAGCCAAAACAAGTTAATTTTGGTCTTTCTTTTCTTTTTTTTTAATCATAAAATTATTTTATTATTTTCCATTTACATGTAAAGACAGTTTCAACATTTGTTTTCATAAGATTTTTAGTTCTGAATTTTTCTTCTTCCCTCCCTTCCCTCCCTCTCCCCAAGACAGAAAGCAATCTGATATAGATTATATATGTACCATCATATTAAACATATTTCTGCATTAGTCATGTTGTGGAAGAAGAATCAGAACAAGAAAAAACAAAAACAAAAGTAGAAACGGTATGGCTCAATATGCATTCAGAATCCACAGTTCTTTTTTCTGGATGTGGAGAACATTTTCCCTCATGAGTTCTTGGCACTGTCTTGGATCATTGTATTGCTGAGAAGAGTTAAGTCTATCAAAGTTGATCATCAAACAATGTTGCTGTTACTGTGTACAATGTTCTCCTGGTTCTGCTCACTTCACTCAGCAGCAGTTCGCTTAAGTCTTTCCAGGTTTTTCTGAAATCTGCCTGCTCTTCATTTCTTATAGCACAATAGTATTCCATTACATTCATATACCACAACTTGTTCAGTCATTCCTCAATTGATGGGCATTCCCTTGACTTCCAATTCTTTGCCACCACAAAGAGAGCTGCCCTTGCGATTCAGTTGTATGTCTCAGACTGGTCTAGTGGATGAATGTGCAACTTTAATCTAGAGTCAGGATCATACAGCTGCCACTCATTTGTGTTCCTGGTCCTTGTACATAGCCCAAGGCCTAGTCTGACCTTATCCAATGGATAAGCAAATGCTCCTTACTCTAAATCAGTCACATAGCATTCATTGTTGATGGAGCTGTGAACTGATCCAACCATTCTGGAGAACAATTTGGAACTATGCCCAAAGGGCTATAAAGCTGTGCATACCCTTTGATCTAGCAATACCACTATTAGGTCTTTTTCCCAAAGAGATCATAAAAAAGGGAAAAGGACCCACATGTATAAAAATATTTATAGCTGCTCTTTTTGTGGTGGCAAGGAATTGGAAATTAAGGGGATGCCCATCAATTGGGGAATGGCTAAACAAGTTGTGGTATATGAATGTAATGGAATACTATTGTGCTGTAAGAAATGATGAGCAGGCAGTTTTCAGAAAAACCTGGAAGGACTTACATGAACTGATGCTGAGTGAGATGAGCAGAACCAGGAAAACATTGTACGCAGTATCAACAACATTGTGTTTTGATCAATTGTGATAGGCTTGACTCTTCTCAGCAATACAATGGTCCAAGATAATTCCAAAGGACTCATGATGTTTCCATGATGCTCTCCAAATCCAGAAAAAAGAACTGTGGAATCTAGATGCAGATTGAACCATACTATTTCTACCTTTTTTTTTTTGAGGTTTTCCCTTTTGTTCTCATTCTTCTTTCATAGCATGACTAATGCAGAAATATGTTTAATGTGATTGTACACATATGACCTATATCAGACTGCTTGCTGTTTTGAGGAGGGGGGAGGGAGGGAGAAAAATTTGGAACTAGAAATCTTATAGAAACAAATGTTAAAAACTATACATGTAACTAGAAAATAACAAAATACTATGATTAAAAAAAAAAAGTCACATTATCACCCCCATACATACCTTCAGGTGCCTTACTAAGTCCACATTGAATCCACAGTTTCTCCCTGTTAACATAGCCTCCCCCTCTCAGAGTACCGTAAAGCTACTGTGTATGTATCTTGTATGTACTTAACTATTTGTATATTTTCTCCACTACTGAAATATAAGCTCCTTGAGGGCAGGGATTGCTTTAGTCTTTCTTTGCATCACCAATGTTTAACACATGGTAAATGCTTGAGGACAGGGATTGTTTTTGTCTCTCTTTATATTTCTAATACTTAGCACGTAGTAAGTGCTTATAAATTTTGCTAGATGAGAAACCCTCCCTTCAGTTGAAAGAGGTTTATTAGTAATATTATTTGGGTACAGGATGATGTTCAATCAGATTCAAATCAGGATTTAGCTCATATATCATTATTTGGAAGGACAAAGACCTTGCCAAATATTTTAATGAAATAAAAAAAATTACTACATGTTTATAGCATTCCTTCAATCTACCAACCTGGTAACTATATCAAAAAATGAAATTAGGTCAGTAAGGCCTGAAATGTTCTCTAAATGAACTGTTGTTGGAACCTTAATCAATTCATTCTTCAAAAAAAAAAATGTTTAGATACCATCTGTTTAGCAATCTGTTCTAGAATGTTGCTGAAGATCAATATTAGGTAAGAGTTTCCAGAATCCAGCCTCATTTTCTTGAAAATTATTACACTATTAAAAAAATTCAATCCAATGAATATTTATTTAATGCTTATTATGTTCAGTGCACTATGGATTCAAAGATTAAACAATGGTTCCTCCCATCAGTAAATTTATAACCTAATAGGTATGATAACATAAGTAGAATCCCCACTGGCATTCTATGTAAGAGAGATCCAAACATAATGGTAAAGGAGAAGTCATTTATTGAGCATTCAGAAGGAATGAGGGAGAGAGGATAGCTGCAATATCAAGTTTACCTCAAGATGGAAACTGAGCTGAGTCTAGAAGGAAGGACTAGGCAGGTATGTGAGAGAGATCATTCCATGAATCAGATATGAAGTAGGCAAAGACACAGCGATGGGAAAGTACAGGATACTAGGGAATTGTGAACAGTTTGACAACAAGACAGAGTGAGCAAAGGACAATAATATGCCTTAATGCTGGAAAAGTAAGCTGGAGGCAGAGTGTGAACGGCATTAAATTCCAGGTTAAATTGCTTGTCTTTTGTCTTTGGGAACTACTGTTATACACAAATTTCAAAGACCGTTGATCATAGTTCTGAAATCACATTTGCCAATCTTTCAATGTAATTGTAATTTGGAATGTAAATTGTTTTGCCCTAGGGACACAAATTCATTTAAAGTGAGTAGGAACTCTCTTATATGATTTTCTTGTTTATACTGAGCTTAAGCTTTCTGATAACTGTGCTTATTTCACCTGTTCTAGTTTGAAAATTATTCTTGATGGAGAAGACAGAGATAAAAACAGTAGCCAAATAGATTGGCCTTCTATCTTACCATGAATCCTTGATTCTATTTCTCTAGCAGATTATCTCCACGTTTCCTCTCTTATTTCGATCTTTACCTACTGGGTTTTTCTTTGTTGCTTAGAGATATGTCCATGTGTCACACATTGTCAAAATACTTTCATTTACCCTACGATCCCAAAGAGTCATTATCCTATATTTCTCCTCCCCTTTGCTGTAAACTCCTAGGGAAAGAGGGCTTTACTTGGTACCTTCATTTATTCTCTTTTCCTGTCCTTTCCTCTAAACTCTCTACAATCTAACTTCCAACCCAGATATTCAATTGAAACTGCAGTCTCCGAAGTCACCAATGATTTCTTCATTGACAAACAGCCTTTTCCCATTCCTTATCCCTCTTGGACTCTGCAGTATCTGACATGGTTATTTACCTTGTCCTTCTGGATACTCTCTCCTGACTAGGTTTTTAAGACATTGCCCTCTCCTAGTTCTTCTCCTATCTATCTAATCACTAACCACTCAATCTTCTTTGCTGGTTCTTCACCCATGTCATGCCTGCTAGCAGTGGGTATTCCAAGACTGTTTTGTGCCCTTGTCTAATCTCCCTCTATACCCGGGTTTATCTTATGCATTTATTTTTATGCATAAAATAGCCTGAGAATGGATCTATAGGCTTCACCAGATTACCAATGAGACACACACATAAATAGATGTATAGAATAATTTTATTTATATATACTTATTTGTGTCTAATAGCCATCTCTAGGGCAGGGTCGGGGGAGAGAATAAAAAAGGGGAAAAAGAAATTTACATGATAATTTTGTTGTATATTTGAAAGGAAAAGCAAGCTGTGCATAGTACATTTGCAGTTTCATATGCAATCATCTCTTTTTTATCATACTATGTTATGGAAATGCTATTTTATTCCATAAATTAAACATTTTTTAAAAATCTTACACACAGAACTGAATTCATTACCTTTCCTCCCAAACCTTTGCCTATTCCAAAGTTCTCCATTACTGCTGTACCACCATCCTTTCTGTCACCAAGGTTCACAACCTAAATGCCATACTTGACTCCTCATTTTCACTCCCCCCACATATCCAATTTGTCAGTGAATCCTGTCACTTCTCCCTTCACAACAACTCCCAAATGTATCTCCTTATTTCTACTCAAATAGCTACCACCCTAATTGAGGACCACATCATCTCTCACCTGAACTTGTGTTATAACCTTATAACTGATTTCCCTGACTCAGATGCTTCATCACTCTAATTCATCCTCCACTAAACCTCACGACGATGTTTCTGAAGGCATAGGCCTGGCTATGTGATTCCCCTGCTCAATAAGCTCTACTGGCTCCCTATTATCTCCTGGATCAAATACAAACTTTTCTTGGCACTTAAAGTCCCCAATAACTTGACCCTTTTCTGTGTTTCCATTCTTCTTACAATTTACTTCCCTCCACTCACTTCATGATCCAGGAACACTAGTATACTTGAACCTTGAACTAAATTTAGTCTTTGTACAGCTGTTCTGGAATGCTTAGGGCTCCTTTCAAGACTGCCTGCCTCTTCAAGGAGGTTTTTCCCAGGCCTCCTAGCTACTAATGTTCTCCCCTCTCAGAATGTACTCTATGTGTGTATCTCTGTCTCCCTGTCTCCCTCCCTCTCTCATATCTATCTAGTTGTTTATATGATGTATGTCCTATTACAACATAAGCTCCTTGATGGCAAGTAATGTCTTTTTTCCATTTCTTTATATATTCAGTGTTTAACACAGTACCTGGGCAAATATTAAATGCTAAATAACTATCTGTTTCATTGACTTGATTAAGTGCCAGCTATGTTGGCTGTGTTGAAACTGTGCTAAATAGGCTGGAGATCCAAATATAACCCCTATTCTGAAGGATCTTATATTCTAGCTCACCTTGAACAAAACAATGGCCAAATTAATAGCAGCTAAATTTTATGTAGCAATATAAAATTTGAGAAGTAGTTTACATATATATTATCTCCTTTGGTCCACAACAATCCTATGATATCCCAATGGGGTATCATTAGAACCTATTTTACAGAAGAGGAAACCAAGAGGTTTACTGACTTGCCCAGAGTTCCACAGATAGGGTTTGAGTTGGAATTTAAACTTGAGTGTTACTGACTTCAAGTGAAGAATCTATCCACTAAAAAAAATTGCTTCTCAATGTCTTTTTCTCAGTTTCTCTTTTCCTCATTCTTCACTGCTATTCAAGTACTGAGTGATTAGCATATTAATTACATAAAATCTTACATTTTCCTCTAGTTGTTTTTCCCCATTCATTCAATGAACACACATACTAAAGCACAAGTAACTAGCTTAGTACCAATTATCTCTGAAAGAGAAATTCACTTAGTTTTCAATCTTTCAATCTGAGGTGAGGATTGGACAAATATGGTGCCATGACACCTAAATTGTTAACCTCAAAAGGCTGAGAAGAGTTTTGAAAATAAGAGAGACAACAGCGTGATTCTAATGAGTTATACCCTAGAATCTGTCCCTGCCAGAGTGGGGTGCTAGTAAATCACTGCCTACCTTTTTGTAGTGATAGAGAACAAGTACACAATAATCTAAAAAGAAAGATGTGGAAGCTGATGTGTCAGAATTATTTTCTTGGTTCATTTCACTCTTTGTTCACTGCTATTAATTTGCTTCTAGTCAATGAACTGTATTAGTATAAATATATGTTCTCCTGGATGTATTATTAATTCCTAATAAAAGAATAACATCTTGAGAAGTATTATAAAACTACAAGACTCTTTGCATTTGTTTTCTGATGTAAATATCTTTAATCTCATATCTGGTATATCTATCTTACTATATAATGTTTTTATGTGAAGAATAGGTTCAGGCAAATAAATATACAATTATGCCTACTAATTACAAGGAAAATACAATCAGAAGGTAAGGAAAATGTGCAAGTGCAAGTGCAAGTGCAAATCATTGTGTATTGAGCTTGAATTGTTTCTGGCCTATGTAGAAGATATTGGCAATAACATAAGAATTTATTAGTAGTAGCAAGAAGACAACAGAGGATAATGGTGAGAACATTTGTGGAGAAGGCCTAACTACACACAGGATAAAGTCTAAATGAGAAGAGCAGTGACTGCAAAACATGTATCACTAGGGGTCAAACAACATTTCAAAATCCAGGTGCCAAGCTCCTCACATTGTTCTTCTGGTCCCTAGGAGAAAGGGGAAGGAGAGGAGACACCTGGAGTAGACAAAGGGTATCATAAAAAGTCTCCTGCTGAAATATCTCTCCCACAGAATTTGCCAGTTAGATATTCATTTGGTCTCAAAGTTTTCTTGGCCCACAGACAAAAGACCAAGGATCAAGTTTTACTCTACTATTTACTAGCTGTATGAACATGAACACTTATAATAGCCTTTCTCAGCCTAAATTTCTTCATACATAAATGAAAATTATGATATTTGTATTACCTACCTGACAATGAAAGCTTTTAGTTAAATCAAAAGCTCAATATAAATATCAGCTATTTTATTAAAATATGAAAAGAGCATTATGATCCCTTTGGTCATTCAGTATTAGTGAACCTGAAACATTTTTATGAGATAACCAGATAGCTGAAGGGATGGTAGTTTTAATTTGGGAAAAGTAATATAAGAGAGGAGAAAGGAAGGAAAATTGTGGAGCACAAGGTACCTCAGGGAAAAGGAAGGCTACAGATGAAAATAAGTGGAACAAAAATAACAATTCACATAATGACTATATATGAGAAATAAAACACTATGTTGGAATTCAATCAATTATTGACCAATCTTAACTCCAAAGGCTAATGAAGCATAACTTTTTCTTTCTGATAGAAAAGTGGTGGATTACAGATAGAGAATGGGATCTGTCCCATCAAACAAGTCTGTGCTGTTTTATTTTACTCATTTGCAAAGAGGGGAGGAGAGTTATTAAAAGGGTGTTATTGAGAAATTCCAATAATTTATAATTTTTATTGATATATTTCTTAACTTTAACTATATTCCCCAATGTATTGCTATCCCTGTTATTTCTAATGCCATCCCCAATAACAAAGAATACAAGGAAGTTGAGGGGTGGGGAGACTATACGTTAGTACATTGAAAAAGTGGGACATTATATATAATGTTCTAAACATATGGTTCTCCAGTCATATAAAGAAGGGGGCAAGATGCTTTCTTATACCTTACTGGGGGTCAGCCTTGGTCATCACAATCTCAAAGCACTCTGCTTCAAGAATTTTGTTATTGTTCTTCCCATTTATATTGTAGCTGTTTCTGCTTTTACTTTCTATCCATTTTTAAATATCTTCTTTCCCTGTATTCATTTATAACTTGCCTATGCATTTCTCATCTACTTTATTTTCAGTTATTTGCTAACTCCAAAAGTGTTGTCATATTTTAGTGTATATGGGGCTGTTCTTTTTTTATTTCTTTTCTTCTCATAAAAGTATTTTATTATTTTCTAGTTATATGTAGAGATAGTTTTCAACATTTGTTTCTATAAGATTTTTAGTTCCAAATTTTTCTCCCTCCCTTCCTCCCTCCCCAAGACAGTAAGCAATCTGATATAGGTTATATATGTACAATCACATTAAACATATTTCTGCATTAGTCATGCTATGAAAGAAGAAAAAGAGCAAAAGGGAAAAACCTCAAAAAAGAAAAACAAACAAACAAAATGGAAATAGTATGGTTCAATCTGCATCTAGATTTCACAGGTCTTTTTTTTCTGGATTTGGAGAGCATTTTCCATCATGAATCCTTTGGAACTATCTTGGACCATAGTATTGCTGAGAAGATTCAAGTCCATCATAGTTGATCAAAACACAATGTTTTCCTGGTTCTGCTCATCTCACTCAGCATCAGTTCATGCAAATCCTTCCAGGTTTCTCTGAAATCTGCCTGCTCATCATTTCTTACAGCACAATAGTATTCCATTACATTCATATTACCACAACTTGTTCAGCCATTCCCCACTTGATGGGCATCCCCTCAATTTCCAATTCCTTGCCACAACAAAAAGAGCAGCTATAAATATTTTTGTACATGTGGGCCCTTTTCCCTTTTTAATGATCTCTTTGGGAAAAAGACCTAATAATGGTATTGCTGGGTCAAAGGGTATGCACAGCTTTATGCCTTTTAGGCATAGTTCCAAATTGCTCTCCAGAATGGTTGGATCAGTTCACAACTGCACCAACAATGCATTAATGTTCCAATTTTTCCACAGCTTCTCCAACATTTATTATTTTCCTTTTTTGTCATATTAGCCAATCTGATAGGTGTCAGGTGGTACCTCAGAGTTGTTTTAATTTGCATTTCTCTAATCAATAGTGATTTAGAGTATTTTCTCATATGGCAATAGATAGCTTTGATTTCTTCATCAGAAAACTGCCTTTGACCATTTCTCAATTGGGGATGACTTGGATTCTTATAAATTTGACCCGATATATTTTAGAAATGAGGCCTTTATCAGAAATACTGGCTGTAAAAATTGTTTCCTAGCTTTCTGCCTCTCTTCTAATTTTGGATGCATTGCTTCTGTTTGTACAAACCCTTTTTAATTTAATGTAATCAAAATCATCCATTTTGCATTTCATAATATTCTCTATCTCTTGTTTGGTCATAAACTATTCCCCTTTCCATAAATCTGAGAGGTAAACTATTCCTTCCTCTCCTAATTTATCTATGGTATCACCTTTTATGTCTAAATCATGTACCCATTTTGACATTATTTTAGTATAAGGTGTAAGATGTTGGTGCTATGTTTAGTTTCTGCTGTACTATTTTCCAGTCTTCCCAGCAGTTTTTGTCAAATACTGAGTTCCTATCCCAGAAACTGGAGTCTTTGAGTTTACCAAACAGTACATTACTAAAGTAATTTACTACTGTGTCTCCTGTGCCTAACCTATTCCATTGATCCACCACTCTATTTCTTAGCCAGTACTAAATAGTTTTGATGACTGCTGCTTTATAATAAAGCTTCAGATTTGGTATACCTAGCCCACCTTCTTGTGCATTTTTTTTCATTAGTTCTCATGATATTCTTGACCTTTTATTTTTCCAGATGAATTTTGTTATTATTTTTTTCTAGCTCTACAAAATAATTTTTAGGTAGTCTGATTGGTAGAATTTAGGTAGAATTGTCATTTTTATTATATTAGCTTAGCCTATCCATGAGCAATTGATATTTTTCCAATTATTTAGATCTGATTTGATTTGTGGGTAAAGTGTTTTGTAATTGTGTTCATATAGTTCCTGGGTTTGTCCCTCTTCACTTTTGTTTGTTTGTTTGGTTTGGTTTTTTTTGAGGCAATCGGGGTTAAGTGACTTGCCCAGGGTCACACAGCTAGTAAATGTTAAGTGTCTGAGGCCGGATTTGAACCCCAGGTCCTCCTGACTCCAGGGCCATTGCTCTATCCACTGCGCCACCTAGCTGCCCCCCTCCTGGGTTTGTCTTGGCAAGTAGACTCCCAAGTATTTTATATTGTCTACTGTTATTTTAAATGGAATTTCTCTTTCTATCTCTTGCTGCTGGTCTTTGTTGGTCATATATAGAAATGCTGATGATTTATGTGGATTAATTTTATATCCTGCAACTTTGCTAAAGTTGTTAATTGTTTTGAGTAATTTTTGAGTTGATTCTCTAGGATTCTTTAAGTATATCATCTGCAAAGAGTGAGTTTTGTTTCCTCCTTGTCTTTTCTAATTCCTTTTTCTTCTCTTATGGTAAAGCTAATATTTCTAGTAAAATATTAAATAATAGAGGTGATAATGAACATCCCTGTTTCACCCCTGATGTTATTGGGAATGCCTCTAACTTATCCCCATTACATATAATGTTTGCTAATGGTTTTAGATAGATACTGCTTATTATTTTAAGGAAAACTCCACGTATGCCTATGCTCTTTAGTGTTTTTATTAGAATGAGTGCTGTATTTTGTCAAAAGCTTTCTCTGCATTTTTGAAATAATTATATGATTTTGGTTAGTTTTCTTATTGATAATGTTGATTATGTTGATAGTTTTCCTAATGTTGAACCAGCCCTGCATTCCTGCTATAAATCCCACCTGGTCATAGTGTATTATCCTGGTCTTCACTTACTGTAATCTCCTTGTTAATATATTATTTAAGATTTTTGCATCAATATTTATTAGGGAAATTTCTTTTTTTTATTTCTGCCTCTCTAGTGTAAAGCTTCAGCAGTAGGATCTCTGAGTCAAAGGGTATGGACATTTTGGTTATTTTTTTTTTTTAAGCATACTTATACATTGCCTTCCATAAGGTTTGGACTTATTCAAAGTTGTCCACAACCACATTTACATTGATTAGGCTTACTTTTTGTCATCTTAGCCTATTTGCCAGGCTTGTGGTGAAATGGCAGTTACTTGGATGAAAATTTTTCTTATTGGGGATTTGGAACTTTCTTTCATATGGTTGTTAATAGTCTGAAGATATTTTGACAAATGTTTGTTCATATTCCTTGACCAACAGTATTATCTTGTTAAAGTATTAACAAAATATCTTAATTTATTTTAAAAAATAAAAGGAAGGCTGGCTTAGGTGTCAAACTTGTCAGTTTGGGGCGGCCAATGTGTAGTATTAGTACAATGGAAAAATGGGAATAAGGAAGCAAGACTATAGGAAATGGGAGGAAATTAAAGACAAATTTAAATTAACTTGCAAATGTTCCTACAGTCCTGATAACTTGTTAGAAGTGCCAATAAAAATCATATATCTTGCTACTAGACCTATTTCTGGCTTAAACTGTTTTAGGACTAAGCATTGTGAAGGAATGTTCAGGTTATGAGTTTAAAAGAATTGGAGAAAGAAAGGAGCATAGATTTAGAGTTAAAAAGGACCTTCAGGTCATCTAAATCTAAGCCTCTTAGTTTGTTTGGGTTTTTTTTTTCCCTCTTGTTTTGTCCAGTCATATGAGAAGAAGAGCTGAGAGCTCAACCCAGGTCTTCCATATCTTGTATTATTTCCATTATATCTGGCACCTCCTTAAATGAACCTTACCGGGTTAAGCTGATTAACAGATGTAGACTACTCAACTTGGGGTACAATAGGGCTGGCTATCTTATGTGTATAGAGGGAAAGGAGCCACATATCAAAGTTCTTCACTGTAATTCAGGGATATCAGATAATACTTTTCTGTAGTATAAGGAGCTTATGTTTAGATTCACTTTATCCATATATCTGCTCTACTTACCAAGCATAGCATTCCCCTGACAAAGAAATGGATTTTTTTTTTTGGTACGATAGTGTAACAAAAGGCCATGAGCAACTTCCCCAATTGGTAGTCATCCTTTTGCACTAACTCTATTCAGATATTCAGGACAATGGATAGAACAGGAATACAAACAATTAGGTTTTAACACTGAGTTTTAAACATAAGTGTCTTATAATCAAAGAGAAGCAAATAAGTGAAATGATCATAGTACTGTACTAGTTTGTTAATATATGAAAGATTAGCTGGACAGATAAACAAAAAGGAAATGAAGACTTTCCAAAAACATTTTATGTGATGCTCATTTGATTTCCTGCCTCCTCACTCAACATTTTTTGCATATGGGAAATAGGATAGGTTGTTGTTGTTGTTTGTTTGGTTTTGTGTATGTGTGTGTGTGTGTGTGTGTGTGTGTGTGCATTTGATGAAGATCCTGGACTGACTGTGGTAGGCAACCACATAAGGTGCAACATGGGGAAGTGGAGGGCACATATAATAGAGGATACTTCAATATTACTTTTTGTAAATGTAGATATTTTTATGTCAGAAAATAACACTCTTCATTGGAAGTAGATATTTATTTTATGACCTGAATGTCTTTTGTCTCCTTTTACCCTTATCAATGCATACCAAATTTCTTTCCTTGATCCTCCTCTCATTATACTCTCTAGGTTATCACCTGTTTGCTGATGACCCAAAACTCTATTTCTAGCTAAACCATCTTTACTAGACTCTATTCCTGCATTTCAAACATTCTTATAGTTAACTACAATTGAGTTTCTTAGCCTTTAGCTCAAATTTAGCATGTCCAAAATTGGACTAATTTTCCTTCCACAAACTTTCTTTTCCAACTTTATTTCTGTTGATTACACAAACAATGCCCTAGCCAATCATTGCTTTGCAACATCAAGACTTTGTTTTTTAAAGGAAATACAAATTCCCAGGACACTAAACAGAGAATCCCATTCAAATGTGAATATAGATAATATCACAAATCAAAATATTTTTTGAGTTATCCATGCTGCAATGGCTACAGTGTTGGACTTGGAGTAAGGAAGCTCTGAGTTTGAATTTTGCCTTAAACACTTAATTATCTATGTGAGCCTGGACGAGTCATTTAACCTTTGTCAAATTCTGTTTCTTCACTGACAAAATGGGGGAAATAACAATACTTACAGGGTTGTCAAATGAGACAACATATTAAAGCACTGTGTAAAACTTAAAGTGCTATATAAATGATAGCTGCTATTATTATCTCCACTAATACAGGCAAATGACTGAAATTACAAACAGATGCATATACCATATATAAAGATAAGATAATGCAAAATTTACAGCCAGAGCAAATACATTATATGATTTCAAACCTTAAAATACAAAATAGAATCCATAGTGAAAGAAAAACCTGAGGGGCACCTAGGTGGTGCAGTGGATAAAGTGTTACCCCTGGATTCAGGAGGACCTGAGTTCGAATCCGGCCTCAGACACTTGACACTTGCTAGCTATGTAACCCTGGGCAAGTCACTTAACCCTCATTGCCCTGCAAAAAAAGGGGGGGGGGAAGGAAAAGGAGAAGGAGAAGGAGAAGGAGAAGGAGAAGGAGAAGGAGAAGGAGAAGGAGAAGGAAGAGAAGGAGAAGGAGAAGGAGGAGAAGGAGAAGGAGAAGGAGGAGAAGGAGAAGGAGAAGGAGGAGAAGGAGAAGGAGAAGGAGAAGGAGAAGGAGAAGGAGAAGGAGAAGGAGAAGGAGAAGGAGAAGGAGAAGGAGAAGGAGAAGGAGAAGGAGAAGGAGAAGAAAAACCTGGGTCGTTGGGCCCTGTGAATGATTCTATAGAAGACTTTTATAGCATTGGGTACTTTCAAAAAACAACAACAAAAAAATCTAGGCTCTTTCTCAGGTTCTATATCACATTCTTCTAAGCCCCAAAGTCAAATTCTACACATCAACTTACAAATTAAAGGACGCAAGTAAAATTTCTTTGCACCAGGCTAATTAGAAGCCAAAACGATCCTTAAAAATACTTTAGTTTAGAACTCCAGCTTCTCCAAATCCCCACAAATCATGTTTTCTTTTTTATGAACATTAATGTAAATTACCATGTCAAAAGTTCTATCAATGCTTAGATTTTTCATCCACACTATATAATCAGGAGCAGAAAAAACATTAACTAGAAATAGCTTCATCTGTAAGTTTCTAGTACTGGGTCCACAGGCTGAAGCAGAGTGAACCCACAGAAAAGATCTGCTACTTATTGAACACGTTAAAGATGAAGGACTGCATCAGTATCTTCAGCAACTTGTTACAACTGAACTGCCAATAATGGGATGAGAAAAATAGAAATAAATAGCATGTGTTTCCAAACAGGCTCCCTTAGCAGTTGGATCTTATATGCTTGGCTACCTTTCTCTATTCTGCAAGTCTCCTGTATATACTTCATTATTTACATGTGTTTCCCCCAATACAATATAAGCTTCTAGAGGATGGGGACTATTTTTGCTTTTCTGCTTAACATAGCGCTGGTAAATAGGAAGCATTTATTAAATGCTTGCTGATTGCTGTTCAACACTGAGTACACCCAGCATGAAAAGACAAGCTTGATAGATTTGTACTCTGAAAACAAGTCACCTAGTCATACATTTTGAACCTGGTAAGAGTGAATGTCTGAAGAACAGCTTCATTATCAAACTTTTCAGTTACAGTGGTACATTAAGGACAGTTATATAAAAGAACATAATTAGTGTGAACAATACAGTGATGGTTTATATGCTTCCACTGAAGGAATAAGTAATGAGACCAATCTTTGCTTGTCAACTGAACCTCACCAACATCTATTCTATCTGTTCTATCTTCTCCACTGACAAAGGCAGGCCCCCTAGGTCAGGCCCTCATTGCCTCTTATAGGAACTACTATAAAAGCTTCCCAGTTTATTTCTGCTCTAATATCTCCCCTCTCCAATTCATCTTTCACACCACCAAAACAATCTTCCTAAAGCATGTCTATGACAACCTCCTATTCAAAAACTTTCAGAGACTCCTCATTAGCTACAGAATAAAACAACACATTCTTAGTTTGACATTTAGGACCTTTACAGTCTGGCTCCTATCTACCTTACCAACCTTATTTCTTTTCTTTATATTTTTCCTTTTTCTTTTTTTGAGACTGGGCCTCATTTAATTCAGAGGAGAAGTACAGCAGCCACTCACATGCCCAAATCCAGTGTTAACTTGCACAGAAACTTTAACTATTCAATTCTGACCTTGGCTGGTTCATCTATTCTAAGGTAGCCTAATGGAACTCCACTCCCAAGGGTTCTCTATTCTGGTGCCAGATTTAGTGCAGACACGTGACTGGGCAATACAGCTCATAACTACTGAGCTCAAGTAATTCATCAGGCCCAACCTTCTGGAGCAAAAATAACAGATATATATAGCCAACAACCCAGACTTATTTCATACTACTCTATCAATACTACTTTTCAACCAAAGCGGACTCCCACCTCCAAACATTTATAAAGCTGTAAGGAACGTGAGGAACGAATTTCTTCTCTCTCTCACTTGGAATCCTTCTTCAAGGCTTTAGCTTAGGTGCTATTTCCTCCATAAAGCCTACCTTGATCCCCCACCACTGTATTCTCCCTCATAAATTTTCCTTGTACTATATTTCTCCACATGTGATATCTTTATATTGGAAGGTAAGTTCCTTCAAGGCAGAGACTGTTTGGTTTGTATTTTTATAATTCTGATACCTAGCACAATGCCTTGCATCTAGTAGATGCTTAATAGATTGTGGTGGAATTATATGACATTTTCTATCACTAGATTGGCCTAATTGTTCTAGCTTGTTTTTACTTATTTATTTTTTGTGAGGCAGTTGGAGTTAAGTGACTTTCCCAGGGTCACACAGCTAGTAATTGTTAAGTGTCTGAGGCCGGATTTGAACTCAGGTCCTCCTGAATCCAGGGCCGGTGCTCTATCCACTGCGCCACCTAGCTGCCCCTCTAGCTTGTTTTTAAAGAAGAAAAGGCTTTTTGGATCCCATCTTTGTCTTTTAATAGTTTATCTATTCCTCATACTTTATCACGTGCAAATGTGATAAGCATGCCTCATCTAATAATGATGTAGCAGGTATAGGGACAATGACTTCACATATAGCCTATGCTGGAGTCAACATACTATCTAAATGCTACTGGCTCATTTCCTTATTAAATCTCTCCTCAGGTTCTAAGGAAATCAAGGGATATGGTCTAATATTTCCTTATAACTAGATTAATAGAAATGCATACTCTCAATTAATCATTTAGCTTTGATCTCCAACCCCCACTTATAAACCATAGGAAGCTTTTTTCCCTTTAGTCTTTTCTCTCTATCTCAAACTCCCTGGTCTCATAGATTTGAACAATGTTAACATTACTACACATATAGTTTACTAAGTAGCACACATAAAGAGACATGAATAAATAAATAAATAAATCTTATGATCATCTCAATAGATGCAGAGAAAGCTTTTGACAAAAATACAGCAACCCTTTCTATTAAAAACACGAGAGAGCATAAGACTGAATGGAGTGTTCCTTAAGATGATAAACAGGATCTATCTAAAACTATCTGCAAGCGTTATATGTAATAGGGATAAGTTAGAAGAGTTCTCAAGATCACGGGTGAAACAAGGATGTCTATTATCACCACTACTGTTCAGTATTGTACTACAAATGTTACCCTTAGTAATAAGGAAAAAAATTGAAGGAATTAGAATAGGCAAGAAAGAAACAAAACTATCACTCTTTGCAGATGATATAATCATATACTTACAGAATCCTAAAGAATCAATTAAAAAACTACATGAAATAATTAATAACTTTAGCAAAGTTGCAGAAAATAAAATACACCCATATAAATCACTGGCATTTTAATATATGACCAACAAAGTACATCAGCAAGAGACAGAAAGAAATTCCATTTAAAATAACTATAGACGATATAAAATATTTGGGAGTCTATCTGTCAAGGGAAACCCCAAAATTATATGAACACAATTACAAAATACTTTCCACACAAATAAAAATCAGATCTAAACAAATGGAAAAATGTCAATTATTCATGGGTAGGCTGAGCTAATATGATGAAAATGACAATTCTACCTAAATTAATTTACTCATTCAGCGACATGCCAATCAAACCATCAAAAAGTATTGCACAGAGCTAGAAAAAAATAACAAAATTCATCTGGAAGAACAAAAGGTCAAGGAAGTCAAGGGAATTAATAAAAAAAATGCAAAGGAAGGTGGCCTAGCTGTACGAGGTCTAAAACTATATTATAAAGCAGCAACCATCAAAACTATTTGGTATTGGCTAAGAAATAGATTGGATAATCAGTGGAATAGGTTAGGTACACTGTTAATATAGCAGTCTCCTGTTTGATAAACCTAAAGACTTTAGCCTCTGGGATAAGAACTCACTTTATGACAAAAACTTCTGGGAAAACTGGAAAATAGTATGGCAGAAACTAGGCAATAAACCAACATCTTACACTGTATGCCAAAGCAAAGTCAAAATGGGTACATGATCTAGACAAAAAGAGTGATACCATAGGCAAATTAGAAAAGGAAGGAATAGTGTACTTGTCAGATCTATGGAGAGGAGAAGAATTTATGATGAAAGATGAGATAGAGAACATTATAAAATGCAAAATGGATCATTTTGACTACACTAGATTAAAAGGGTTTTGCACAAACAAAATCAGTGCAACCAAGATTAAAAGGAAAGCAAAGGGGGCAGCTAAGTGGTGTAGTGGATAAAGCACCGGCCCTGGAATCAGGAGGACCAGAGTTCAAATCCAGCTTCAGAGCCTTGACACCAGCTGTGTGACCCTGGGCAAGTCACTTAACCCTCATTATCCCGCCAAGAAAAAAAAAAAAAAAAGAGGAAAGCAGAAAGATGGGAAACAATTTTTTACAGCTGGTGTTTCTGATAAAGGCATCATTTCTACAATATATAGAGAATTGAATCAAATAGTTAAGAATACAAGTCATTCCCCAAATTGAGAAATGGTCAAAGGATATGAAAAGGCAGTTTTTAGATGAAGAAATTAAAGCTATCCATAGCCATATGAAAAAATGTTCTTAATCACTACTGACTAGAGAAATACAAATTAAAACTACTCTGACGTACTACCTTACACCTATCCAATTGGCTAATAGAACAACAAAGGAAAATGATTAATGGAACGATTAGTGGAAGATGTGGAAAAATTAGAATACCAATGCACTGCTGGTGGAGTTGTGAACTGTTCCAAACATTCTGGAAAGCAATTTGGAACCATGCCCAAAAGGCTATAAAACTGTTCATACCCTTTGTACAAATAGGAACTCCCCCCCCCTTTTTTTGGTGGGGCAATAAGTGTTAAGTGACTTGCCCAGGGTCACACAGCTGGTAAGTGTGTGTGGGGGTAGATCTGAACTCAGGTACTCCTGAATTCAGGGCTAGTGCTTTATCCACTGCACTACCTAGCTGCCCCCTGTGTGCATACCCTTTGACCCAGTGATAATACTACTACTAGGTCTATAGCTCAAAGAGACCACACAAGGACCCAAAAGTACCAAAATATTTACAGCTGCTCTTTTTGTGGTGGCAAAGAATTGGGAATGGAGGGGATGCCCATTAACTGGGGAATGGCTGACCAAGTTGCAGTATATGAATGTAATGGAATACTATTGTGCTGTAAGAAATGATGAGCAGGGGCGGCTAGGTGGCGCAGTGGATAGAGCACCGGCCCTGGAGTCAGGAGTACCTGAGTTCAAATCCGGCCTCAGACACTTAACACTTACTAGCTGTGGTCATGACCTTGGGCAAGTCACTTAACCCCAATTGCCTCACTAAAAAAAAAGAAAAAAAAAAAAAGAAAAGAAAAGAAAGCATTACTATAAATATTGGGGCAGCTAGGTGGCGCAGTGGATAGAGCACCGGCCCTGGATTCAGGAGGACCGGAGTTCAAATCCGGTCTCAGACCCTTGACACTTACTAGCTGTGTGACCTTGGGCAAGTCACTTAATCCCAGTTGCCTCACCAAAAAAAGAAAAAAAAGAAATGATGAGCAGGCAGATTTCAGAAAAACCTGGAAAAGATTTACATGAATTGATGCTGAGTGAAATTAGAAGAACCAAGAAAACACTGCACACAGTATCAACAACACTATGTGGTGATCAACTGTGATAGATTTAGCTCTTCTCAGCAATACAATGATCCAAGACAATGCCAAAAGACTCATTATGGAAAATGCTCTCCACACCCAGAAAGAAACCATGGAATCTGAATGCAGATTGAAGAATACTATTTTCAATTTTATTGTTGTTGTTCTTTCTTGGATTTTTTTCCTTTTGTTCTGATCTTTTTGCAGAACATGACTAATATAGAAATATGTTTAACATGATTGTAATGTATAACCTAGATCAGATTGCTTGCTGACTTCAGGAGGGAACAGTGAAGGGAGGGAGAAAAATTTGGAACTCAAAATCTTACAAAAATTAATCTTGAAAATTATCTTTATGTGTAATTGGAATAAAATAAAATGCTATAAAATGCAAATAAATAAATAAAATGAAAGTGGGATCTAGAAGGAAGAAAGTAGACTAGATGATCTCTTAAGGTACATTCCAGTTCTGAGATGATGAAAAGAATAGTATCAACAGCTATCTTCCCTCAAGACTGAAGTTAACACTGATCTCTAACTGGAACAAAGACTACATAATATAATTTGCACCCTTTGGTTGCTTTTTCCTTAAAAAAGTTTAAGCACTGCAGATTACAGCACCATTTATTCATAGAAGATGGCTAATAGGCCTCATTTGTTCAGCAGGAAATCATAAAACAGGTCCCTCCATAAGAAGACCACAGACAATCATCTGAGTGAAAATTTATGCAAAATAACAGATTAATAATAGTTTTACACCAGCAGGACTTCATGTCTCATTATTTCATACTAACTACTAATAGCGTTTAGTATGAAAATTTGAAAGGGAACAAAAAAATGGAAAACTCTCTGTAAAATTTATTGTACTCTTGCAGCTATTATAGGGTTTCATTACAGATATCTACTCTAGGGCATTATTCTTTGTTTTAGTTTCAAAATCTAGTTCCTACTTTTAAAATGGTTTTCTGAAAAACCTCTACTTTTGCATGAATTGAAATGAAATTATGTTGTCTTTCTACTGCCATTACATATTTTATAGGGTTAGGATACAATAGAGTGAATTCCTGAAAGCATTCTATAAAATAAAAACAACTGTTGTAAAGTCTAGCAAAACGAACTACATAGCTATTTAAATCTTTGGTTTTATAATTTTTAAATGATAAGTTCTCTAGGAAATAACATGACACAACACATGCTACCACCATAGTCATGAATGCACAGATAGAATAACTGGATCCTGTTATTAGAATACGGCATTCAGGATATTATGTGGAGAATGGTTTCTACTATGGTCAATTCAATAAATAATTAGATCTTCAAAATTTTTTCATGCAATGCACATTGGAATTATACAATGTTGATTCTTTGCAACCCGGGAGGCAACAAAGAGTAAAGAGATTATAATGTTACAATGGCAGTAACTGAAACAAAAATAAAGGAAAGTGTTTTGAGTAGAGTTGAAAAAATTGAGCTTTCCTCAGGTGGTGCTCGAAGAGAGGATATGCATTAAAGTTAGAAGTTCCATATATAATTATAATAGAGCTATATATAGGGGCAGCTAGGTGTCACAGTGGATAGAGCACTGGCCCTGAATTCAGGAGGACCTGAGTTCAAATCTGGCCTCAGACCCTTGACACTCACTAGCTGTGTGACCCTGGACAAGTCACTTAACCCCAATTGCCTCATCAAAACAAACAAATAGAGCTATATATATTAGTTGAGCATTCACAGGACAAAAACTGGTTCCCTCTTATTGAGAAAGACAGTAAAAAAAAAAATTCTGGTAAGTTTTCTAAATGGAATCAAAAGGTACAATGAATAATGGTCCTATAATATACTTCAAAATTAAGATCTTTAAGCAAACAGGTCTAGATTTCCAGTAATTAATGTAGCATTTGTACAATGAAAGGCAAAAAAGAAAAATAATGAAGTTAGTCCACTATCTGAGAAGCTCTTAACAATGTTTCTGCTCTTTAGTAGACAACAGTTTTATTTCAGATAGGCACCATTTTTTAAAAAGGGAATTTTAAAAACTACACTTCATTTTGGGGGCAGAGCCAAGATGCAGGAGGAAAGGCTCTCTCTGGAGCAGCAGAACCCACAAAAAAAAAGGGCTGAGATTATTTTCCATAGGTCAGCAGGAGGGAGCTGCTGTGCTGGGGCAGACATGGAGCCCAACCCTGAGGTCATGCTGACACAGATCCAGTCCCAGGCAGGCCTTGCCAGAGAAAGAGACCCCTGGAGCCTCTGAATCAGCTGCAGCACCAGTGTTGTCTGGAACTAAGTTAGTGGTCTGGTGAGAGGGCTGAGTGGTTGGTCAGAGGAAGATTATGGGGTCTCAGCTGGTGATGAGGCAGAACCTGGGTGTTTCACCCCTGCTGGGAAGCAGGAAGTAGGCTTGACTGGCGGTGGCCCAAGTGCAGGAGGACAGAAGGCTCGTCAGAGCTAATGACCACACCACACAAAGTTTTGCTGCCTAGTTAATTAGCAAGTACAACTGGGGTTATCTACAGAAGAGAGAACAGGCTAGGTGAGTGAAGAACCTTCCCCTCCATACCCCCTGAAGCTTGGGACAGTACATCCTGAAAGTAGTGCCCCACTTTAAGAAGGAGTTAAAAGTTAAGTAAAAGACTGTCAAGATGAGTATACAGAGAAAGATGGGGACCACAGAAAGTTTCTTTAGTGACAGGGAAGATTGAGGTACACCTCAGAAGAGGATAGCAACAGCAGGGTTCCTATATTCAACGCTTCCAAGAAAAATATGAATTGGTCTCAGGCCATAGAAACACTCAAAAAGGACTTTGAAGATAAAGTAAGAGAGGTAGAGGGAAAAGCAAGAGAAGTAGAGGAAAAAATGGAAAGAGAAATGAGAGTGATGCAGGAGGGTCATGAAAAAAAAGTCAACAGCTTCAAAAGCCAAATTGCCCATATGGAAAAGGAGATACAAAAGCCCTCTGAAGAAAATCATTGCTTAAAAATTAGGATTGAGCAAATAGAAGCAAATGACTTTATGAGAAATCAGGATACAATAAAGCAAATCCAAATGAATTAAAAAAAATAGAGGGCAATGTGAAATATCTCCTTGGCAAAACAGCTGAATTGGAAATAGATCCAGGAGAGATAATTTGAAAATTATTGGACTACCTGAAAACCATGATCAAGGAAAGAGCTTAGACATCATCTTCCAGGAAATTGTCAAGGAAAATTGCCCTGATATTCTAGAAGCAGAAGCAAAATAGACATTGAAAGAATTCCCCAATCACCTTCTGAAAGAGATCCCAAACCAACTGGTTATAAGGGTCAAGATAGTGTGACAGTAAGTCTAAGGATCTGGGAGGATAGTGGTGCTCATAACAGTAATAAAGAAGTTAGGAATAAAGGAGGCTCAGAGGAGGGGATGACAAATAAGGTGTTTGGTTTTTAACATATTGAGTTTAAGATGTCTATAAAATATCCATTTCTAGATGTCCAACAGATAGCTGAGATGTGATATTAGAGGTCAGGAGAGAGGTTAGGCTCTAATATTCCAGTCAGTGATGAGATTTTTAAATTTCTAAATAGGTTTTTACTAGCAACAGCAATCAGACACACTGATCACTGTTAGCAACAATTAGTCAACTAAAAATATCCTCTCTAGACATTATGTGATCCACTAGTAAAATCAGTTCTTTTGAGAAGCAAGGAAGAATGATATCAGGATGGACAAGCAGAATGGGGAGTATAAAAGGTATTTCTCCAAGTAAAATCAGCAGAAGACCAAATCAACATTGCAAGAAAAATATAAGATTTTTATGATGGTGAAAAAAATGATGAAGTGGCAGTCTGAGAGGTAAAAAACCCCGTGTGGATAAGAGACAGACAGTTCGTAGTGGTTGTTGTTTGTCCTTCATTCTTTTTTTTTTTTTTTGGCATGGCAATGAGGGCTAAGTGACTTGCCCAGGGTCACACAGCTAGTAAGTGTCAGGTGTCTGAGGTTGGATTTGAACTCAGGTCCTCCTGAATCCAGGGCCGACGCTTTATCCACTGCGCCACCTAGCTGCCCTGTCCTTCATTCTCAGAGGACCATGACATCCGGGTGAAATCATGACCTGCATTGAATTGGATTTAAGTAATAGAAGGTTCTGCAAGGTCACCAGTCTGTCTCCTCCAGAGTCATCTGGGTCCAAAGGCTATATATGTATATATATATATGTGTATGTATATATATACACACACACACACACACACACACACACATATACATACATACATACATACATATATATCTCAGGACAACTGGAGATGGCCCAGATTTTTAAGGCAATCAGGTTAAGTCTAAGAAGGTAGACAAAGAAATGCAAATAGCAGTTCTTAGAACAACAGTTACAGTCTGCAAAGTTCCTACTTGTAATTACACATATGCATAAGTATGCATGTGTGTATATACGTATGCACGTGTGTATGTATGCATATAAAATTTTTTGGCAATTTCCTGGAAGGACATTTGTATAACTAGTATTGCATGGTAGTCCCACTGTAAAGAATTGTTATTTGAGGTTTTTATGCCTCAGTGAGCACTGGCCTGGGACTCCACAAACCTCACAGTATTCCACCCACTGGTTGTAGCCTTTGCCATGGTGCTGGCACCTCAAGTCATCACCACTTGCAGAAGCCTACATGGGCCTGACAAAATTATAATGATTGGAAGCCTAGTGAGGGCAGTCATGTGACTGTCAGAGTGGCCATCCAAATGGCAGGGGGCTGTGTGGAGTATGTGGGGAGGAAGGAAGTTTCCCCTCCCCCCCCCCCCAGCATTCTAGCTGGAAGCTCTGCTGTGTATTCTCAGCTGATTCCTGGGCAGTGCTATTTTTCAGGTTGTATAATTTCCCTTTCCCCATTTTATTTCCTTTCCCTTGATCCTACTGATCCTGTTTGTGTTGGGGTGTTTTGTTTTTGTTTTTTTTTTAAAGTTCGTTCTTGTTAAAATAAATCCTGTTCTGTTTTGAGGGAGGCTGCTGGTTTCCTTCCCTGCTCCAATATTGTGATGAGCTGCTTACCTAACTCTCCCCAATTAAAAATTGGTCCCCACACCACATATAACAAAAATTTACTGTACCATAAAAAAACCTACTTTTTATAATACTTGGTCATATGGCTGTGGCTATCATGTTGGTTGTTTTTTTTTTTTTGGTGGGGGGTGGTGGTGCAGGGCAATGAAGTTAAGTGACTTGCCCAGGGTCACACAGTAAGTGTCAAGTGTCTGAGGCCGGATTTAAACTCAGGTCCTCCTGAATCCAGGGCTGGTGCTTTATCCACTGTGCCACCTAGCTGGCCCCCTCTATTGTACTTTTTATTTGTTTTTGGTTTTTTGGTTTTTTTAGTGAGGCAATTGGGGTTAAGTGACTTGCCCAGGGTCACACAGCTAGTACGCGTTAAGTATCTGAGGCCGGATTTGAACTCAGGTACTCCTGACTCCAGGGCCTGTGCTCTATCCACTGCACCACCTAGCTGCCCCTCTATCATACTTTTTAAAGAAAGGAACCCCCACCCCTCATGCTTCTGCAAGATTTTATCAGGATTAGGGCCAGAAGCAGAGTTTTACCTCTGATTCTATGAGAGAAAGATTACTCTGCAAAGTGAACCTGAATATGGAAACTAATAAAGAGTTTTTCACAAGACCATAAACTCCAGTGACTCCATATTACCTCCAAGATAAAATATAAAATCCTTTGTTTGACTTTTAAAGCCCTTCATAAACCAGACCCTTGCTACCTTTCCAGTCTTCTTATACTTTACTACCCTCCACATGTACTCTGATTCAGTGAACCCTTCTTGATAAGCTGATTCCTTTCCAGTCTTTTTGCATCTCATGCCATTTCCTTCATGTATTCTATGATTTAGTGACACTGATTTTCTTGCTGTTGCTCACAAAAGATACATCTTCAGAAGACTCCTTGCATTTTTACTGGCTGGCCCTCATGCCAGGAATACCCTTTAGCCATATCTCATCCCCCTGATTTCCCAGACTTCCTTCACATCCCACCTTCTCCAAGAAGTCCTTCCTAGTCCCCCTTAAGGCTAGTGTCTTCCTTCTGAGATTACCTTTAATTTACCCCGTAGACTGCTTGTATGCACATAGTTGTTTGCATATTATCTCTCCCCCTTAAAATGTGAGTTTCTTGAGGGCAAGGACCAATTTTGTCTATCTCTAGCCCTTAGCACAATTCCAGGCACATATAAGTTCCTTTATAAATGCTTGCTAACCTGAATGAAAAGTATCCTTCATGAATTAAGATCTTACTAATCAGAAACTTGTCCCTTAGTTTTTCTAAACTGTTTTTTTCCCTCTTTATTCTTTGTAAGGGATGGCTCTCTAGATAGAGAGGGGGAAAGACTATATTAGTAAGTAAAGATGGTGTAAAAACAAAACTTATCAATAAAAAAAATTTTTAAAGGTCACAGGGAGACAAGGTCTTAGTATAAAAAGCACCTAAATTTTTTTTTAAATGAATAAATGAGGCAGGGAAGAGAGGGAATCCACTAAATATGTAAATAGTAAAGATCAAAGTCTTTATAACACAAAAGTCTCTCTTTGTATGAAATACAAAAAGAGAATAAAGAAAGAATATATAAGTGGGTAGCTCATGAAGGAAAGACCAGATTTTTAAAAATTGACTACATGGGGAAAGAAATATCAATAAAAGAAAAAATTAACATTTCTAGGAAAAGGGTGGTACCATAGATGAATATTACTCAAGGAAAAAGCAAGGAGGGCTCCAAATTATAATTTTATCTAGGGAGGAAGAAGGAAGAAAGAAAAGGGGAAAATATTTAAAATGAATTAATGAAAACAAAGAAAATAAGTAACTTTTAAAGAAAAAAAAACAACCCAAACAACTTGAGGTAAGACCAGAAAACTAAGGGAAGTTGGGAAGAAGCTATGAGAAAAGATTAGTAATGGGGGGGCGCCAATGAGGGTTAAGTGACTTGCCCAGGGTCATGCAGCTAGTGTTAAGTGCCTGAGGCCAATTTTGAACTCAGGTCCTCCTGAATCCAGGGCCAGTGCTCTATCCACTGCACCACTTAGCTGCCCCCAAAGATTAGTAATATTAAGATACCTAAAAGGAGATACATAGTTTAAATTAAAAGATCGGGGGGGGGGGGGGGGCAGCTAGGTGGCACAGTGGATAAAGCACTGGTCCTGGATTCAGGAAGACCTGAGTTCAAATCTGTCATCAAACACTTGACACTTACTATCTGTGTGACCCTGGGCAAGTCACTTAACCCTCATTGCCCCACCCTCCCCCAAAAGATGATGACTATTTGAGTATATAAATATAATACTGACATGAACAAAATTAAGAGAAACCCTAAATAATCATATCCCAATTATACAAAGAAAAATAATGAATGAACTACTAAAGGCAAGCCCTTCAGCATGTACAAGTGCGTCTATTTTAATCCACCTTCTCCAGCAGTGTCCCCTCTAACATGTCCATTCTTGCTAATTTTCAGTCTTGCCCTGTCAATTGATTGCTTCCCTATTAAGAATTTAAGAATTCATAAACATCTCTATATGTAGCCAAGGTGGAGGGTAAAAGAATAGGTAATGAATGGGAAATGAATAAGTTGAAACCTAGGAAGCTGGGGTTTTTGAGATGTATATGGGGGAGGGAGGAGAGTATGAGAGGGGCACTGAATTCATCCAAGAAGGAAGGAAAGTATCTTGGAGGGTCAGAGGCGATCAGAAAACAGAAAACAAATTTGAAAAATGAAGATTCATTCATTTTTAAATTTTATTTATTTTACTAGCTATAAGATTCATTTATAGTTAAAATACAGTGCTGAGGTAAAAGCTATCATGCCTCAGAAGAACTCAAAAAGGCAAGGGTAGCAATCATGAACTTAGACAAAGAAACACTAAAAACAGATTAATTAACAGAGATAAATAAGAAAAACCTCATTTTGCTTCAAAGCATCATAAATTAATATCAAGACAATAACAGTTGAAAATATTGCTGTACTTATCCCTCTCAGACCTAGGTAAATACAACCAAAAGTATACATGAAAGAATTTAAATACATGAAAAGAATTTTAGGAAACCAGAATGGATTCTCTACCAATTATTCAGTGGGAAAAGAAGAGAACATAGTTATTTCTCAGCTGCTCATGGAACCCTTACAAAAACTGACCATGTACTAAGGCATAAAAATTTCACAAATGAAAAAAAGGAGAGATATTAAACACATCCATTACTGTCTACAACCCAATAAAAATTACATTCAATAAAGAGATTTTGAAGAAAGGATTAAAAATGAACTGGAAACTAAGAAACTTAATCCTAAAGAACTGGTAGGTCAAAGGACAAATCACAGAAACAATAAGATATTTTCATTAATGTAAATGACAGTAAGACAACATATCAAGACTTTGGGATGTAGTATCAAAGCTGTTTAGTGAAGAAAATTTCTATCTCTGAAGCTATCTCTTTCTCAAAAGAAAAAGATCAGTGAACTGGTATGCAAGTAAAAATCTGGAAAGCCAATAAATTTTTAAAGAGAGTTTTAAATGTTTAAAGCAAAATAAGAAATAGTTATGAATAAAACTTGAAGATTATTTGGGGGGAGGGAGGACTGGAGAAACCATTAGTTTGATGTTTTTAAGAGGAAAAGCAAATTGGTAACAAAAATTAAAAAGAAGAATTTCCAATAATAAAAAAAGAGAAACTACATTGCTTAATGATGACAAAATTAATAATTTAACTGAAAAGGATTAATATTTACAAAAAAAATTCACAAAAGGAGAATGAAATAATGAAATTCAAGAAAAAAGAAACTGAAAAAAAAATCTTTAAAAAGTAGTTTCCAAAGTAAAAACAAAAACAAAAAACAACAATAACAAAAAACAGTGCCGGGGCAGCTAGGTGGCACAGTAGATAAAGCACCGGCCTTGGATTCAGGAGTACCTGAGTTCAAATCCAGCCTCAGACACTTGTCACTTACTAGCTGTGTGACCCTGGGCAAGTCACTTAACCCCCATTGCCCCGCAAAAACAAAAAACAACAAAAAAACAGGGCCATATAGATTTGAAACTGAATTCTACCAAACATTCAAAGAACAATTAATACCAATATTATATAAACTGTTTGAAAAAAATAGAAAAAGAAGGGATCCTACCAAATTACTTCTCTGATACAAATATGGTGTTGATACCTAAACCAGTGAGAGACAAAAAAAGATAAAGCAAACTATAGACCAATATCCCTAATGAATATCAACACAAATCTTTTAAATAAGATATTAGCAAAAAAGCTAGAGAACACCTCAAAAAGATTTTACATAATGAACAAGTAGGAATTATTCCATGAATGCAAAGCAGGTTTAATATTAGGAAAATTGTGAACAAATAAACTAAATTATTTTTTTAAACACTAAAACCCACTTGATTATATCAATTGATGTAGAAAAGTCTACTGAGAAAATACATCTATTTGTGTTAAAAGTATTAAAAAGCATAGGAATAAATGGATCTATTTTTAAATCATTGAATAGCATTTTTCTAAAACTAAGTATATATATAATAAAGATTAGAGTTTTTTCCAATAATATCAGGAGTAAATCAAGGATGTCCATTAACATTACTATTATTTGACACAATGCTAGAAATGCTAGCTATAGTAATAAGGCGGGGTACAGGGGAAGAACTAGAGAGAACAAGCAGAGTCAAAGAAGAAACAAAAAGATCACTTTTTGCAGAGGATATGATGATCTACATAAGAAAAGCCTACAATCAACTAAAAAATAATTCAAATAATTACTTTAGCAAAGTATCAGAATGTTAAATAAACCAAAACAAATCATTAGCCCACCTATATATCATGAACAAAACTCAACACAAAAGGAGCTCCCTTCAAAATAACTATATAATGTATAAAATAGTTTAAAATACACCTACAAAAACATCGTAGAATTATACAACAATTACAACAAAATATTAGTAGTTACAGAAAGAAATACAGAACTAAGTAAGTAGAGGCATATCAGCTGCTAATGGTTAAGAAGATAGAAAATAGAGTAAATATCATGGGAAGGGAATAGGATGGAGGGAAATGGTTATGATGATTGATTATAATGGCAAAACGTATGGTACCTACTTTGCTGGGTTATTATGAAGAAAATTCTCTGTCAAGTTTAAGGTACTATATACAGGTTATGATGAACAGGATACTATCAGAAAAACCTGGAAAGACCTACATGAACTAAAGCAGAGTGAAATGTACTGTATACAAGATAACAGCAATAGTGTAAGATGATCTGCTGGGAAGCATGTGGTTATTTTCAGCAAGGCAATGATCCAATATAACCCTGAAGGACTTATGAAAATTGCAACCCATCTACAGAGAAAGAACTGATAGTATCTGAAAACAAATGGAAACACATTAAAAAAATTTTTTTCCTCTTTGACAATTCCTTAATCTGAAGTTTTGGTTTTTTTGACTCTTTTCTCTCACAACCTAGCTAATGTAGGAATGTTTTCCATGACTACTCACGTATAACTTATTTTGAATTGCTTGAGTTCTTGTGGGTGGGGGGTGGGAAGGGAGGGAGGAAGAGAAGTTGGAACACAAAGTTTTTAAAAATTGATGTTAAAATTTGTTTTTACATATATTTTGGAAAATAAAATTCTATTCAATACAAAAAAAATTAAAGTACACCTACAAAAACATTGAGGAAGTATACAACAATGACAACAAAATATTAGTAGTTTACAGAAAGAAATACAGAACTAAATAAGTAGAGGCATATTAACTGCTAATGGTTGGGCTGTTCCAATATAATTAAACTGACAATACTCTATTTTTTGTTATAATCATCAAACATTACTTTAGAAAATTAGTAAAATTCATACTAAGTCATTCAGAGGAACAAAAATTCAAGATTCTCAAGAGAAATAATAATGAAAAGAGGCAGGAGGAACCAGAAGTACCAGATCTCAAACTATACTACAAAGCAAGTAATCATCGAAATTATTTACTGCTGATTTAAAAATTTATTAGCGGAAGGGGCTATGTGGCACAATGGTTAGAGAGCACTGGCCCTGGAGTCAAAAGGACCTGAGTTCAAATCTCACCTCAGTCATGTACTAGCTGTGTGACCTTGGGTGAGTCACTTAAACCCAACTGCCTTAAACATCAGGGGCCATCTCCAGTCATCCTGATATATATCTGGCCACTGGATCAAGATGGCTCTGGAGGAGATAGTGAGGCTGGTGACCTTGCACAGCCCTTCCTCACTTAAATCCAATTCAGTGCAAGTCATGACATCACCATGATGTCATGGTCCTCTTTGAGAAGGAAGGACAAACAACAATAATAAACATTAGTAGATCATTGGAAGAGTTTATATGCACAACATATAGAAACAAATGAACATAGTAATGGACTGTCTGATAAATCCAAAGACCATAAGTACTGGGGGCAAAGACTATCTAGTTAACAATCTAATTAACAATGTTGGGGAAACTGCAAAGCAGTCTAGCAGAAATTAGGTTTAGACAAAGCTTTTTAAACTTTTTCCACTTGCAACCCGTTTTTGCTAAAGAAATTTTTATGCAACCCCAGGTATATGGGTATATAAAATAGGTATACATAGATTTTTACTGTTGCCAAATTTTTCACGACACCCACATTCAGTTATGTGGCCCCATATTGTATCGCAACTCACAGTTTAAGAAACTGGTTTAGACTAACACTTTCCATGATATAACAAGACAAATTTCAAATGTATACATGACCTAGACATAAAAGGCACTTGTTTAAGATATGAAATTTTAAACAAATGAGGAGAGCAAGGAAGAAAATATTTTTCAAAAAATATTGTAATATGGCTACTGGAAAAGTTCATGATCAGAGAAGTGATAAGGAAAGTCACAGAAGAAATAATAGGCAATTTTGATGAGCTAAAATTGAAAAGGTTTTGCATAATCAAAATCAATGCTGTTAAAATTAGAAGTGAAAATTAACTGGGGAAAAATAATCTTTATAACAAGTTTCTCCAATAAAGGTTTATAGACATCCGATGATTCAAATATATAAGAATGATAGCCACTGTCCTGAAAAACAACTATAAAAAGCTTTACTACATTGACCAATGAAATAACTGATAACAACTCTAAAGGACTGATTTTGAAAAATACTATCCACCTCTTGTTAAGAGTGGTGATGAACTCAAGGTGTAGAATGAGACTTCTGGACATGGCAGAAGTATGGATTGGTTTTGACTATGTATATTTGTTAAAAGGAAGAGGGAAAAGAAAATCTATTGGTTGCAATCAATACTAGACATTGAAAAACAGAGCGTTCAACAAAGGTTCATTTAATATTCCAATATGATAAATGTGATTTCGTGATGAAAAAACGTTTAAATATGACAAAATCTTGTGAACTGAAATCCAAATAACAAATGAGAGGCACAAAAGAAAGACATTTCGCATTAATGATGTTTTAAATATATTAAAATTATCAGATTTACTGTATTTGTCAATAATTTTAATTGTTTTATTTTGAGTTAATTTGTATATTGTTTTCCCAATTCTTATTTCAATTTGTATTACATTGTGTAAGACTTCCCATGTTTTTCTATATTCATTTTATATTCCATTACATACATGTACCACACTACAATTTATTTAACAATTCCCTTAATCAATGAGCATCTACTTTGTCTCCAGTTCTTTTATTAACCTCCCCTATGCTGTATTAAATGAATTAGGGTATAAAAAAATGAAAATGAGAAAAAAGATATCTGTATGACATCAGCCAAGTCATTTAAACTCTTACTACTTTAGTTTCATCATTTATAAAAATTAAAGGGATAGACTAATGATCTCTAAAGTACTTTTCAGCTGCAAAACCTATGTGATAAATGTCACATTTTAAAATTAACTATTTTAAAATATTACAAAAATAATATTTTCAAATAGTATTCTTTTAACTAGATATAACAATCTAGTTCATAGTGGATGTATTTTGATGAATGGGGGCCTTTAAAACTATCTGTGTATGCTTCACTATACAAATATACACTTGGTTTGTTGTTATGGTCATTATCTTCTACCCTAAGTGTTTTTCAAATGATGTGATCATAAAACTTTTGCCCTACATGAAACACTCATTTTATTTATCACTGTTAAAATGATGTGTCTAGTACTGTTTGCTAACCTCCCACAACATTCTATTCATGGCTTTTGTTATTTACAGATTGGCCATCAATAATTAAACAGGAATTTTTTTTAAGTTTTGTGCCATATTGCAGAAAATTGTAGACAACACATACATAAAGTAAACTAAGAAAAAAGTTGTCACAAATTCATAAATACTATATAATACTAATCTATTTTATTTTTTACTACCATAGGAATACATACATACATTTATTATAAAGAGGTAAATTTTGTTAAAAGTTTCAGGGCACTAAAGAATTAGGGGCTATACATTCTTTGGGATTGCCTCCTCTTTGTCCCTTTACCATCCAGATTCAGTCATGTGATTTTTCTCTCACAGTGATGACTCTATGTTGTGTTTTTCCTAGGAGAAGGAAATCCATGAAGCAGTTGCTCTAGCTACACCAGAGGCTGCTATGAAGACACTGAATAGTGTGATATACTAATCTCTCTCACGTAAAATCTGGAACTTTTTTATGGGTATAGTATGTAGCTTTATTTGTGTGTTAAATAAATCTGATCAGAATTATTAAGAAAAATGTTTGGAGTAGTGCCTAAAGCTATATACAGATTTTGACATTTGCAGAGGTCCTGTACTCCTAACTCCTGACAATGCTGGGTGATGAATATATAAAGAGTGTAGGGATGATGGCTTGGGAAAAGCTGAAATGTGTATTGAAAATAGAGGACACAGTAAAGATGAAGAACAGGATTAGTGATCATAAAGCAGAAAGAAAGATGAAATTAAAAGACATTTATGCTTAGATAAAGGAATTCCAAAGTTTGTGAACAAAGAAGTATAATACTAAGAGGTGATGGGAAAATCAAGGATGTGACCATCTGCGTGTATAGCTTCAAGCAAGAGTCTCCCACCAAGATTTACTCTTGTTTCTATGGGGTAAGTAGAACTACATGCATATGCAGCCAGTTACATAATCAAAGTTCCATTTTATAATAAAATATTCCTCTTTCAAAATCAAACAAAGCAACTCTGAACAAACCTTCAAGTTCTGATACCTGATGTAAAGCTAGGGTCCACAAAAGGAAGTATAGGTAGGACGCTGATATAACTCAAAATAGAAAAAAAACTGGGATGGCTTAATTATTATTTGTTTTTTATACAAAGGAAAATGATCTTTGCACCAGAAAAGGTAGATAAAAATGATTAACAGGGAGCTGATATTTAATATAAATAAATAAATAGTAAAGAGTTCCCCAATTGCTCTAGATAAATTCACATGGCCCAAATGAACTATATTTCTCAGGTACTGAAAAAAATAGTAACTATGGCTGCTGTATTAATGTTCAAAGATATTTGAAAGACTGTAGAGAGTAGAAAAGATATTAAATGTATTTTGTTTTGTTTTGTTTTGTTTTTTAGTGAGGCAATTGGGGTTAAGTGACTTGCCCAGGGTCACACAGCTAGTAAGTGTTAAGTGTCTGAGGCCGGATTTGAACTCAGGTACTCCTGACTCCAGGGCCGGTGCTCTATCCACTGCGCCACCCAGCTGCCCCGATATTAAATGTAAAAGGGGAAATGTTCCAATATTTTAAAAAGGGAATAAAGCAGAGTCTGCAAAAAAATAGGCCAATGAACCTAATTTTGATCCCTGGAAAAATTCTAGAATATATTATTAAACCCTCCAACAGAATGCCTCAGGGGCCTATGCCTGGCCATGTTCTGCTTAACATCTTCATTAATACATAAAGACAGAGATAATGTCTTTATCAAATTTGTAGATGATGAAAAAGTCCAGTTGCCCCCCCCCCCAAAAAAGATGGACAGTCTAAAGCAATGGGCTGAATCTAATATAATTTGAAACTTAATGGGTATAAATGTAAAGTCTTACCTTTGGGCTCAAAAAGATCAATTTCACATAGATAAGACAGGAAAGGCATGATTAGGCAGCAGTTTTCTGAAAAGATCTGGGGATTTTAATGGCCTGAAAGCACAATACAAGTTAACAGTGAAAAATGCCAGCCAAAAAAACTAATGGTATCTAGGGCCTTCCTAAGTGAGCCACAGCTTAGAGAGATAAGGAGTTGAGAAAGAATTCTATTGTAATTTGCCCTGATCAGATCACACCCAGAATGCTGTCTTTAGTTTGGAGCACCACAGTTTAGGAAGAAAATTGTTAAACTATAAAGTATCCAGAGAAGGCAAAGTAAGATGATAAAGGGCTTTAAGCCTATGCTCTACAAGGATCAGTTGAAAGAAATGAGGATGTTTATTTGTTTGGTGAAGAGAAGACTCATATAATAGCTGTCTTGAGTATCAGAAGAGCTGTCATTGGAAGAGGAATTAGCTTGTTCTATTTGGCCCCAGAGGGAAATATTAGGAACGATGAATGGAAGTTGAAATGGGAAGTAGCAGGTTCCCCCACAATGGAGCTCTTCAAGCAGAGGATGGATGACTACTTATCAAGCATGGCATAGTCAAGATTCTTGTTTGGATAAGGATTAGACTAAATTGCCTAGAATGCTAAATTATCAAGTCAAAGATTCTGTGATTCTTTAAGAATTCCCTCTAAGGAGCTCTGAGTAGGGAAATGACCTTCAGAACTACAACAATAATGAATATGGGTGTCCTGGTGTTTTGGGAGATTTCTCTAGAACACTCTCCAGTTATAAAATGGCATATAATATTTTTAATTATGGTTGTATGAACCAAAAGACTCTTTATATATTTAATTGAGAGTATAAGCTGAACATGAAAACACCAAATGACAAACTAATTATTAATAAATACTATATAGGATTTATAGGTTTAAGGTAAAGTGCATGTGTGTGTGTGTGTGTGTGTGTGTGTGTGTGTGTGTGTGTGAGTGTGTGTGTGAGAGAGACAGAGACAGAGACAAAGACAGAGAAAGGAAGTAATTCTTCAATGACTAGGCTTCTGCCCTTTTTCATCCTCCAGAAAAATTGTTTTTTGGCTGTAATGATAAAGGAAATTGCAAAACAAAGAGATTTGAATTAGAAGTTCTTCAAAGAATGATGTATGAAAATATCTCTGTTCCTAAAAACAGAATCACAGAATTTCTGAGCTAAAAAAAATCTTTACGGATAATTTTTCCAACCTCTTCCTAATGGATCAATTTGCTAAGTCTACTCTTCTTACTTTAAAAACTCTCAGGATTCATCTGAATAAAAAGTCTATTCAAAATACTATTAAGTCTGACCAATAAGTGAACCTCCATATATTCATATATACAGAAGTAAATCAAGCATATTAATATTAATAGAGATTACCACATCCCACTGAAAATCCTTCTAGGTTGCTAATCTTCAAATGCAAACTAAATTACACTCTCTTTCCTTTCAGAGTAAAACAAAAGGAAGAAAAAAAATCAGGAAATTTATCATTATCTTTTCACAAAACCAGGTAGGCTTTCAACTATACTGTTTGACTGGGTGCCTCAAAAGCTCCCAGACTCTTAATGGAGATTTTTGTTAGAGGCCTACGATGCAGCAGATATGATCATTTCATCTGAGTAATTTTAATTGGAGTTTTTACAAGCAATCATTCAATTTTCACCTTGGAATTTATTACCTGAATTTTTTAGGCATGCCTGTGACCTTTCAATAAAATCTCTTACCAAAATTTATCACATTGGATCAAAGGGTTACATATTTGGGGCTGGAAGGGGCCTTAGACCAATCAACAAGCATTTATTAACCACTGACAAAGTGGATTTCACTGTGCTAGCTGATAGCTATACAAAGAAAAAAATAAAATAGCCCTTGATTTAATGTTTAAGTATATATAAATTAAAGACAAAATAAATAAAAGGTAAATTGTAGGGGGAATGGGGCAGCTAGGTGGCGCAGTGGATAAAGCACCAGCCCTGGATTCAGGAGTACCTCAGTTCAAATTCGGCCTCAGACACTTGACACTTACTAGCTGTGTGACCCTGGGCAAGTCACTTAACCCCCAATGCCCCCCCCCCAAAAAAATTTGTAGGGGGAGATAGAAGCAGCAAAGGGAACAAAAAAGGCTTTGTGTAGGGGATAGCATTTGAGTTAAAGATTCTAAGAAGTGAAGGTGAGAAATAAAAGCAGAGCTTTTGAGCTGAGTTTTCGAACAGGTTGAGTTTAAGGATGTCTACTGGACAACCAGTTCAAGATATCTAATAGTCAGAGATGTGAGACTAGAGTTCAATAGATGGGTTGGAATTGTATAAGTAAATTTGAGAATTATCAGCATAGAAATGATAATTAAGTCCATGAGAGCTGATAAGTTCACCAAAGGAAGCCCAGGACAGAGTGCTATAGGATACCTATGGTGAGTGGGCATGACCTGGATTAGTGATGCAACAAAGGAAACTGACAAAGAGTAGTCAAAAAGGTAGGAGGAGAACCAGATGGTGTCCTAAAACCCTTGAAAAGAGAGTATCAAGAAGAGGGTGATTAACAGTGTCAAAGGCTGAAGAGATAACAAGGAGTATGATGGTTGAGAAAAGGCCACTGGATTGGCAATTAAAAAATCATTAGTAACTTAAGAGAGAACAGTTTCAGTGGAATGATGAGAAACAAGACTGTTACGAGTTAAGAAAAGAGGGAGAGGAGTAGAAGTGGAAACATCTACTGCAGACAGCCTTCTAAAGGAGTTTGGGCACAAAAGTCAGAGAAGAAATGGAATATAGGAATTAGCAAAGATGGAAGGATCAAGTGAGGGGTTTGTCAGAATGAGGGAAAACCATGGCTATGTTTACAAAGCAGTAAGGAAGCAGCCAAGAGAGAAACTGAAGATAAATCAGAGAGGAGGATGAGAAAAGAAAGAACTGATGTGAAGACAGTGAGATGATTAGGCAGGTATATGATTGCCTGGAAACAGTGAAGGCCCAGTTGAATTGGTGTAACATAAATCCATAGTTGGCCCATTCAGAAAGGTTGGATGATTTTCTCCACCTTTGTTCAGCAGTATGTAAGAGCAAAGGTAGCAAATGGTAGAAGTGATACAAGGCTGAGGCTTGGCAGGGCACAGTCAATAATATGTTCAGGGGGTAAAGTGACTCATCAAAAAAAGACTGTGTAGAGTTGAGCTGGTTCACCAAAGGATGAAGATGGAAAAAGGAATAGAATGTGGTTAGTGCAGGGGTAATGGCCTAGGAGATAACTAAGAGATCTGAGGGACTGGAGGTCACAGTATAGATGAAGGGCAGGGTTTGGTATGGGAAGACAGAGGGAGAGACAGAAAGCCAATAGACTGTGATCAGATAAGGGAACTGTAGAATTCTTAAATATGGAAGTGGTGCATTTGTAGATAATGGCGAAATCAAGGATATGATCATCTTTGCATGTGGCTAAGGTGGGGTGGAGGAGTACATTATGGAAAGTTGATAGGTTAAGGAACTGGGAAGTGTTTGAGGGAGCATCAAAATGTATATAAAAATCTCCTAGTAAGAGAGCACTGGGAGAAAGTGTAGATGATAAGAAGGATGTAGAGCCTTGGTGAGCATTCACAGTTCAGGGGACATGATATGGAAAATAAACCAGAAAAGGAGACTGAGGAGAAACAAGAGAGGAAAGTTCAGAGAGGAGAATACAGGAGGAGTCGTGGTCAATAGTGTCACATAAAACAGCTATGTTGAGGACGAAGACTGAAAAAGATCATCAGATCAGGCAAATAAGAGATCCTGCTGTTACATACTGAGTTTGAGATACCCATGGGACATCCATTGGCAAATGTCTAACTAGCAGTTGGTGATATTAAACTGGCAGTCAGGAAAGAGATTAGAACTTTATGTGTAGATGATCAACTGTGAATGACTTAGCTATTCTGATCAATAAAATTATCCAAGATAAATTCAAAGGACTTATGATGAAAATTGCTACCTACCTCCAGAGAGTATACTGATGAAGTCTGAGTCAAGAATGAAGAATTATTTTTTGGTTTTGAAATTTCTTTTTTTTACTTTTTGCAACATGGCTGAAATGAGATATGTTTTCCATGATCTCACATGTATAATTGATATCACATTTTCTGCCTTCTCAATGGGTATAGGAAGGGAAGAAGAGAAAAATATCAGAACTTAATTTTTTTAAATAAATGCCCAAAATAAATAATAATTTCTATTTTTTTTCAAAAGGAGCTTTATGTACAGATCCACATGTGAGTTATCTGCATAGAAATAATAATAACTGAATCCATGCAAATTGATGGGCTCACCTAAATAGTAGCATAGAGAAAACAGAAGAGATACCAGAACAAAGCCTTGAGAAACACCCACAAGTAGGGCAAAAGAGTGTCGATTATGTGTTAGGCACCCTCCCAAGCACTGAATAAAAAGAGAATATTATCACAAAAACCCAGTGATGAAAGAGTACCCAGGAGGGAAGTATTAACAAGTCAGTAGCTACAAAGAGATCAAGAAAAATGAGAACTAAGAAAAGGCCAAAGAATCTATGATCATAAAATTATAGATTTCAAGCTAGATGGGACCAAACCTTCATCATAGATGAGAATACTACCAATGCCCAAAGTAGTTAGTGACTTGCCCAATGTCAGAAAGACAGTAAAGTGGCAGAGCTAAAATTTGAATTCTGATAACAAACTAAGCTCATTTTCCACTGTACCACACTGCCACTTAACTGGTGCTTAATAAATATTTATGAACTGATGGACCACGACTCCACAAAAACATTTAAAATTTTAAAAAATATTTTACTCAAAAAATGTCCACGTTCACAAAAATTTCTAATTATCTGAATTATTTGACTGTTCATGTAATGTAATAAAATGCTTCTTCACAAAACAAGGGACATTAATGCAATAGTTGTGGAGGGCAGAATGTTTCATCCAATACTGATGATTTCCAAGAGAAGGAACAGAAGAAATTTATTTAGGGAGTGGTAAATTTCAATTCCTTATTAAAGACATAAATATATGTTGTAGCTAGTAATCTTTAAGGCCTCTGCAGACTGTGTGCTTTGCAGTTGTTAAATTGGCTTTGTTCTCCCCTCTATAAGAACAGAAAAATAACCCAGGGGAAAGGAGAAAATGACAAATTGGAGAACCCGGTCATGAAATGTAATACAATTTAAACATTTATCATCCTGTCCACCACTATAGGTTTGTGCAGTCTTGCCAACCTTCACAAACCAGGATGACCACTGTTGGTAACAGCTTTACCATAGGGGCAAAGAATGTTTTATTTTGAAAATGGAGGTGATAGTAGGAAATGGTGAGGATTTTGGGGGGTGATCACAGAATGATATCAACAGTCTAAAATAACAAGACAGGTAAAGTTTAGGAAAAGACTCCTGCATTCATACCAGTAGGGACAATGAGTAGTATTTATTTAGATACCTCTATCATATTTATTCTGATACAGATAGTTTGTTGATTTAAATATTTCATCTTTTGATGTGAATGTTTTTAGTTTCTTTTTGCTTTGACTTTTTTTTTTCTTTTCTCTCTTGCACCCAGATGGTCATCTCTCATTATAAAGAATAAAAGGGGGGCAGCTAGGTGGTACAGTGGATAAAGCACTGGATGGGGGTGCAGTGGATAGAGCACTGGCCCTGGAATCAGGAGGACCTGAGTTCAAATACGGCCTCAGACACTTAACACTTACTAGCTGTGTGACCCTGGGCAAGTCACTTAACCCCAATTGCCTCACCAAAAAAAAAAAAAAAAGATAAAGCACTGGTTCTGAAGTTGGGAGGACCTGAGTTAAAATCTCACCTCAGACACTTACTAGCTGTGTGACCCTGGACAAGTCACTTAACCCAAATTGCCTTAAACATCCAGGGCTATCTCCAGTTGTCCTGATATATATATATATAATCTTGCCACTATATGTGTGTGTGTGTGTGTGTGTGTGTGTGTGTGTGTGTAATCTTGCCACTGGATCCTGATGGCTGTGGAGGAGAGAGTGATGTTGGTGACTATGCATAGCCCTCTTTCACTTAAATCCTCACTTGAATCACTGTAAGTCATGATATCACCTTGATGTCATGGTCCTCTTCGAGAACCAAGGGAAAAACAAAAACAACAATAAAAAAATAAGAAGAGCAGAAAAGGCAGTTTTATGATTTTGAGCAACACAAACAAGTCTGACAGTATATAAAATGTTCCATATCCAGTATCCCTCACCCTTACCTTTTTTTTTTGTGAGGCAATTGGGGTTAAGTGTCTTGCCCAGGGTCACACAGCTAGTAAGCGTCAAGTGTCTGAGGCCGTATTTGAACTCAGGTACTCCTGACTCCAGGGCTGGTGCTCTATCTACTGCACCACCTAGCTGCCCCCTACCTTTACCTTTTTAAAGAAAGGGAGAGTGGTACATTTTCTCATCTCTTCTTCCAAGGCAAGTTTGGTCACTATAATTATAGTGTTCAGCTTTATAGTTGTCATTGTTCTTTCCTTTAAAAAGAGGGAAAAACGGAGAGGAGAACAAGAAAGAATAAAGGAAGGGAGAGAGGGAGGGAAGGGGGGAGGATTCTAGGTAAGGAAGTCTTACAATCAAATCAATATTAGCAGCACACTGCACTAAAATGCCCTTTTCCACTTATTTTGCTTAAAAAAAGAATGAGCTTTGGATGAGTTGCCTCAATCAAACAGATCAAGGTTCTAATGGGTATTAATCTGAAATCCCCAACTCAGAGGTCTTAATTTCACATTTAACTATAAGATGCACTGTGTTTTCTTTAATATGTATTGAACAAAGTGAAAAACAGAAAGCAGTCTTATAAGTTTCTTTCATTTTTGCATGAAAATTCTGAGGAGAAAAGTCACTTATAAATTTTTACCTTAAATAATGGCTCTTAGGATTCTTGTCAAATATGCAAATTCAAGATGATTTTTTATCATATTACTGAGATTTTAGGACATAAGTCAATGGGTTTAATTTTTCAAATGTCTTTAAAACAAGATGAAATCAATGCTAAGTTGGTCTATTATAAGATAAAGATCTTAAATCTGAATACCTCTTGAGAAAATTGTAGAAATTCAGTATAAAGGGCTCAAAGAGTATAATCGTTAACCTTACTGTAGGAAGCCAGTGACTTTATTAAGTCAGTCAACAAATATTAAATGAGCACTCACAAGATATATAACAGCACTGCCCACTGCTAAGTTAGAGATGTGCAGAGGCTGATAAAATGTGCCTCCATTGGTGAAGTCAAGATAGTGGAGTACTCAGTGGAGCTTTTCTAACATTCACCTCCAAACAATTTTAAAGTGCCTCAAATCAAATTCTTCTGTGCCTGAGTCACAGTGAGACATTCTTCCAATCTAAGACAACTTAGAGAGATCTGTAACACGATTATCCTGGAGCTCACATGGATGCAACACCAGTGGTGGGGCTAGGTGGTGGTGACATAAGCAGCAACAGAAACTTCAAGACCTTTCAAACCTGGCAACTGGTAGGAAAGAAATTATGAAGGACCCCTGTGTCAGCAAAGGACACAGGCATGAACACTGTGTGGAAATTTATTTTGATTTGGGGACCCTACCTTTGAGCTAAGATTAGAAAGCCTTAGGCCCTCAGGGTCTCTTCTGTGTGGGAGGTGCTGGTGCCCCTCCCCCTCCGCTTCAGCTGAGCCAAAAAGCCCCATGGGCTGTATGAAATGCCAGGTCAGACAGCTGGGGGGAAAAAGCCCCCAGCTCCCTCCGCCCTGAGTGGATCTATCTGAGAGATCCCTGGCTTGTCCAGGCTGGGCTCTGGTGTAGCCTGTGCTGAGGCACATGATGCTCGAGCATCCCCCCCAGCCCCAGCCGCAGCCCTGGCTGGTGGATTAGCTTGGTCTGTGGGGGCACAAAAAGCCCTGAAGTCTGAGTGGAGAAAAGAAAGATATATATATATATATATATATACATATATATATATATATATACATATATATATATATATATATATATATATATATATATATATATATATATATATAAACCTGGGAGTTAGACAGATTTGAAGGGGGCCAGCGGACAAGATTAGAAGAACAGAGAGGAGAACTGACAAGGTTAGAGAGGAATGGACAGAAAGGGGCTACAAGGAGGGAATGGAGACTAGAGACGCTGGAAGGAGGCCAGAAGATTAAGAGGAAAGTTAGAAGAAAGTAGCTGAGCAGGGAAAGTGAAACATACCCTAAGGCAAGAGGCTGCTATGGCCCTTATTGTATTAAAAAAGTTCCAGGCCCAGCAGGTAGAAAGAGATGCCTTGAACTCAGTCAGGTTGTACATTTTATTTCCCTGTATTCTTTTTTTTTTTTTTTTTTTTTGCAGGGCAGTGAGGGTTAAGTGACTTGCCCAGGGTCACACAGCTAGTGTCAAGTGTCTGAGACTGGACTTGAACCCAGGTCCTCCTGAATCCAAGGCCAGTGCTTTATTCACTGTGCCACCTAGCTGCCCCCTCCCTGTATTCTTAAATTTAAATAGTATCTCATAAATAAATTCTGCTTTGATTATTTAGTTAAGAGGCTTCTTAATCTTTTTCTTATCAATTTTGGGAGTGGAGCAGTGTGGTGGAACTTTATAAACAGCCCACATTAAATTAATAGCAGTCAGATAGCCAGTTAGTCAACAGTCCCAGATTAAGTACCCTAGTCATATTAGGCCCCCCAAAATTAGGCAAGTCAGTCAAAACATTTCTACAACTGTTTAACAACTCTATTGCCTATACACTTCTGGGTCACAGATGAAGGGTAGAGAGGAACACTGAGGAAGCAGGGGCCTTGGGGACCAGTATCACTTTCAGTCACAAGGGATTAGGGATTCTGAGGAGCAGTATCCCTTGTGGTGTCAAGGAAGCAGGAGGATCAGTTATTAATTTCAATTATAAGGGATTAGGGGCCCTTCTTGAATAAGGATCAGAGTAAAGACCAGGAGAACAGTGACCACACCTCTCTCCAGATCACACCATCTTTGAAGCATTAAAAACTTCCAAACTCCTAGAACTAACTCTGAAAGCAGCAGTGAGAAAAAGCCTGAAGCTTGGGACAGTGACCTCCCTCTTTTCCCCACCCCATGTGAGAAACTGGGTTAAACTTTTTTTTCTTTTTTGTTTTTTTCCAGGGCAATGGGGGTTAAGTGACTTGCCCAGGGTCACACAGCTAGTAAGTGTCTGAGGCTGGGTTTGAACTCAGGTCCTCCTGAATCCAAGGCTGGTGCCTTATCCACTGCGCCACCTAGCTGCCCCTGGGTTAAACTTTAACATAAAGTTCAAAGACAAGAAAAAGGCTGGAAAAACAAACAACCATAATTTTTTTTTTAAAAGAAAGAAAAAGAACCTGACTATAAATAGATACTATGGTGACAGGTAAGATCAAGACAAAAACTCAGAAGCCAATGATGGCAAAACAGCTATAGGCAAAGCCTCACCTAAATTCCTGGAAGAGCTAAAAATTTGGTTTTCACAATCAAATAAAAGTAGTAGAGGAAAAATTAGGCAATGAAATGAGTGCAAGGGAAAAAATTATGAAAAGACAGTTAACAGCTGGATAAACAGGCACAAAAAACACACTAAGGAAAATAACACCTCAAAAACAGAATAGACCAAATGGGAAAAGAGGCACAAAAGCTCACTGAAGAAAATAATTCCTTAAAAAGTAGAATTGGGCAAGTGGAAGCTAATGACTTCATGAGACACCAAAACAAACAAACAAACAAACAAAACCCCCTCAAAAGTCAAAAGATTGAAAAAATAGAAGAAACTGTGCAATATCTCATCGGGAAAACAACTGACCTAGAAAATAGATTCAAGAGAGATAATTTTAAAATTACTGGACTGCCTAAAAGCCATGTTCAAAAAAAGAGCCTAGACATCTTATTTCAAGAAATTATCGAGGAAAACTGCCCAGGTATCTTAGATCCAGAGGTAGAATAGAAATTCAAAGAATCCACTAATCATCTCCTGAAAGAGAGATCCTCAAATTAAAACTCTGAGGAACATTACTGCCAAATTCCAGAGTTTCCAGGTCAAGGAGAAAATATTACAATCAGATGAAAAAAAATTCAAATAACATGGAGCCAAGCACAGTGAGGATCACACAAGATTTAATATCTGCCATATTAAAAGAGCTGAGGGCTTGGAATATGATATTGTGAAAAGCAAAAGCACTAACCTATCCAGAAAAACTGAGGGGGAAAAGGACATTTGGGGGTGGGGTAGACATTTAATTAAATACAGGCTTTTCAAGCATTCTTTTTTTTGGGGGGGGGCTGGGCCATGGGGGTTAAGTGACTTGCCCAGGGTCACACAGCTAGTAAGTGTCAAGTGTCTTGAGGCCAGATTTGAACTCAGGTGCTCCTGAATCCAGGGCCAGTGCTTTATCCACTGTGCCACCTAGCTGCCCCCTTCAAGCATTCTTAATAAAAAGACCAGAGCTAAATAGAAAATTTGACTTTCAAATATAAGATTCAAATACATAAAAAGGTAAACATGAAAGAGTAATCATAAGGAACTCAATGAAGTTAAACTGTTCACATCCCTATATGGGAAGATGATACATGTAATTTCTAAGAATGTTGTCATTATTAGAGCAGTTAGAAAGACTCTACATAGACAATAGGTTTAAGTTGATTATACTGGGATGATCTAAAAAAATGAAAGGGTAAGAAAGAGGCATGCATTGGAAGAAGGGGGAAGAAGAGAAGGAATGAGGAAAATTATTAACCATAAAAGAAGCACACAAGGAAGAGCTTTTACAGTGGAGGGGAATATGGTGGGGGTGACAAACCTCATATTAATCTAAATTGGTTTAAAGAGGGAATATATACATACACAACCATAAATAACTGGGTGTAGAAAACTTATCTTACAGTGAAAAGTAGGAGGGGAAGGAGATCAGAGAAGGGAAGACATAAGGAAGAAATAAAAAGGAGGGTAGATAAAGGAAGATAGTGATCAGAAGCAAAACAGACTTTAGAGGATGGACAGGGTAAAAAGGGAAAGAGAAGGATAAACAAAAGAAAACATGATGGCGATAAATACACAGTAGGTAATCACAATTCTGAATGTGAATGGGACGAGCTCACCCATAAAACAAAAGCAGATTTTTAAAAAATAGCAGATAGCAGAATGGATTATAAACCAGAATTCATCAGCATTTTGTTTAAAAGAAACACACTTGAAACAGAAAGACATACAGAGCTATAAAACAAGGGGCCAGAGGAAAATCTATGATGTTTCAGGCTGAAATTAAAAAAAAAAAAGATGTTTCTCAGCTTCTGAGCAACCATTCCAATTATAATGGTGGGAAAGGAATTTTTAAATTAATACTAACCTGGGGGCAGCTAGGTGGTGCAGTGGATAAAGCACCAGCCCTGGATTCAGGAGGACCTGAGTTCAAATCTGACCTCAGACACTTGACACTTACTAGCTATGTGACCCTGGGCAAGTCACTTAACCCTTATTGCCCCGCAAAAAACCAAAAACAAATAAATTAATGCTAACCTGGCTAAGCTTCCTGAGAGCTACACTGGCCTGTTTTTTAGTGCCTCCTACTTTGGTCCTATATACTATATACTGTACCTGTTGGCATAGCTGTTCTTGAAAATTCCCTCTCAAAAAAAAAAAAAAAAAAGAAAGAAAGAAAGAGAAAAAAAAAGAAAAAAGAAAATTCCCTCTCATATTCCTGATTCTAATTTCTAAAATCTGTGATAGTGGTCAGAAGCAAAACAGACTTTAGAGGATAGATAGGGGAAAAAGGGAAAGAGAAGGATAAACAAAAGAAAATATGATGGAGATAAATACACAGTATTTTGTGCCTCCTACTTTGGCCCTATATACTATATATTGTACCTGTTGGCATAGGTGTTCTTGAAAATTCCCTCTCAAAAAAAAAAAAAAAGAAAAAAAAGAAAAACTTCTTGAGGTCTACGATTTTCATAGGATCAGAGTTAGCTACCTAGTCCAATGCGATTATTTTGCAAATAAGATAAAACTGAAGCACAGAGAAATTAAGTGACTTGACCAAGATCACAGAGGTAGAAAGGGCAGAAGAAATATTTGAACCGAGGGTTGTCTTGATATGCTGTCATTTTTTCTATATCATAGGACATTGATTTTTCAAGTATGGATTGACTAAGGACCCTCAAGAGAGCCTTTCTGGGTATCACAGAGGTTAAAACTATTTTCACAATAATACTGAGATATATTAATTTCTAATATGGTACATATTGATGGCTATAATCAATGATATGCTGGTAGATGTTTTAACAACTGCATTTTTCCATCACTTTAAGTTTAAACAAGCAACAAAATAAACTAAGCCTTCATTTGTAATCTTCTGGCTTTTAAGGTATAAAATGCTCATACTAAAAATTTAACAATCAGATTTCTCAAGCTAGTTTGAGCTGACCCCAGCATATGGGGATATTACTCACATAAACAAAAATTCTGTGAGGTTTGCAATAAATTTTTTTTTAAGTGAGGCAATTGGGGTTAAGTGACTTGCCTAGGGTCACACAGCTAGTAAGTGTTAAATGTCTAAGGCCGGATTTGAACTCAGGTACTCCTGACTCCAGGGCCGGTGCTCTATCCACTGCGCCACCTAGCTGCCCCCAGTTTGCAATAATTTTTTGGTTTTGTTTTGTTTTTGTTTTTTTTTAGTGAGGCAATTGGTGTTAAGTGACTTGCCCAGGGTCACACAGCTAGTAAGTATTAAGTGTCTGAGGCCAGATTTGAACTCAGGTACTCCTGACTCCAGGGCCGGTGTTCTATCTACTGAGCCACCTAGCAGCCCCTTGCAATAATTTTTTAAAGTGGAAAGGGTTAAAAAACAGAAACATGTTGAGAATTGCTATCATAATATAAAAGAAATAGAATCATTTCGCCCACCCTCAATTTTACAGATGATGAAGCTGGGGCCTAGAAAGGTGAAATAATTTGCCTAAAATCACCTTGGTAGGAAGTGGCAGAGCCAAAATTAACCAGCTACTGAGTTCAAATTTAGCATATTTCCATTATTCTTTCATCCCTAGCTATACCATGAGCTCTTCATGGCAAGTGCTATTTTCTATTTCTTTTGAGTATCCCCACAACCTCTCGCAGAGGGGAGTTGCTGAATACTTAACTGATTTAGTTCTATGTAGTATGTCTAAGACAATACTTGGTATATGGTAGGCCCTAAACACATACAATAAATTCATAAAACATGCATAAAAAAATAAGAAAGCTATTATTAGGTCTGGACAAAGAGAATTTGTCAATGATGTACACAACTGTTCTAGGAAGACCATTACATTTAAGGGTCACAGGAGCTGGGTTTGAATTCTGACTTTGCTACTTTAGTAGGAGCAGTAATATAACCCCTTCTCCCCATTCAAGTTAGGAAAGTTTTTCCTTAAAAGATATTAAAAAACATCATTAGGACTTTACTGCCTGAGGAGACTAAAGACTCAAGACTCCTGACTTTACTTGCTGGTCACCTAAATACAAAACAGTCACATGGAACTCCAGGTGCCCTGATGGGCAGTTCAGGCAAGGAAGCTACCCTCAGCTGAAATCAGCTCAAGGTGTCCTCAATGTCTATCCATGTTCAATGTCTTTTTCTTTCTATGGCTAAATAAATCTCTTTTTGTTAATTGCTTAATGACTTATGAATAGATCAGTTACAATATTGTATATAAATTACCTGAAATAAGTCAGGTCAGAACCAGAACAGCTTCTTAGTACCTGTGAAGTTATTAAACCTCTATGAACTTCAGTTTCTTCATCTGTAAAATGAAGAATTGGACTACAAGACTTAACCCTTTCTGACTACAAACTATGAGTCTATGACTACTTATGAGGGTGATTAAGTGGCTCTTTTCTTTCCACCATTAAAAAAAATTAATAATACATTAGGATACTCTCAGATTTGGTTCACTTTCCCACACTTACTTATTTGGCAAGTAAAATGGCATTTTACATAAGTATCATATTCAAGAAGCATTTAGCTCATGACAGTATAGTAAAGATCAAGTCTAATGCATGTGTGAAGCACCCACCCCACTACCCCAAAAAGCTCTTGGAATTCTCCAACTGTAATTATGTATTTGCAAACTTATCTCAACTATATATATTTTAATTTTTCTTTAGATTGACTAATAAGAATTATAAAATTACAATGTGATATTTGTTCACAAGGACAAAAATAATCACAATACAGTAGCAAGATATTTCTTGTTCTCTTCAACTACACATGTGTCTTTAAGGGTAGGCAGATGAACAGGTATGTCCAAATTTGAAAAGTTCTATGTAATTAAAGGAATATCTGTATAAAATGTTGAGAAAATGGTAACATGGAATGGAACAGAGTTTGGTAAACATCACAGTACATCTTCCTGAGAAAATATTCTTTATTTGAGGTATGCTAATTACAGAGAATTTCTGACTTTTAGAAGGGCAAAGTGCATAAAAAAGATCTGACCACAACACCAACTTTTTTGAGGCAACCACACTATCCTAGCACCAAATCTTTTACATAATTCTCTGAAAAAAATATTGCAAAGCAAGGAAGGTATCAGACTTGTGTCCTCCAAATCATTCCCTATATGTAAGAACAAACAGAAGAAATATTATTCCACAAAGCAACATTTCTCTCTACCACCAATGCTATGTAGTTATATCTACATGTATATAGTTGTGTTCAGTGTGTGTGTGATGATACACATACATATTCAAAAAAAGAATTATTGTGTTCAGCACTTTAGTGATTTCTGGTCAATTTAACAAATATTTTTCAGAAATAAAATATCTGTTTCTTACTGAAAATATTTGCAGTTTCTGTTCTCTATAAACCAGTCAGAAAAATGGAGATTACAAACATTATAGGCAGCTTTCCAAGAACATTCTATAAGATCCAATTCTGTCAGTGTATGAAGTGTTCATTGTAATGTAGATTTCTTGCAAAGGACTCAGGGAATTCCATCAATTCTATTCTGCAGGGATTTAATTTTTCTACAGTCTCCCTACCAAACTCATGGTCCCATATGCCTTAAATATATGCCATAATATCAACATTTCCATAGACAGAGCACTGCATACTAATAAAACACTATGCTGTTTACATACAGTGCAAATACATAACATATTTTTAGCATAGGTTATGAGCAATATTTTCAGATAGATAGAGCCTGCAGTGATATTACTAACAAATTTCTACTGTAAATTAGTGAACTAAAGAGAAATTTATGTTCCATAAAACCCAGTGTGAAACAATAAGTTAGGAATATTTAAATAACATTTTCCAGAGTTCTAAACAGCAAGTATGACTGTGTCAGTATGAGTTGATTATTGGAAAAAGAGGACTTGCCATGGTCCTGAAATGTTCTGAAGTACCAAGAGATAGCCTCTTAATCATTTTAACTTTTTTAGAAACTGGTTTGATAAACATCCAGACTGGTTTTCATGGCTATCATGAGCTATCATACTCTAAATTTAATTCCAATATTATCTCTAATATCATCATAATCTAAATATGGGAACCAAAACCAATAAAACAAGTAAATTAGGGATAAAGTTTTACATATATACATCTTCTATACATATACATATGGTCTAGATATCTGGTGGGTCTCATTTCACATTTATATTCCTTGCCTGATAATATACCAGACCCATAACATGAAAAGACAGGTTTGATTTTAAGAGCACAGGTTTTTTAAGAAAGAAAGAAAGAAAGAAAGAAAGAAAGAAAGAGAAAAGGTAGATTACTTCAGTTAGTACTATTTTTATTTCTTCATAACATCTACTCCATCAATATTTATACAATTCCAAAAGATACTGTCACAGGATGAAAGGTGGGGGTGGTCCTTAGGTATTCCTTGATAAAGAATTACATTTTTGCACACAGTTCAATTAGAATTAAAGTGGTCTTTTATTTAGTGCTAGAGAAAGAGACCAAGATTGCAGTAGGCCAGGCTTAAAATCAGCCACAGGGGATAGTTTTCCTTCCATGTGTCATATTGGGGAAGTTAAATAAGGAGAATCTTGCCTCAGCCCTTGCTAAAAGTTGCTCTCTCACTCTTTCCCATGACAATCCACCACATGCAAAAACCTCTTAGAGTTGGTGACACCACGGTTCATTGGCTCAGTAGTACCCCTAGATGATCATACCTGGAGTTAGACTCAGAATAATATAACAGTCCCGTAATGACAGATGCAATTGGCTATCTATACAACTTCTGACTGGAGTGCACATGAAGCTTGGGGAAGCATTATTCCTTGAGAGCTTTGTCCCCCTTCTTTTATGGCAAATTCATATAATCATGTCATGTGATCAGCATGAACACAATATTGGCTCATCATTCCTTAGTACTGCAAATGGGTTACTATAGTGAGATACAGGTATAAGGTTTAAACTATTTAACCTAAAAATTCTAGTCCTTGTTATACTCTAAACAACTAAAGTGTATAGAATCTGGCTTTGTCATCTGTCTGCTATTAGTTATGCATTTTAAAACTGAAATACAAACACCTTATGTACAACTTATCTCACAAGCACTCTTTTCAAATTAATTAAGTGTCACCTTAAGTCCTTGACTACAACTGAAATTAACTTGGTAGCTTTTATGTAAATTCATTTGTGGTCATTTTTTATGAAATCACTCCATTTATTTATTTATTTAATTTGTGTGGGGCAATGAGGGTTAAGTGACTTGCCCAGGGTCACAGAGCTAGTAAGTGTCAAGGGTCTGAGGCTGGATTTGAACTCAGGTCCTCCTGATTCCAGGGCTGGTGCTCTATCTACTGCGCCACCTAGCTGTCCCTCTCCCTATAATCTTTTTGATTTTTGCCTTTGCCTCTTTAACCTCTTGTTAAAGTCTGTCCCATGTAGGCTCAAGGCTTCAACCTCATAGCAGCTATAGCCCATGCATATGCACCTCCTCACCCTCTGAACCAGGCTCCTCTTCCCCCAGTGATTTCTTCGACCCTGTTCAGTTTGACACAGTTACAGAAGAAGAATCTTCATCCCTTTTCCCCTTAAATATTAGAGAAAGGGGGAAAAGATGTAGGTTTAGCCTAACTCAGAGGTTTTCTGCTTGAGAAGCTAAACTGAAGGACGGACACATGTAAGAAGTAGGGGAAGATAAACTGTGCCTGGGACAAAGATAGCTCCAGAAATCAGGATCACAACCCCTCATTCAAGCCTCTCCCACTCCACCCCTCATTCAAGCTTTCCCCACCCCTCCAATTGATGGATTGATTGACAAGGTTAAGAATAGTGAACAGTTGTCCCAAGGGACATATGGCTTGCACCAGATAGTAAGAATCACTCTACTTTGCTTCCAGACTACTCCCAAAACAATTTGTGGGCTACTATTAAAGAATTAAAGGTACTGTGGTATAGTGGATAAAGAGTCAAGTTTGGATTAAGGAGATGTGATCTCAAATCCTACTCTGGACATATACTAGTAATGTCACAGCACTGACAAGTCATTTATATAACTCAACCAAAGTGATATTTATATACTACTTCAAAGTTTGCAAAGCACTTATAAACTTTTTTATTTTGATGAAGGGATTTTAAAGCCTATACAAAATATGCTGCCACAGGACAGTACTTAAGGATAAAAAAAATCATGTTAAGACAATATTATTCTAAACTGAGGTAAAGAAATCAAAGTACTTTTTAGGTTACATCAATCTCCTCCAGCAAGTCATGATATTCATCAACAAAGAATTAAATGGGGACAGCTAGGTGGCATAGTGGATAAAGCACCGGCCCTGTATTCAGGAGGACCTGAGTTCAAATCCAGCCAGAGACACTTGACACATACTAGCTGTGTAACCCTGGGCAAGTCACTTAACCTTCGCTGCCCTAACAGAAAAAAACAAAAAAAATGAAGCTTTCCTGTGTTAGATGCCTTTTCAGTTCCTTTGCAATTCTGAATCTAAAATCCCATGAATTAAAGTGGTGATTCTCATGATTTATAAGCACTTTCCATAATCTAAGCCTTACATTTTAAGGTTATTGATAATTGTTCTGATAAAGCACCAAGATTCTGAAGAGTTAAACTGGGATTTGGGTTTGATGCTTGACCTGGAGTCAGGAAGACTTGAGTTCAAATTCAGTTTCAGCCTTTTACTACTTGTGTGATTCTGAACAAATTCCATAACCTCTATCTTCCTCAGTTTCATCATCTGTGAAATGGGGACTCATATGGCGACTGTAAGGGGGTAAAATTCTAGCTATACTGTCCAAAATATCTAATGAGTAGTCACCAATAAATTATAAGCTTTAGCAAGAGTTTAGACTTTTAAGCATTTATTAAGGAGAATAAGAATTTGGTGAAGAGAGAGATAAAGGCCTAGATTCATTTATCTATCTCAGGGGGGCTACAGTTCTCCTGCTCCACTCTCCATGAGAGTCCTGGCGAAAGAGAGTGAGAGAGCCAGCCTCGCCCCTTCTTCCTCCCACAAGCAAACGTCACTTCCTGACGCCAAAGAAAAGCCACATGGCTTACCTTCAGATGCCTTCTCCTCATGGCAGAGCTTTTAGCCGGTGGCGTCATTCCAAACGTTACAGGACCAAATGAGATGATATATATAAATGGCTTTGCAAACCCTAAGTCCCTACATAAATGCTAGCTGCTATTATAATAATTATGATTCTAGAAATATCAATTACCAATCCACTAAAAACTTGCTTTAATACTATAGCTCATGTTCTCATGTTAGGACACTATTACTTTCTTTTTTGGGGGGTGGGGGGTGGGGGAAGGGGAGACAACGACAGTATTACTTTCAAATAAAAAGTAAATGACAATCTCCTCTTTGAATTAAAAAAAAAGATTTGTGTCAAATCAGTTATTATAGCACATGACAGCTTTTAAAAAAGACAGCATATACAGCTCTACAGTTATTCAACATGGACACAAGGGACAAAACCAAAGATGGCAAATAATGACATGAAAATGAAATAATTATGCTATTATTTTTCTTCAGGGCTTTTCAATATAAACTTTTCTTAATTGATTTTTAAAAACCCCTTCAAGTCAACAAGGAAGTTATTGAGGAACTTGCCAATGACAGACCACATAAATGGCCAAAAAGTATGTCCTGAAACTTCTTACATTTCTTTTTCTTTTTAAGTGAGGCAATTGGGGTTAAGTGACTTGCCCAGGGTCACACAGCTAGTAAGTGTTAAGTGTTGGAGGCCGGATTTGAACTCAGGTACTCCTGACTCCAGGGTCGGTGCTTTATTCACTGCGCCACCTAGCCGCCCCTACTTCTTACATTTCTTATCCAAAGGTGTTGAGAATGTAGAATCAGGAGAAATGTGTTCTTCCTGAAGTGACAGTGCTTCTTAGAATGCAAAAGATCACAAATTATTTGTTATAAAGTTTGGTTATTTGGTCAATACATATTTATTAAGTGCCTATTACATGGCCAGAACAGTACAAAGCACTGGGAAAGGCAACACACAGTACCCGATCTCAAGGGCTCTAATGAGGGAGGCAACATGCAAGTGACTATGTACAAACAAGACTAACAACAGGATAAAATGGAAGTAATCAACAAAGAAAAGGCACTAGAGTTAAGGAGAATCAGGAAAGGCTTCCTGTAGAAGGTGGGATTTTAGCTACCCCTATCCTATAGGTAATTAATTCAAGGGCAACTGGAGGATGTATGAGCAAAGTTATGGACTCAAATTCCTTAGTTCCTTTGGTCTGGTGGTTCCTTGCAGCTATACCTCTCTTTTCCTGCTTGTTAGAAGAGGTGCTAGTGGGAGTTAACAAACATTAGTCAGACTAAAGGCATGAAGGAGAAAACAAACCAAAAGTGGATGGACAGGTGAAATGCAAGGAGATAGATGGGAAGAAATAATTTATTTAGAGATATATCAGAAAGCTGGAAATTTTTAAGAGCAAATATCTGGCAAATCTAATGTCATCTTGGCAAGTCTGATGTCAGAGGAAGGAACTCATCATCAGGCCAACCCCCTTATTTGGTCTCCTAGTCACACAAGGCAAGCATGTCTAAGTAACAAAATTAAAATTTTCATCTGAAATAGTTTTTAACTGTGTGCTTTGTGTTTATGTGCACCCTTCTCAAATAAGAAACCACACTGACAGGATCAAACTATTTCTCCTATTTTACTGATCACTGAACAATGACTGTTTTTACAGGTTACTTTCTATTATCTTAAATATCATTATTTAATGCTATCATAAAAGACAGTAAAATAAAATGACCATAGAAATCAGAAATTACATAGAAATATTAACAAATATACCTATAAAAATAAAATACTGTCAAGATGTAGGATGAAGAGGACTGGACCAAGGGCACAGATACTTGGGTTCTAGTCCTGATTTTCTCATGAACCTGCTGCATCATCTTGGACAAATGACTCCTTTCTTTGGCTTCTGAGTCCTCATTTACCAAGGGGGGAAGTTGGACTATATAATCCATAGTTCCTTCTAGCCCTAAAACCTTTGAGACTAAGGTAATATCTGTCCTTACAAAGACTGAATAGAGCAAGTCTTCTTTCCCTTAAGAGCTTTTGTTGTTTTTCAGTTGTGTCTGACTCTTTGTGACCCCATTTGGGGTTTTCTTGGTAAAGATAATAAGATGGTTTGCTGTTTTCTTCTCCAACTCATTTTACAGATGAAAAACTGAGGCCAGAAGGGTGAAGTGACTTGCCCAGGGTCACACAGCTAGTGTCTGAAGCCAAATTTGAACTCAGGAAGATGAGTTTTCCTGACTTTAGATCTGACACTCTATCCACCGTACCACCTAGATGCCTTAAGTTACTAATCTGCTTTAAAACACAGAACTACTAGGCCCATATCCCAAAGAAATCCTAATGTAAAGAATTGTTATTTGAGGTTTTTATGCCTTAGCGCGCACTGGCCTGTGGCTCCGAAAACCGCAGGGTGCTCCACCCATTGGTTGTAGCCGTTGCCAGGGCTCTGGCACCTCACGTCATATCACCACTCGCCGATGCCTACATGGGCCTGGCAAAATTATAATGATTGGAAGCCTAGTGAGGGCACTCATGTGACTGTCAGAGCGGCCATCCCATTGGCCAGGGCTGTGTGGGGTGTTTCTAGGTTTGGGGAAGGAGAATTGGGCATTCTAGGTGGAAGCTGGAAAGTGACAGGCGTTCTGCTGTGTATTTTCAGCTGATTCCTAGGCGGTGGTATTTTTTCAGGTATTATAATTTCCCTTTCCCCATTTCATTTCCTTTCCCTTGATCCTACTGATCCTGTTTGTGGTTTTGTGTTGTTTTTTTCCAAGTTCGTTCTTGTTAAAATAAATCTTGTTCTGTTTTGAGGGAGGCTGCCAGTCTCCTTCCTTGCCCCAATATTGCGGCGAGCTGCTTAGCTAGCACTCCCCAATTAAAAATTGGTCCCCACACTAAAAAGGGAGGAAAGACCTATTTGCACAAAAATATTTATAGCAGCTCTTTTTGTGGTGGCTACAAAGTAGAAATCAGAGGGAAGCCCATCAACTGGGAAAAGACTAAACAAATTGTGGTATATGATTGTAACAGAATATTATTGTGCTATAAGAAATGACAAGCAGGATGATTTCAGAAAAACCTAGAAAGACTTACATGAAGTGATGCAAAGTAGAGTAAGCTGAACCAGAAGAACATTGTACACAGTAATAGCAATACTGTTCAATGAAGAACTGTGAATGACTTATTCTCAGCAATACAATGATCCAAGTCAACCCCAAAGGACTAATGATAAAGTATACTAACTGCCTCCAGAGAAAGAACTGATATTATTTGAATATAGACTGAAAAGCATGGTATTTTTCACTTTCTGTCTTTCATTCTTTTTCTTTTATTCAAGTCTTCTTGTGCAAAATGACTAATATGGAAATGTTTTACATAATTATACATGTACAACCTATATCTGATTACTTATTGTCTTAGGAAGGGAAGAGAAAGGGAGGGAAGGAGGGATGGAATTTGGAACTTAAAACTTTTTTAAAAATGTTAAAAATTGTTTTAACATATAATTGGGGAAAAATAAAACAAAATTTAAAAAAAGATTAAAACATAGTAGATGTGTTCTGAGTCTTACAATGTCAATGCTTTTCTTCTAAAATGCTTTCCAACATGGAAGGAGAAGGACTCCATCATTTTTATGTCAGGCTGCTGGTTTTATAAGTGGTTTTATACGAGTATGTATTCTTAAAGCTCTTGGTTCTAATTTTGCTTTAAGTTATATTAGACATATACAGATCACCTGAAACTTCCATTGACTAATGTTTTTGTTTGTTTGTTTGTTTGTTTAATGGGCATGTGGACAACTCAAAACATAATTTGACGGGGCAGCTAGGTGGCACAGTGGGTAGAGCACCAGCCCTGGATTCAGGAGGACCTGAGTTCAAATCCGACCTCAGACACTTAACACTTACTAGCTGTGTGACTCTGGGCAAGTCACTTAACCCCAATTGCCTCACAAAAAAATAAATAAATAAAAACATAATTTGAGAATGTTTTTGATAAAGCCTACCTTTAATTTAGCTGATGACTCAAGTAGCTGAAATAAATTTACCACTAGCTTATCTACCATAATCACTCTCACTCCCCCTTTATAACATTCCTGTATGTGACCCTACTTGTTCAGCACCAATAAGATACTTAATTCATTGTTATCACCTTTGGCCTCTTAGCTTGCTGCAAAAAAGCACCAGACTAAAGGAACTGAGTTTGAGTCCATAACTATGCTCATACCTCCTCCTCCACTTGCCCTTTAATTAATTATCTATAGGATAGGGGTAAGGACATTTGCCTTCCTTCCAAGGGTCAATTGTCAATAATATTAAAATCCAGAAAAACTTTCATAATTCCAAGTGTCTATTAGCAACAAATGATCAAGCTGCTTTATTGCCTGATATTAAGATTCTATACATATTTTTTTAAAACATTACATAGTGAAACAGAAACCCAATTCTGGCAAAAGCTATGTTCAAAAAGAGTTACAACTTGTGTTCCCTTTTGTTTCTCTGAGCATCCTAAAGAATATCACATGCTACTTGAAGAAGTATTGTGGCTTCAGGGTAAGACAAAACAGAATAGTTTCAGGAGTTTTCAAAGAAGCTAGAAATGATTCTATACACCAATATTATCAGAGGGATACCACAAAATCATAGCAAAAACCACAGTAGAGATTTCCTGGGGCTTTGGTTTAACTACAACATGGTTTCCAAATTTCTAATGAGCAATGCCAACAAATGATATTAAATTAACTACATCATCAAAAGGTGAATAGAATCAATTTATAGAATGTTTAAAATGAAATCCTACCAACAGCATCCATAGTCAAATGGCAATGCCTTTCTACTACTCCATTTCCCTGCCTCAAGTATCTCCCTACTCCTACACAAGCACTTTTCCATACAGCTGTCAAACTAATTTCAATTTCATTCCACTCTTCAATAAACTCCAGTGACTCCCTATTGTCTACAGGATCAAATATAAAGTCCTCTGTTTAGTTTTTTAAAGTATTTCACAACCTGGCCCCAACCTATTTTCCCCCTTCGGTTCTCCTTTTCTCCTTCTCCTGTACTCTGTGGTCTGGTCAAACTGGATTTCTCTTAGGTCCTCACACATGGAACTCCATATCCCATCTATATGCCTTTATACTAGCTATCCTTCCAGCTTGGAAAGCACTGCCTCTTCATCTCCACCTCAAAGATTGAACTTCAAGATGGAATTTAAGTATCATATTTGACAAACAGCCTTTCTTGATCCCCACTTGCTAGCGCTTTCCTTCCCTAAATGTTGTTGTTCATTCATTTCAGTCATGTTTGACTCTTCATGACCCCATTTGGGTTTTTCTTGGCAGAGATACTAAAGTGCTTTGTTATTTTCTTCTCCAGGTAATTTTACAGTTGAGGAAACTGAGGTTAAGTGACTTGCTCAGGATCACAGAGCTAGTAAGCTAGTAAGGCTGGACTAGAATTCAGGTCTTCCTGACTCCAGGGCCAGTGCTCTATCTACTGTGCCACCTACCTGCCCCATTCCTTAAATACTTTGTTATTTACATTTATTATTTATTTGTGTGTTTGTTGTCACCCTGTTAGAATGTAAACTCTTCATTCTTTGTATTTGTATCCCTGGTAGTGACTTGAATACATAGGAGGCACTTAATAAATGCATAATGACTGATAAACTGGTTGGTTAACCAAAAGTCACAATAACAGGCTTTTTGGAATTAAAAAATAAATATCTCTCCTTTTTGATTTTACATGTTTCAAAATTCATTTGCCAAATTACAGAGATTCATCTACAGGTCTAATAAACTGAATGAAAGCTAACATATGGACATCATCACTGCTCTTCCAAATAGTCTTTCTTGCAAAAATCTGTTTTTGTGAGGCTTATCACTAAGTTATACCTTCATGAACCATACCATAAGCTATCAATATAATGCTTGAAACAAAACAAAATAAAACAAAACCTTACCTAACACAGACCCCAAGCTATAAAACTAATTATAGTCCAATCAAATCCAGGCACTGTGCTAAGTGCTATGGATACAAAGAAAAGCAAAAATAGCCCCTTGCCTTCAAGGAGCTAATAGTCTCACGGGGGGAGGCAAAATGTAAACAATTATATACAAACAAAATATATACACGATAAACTGAGATAATCACAGATGGCTCCTTGTTGAAAGAGTTTAGCTGAGACTTCGGAGGGCCCCTAGACCCAGGACCTCTGCGGGCAGCCCCATCTTCCCCCTCACTGGTCAACTTCTTCTTCCGGCGCCAGAGCAGATCCGGGCCAGCTGAAGAATCCGGCATGGCCACATGCCAGCGGCAGGACCGGCGGCAGCCAAGCAGACACAGGGAGGAAAGGGTGCTGAGGGGCCCGTCTGAGCTCGCTGCGCTCCCACCAGTGCGCGCTGCTGCTCGCGGGCCCGCTCGCTGTGTGCACGTTCTATGACGTGGGCTCTGGCCACGAGACCTTCTCCAGCACCATGCAGAGGCTCAAGGAAAAAGGACCGAGGCCACCTGGTCCCGATCTGGCCCCGGCCTCGGACCCCACCCCTGGCGCCTGAGGCCAAGGCCAAGGCCAAGGCCAAGCCGGCCGACAGCCCGTCTGCGGGCGCAGCGGAACTGGGCTACCAAGTGCTGATGACGTTCACCAAGGCTGATCACAGCCCTGTGCTGCAAACCAAGAGGCGCACAGCCCTGCGCTTGCTGCTGCGCCTCACCAAGCTGGATGAGCATGAGGTACTCACCATGCACTTTGTCAGGGAGGAGGCCAGCAAGGAGATCGCCAAGAACCTGCTCTGAGAGCTGCTGCCCGGGGTGCCCTTCAAGTACAAGATCATCTTCCATGATGTCGGCATCCTGATGAAGAAGCTGTACCCTGTAGTGGAGGCCATGCAGAAGCACTTCAGCGCAGGCTCTGCCTGGGCCAGGTTGTTCAGGGCATAGGCGTCCCACTCGATGTTGTTTGGGGGTGCCCCCCCCAAGCCCTGCTTACTCCCAGGAGCTGGGGAGCAGCAGCCTGAGGTACCTCACTGGCATGGCCCAAGTACCCAAGAGGCTTCCTGATCATGCTGGTTGGTCACCATAATTTGGCTCTGAGCAGCTTTCTCCTGCCACTAGACGAAGACTGGGCACTCCCCATTGGAGGAGAGCTGATGCACCCAGTATCATTGTACCCCCTGGTCGTCCTCCTGTCCAGACACACTTCCAACCCTGAAGGCTGCCTGAGAGAGGCAGCTTCTCTGGGACTGAGCCAAAGGCGGCTGTTAGTCAAGCTCACACAGATGACTACCATGATGGTGACTGTGCTCTTCCATGCTTGGTAAAAAAAGGCAGCCTAGTGGCTCATCTTCAGACCTTGTAAGTAGCCGTCCTGCCCCAAGAGGCCAGTCCCCATGCTGGTCTCCATTGTGGTACCTTCAGATAGGAAGCACGGACTTGATCTGTTGTGTAGATTGTCCCCAGGGTGAGGGGGAAGGGAGGCATGCCAGAGATCTCTTCCACCGTGTGTTTGCCCGAGGGAAGCCTATCGCCTGCCGTGGCTGGCGGGCACACTGTTCAATACCGTCCATTCTGAGCATCATAGTTTTTAACTGCACATGAGTTCTGGTACAGGGCTTAATAAATTCAGTGGAAGGAAAAAAAAAAAAAGAGTTTAGCTGAGACTTGACAAAAGTTAGGGAAGTCAAGAGACAGAGCTGAGATGGGAGAGTATTCCAGGCAAGGGGAGCAGCCAGTGAAAATGAATGGAGTGGAAAGATGGAGTGTCCTAAGAAAGTTAGGAAGGGAGTGGAGGTTGGGAGAGTGTTCCAAGCATGAGGAACTGACAGAGAAAATGCCTGGACCTGAGAGATAAGAGTGTTTTATCAGTGAAATAGCCAGGAGGCCAGTGTCACTTGATCAAAGAGTACATGTCAGGGAGTAATACCTAAGTAAGAAGAATAGAAGATAGGAAAGGGCTAGGTTATGAAAGCCTTTGAATACCAAAGCACTTCATATTTGTTCCTGGAAGCAATAGGGAGCTACTGGAGTTTACTGGGGAGGAAGGTTGGGGGGAACATAATCAGACCTGGGCTTTAGGAGAGTCACTGGTGGCTGAATAGAGGATGGTTTGTATTGGGGAGAGACTTGAGGCAGGCAAACTATTACAATTGTTCAGGCATGAGGCCATGAAGGTCTGTACTAGAGTAGTGGCAGTGTCAGAGGAGAGAAGGGGACCATATGAAAAGGGGTAGAGTACAGGGGGAGAAGGAACAACTAGAACTTTCCAGAAGTGGAAAAGAATGCTTTAGGAGATAGTGAGGCTCCCAACTCCCACTGAAGATCTTCAAGCAAAAGTTGAATGAACACTTGGGTTATGTTGTACAAGGAATTCATTTTAAAGTATGAAATGGGGTAGGTGGCTAATCCTTTCCTGATTCTGAAATCTGGTGATTTCCCTAGGCCTAGAGCAATGGTCAACTCTTCTTTAACCATCCTCTTTTCCCTAATATAGCTTTTTAACATTCATTTTTATTGAACTTAGCTTTCTTAGCCTATTCTGAGCTTTGTTACTAACAGGATTATCATAGGACTATGTCAAATGTTCATATTGAATGAATAAAGGATTTATTAAGTGTTTACTATGTAAAGCACTGTGTACTAAGTGCTGAGGATACAAATAGAAAAGTAAGACAATCCCAGCTCTCAAGAAGTTCACACTCCAATAGGGGAGACAACACATATGAAGGTTTCAGTTTCAAGTCAGATAGAAAGGTCCCATGGTCCTTAGGGTATAGCAGGCAAAACATATGGCAACATTTCCTTTAAAATGTAATTTCCATTGATGAAATCATATCAGTTTCTGATGGTGAACTATTTGATTCTGAGATGGAAATACTGCTATTCTAAAAGCTACAGAGTTCCAGATCCTAAGATATCTCCAACAGAGTATGAGAGGATATGATGGGCAAGGAGGGAACTCAGGTCAACTATCTCTTCATTTCTTGCCTGCACTCTTTTTGACTTTGTATCTCTCCATCATTCCCCCAGGAACCTTATTATTGGAAAAAAATCATCATTCTACAAGAATGAATCAGTACTGGTAGCGATACCTCATCAATATCTTCTACCCCTTTGGCTAGAAGAATTCAGCCTTGAGTTCCAAAACATACATTGAAAGAAGGGGCCCAGGCCAATCATCTCTTCACTTCCCAAGCTGATCCACTCCTTGTTCTTTTTCTTTTTTTTTTTTTTTTTTGCAGGGCAATGAGGGTTTAGTGACTTGCCCAGGGTCACACAGCTAGTAAGTGTCAAGTGTCTGAGGCTGGATTTGAATTCAGGTCCTCCTGAATCCAGGGCCAGTGCTTTATCCACTGTACCACCTAGCTGCCCTTGATCCACTCCTGAATACCTACTCTACAGTAGGTCACAAAACCCATTTTATAGTTTCTTTTTTCTCTCTGTTGTCTCTCACCATTTGACTGTAAACTTCTTGAGAGCAGAGGTGCTTTTCTTTTTCATATCTGTAAACCCAGTACTTAGCACAGTGCCTGACAAATATAAAGTGCTTAATAAATATTTATTGAATAAATAACTGGTGGTTAGACATGCCTGTCACATACAGCTTCCAGCCTCTTATGTAGGGTATCCCCTTGCCTTCACTATCCTGGCCTGCCTGACACATCATTAGCAGTTGATGGGACCAGCTTATTCCTTTTCAACAGGAGCTGCCTCCTTAGACAATGGCTGTGAGTCTTAGGATGGAAGCCAGGACTGCTGGTCCTTGGGAAGTACTGCCAACCCATAGGGTGTCTGTATGTACATATTCTGTACATGGCTTCAAAACTTTTATAAAATTAATTTTGTTTAATGACACTGGTTGAGAGTGTCCCAATACTTCTCTGATAATGGAAAACTATGATTTGAATTCACTACTTTATCAGAACACTGTAGATTTTATGCTAACTCAGGGTAATTGAATTTTCTTAGAAACTTAAACAAAAAAAGACAAAAGCTCTTTGAGGGTAGGGATTATGTTTCTTTTTCATACTTGTATCCCCAGTGCTTAGCAAAGTGCCTGATATATAGAAGGCACCTTAATAATTATTTTATTTACTGACTGGGTAAAGATCTAAGTTGGCTGGTGAGGTGCTTTTGTATTCACATTGTTTCTGTAGACAACTTTCCCTTTTCTTCTTCATCAATATTGTGTACTTCTTTTGATACTTCAGAATTTTATTGTTAAGAGCTTCTCATCCCTCCTGAACTGATTTTCCTTGTAGAGTTTTAGTTCATGATAGCCCAAATATACTGCTATTACAATATTTAATATAAACACTATGCATAATTTTATTCATTCATACTCCTGATGTATAGATGCAATATGCCCCTCATTTCTGTATAGTGGACCATGTCAGTGTTGTAGGCAGCATATTACAAGCTTCAAAAGAGTAGGAATGATGTCTAACACTCCCTTCTCTGCCTATGACTAAATGGTATCTATTCATGGAGCACTACAGTCTCTGAAGAATTGAAGCTGTAAAACAGTATAACTCAGAGGGCAATGGAGAGGCAAAGAATGGGCAATGAGAAATAAATAAGGCACTATAAGGGTAAAGGATATCATCAAAACATGATAAAAGATGGATGACTCATGTGGCAAAAGAGTTAACAATGACTTAACAAACATATCTACTAGCTCTTCTACTATCCGAGGATATAGTCTATCTGGGCTAGGTAAGCTTGAATTCTCTAGGGTTGCCAGGTGCTCCCTTATGATCACTTATTTATTTCGTTGCATTGCTCTCATTTCTTTCCCAAAACTTTCCTCTACCACTCATCTGATTTTTAAAATCATCTTTGGTTCTTTTAAAAATCTTCTTCTTTACCTCTTTTAGGAATTTTTGTTCAGCTTTGTGTTCAATCTGCATTTTTTCCTCTTTGAGGGTTTTACCTATAGATGTTTTCAAGTCATTGTTTTCTGAGTTTCCGTCTTGAGCTTCTCTGTCATCACAGTAGCTTTTTATGGTCATGTTCTTTGTTGTTGTTTGCTCATTTTTCCAGCCTATTTCTTGGCTTTGGATTTTTTGTTACAGTTGGGCTCTGTTCAACTATAGGGATGTGTGAAGGCAGGGATTTCTGTCCCGAGTTTCTATCTTTTATAGTTAGGTAGCATTTTCTGTTCCATTTTACAGCTCAGTGGGTACCTCTAAGATTTTGGTACTTCCAACATGGTATGATCTAGGGAGAAGTTTGATCACTGCCCTCTTAGACTGCACTCTAGTACTTACAGTTAGGGTCACTGCTCCCTCATGACTATAACCACTCCTCTCCATTCTGGAACTGTGACCCAGAACTGGGTAATGGGTGTGCCAAATAAAACCTAATACTGTGCCCAGTACTAGTCCAAAAGTCCCTTGGGATCTTCTTCTGACCACCCAACAGCCAAGACTGCTTCTGTTGTGCCCATGCTCCTAGCCAACCTCCAACCCAGTGTCCACAGACTTCTCCTTCTGTCTTCCTAAACTTCCCTAGTTTGGAAAAATGACTTTGTGGTTTTTGTTGGCTTTCTTGCTTAGAATTCAGTTTGGCACATTTTTTAAGTTGTTGTAAAAGGGTGTATTGGGAGAGCTCAGAAAAAATGCTGGCTTCACTTTGCCATCTTGGCTCTGACTCCCTGTTATTATCTTTTATCCATTATTATCTTTACTATTTCAAGAAAAAGTTAGGAAGGCCCTGAGCACAATACCTGCAGTAGACTTGCGTGAGATGACTTAGACAAGAGTCACATAAAGATGAGTTGAAATCTGAATCCTTTGTGGAAATATCTGTATCAGTAAGACCACAGTCAAATCTGCAAATCCATTACCCCAAAATACAAAATACACAATAGTTGAAAGGAAGGAGAGCAGTATTAATAAAAAAAAATCCACTTGATGATTTTAAGTTATCTTTTGATGGTGAAACAGTCAGTGGAACTTTAACAATCAGCATCCTGACACATAAAATTGAATGTGAAGTAGAAATGGGGAAGTTTTAGATCCCTTACATTCTATATGTTCTTAGACAAATGATTTCACCTTTACTTCCTCACCTTTAAAGCAAAAAGATTAATCTGTTTTATTAGTTTCACTGCTTAACAAGAATGTGATATATAGTCTACTGAGGAATACACTTGCATCAAGAGCAGGGCTTCTAGAAGAAAGTAATTTTATTGCAATGAAAGCCAAAACTATACTTGTGTCATCTGACATCCAGACTTCTATAAGACCCATCTACCAATATTTACACATACAAACAATTCTAGAATTTCTTCTCTATAGCAAAAATATCTTGAAAAGCATTCATGGGGATGAGCAGGAAAACAGTGGATTTGTAGGGTATCACAAGAGTACAATCATAAGAAAAAAAAGGAAATCACAAGAAAACGTGAAAGCAGAGAAAGATATATAAAGAGGGGCGTGACGCATGAAACCCTGCTCCTGGCCCGATCACGAAAGCATTTCCTGGTGGTATATTCTTTACTAGAATACTATGTCCTACTCAAGGCTCATCAACAACAGATGGTCACAGGAAAGATCAGATGAAAGCCATAAAAACAATTAATTCATTGAAAAACTAGACCTGTGAAGAAAGGTTAATAGAACTAGGATTATTTTAGCCTGAAGAAAAGAAGGCTAACAACCTTTAAATCTATAAAGGCTCATTCTGTAAAGGAGTAGTCACTCTATTTTCTCTATCTTCATTAAGGCTAAAATAAAAATGAATGGGCTTCAAATACAATACAATAAATTTGGGATGGATATATGAAAGAACTTTCTCTAAGAGTTAGGGCTATTAAGAGTACTAGAAATGAGTTTCTGCAGAAATTTCCATTAAAGAGAAAAAAATAGAATCAATTCTCATCTGTTTTGAAGGGTTATACTAAAGGGATGGGAACTGACCTTTCAAATCTTTGTATAATGTTATGACTTTATGATTCTAAGACACTTCCTTAGACAATAATAATGAACAAGATGTGGAAAAAACCTTAATAGTTATCCTCATAAGCACTTTACTTTTTTAAATCACTTGTTGATAAAAAAAAAAAGAAAAGAAAAATTGACAAAAACAAGGTGTTTTGGGTTCCAAATACTTTTCTATCATTCTTCAGTTATATCTGAAGACTTTGGGGGGAAAGTTCACAAGTCTCAGGAGGTAGGACAGACAGTGATCTGAATGACCAGATTCCTGGCTGGGCAGTGCAACAACAGCTGAACTAAAATAAATTCAATCTTGGTCACAAAGAATAGTTTCTTAGTTTTCCAAGAAAGAATGACCTGTAGGGAGGTACAAGAAAGAAGCAGTAGTTGCTCCAGCCAAGAAAAAAAAAGGTTGAAATGCTCTAGATTTAGAAAAACTGACAGTTTGCCAATCTACAATCAACAGGATATTATGGAACATAAAAAGCAAATTCAGGTGCAAAAGGGAGAAGGGAAAAAACAATCATAGAATTTTAGAACTAAAAAGGGGTGAGATAAACATGACTCAACTCTTCAACTAAAGTGAATACCTCATCTATTTGGTAAAGAAAAGGAGATTCTACATAAAAGGCTTTAGGTAGTCACCAAAGGAAAAAAAAATGTGAATATCTTATTGGTTTCTAGGGGAGGTAAGCTTGTAGAAGTTTTGTTGCCTTTAATTTTACCCAAAGAGATTATAATTATAGTTTAATAAAACAACTATTTAATAAAAGTTTCACCAATTCTGTATTATTCTTAGTAATGGAAAAATGCCTCAGCATGGATTAAATCAAATCCAGGAGACCATCAACCAAATATGCAAATGAAGTCCAGGTAACTGCATTTTAAAAAATTTCCATTAAAGACCCAATAATGTAACAAACATTGTAACAGATGAATTTCAAAACCAAAACACTGCATAGTGCAATTACTGCAAAAGAAACATCTGAACGACAGAATTAGAAAAGATTATGGTGAAGAAAAAATCCCACAAGTGTACAAATACTCTGGCATGGTATTGTGATGATGGCTTAGCACCTAAGAATGATAAATGTAAGTGTCATTTCTTCTTCTATCTGTACTTAAGTTAAAAAGTCAATGAGCGGGGGCGGCTAGGTGGCGAAGTGGATAAAGCACTGGCCCTGGATTCAGGAGCACCTGAGTTCAAATCCTGCCTCAGACACTTGACACTTACTAGCTGTGTGACCCTAGGCAAGTCACTTAACCCCCTTGCCCCGCACAAAAAAAAAAAAAAACACAAACAAAAGTTAATGAGTAATGAATAGAGCAGAAAAGCAAGTCCTTGTAAATAAACAATCAAGACACTCTATCTTGTAGGTGGAGTGACTGACCACACAACTGTTCTGCAAACTCTGTTCAAATGAAAATGTTAGTCTGCTACATAGATGCCATTTTTATGCACAGACAATGAATGCATCTATATGTTAGCAATACTTAGTACCAGCAATGGATTAAAGAAGTTCAGATTGAAAGCCAATTTATTGAATAACATCTGAAGTAAAGTTCATCACCTTAGTGTAATAATTTGCATCACATATTGAGATGAGAGACGGGGAAGGAAGAAGAAAGGTTAAAGTATTGAGTTTGTTTCGGGAGTTTGTTTGGCATAATGGAAACCATTATGCCAACAAGCCAGTCAGAATGAAGAAAAAAGTTGTGAAATACTACAGGTAAATATTATGAAAGGAAAGGCTTTAAAGTCCTTTGAGAACAGTGATCCATGTCTTATTCATCTTTATAAACTCTATCCATCCCACACCTGGCTCATTGGGAGTACCACCATAAAAACAAAGGTCACAGAAAAGTATTTCCAGGATTTCAATTAAGAAGAATGAATAAGATCAAACTTATCAGAGAAGTAAAGTGTAAAAAGAACTGAAAACTGGCCTAAAATTTCTCCCTGTGAACATGAGTTTTGAATGTTGCTACCTGTTTCTTTTTCATGAAGTGAAGAAGAAGGCTGGGGATGGATGAAATGAAGTGCAATCACTACAGACGATTAAAGTGAATGGTTGCTCTAGAGCAGGGATTCATAACTATTTTTTGTATCATGGACCCCTGTGGCAGTCTGGTGAAGGCTATGGACTCCTCAGAATGATTTTAAAAGCATAAAATAAAATACATAGGATTACAAAAGAAACTACTACTAATAATTAATGACAGCTAACGTTTATATAGAGCTTACTATGTGCCAAGCACTGTGCCAAGTGTTTTGAAAATATTATCTCATTTGATCTTCACAACAACCCTAAGAGGTAGATACTATTATCTTCATTTTATAGATGGGGAAAGTGAGATAGATAGCAATTGACTAGGGTCACATAGTTCGTAAGTGTTTGAGACCAAAACTGAATTCAGGTCTTCTTGACTTCAGGTCCATTATATTGAAACAGTTACACACACACACACACACACACACACACACACACACACACACACACACACACACACACACACACACACACACAAAGACATGCACACATATTTAGCAAGCAGACTCCTGGTTAAGAACCCCGGATGATTGTAATAGTTAAGGGTTTCCGAAGAAAGAGGGAAGGCAAGAGGGAATTAGATGAACAGTAAGAAAAGCAACAGCTAAAAATTAGATAAGTATATGGGAAAGTGTTTTGTGATCATCTCTTTCCTCAAACATTGAGAAATACTCTTTTGTAAAATACTACTAAATGTTATATGAAGGCAAATGATTCTTGGCAAAAAGGCATCATGTTAATAAAAGGTGTTATCACAGTAATGTGGATGCTGCCAAGGCAATAGTGAAGCCATATTGCTCAAATGGAAGAGGAGAGGAAGTGAAATCTACACTATTTTATAATTTCCTATTAGCCAGTATTTATTTACTTCCATTTAACAAGTAATTGCTTCTTTCCTACATAATATTAAGTAATAACACCTGTTCATGTTCCTCATTCTGTTACTACTTTAGTAACTATTTATCCTCTATCATCTCAGCACTGATTAAAACACAAAATGTCTTTAGGAAATGTTATATCTTAATTTATGGCTTAATTTAGTCATCATTCAAACACTGATAATAATATGTCTCTTAAAAGAAACAGCTTTTAAGTCTATTATCACTCCCCAAAATAATTAAAAAGGTCTTAAAGCTTTAATTATGGAAGACAGTAAAAGTAAGTAAATTCACAGTGAAAGAAAGAAAAAAATTCCTAAGTCTGTCTTTCAATACCTAGCACAATAGGGTGTATATTAAGAAAGCCATTAAAGTGGTACTCCCTTGTGACTCCACACTGCAGGGCATATGGTATGTTTCACCCCTCTTTTTATTGCTTTCGCTTCCAAACATATTTAATGTTCTTCAATGCAAAGGAAAGAAAACAATAAAGAGACAGAGACAGAGGAATAACTTCTCTACATAAAAGCAGTAACTTTCTATTTCTCTAACTCTTCTCATTCCAGAGCTACAAGTACCTTAGCTAATATTAATTTATACTTTTTCATTTTATTCCTTGGCAACCAGGCAAATATATATATCATTTCCCCCATTTTACAGATGGGAAAACTGAAGCATTAATAATAAGGTTTTTTTCTGAAAGAACTCTGGAAGTATTACAATTATATGGGATCCCTCGGTTGATTCAACAATGAACTTTGTAGGAGTTGCTTTTAAAACTATAGATTGTTACTACTACTACTACCACCTAATAACATTTATATATAGCATTATGATTTGCAAAGTGATTTACCTGTATAATTTCATTTGATATCCTAACAAGAAAGTGCTAATATTATCCTCATTTTACAGGGCCATACTGTTGGTGCTGAAGGCAAGACAACTTGAGTCTTCCTGACAACTGCACTTAAGACTCTATACCTACCAGCCTCGTCAAGACTAGAAGACTGGAAGATGATTCCCAAATAACACAAAATGGGGGGAGGGGAAGAAAAAAACAACAACACGGGGTAATGAAGTCAAACCAAGTTCCCTACCCTTTTGGAGTTACAACTCCCTATCTTAATTGGATTTATTAACTTTTTCACCAATCAATCTCCTCCCTTCTAAATATCATACAGTACATATTTATAAAATTAATTGTTTTATGACATTGGCTGAGATCAAAACAAAACTCAGATAATGTAAAACTATGATATGAAATCACTACTTTATAAGAACAAGAGCCTTCTGAAAGAAAAGTAAAATGAACATATAAACCAGAAGTCACTGTGCTAGATAATACTGTAGATTTTATGTCCATTTGAGGAAATGAAATTTCCTTAGAAACTTAAACAGAAAAAATTAAAGCAATGTCTCTTTATACAAGTATTACATAATAACATATAATTCCATTAAATGTCATAGAAAGGAAGGTTTTTTATTTTGAATAAGGCAGTTTGTATAATTTTTATTTGAGGTAAAGTTTATAAAATTTCTCTACATTGCAAATACAACTGACCACCCCATAAAGTTCAAAATGGCAAAATATACTGCAACTCAATAATGCCATTATTTTTTAAAAATAGATTTTTTTATAACTTTGGTTATTACATCACCTAGATTTCCCCCATATTCCTTCCCCTCTCAGAGAGCTGTCCCTTATAGTACAGCATGCAAAAATTCCTTGTGGGGAAAAAAACAACCATTGGCATCATATGTAACTTTCCACATCCCTGAACCTTTACCTCTGCAAAAAAACCTGGAGATCTCTTCCGATAAGTCTTTTTTGGGGTAAAATTTCACGACATCCCAATTTCAATTGTTTTATGACTTTACTCCTTCGGTATTCTGTTTACCCTGCTCTGCTAATTTCATTTTGCATCAGTTCATGTAAGTCTTTCCATGCTCCTCTGTATTCATAATTTCTTGGAACACAGTAATATTTCATTAATCTAGATAACACAATTTGTTTAATCACTGGGTATATATTTGGTTTCTAGTTCTTTGATATTAAAAGTACTGCTATAAATATTTTGGTGTATGTAGGCCTTTTTTTTTTTCTTTTTCTGGCAAAGGCCTCCTCAGGATGATACCTAGCAATGGAATCTCTGGGCTAAAGGGAATAGGTATTTTAGTCTGTTTTGTTTGTTTGTTTTTGTTTTTTTGGGGGGCAGGGGTGGTCTAATTCCAAACTGCTTTCCAGAATAGTTGTTCCATTTGATAACTCCACAGTATATAGTACCTGTCTTTATATAATTCCTCTAATAATGCCTATTCCCATCTTTTGTCACATTTGCTTAATTTGCCTTGATTTGCATTTCTCTTATTATGAGTAATATGGAGCTCTATTTTTCACATGGTTGTTACCAGCTTGCAATTCTCTATTTGAAAAATGTTCAAATTCTTTGATTATTTCCCCAGTAGGAGAATAGCTTTTGGTCATAGTTATTTGTTTTTTTAATAAAGTATTTTTTTTCCTGTTACATGTAAAGATAGTTCTCAACTTTTGTTTATACAAGCTTTCCAATTTCAGATTTTTCTCCCTCCTTCCCCTCCCTCCCCCATCCCCTAGACAGCAGGTAATCTGATATAGGTTATATATATACATAAATATATTGTCCCCGGATAGAGGACGTATCAGATATTAAACTGATAAGAACAGATACTACACTTGATCTTAGCCAAAAGGCCGAGAAATGATCATAGTTATTTGTTAACTGTATATATAACATGGATACCAAAGTCTTAACAGAAGCTTCTGATACAAAGATCTTTTTCCCAGTCCAATTCCCTTTCTAATCAATTGTGAGACACAGCCAAAAAGATAACTAGGACTAAAAAAGTACTTACCAATGCTTGAAATGGGTAAAAATATTCTTTTCTCAGCTAAAGCCTGGGAACAATGTTTGATCAGCAAATTATTAATGCCTGAAAACAAAACTGTAATAGCCAGAAATAATGTAACACATCACTACAATACAAAGAGGCTGCCAGAAATGCATTACCTGGCCTAACTTAAACTCAGTTGACTTGCAAGACTAAATTCAGAAAAGGCAGTTTTGTTTGGTGGGGTCTTTGGGTAGTAATACTGGAGTTAATAGCTTTACTGAAAATGATAACAGTCTACTTCTAATGGTGATATCAATATTTATTCCCATACTTATACTATTCTAAATAATAATTTTGTGATTTCAACCAATGTATCATTCATTTTGGGTAAACAAATAAAAGGGAAAAATATTTAGACTATAACTGTTGTAATGCAATGTAAAGGAATCTAAAGATAATCAAGTTTTTTCCTGCAAGTGGTATGTCAGTAAAAGGAAAGCAAATTAACTGCAAAAATAGTAGGGAGAAGTTGGGATGTGAAGAGAGAGAGGGGCTGAGGGAAGATTCATTCAACCAGGACAAGCTTATTAAAAATCCTCAAAAACAGGTTTATCATTACACTATGGGCCCAAGAAAACCCTTTCTGGAGTCTGATCATGGAACAAAACAGTAAAATGGGTCTTAGTGTTTTAACTTTAATTAGTCACATTAATTAATGCTAAAAACAATGTTAACAGTATATTATTTTCATCTAGTTAAATAAAGGATTACACACATTTGAGTAAATTACACAGTATTAAACATTTAAATAACTTGCAATGAAGTCATTACTGTCATTCAAACAAGTTTCCATAGTTAAAGGCTGAATGTTAAGTATGAACTGATTTGGCTATGTAAGAATATAAATCCTTTATCTTTTAGCTGAGGACAAATGAAGGAATTTGATGACTTCTGTTTATATGAGTAGTTTACAGTAGCACAGCGCCCTCATGTGCCCAAAATAATCGATACTACACAATTCCCAAATGTCAGTGAATAATCTTTTCATAGTGTATGTAAGTAAACTGATAAAGAATATTGGGTTCCTTTTCTTTATATATAATTATTTCTCTTAGAGCAAATCTTCAATGTCAGACCATTTTGCTAGACAGTATACTCTTTTCTAAATTTTAATTTTCTAAAGCAATTCTGTATATCTTCTCAATACATTTTTTGAGAATCATCAAGAAAATAAATTCCCCTTCAATATACAGAAACATTAATAGAGGACTATATAACACTATAATTATACCCTAATGTGACTATATTCATTTGCAAACAAAATTTTTTTAATAAACTTATTAGTGGGACATTGTATTAGTAATATCCACTTAAAAATATAGAGATAAAACAGTGTAACAGTGAAAAAAGCACCGGACTAGGAATCAGAAGGATCCAAGTTCCGGTTTGGGGTTTCCACCATCATCTTCCTACTGAATCTTGAGGAAGTTTCTTCATTTCTCAATAGGTTAATTTTTTCATCTATAAAATGAGAAAGTGTTATCAGAGTCTCTAAGAATTCCTTCCAGTTTAAAAATCCTGTCACTCTTAATCTGGAACTTAAATGTTAAATCATAAAAAATTATAAAACTTCATCTAGTGTGGGTTTTCACTTACAAATATATTCATACCTTACACCAATCTCTCCTTTGTTTAACACACACACACACACACATGAAAAAGAAAACTAACCAGAACATCAACTAATTCTGAAAGTTTATACAATGTTCCACACCCATAGTTCCCTAACTCTCCAATGAAGGGAATTGTTCTAGTTCTGTTTCTTGCTCTTTATGCCCCTCAAGTGATGAAAATGTTTAAAAATATTAAATATTTTTTTAGTTTTTCTATTTCTTAAATAACAATAAAAAAATTGGTCAACATGATTCTTATTAGAGTGGACATAGTTGAATTCCCAAAATATATAGGAGAAAAGATAAAGGGGAGGAAATATATAGGGGAGAAAATATCCAAAGATATGAGGGGGGACCTACTTTTACCCCACACATAAAAAGAAATATTCTGGAATGAAATACAGAATTCATTTTTTACAACTATCTTGATTTCAAATATGAACAGGAAACAAGGGGGTTGGCTTTAATTGTATTTATCTAACAATGGCTTGGTGGGGCAGTTGAACAACTCCTGGGCCTGGAGTCAGGAAGACTCCTTGAGTTCAAATCTGCCCTCAGACACCTTACTAGCTGTGTGACTGACCCAGGCCAGTTACTTAATCCTGTTTGTCTTAGTTTCCTTAACTACAAAATTAGCTAGAGAAGGACATAGTAAACCACTTCAGTATCTCAACAAGAAAACCCCCAATGGTGTCATGAGGAGTAGGACACTGCTGAAATGACTGAACAACAACAACAATTTGGAATCAAATGCCTCAAGTGTTTTTAGTTTTAAGTTGTGATTTCTACTTATTAAAAATTTCAATCATAGACTCATTTCACCAGATGATCTGATGGTTTCTTGACAAAAGGTAGATACTTTCAAACAAAGAATGGTCTGCCCTGTCTATTGCTTTTGAAATTTTTACTGAGCTGCAGTGTTTTTTATATTCTATCCATCTATGGGACTGATAAAAATTATCTGCCAGGACATGTACTGAGTAATATCCCAATCTTTACTTCAAATGAACAACAGTAAGACAGCTTGGTATAGTATAAAGTAAATAGACCTTTGGTCCCAGATTTGCTACTTAACTAGCTATGTGGCATTGGGCTCAAAGCATTTCCCACCTCTTGGCTTTACTTTCCTCAAGATGGTTGGACTCTATCTCTAAGGTCTCATTCAACTGTAAGAATCCATAAAGTAACTTCTGGAACCTTGGGAAGGGGAAGAACAAGCATTTATTAAGTGTCTGTGCTTTATAAATAGTATTTCCTTTGATCCTCACAATAACCATGTACTACTATTATCACATTTTACATTTCAGTAAACTGAGGAAAACAGAGGTTAAGTGACTTGCTTAGGGTCACAAAAGTAGTGGCTGAGGCAGGATTTGAACTCAGGTCTTCCTGATTTCAGGGCCAGTGCTAGCCATTACCTAGCTGCCACACAACAGTTGAGAAAACAGAAAAGAGGAAAGAATAAGGGAAAACACTTCATGACAACTTTAAAGATACTTAAACTTGGCCCTATACATTGGGTTTAAATCTCAATTCTACCACTATCTTGACAAGTGATAGCAATCAATCAGTCTTATAGATCTAGAGCTGCAAGTAATGTCAAAGGTCACCAAAACCCTCATTTCAGAGATGAGGAAACAGGCCCAGAGAGTTTAAATGAACAAGTAAGTGACACTCTATGGGCTTCAGATTTTTATCTGTCACCAAAAAAAAATCAAAGAATCACACATTTTCAGAGCTCATCTAGTAAACAGAATAATACAAATGATCATAGAAATGTAAGAAACAACAGCCCTTGAGTCTCACCTCAAACCGAGGTGCAGGGAGGTGTAGTGACTTGTCCAGGGTCACATAGCTAATCAAGAGTCTGAGGCAAGAAGACCTGGGTCTTCTTGACTCTGAGTCCAACACTATCCAGTACTCAATGTTGGCTTGTTATTGCAAATATAGTACGATCTTTCAAAGGAAAGGGTGCTTTAGAAACCCCTTTTACTATCATTCTTGACTTAAAAGAAGGTTACTACTTGCTCACTGTTACAATGAAGTTAAAACTAAGAGGGATTTCCAAAGAGCAGCCCAAGCCTAAGTGTGGACTGCAAGAAGGAAAAAGGGACTTGCTGTGAAACTGTATTAGATGTCACAGTAAATAGAATGGGTAAAAGGGAGAGGTCCACCTTTTTCCTCATAAAGCATCATAGGCTCCTGGGTGTAGAGCAGTAAGGGACCTTGTAAACCATTTAGTTCAAGGTCACACTGGTGTTAAGTGGCAGAGCTCTGGTCTTCTGGATCCAAATACATTATTTCCACTGCACCATAAAAAGTATCAAATATCAGACTCTCCTCTTTTCTCTTGCTGTAAAAAGAGAAGTGAAAGAGTAGAATGGAAGAGAAAGAATAGAGGAAAACACCTTATGACAAATTTAGAGTTATTCTTATAAACTAATTATTATGCAAATAACAAAGGAAATGGAATTTGCCCCTTAGGCTCTTAGCAAGCTGCCAACAAAGCCCTGTAATTACTTACTAGTTCCACATCTAGAATCTGGTAACTCACTGATCTAGTGTACTCAAGAGCACCCTTGGAGGCTGAGAGAGCTGATTTCACTTCCAAAAGTGAGCTCGAAGAGCCTAGCAGCAACTGCCATGACCCTGCCCCAAAGGCAAAGCCTATCAACAAGATCAGAAGAGTGGCTCTCCCTCATCAGAAAGGGAAATTTATTTTTCTTAAAAGGCAAATACAATAATGCAGAACCAAGCAATAAATAATGTTAACTGTATAGATACAAAATTCCAAAGAAAGGCTAGGAGACTGTTTTTTTTTTAACAAAACATCATGAATATTCACATATTCTATAAAAAGACTGTCCTTTTAAGAATCAGTCTTTTGGAAATGAATGTGCAACTGTATCAAAGAAAAAACTGTATTAACTGTACAAATGGAATTTTTTCATAACTTCCATGTGTATTTCTTTCCTTGATAAAGTCATGCTTGAATTTTATGTTTTAAAAATGTAGTAATTTAGAGCCCTTATAATCTTTATTCTCTAATGCATTGGGAAATCTATACATATATATCATACATATTAGGGATATAACATGTACTGTATGCAATATATGTTATATTGCATTTCTTCTATACTTTCACCCATCAATAAAGTCATATTGCATAAGGAAAACACTAGATTATATAGAACTCACTGTATATATGGGTATGGAGTCCCAGGCCCTAAATGTCATGCAGCCTAGTCTATATTCATATAAACATGAACAATATAACCAGAAAGAAAAATAAATTTTATTCTATTGATACATTTTACATTCCTTTACAAGAAACACGTCACATTGGAAATATTTGTATACATAACGATTTCCAAACCATAGATGGTGGGGTACAATTATCTAGAGGCAGCCAGGTAGCTGAATTGATAGAGGAGAGGAGGGCCTGTAGTCGGGAAGAACTGAATACAAATTCAGCCTCAGACATTTACTAGCTATGTGCCCTAGGGTAAGTCACAAACTGTTTACCTCAGTTTCCTCAACTTTTACATGAAGATAAAAACAGTATCAACCCCCCAGGGTTGTTGAGAGGGTTAAAAATATACTTGTGAATTACTTGTCTGGCATATCATATATACTTAATGATCCCTTCCTTCCTGTTCACCTAGGTGAATAATTATTTTCCTTACTAAAGGATTCAAGATGTGGCTTTCCTGTTAAGGTAACATCAGTTTAGAAGCATTTTTCATGCCTTAACTAAAAGGCCTTAGCTATTCAAGCTACTTACAACCCAACTGAAGAAGTAACAACCAGAAATGTAAATAGCAATATTTTAATAGGTATGACGGTGCCAAAATTGCTGAAAACAATGGTAAGAATGAGGTTCTGCTCTAAACATTATTAAAAATAGAACTGTTTTGTAACTAAAAATAAATGTAAAATAATTTTAATATTAATACCAACAAAAACTCAATGGGATAAATTCTCAAAAAATTCATAAAGACAGTTCATCATGCTCTGATTGGTTTGCTTCAAGGTATATCTTAAGTACCTACCTACAGAACTCCCAAATAAATTCTACCTATACCTCTTTTATATGTTTGTACAGACCTTTCATGTACAACCTACATGAATAGAAAGGGGGAAAGTCCTCATTATATTCCTAAATCATAGATAATACCAAATAAAAATATCTATACTAAGAATGCATAAAAGTAGGTCTTCCAAATTACAATTAGGTTTTATTATCAACTATTGAAATAAATTTGTATCCTCTAAAGACTAATGATGAGGAGAACTGACCTAGTAATGAGCTAGGGGGAATGGAGAAACATATCTAGTCTACAGTTTAAAAATGCCAAACAAAACAGGCATTCTACATGTGGACTGTCTTAGCATAGCTGAACTAAAAGGAAACCCCATTAATATGCTGCATACCATGCCAGTTTGGTCCCTCATTGAAAGATATTCTATCACTGAAAGAATAAAATTCTTGGGGATTTCTATAGATACACATGTAAAAGAAAGAAATTTATCCACAGATTTCTGATACTGGGGATGTGGACAGAATCTTAAAGGAGTGTGGAGGTAGAGGAATATGAATACATTATGAATGTGTCTACTATTTGCAAGAATCACCCTCTGCCCCCCAAAAACCCCTCTGTCTTCATTCACACTTCCTTTTTTTTTCTACTCAAGCCTACCAATTAGTCTTACAAAGAATAACTATAAAAAGAATGAAGTTCAGTTTTTTAGAATTATACAGCAATGAGATCTTGGAGAAGTCACTTAAGCCTTTTTAGGTATATGTTTCCTCATTTGTAAAGTGAAAAGAGAAAGGAAGGAGTTCAAAGAATAGATTCTATTCCTCAAAAAAACATCTTCTAAGCTTGAAATGAATTTTCCATAAGGATCAATAAAAACTTTCAGCTTTAGTGGATTTTTCATATATTATTGATATTGGCCCAGCTTTGCATTTCATTTTTTAAGGAAAAAATAGAAATTCTATAAACTATCTCAAAAATTGCACTATAATTCCTTATGAATGAGACCAAAGAGATAGTAATTTCCAAAATATAAAACCTATCCCAAACAAATCAAGTTCTAACAAATTTCTACTGCCAATGTTTAGGTAAAGTCCAAAACATATCATTCTAATGAATGATCAAGCACATAGTACTTAGATTCTAAATAATGCCTGTCAACACTAGCTAGTTTAGCTTTCATATATGGTCTTCTGCAGAACCTATTTTGTCAGCTTCCACATTCTTTCTTTAATTTTCCTAAGTGAATATTATTTGACAGGAGGTTAAGCAACACACAAAAGGCAAGGAAAAATATTAACAAATAAAGCGCTTTTGTTTCATCCTCTTCAGAACACTCTCCAAGAGTTGCATATTCTAGACTGCAGTCTCAGAAAACATAGCTCATGGGGACCGCCTGCTCTGCTCTACATTAAGCAAACAAATCACTTTGACTATGATCACATGCATTTATCTTTATTTTTAAAATCTCATCATTGTTGCCAAGGAATAGGAACATTATTATTACTAATCCAGCTATTCTTAATAATAGTATTTAAGTAACATATCATCTTGGGAACATTAGAGACAATAGCTAATTAATTGTCAAGCACGTTAATGTAAGAGGATTCTAATCTCTAACCCATGAATAAGACCATTTATTTGTTATCATGCTAAAAATTTTACTTGAATTGCTTATTTATGCAACATATTTTCCCATTACCTCAATTCTAATTTTTTACATGTATTTTGTAAGGAAAATAAAGTATCACACACAGAAAGACACAGGTAAAACACATCACAAACAGTAATGAATCTCTTGTGACTCTTTTATTCATACTACAGTAGTTTGATATTACCATACAGACAAAAACAAAACACCATAGATTATTCCGCTGTTTGCAGGATATGCTTGCAATATTCTGATAGGAACAAGAACTTGAAAGAGCAGCATGCCACATCTTAGGGCTGTAAGTAAATATGATATTTTGTTGACAACTTGTTCCTACTTTCAAACCAGGAATGTTACCTATGAACTGTCAGCTAAATAAAATTTTGTTTAAAATGGGCCCACACTCATCTTTCAGGGTTTTCATCTAAAGTTGAACTGCATATCTTGGTTTAACAGTAGCAACTTCTTACTTTGCAATATTCATTTCATAACAATAATTAAGTGGCACAAACATTGCCTGAAAAGGGGAGGAGGGAGGGAGTGAGAGAGAGGGAGGGAGTGAGGGGGGTGGGGGAAAGAAAGAGAGAGAGAGAGAGAGAGGAGAAGAGAGAAGAAAAAAATCTTTCCTGGGTCCTTAATGAGGTCTCCAGAGCCAAAGGCAAACCAATAACAAATTGTACTTTCCACATATATGGGGAAAAAGGAAAGGAGGTGGGGGAGAGAACCCTGGAGCTTGTCATCTGAAATTAATTGAACTTAGCCATGCCAAGAAAACACTGGTAATAAACCCTCCCCATCTAAATTAAGGGTTTTATACCATGAAAAAAAAATCAAAATTTATGGCAGTAATTTCATCTGGGTTTTTCAAGAAGTGCTTGCTGATTTTCTTGTACTCAGTTGAAAAATCCCTAAGGAGCAATGCAGACTGCAATAAGGCAGACTTCTAAAAAGATACCATTTAATTTCTCACTCCTCCCTTTGCACTATTACCACACTCACTTTTCTTTAAGTCAATGTTAACTCTCTCAATACGCTTTCCCTTCCACTAGCTCTCAATCTGTTCATGTTCAGCTATTGCTCTTGGCAGGAAAGTGAGGTTTAGGCAAAGCTACCCAGTACAGTCACATAAGTGCATGCATTTTTATCAGAAATTTCCCTGTGATACGCAGACATATCAACTTAAATAAAGGCATCCAAAAGCAAGAAAGATCAATGAATTAATGAGTGTTTTTTTAGTCTGAATAGAATACAAAGCTTAAATAATATCATCGAGGTATATTCCAATCATTACAGCATATTGCAGTCACATATGAAATACTGAAAACCTATATATTGATATATGTTCCCTGGATTTTGTTTGGTTCTTTGATCCTTCCTTTACTAACTCCAGACTCTACTATCTTGTTTTCCCCAATTGGCTTCCTTCTTCTGGTCTCTACATCAATGCATATATATTAGCACCAAAGGGAGAACCTGTCTTCTATTCTCTTAAATTGTCTGATCTGAGAGGAAGAGTAGGGGGACTTCAAGGACACCAACTCCAAACCACGTACCCTCTACTCCATTTTCCCACTTTGTTGCTATGGGTAAACTTGGACTCCCACGGAAGATTGACAGGTAAGCCTTTTTTTATATAATGTTCCACCTTAGCACTCCCCTTTCTATGTTCTCTTCTGTCATTAGAAGATAAGCTCCTTGAGACCCAGTGCTGTGTTTCTTGTTCATATTCAGAAGCCCAGTGCTTTGAATATAATTTGTGACATGGAGCTTAGGATAAATCAGAAGTTTCTCCTGTGAGAAGCAAAACCAAAGATGAGCAGATAACAGGACAGACATATCAAGGAATCAAGGGACTATGAAAGTTTAGACTGACCAACTAGATATCAGGACAGAAACACCTAAGAAGTAAGGGGAGATGAAATTCTCTACCAGGAAAGTCAGTTAGGCATGGCTACTACCTGACCTGAGCTAGGAAACAGAGATAACCCCAAAGGTCAGGACCACTATTTCAAAAAAATCCCCCTTTCCCCACCCCACTCCAAATGGGAACTTTCCACTTTTTAAGTGGAGACTCCATCTATCCTCTATAAAAGCTTTTGCTTTCCTTCATTTCTGGAAGGAGGATATTTCTAAGACCTTCTCTCCAGGGATGAAGTCTTCCACTTCCCACTCAGTCACCTTCTCTAGAACCAAAGAAAAGACCACTTTAATTCTAATTGGACTGTGTGCAAGAGTGTAATTCTTTATTGAGGAATACCTAAGGACCACCCCCAGCTTTCCCCATGACAATTAGAATGAAAAATGTTTAAGAGAGATCAAATAGAGAAGCATGAGAGGCTTTTCCTCAAAGAGGGTGTGGGGTGGGAGGAAACCAAGGGCTCCTTGAGAACTGAGATGGGTCTGTGAGGAAAGAAGAAATATGGCAAATCAAATTCAGAGATTGGGGAATTGCAGAAAAATGCATGGAAGTAGAAGAGGGCAGGGCAAGGCTAGAAAGAAACTGGCAGTACAGCTGGACTGAAAATAGAAAGCACAAGAATAGCAAAGATAACTGAATAGAGGAAGCAGGGCAACCCAATCCTTTCCCACAAGTACTCCAAAGATAGAGGGATATGAGAAACCCAAGAAGAAAGACAGTGGTGAGGCAAAGCCAAGATGGGAGAGAGAAGCCAGGAAGTCACCTGAGATCTTCCAAGTTTTCCTTAGAAACAACATTAAATCAAGCTTCTAAATGGATTCTGGAGCTATAGACAAAAAGACAGAGAGACACAATCTTCCAACTTGAGAAAATTTAGAAGACTTCAGGAAGGGTCAGTCTCACTTGGGCAAAAGAAGAGCGCAGCACAATGTAGCTCAGCGTAGCACAGCACAGAGGGTGTCTGGGCAAGTCAGCAGGAGCCTCTTAACCACATCACAAGATCAGCAGCTAAGGCCTTTTGGTCCTGGCTCAGCAGGCTGGTGGTGCAGCAGCCAGTTGTGAGACCCACCAGCCCTGGCAGAGAGGGAAAACTGCCAGCTAGAGAACCACCTACAGGACAGGCACAACTAGGCCAAGCCATCCCAGAACAGAAAACCAGTGACCAGTCCCCTATCCCCCAGCACAAGAAACTTGAAACAGTGGCCCATGTGCCCCAGGAGCAGACCTCAACTTAAAAAAAAAAAAAGTTACAATATGAGTAAGAAACAGAAAAGGGCACTTACCATTGAGAGCTTCTATGACGACAGGGAAGACCAAAACACAAATTTAGATGAGGACAATACTGTCAAAATGCCTACATGTGAAGCCGCAAGGGGGAAGATGAATTGGTCTCAAGACCAAAAAGTCTTCCTGGAAGAGTTCAAAAAGGATTTTAAAAATCAAATGACTGGCCTCAGACACTTGACACAGCTGTGTGACCCTGAGCAAGTCACTTAACCCCAATTGCCCCACAAAAAAATAAAAATTTTTTAAAAAAGAGGGAGAGAAAAATCAAATGAGGTAGAATAAAAAGCAAAAACTGACCTAATTAAAAGAGATAAGAAAGGAAACTACATCTTGCTAAAGGTACAATAGACAATGAAGTAATATCAATACTAAACATGTATGTACCAACTGATGCAGCATTCAAATTCTTAGTGAAGAAATTAAGTGAGTTATAGGAAGAAATGGATAGCAAAACTGTATTAGTGGGGGACTTCAACTTCCCTTCTCAGAACTAGATAAATCTAACCACAAAATTAGTAAGTTAAGGAGGTGAATAGAATCTTAGAAAAATTAAATATGAGAGACCTCTGCAGAAAACTGAATGGGAAAAGAAAAGAATATACCTTTTTCTCAACAGTACATGGCATGTATACAAAAATTAACCATGTGTAACGATTGGAATGACACCACCTGCTGGAGACTTACTGTAGAAGAGTTCCACCCATGAAGCGAAGGTCTTTGAGGGCAAGACCAGGAGTCTTTTCTTTGGCATCAGGAAGTGACGTTGGGTAGTGGAAGGAAGAAGGAAGAGACTGGTGCTCTGTCTTGGGCACTTTGCCTTTGGACTCTGGTGGACAGCGGAGCTAGAAATGTGCTCTCGCTTTAATAGATAGGAATCTAGGCCTTTTTCTCTCCCTTTACCAAATTCTTATTCTCCTTAATAAATGCTTAAAAGTCTAACTCTTGCTAAAGCTTATAATTTATTGGCAACCACTCATTAGATATTTTAGACAGTTTAGCTAGAATTTTAGCCCTAAACACATGTATTAGGGCATAAAAACCTCAGTCAAATGCAGAAAGGCAGAAATAGTAAATGCATCATTTTCAGATAATGATGCAATAAAAATTAGATATAATAAAGAACCATGAAAAGATAGACTGAAAATTAATTGGAAACTAAATAATCTCATCCTAAAGAATGAGTGGGTCAAACAATAAATCATAGAAACAATCAATAACTTCATCAAAGAGAATTACAAGAAATAGACAACATACAAAAACTTATGGGATGTAGCCAAAGTTCTTAGATGAAATTTTATATCTCTAAATACTTACATGAATAAAATAGAGAAAGAGAGATCAATGAATTGGGCATGCATCTAAAAAAAGCTGGAAAAAGAACAAATTTAAAATCCCCAACTAAAAACCAAATTAGAAATTATGAAAAGCAAAGGATAGATTAATATAGTTGAAAGTAAGAAAACTATAGAATTAAATAAAACCAAGTGGTTTTATGAAAAAAAATCAATAAAATAGATAAACCTCTGGTTAATCTGATTAAAAAGAAGAAAGAAGAAAGCTAGTGGTGTCCTGAACCTTCTTTCTAGAAGTGTTTCCCAATTCCATTTCCTTCTGTTGATCATTTCCAATTTATCCTATCTACAGCTTCTTTGTATGTTGTTTCTGGTACTGACTGTGAACTCCTTAATAACATGGTATAGCCTTCTTTTGTAACCCCAGAGCTCAGCAAAATTTCTGGCACAAAGTAGGTGCTGAATTAACGATGAATGATTGACAGAGAGGTAGCCAGGCTTGTGGTCCATTTGGTCGGTGTCCAGGTCTTGGTCGGTGTCTGTCTGTCTGTCTGTCTGTCCGTCTGTCTGTCTGTCTGTCTCTCTCTCCTGAACCTAAAAAATTAAAGCACTAATCTAGCTATAGGAAGAAGTGGGGCAAGGATTAAGAATGCACAACTGTCTTCTTAGGATTAATCTGTGAAATTACAATGAGACAAGGGGTTTGGGGAGAGTACCATTTAAGAGTCAATTTTACAACTCAGGCATGATGAGGCAAAGGTTCTTTCATGCTTGGCATATTTTTGTTTAGCCATGTTCAACTCTTCCTGACCCCTTTGGGGGTTTTCTTGGCAAATATACTGGAGTGGTTTGTCATTTCCTTCTTCTGCTCATTTTACAGATGAGAAAGCTGAGTCAAGTGAAGTGACTTGCCCAGGGTCACACAGGTATTAAGTGTCTAAAGCCAGATTTGAACAAAGGAAGCTGAGTCTGTCTGACTCCAGGCTCAGCACACTATCCACTCTGTAGCCTAGCTGTCTAGCCTAGCTTGGCATAGTTAGTGCTTAATAAATACTTACTGACTGACTGGCTATTCCCCAACACCACTACAATCACCTTCTGTTCAACCTTACATTGGTGTCTCTGTTCTAATATTTTAGTATTACTAAAAATGTACTAGAATCAAGTATATTATTTTTATGTAGTTATGACTGTAGGAATAAGATGCTAAATGTCTCACAAAGAATTCTCTCACTTAGTAAAAGATGGGTATTACTATGGTGGCCAAAGAAAATAAAGATGGGTGCATATATTCTGCTTTCAAAATGGAGGGTGGCAAGCACAAGAAGTAAAAGATTAAATAAAAACATCATGAAGAAAAACAGCTGTGACCAGATTGATAATCCAATGTAGCAAGAGATACCAATTAAACTTGATAGTTTGAAGACTCACAAAGTATTAGGACTGATGGGAACCTTAAGAGACCAACTAATCTATTCTTTTGACTTTATATAGGACCAAACTCCTTGACATTTGAAAATCAGTTCTGTACTTAATTTTTTTTGTTAGAATTTTCAGGAAAATGTTGGTGCTTTCCATTGGTTCTTTCTGTTCTTTCCTTTTCAATTTATAGGTTCTACTTCTCTACCAGCTTCCACCACCAAGGTCCCAAATAACTTTATGCTGTCCAAATCTAATGTGGAGTGGTGATTTGTTGTTGCTACAAAGCATTATTTTTAAAATGCAGTTCTTTTAAAATGAAAAGTGAATAAAACATAGTAGTAGGGAGCCATTCTTAGGGGTGATCACCTTTTCTTTAATTGTCCTGAAAGAGGCTCCCTGCTTAGTGCTTTGGGCAAGTCATTTCCTCTCTCTAGTCCTCGGGTTTTCCCTCTATAAAATGAAAAAGCTGGAAGAGATTGCCTTCTAGAGTTTCTTTCAGTTCTAAATCTCTGATCCCAAGATTTCACTCAGAAGCCTTTTGTGGTTCCAGGACACCTCAGGCTCCTTATATAGTTAGCCAACCTTTCAGTGAAAGGATGCAAGAAGGAAGGGAGTAACTGGCCCCAGCTAACAAAAAAGGACACAGTGACACTGTATAAATGGATAGAATCAAGGGAAAGGTTGTTGTTGCTTTGAATGCATTAACATAAAGAGTTAATAAGAAATTTAGATGTGGAGCTTTACCACCCCACCTTGACCTTACTTCAATCCAAAATAGAACATCCAATGGCCAATAAAGGGTTACTCCAACTGACCTCTGTTTATCCTTCAACATGGCAACCATCCCTAAGAGTTACACTATAGTGAAATGTAGCTAAGAAGAACCTGTTCTTCATATTTTATGGATTTTATTTCAATTTTTCATATAATTTTTAGTACAGCTACTTATGTAGGTATAATTTAATTCAAAAAGCTAAAGTATTTGGGAAATACATTTAGTCCAGTTGTGCCTGAAAAAGGAAAGAAAAAGTAATTTTCCAGTTTTACAGATGCTTCCAGAATTCTGTCTGAAGGATTAATCTGCAGTTACTCAGCTGCAGAATATTACTTCTATTCCACAGACTTTGTATATGAACTATTAAATCCATTAGATCGATAGCAATTCCTCCCACCTGCTTTTAAGGAACTGATTTAATGAGAACATCATTTTCTTATTGAAGAATTTCTTTTTTAAGGGAACACAGTCCTGTATAAACATACCTAAAATTTCCCCTTATACTATGACAACTGCACACAAACAGAGCCTTGGGCAGGCCAATGAGGCAAAAAATACTGTATGATAAACAAAAAAGTTGCAAATTTGTTTAAAAGAAACCACATTACAAAATTTCAACTAAAAACTAGGTTCAATTCAGGAAGGGATTGTACTAGTAACCATTTTATCTCTCCAAAATGTATCATGCTGGCTGAACTACAGCCATAATCCTCATATCCCCATCTTCCCTCCTCCCTCCCCCCCACCTACTCCCACCTCTGAAAGAACTGGCTCTGAAAGCTGAGGCCTTATTCTGGACTAAAATTCAAGGCTCCATTCCACTTATAGGCCATCTCTATGCCACTCAACAATCCACTTTTAAGTGTACTCTTCCTCTATTAGAATACAAGCTCCTGGAGGGCATGGACTGTCTAGCTAGCTTAGAATTTTCTTTCCATCACTTGGCACAATACAATGCCTGGCACAAAGTAAGTGCTTAATAAATGTTCTATCCACCTATCCATAATAATTATATAGGCATTCATACAAAGTATAAAACACTCCTTAGAAAGTTTTTATACTCTTAAGGCATCAGTAGCGGGCAGAGAAGTATTTAAGTAAATAGACTTCATTGTCAATTGCCATTGAAAGCATAGGAGTCAAAATGTATTAATCTTTTGATTCTTAGACCTACAAATACAGGTAGAAGCTACAGATATAAAAGTCAGAGGTATTCGTTTAAATTTCAGCAAGCACTGAGAACTAAAAAGAATCAAGGTTCAGCTAGTCCTTGAACAGCCTCTCCTTAAGGTCTTTATCATATGAAAAATATGGAACAAATTCTAAAAACTCCCTAAAACATCAAAAGTTTAAAAGTAGAGAAAGAGTGTGGATCACCATGAATCTTATACATATGTAGCTTTGGAGATAATTGCTAATATTTTTTTAAAGAAGTTAGAAAACTCCTTTGAAAAAGGGTTAAATATAGTCACTCTGGGCAGAATGATGGCCTCCAGAATATGTAAATTATACACTAAAGTTACATGACACATTAAATCACAGTTATTGACATAAGAAAATTCTATCTTAAAACCAGAACTCACATAAGGAAAAAAGCATTCCACATAAGGGGAAAAAAAGCTTTTCACCTTAAATGAAAAGGTCAAATAGTCCCATACTTCAAAGCAAAGTAACAAATGCTATTCAAGTTGGGGAGAAAAGAATGCTAATATCCTTGACTGTCCTCCCAGTATGCCTCTTCAAGAAAGGGTGGGTTTTGGATATAAGAGGTATTAATTTTCAAGATTTAAGTTTAAAAAGCACCACTTAGATGCATGTGTTCTTGTAATATTATTGTTATTGTTGTTGTTACATTTATGTAGCCCTTTAAGGTCTGCAAAACACTTCACATATTTTATCCCATTTCATCCTCAATAACCTTGTGCAGTAAGTGCTATTATTATCCTCATTTTACAGATGAAGCAGAAGCTTAGAAAGCTTTAGTGACTTGCCCAGACTTACAGCTAATAAATATCCGAAGCAAGATTTGAACTGGGGTCTTTATGATTCCAAGTTCAGCATTCTAACTACTTACACCACCAACCTGTTTACCAAAAGGCCTAAAGTAGCTTCATGAACACAAGGTAAGTCCAATTATTAATGCTTTGTGAAAGGACACATTATTTCAGGCCAACAGTATCTAGATAAAAACCAAGGAGAGATTGGCAGCAGAATTAACATGCTTGAGATATGTGACAGAAATTGTCCAAGGATCCACTGATTAAGTCCTGCTATCAGTCCATACAATCAATCACACAGAGATAGAGGAAAACTGAAGTTTATTATGCTCAGAGAGCAGGCATCACCAAAATGAATGAATAAAAATAAAAATTGGTGAGCCCTATTTGTCAGTTTTAAGCTATATTATATGTTTTGATTACAAAAACAGAAATGGTACAATGGAATTTCAAAAGGCACATAAGAGAAGATAATGATTTATAGATCAAAGAACAGGTGGCAAAAAGAGAACTATAGCTGGTAAAACAGGAAATTGGTTCTTAACACTATACCTCTGGTCCAAAGCTCCTTAAACTGTGGATCCTGTAACCGAATGTGGCGGTTGAAAAAAATTTGGCAACAGAAGAAAGTTACATATACCTATTTTATATAACTATATGCCCACGGTCATGTAAAAATTTCTTGGGCAAAAAGGGGTCATGAATAGAAAAAGTTTAAGAAGCCCTGCTACTTGATTTTGCATACTACATGTACCTAACTACTCTGCTCATCTTAAGCAAATGGCAGTAAGAGACTTAAGCCAGAACTTCTCTCACCACAGTTGCTACTATCTACAAAGCAGAAAGAACAATTTGAGTTTTTAGTTGGGAAAATGTTGAAATCTAAAAATGCCTTTAACTCCTATGTAGACAGAAGTAATCTCTTCAGGTTCATGTGATTCACTCAGTATTAAATTCTGACCAGCTCATTTTAAAAATCTAAGACATATAAATATTATTATTCATAACTACTTATTCTGAAATGCATATTATACCCACAGTGTACAGTGTATATAATATACTAAATAGAAAAAAGATACTTAACCCAAGAAAATATACAACATACACCCCAAGAGGTTAAAGACCAAACCCAGGCACAAAGGGGCAAGCATATTTACTCTAACTGTATGTACCCCTTCTGTTACCACATAATTCTTGCTCTCCATTTTTCTTTACCATATAGAGGAAGTAGGCTAGTATTATGAGTAATGAAAAGGAGACCAATATCATTGGCAGATATTCCTTTTAGTACTGCTTTATCTCTTCATGGGGATTATCCACTCAGAAAACTGGGGGCTATAAAGTTATCTTATGTCTACTAGCCCACTTAAAGATTTGTTACTCTTAATAATTACATCTTCTACTATTCTGTCAGTTACTGAGGATGTGGGTGATAAGAATATTTTCAAGAAACTGGATTTAACACCAATAACAAGTCTGAGACCTATAGCCACACAGAAGACTGGATAAGATCTCCAACTTTTGTCAAGCAAAGTAACACAGCTCTAGATTGATGTTTATTAACAGCAACAGACAAAACAGTCTAGCAAGTAGCAAATTCAAAACACAACAGGCTCTTTCTGAATAAAAGCAATGAGTAAACTGTGAATCTAAAAAGTAGAATTAGATGAATAATAGTTATTATTCTAAACCATAATAACTATTTTCTTATGAGAACTTTAGAAATGATGACTGTTAGTAAAACAAAAGGAAACAGATTTTGGGCCAGTAGGACAAAGATAGATAGGACCCTCATCCAAGAGAGGCAAGGGTGGTTGTCTTCAATCCAGCATGAAGGGTGAGGCAAGAATTTAAAAGGCAATAAAGATTGAACTCAATAAGAGATTCAAACAGAAGTATCATCCCAGCCCACAAGGCAACAGCAATCTAGCAGGGGAAAATAAATCACCATCACTCACATTTGTATAGCATTTGATGTTTATAAAACATCATCTGATCCTCACATTGCACCCCACCCCCAATCAACCAATACTTTGAGGTGTTATTACTATCCTCATTTTGCAGCTGAAGAAATTGGTACTTATTGAGGTTAAGTGACTTGCTCAGGGTCTCTATATTTATATAAGCAGAGCTTCCCCCACCCCCCGCCCCGCCCCCTGCCCCCCGGGGGTGGGGTGGGGTTCTACACTTGTTATGTCATTGCAATAAAACTTCTAATAAGAAAACTAACCACCAATCAAGACAATCAAGGATTCTACCACTTACAGTCTTAGAGAACTGTCTTGGGTACTGAAAGACTGAATGACATGCCCAAAGTTACACAGCCAATATGTATGTGTCAGAGGTCAAACTTAAACCTAAGAATCAATGTTGAACAATGGAAAGAGAACCAGCTCAAGAGTAAAAGGAACTGGGTTTAGATCCCAGCCTTGAAATTTACTGCTTGTATCATCCTGGGCAAGTAACTTAGCTGCTCCCCCCTCAGTTTCTTTTTACATAAAATGAAGATGGCCTCTGAGGTCCCCTTCTACTTCAATATCTCTGCTCCTATGAATAGGAACAGTGTTGCCTAGTGTAGCAAAGGGTGTTGTTGTTGTTTTTCAGTCATTTCAGTTGTGTCCAACTTTCTGTGACCCTATTTAGGGTTTTCTTGGCAAAGATATTGGAGTGGTTTTCCATTTCTTTCTACAGTTCATTTTACAAATGAGGAAACTGAGGCTAACAGGGATCAGGGTCACATGACCGGTAAGTGTCTAAGGCCAGTTTGAACTCAGGAAGATTGATTCTTCCTGACTTCAGGCCCTGCACTCTATTCACCCTGCCACCTAGCTACCTCTAACAAAGGGCAGACAATTATAATCATCCATTCAACAAACACTGGTAAAATATAAAGGGCCAGGCCAACTTCTATCAGGAGTCAAGAAGACCTGGGTTCAAGGTCTACCTCAGATATGTACTAGATACATACTGTGTGACTTACTTCAATGTCTCAGTGTCTCAATGCTTCTTGGTAAGTTTATAAGCCTATCAGTAGTCACTGATGACCTGCATTGGAGGAAATGGGTTTCAAACTAGGAGTTCCTCAAACCAATGAAATCATAGCTTTGAATCAAAACAATCCCCCCCCCCTCCCATCCCCCCCCCCCCGGCTTAAACTCACTCTGTTGGACTTTGGAAAGACAAAAAAATAAGGTAGAAAAAGTACAAGAAAATTAAAATCTAGGAGGCTCATTTCATTCATACAGGGCAGTGTACAAAAATCATAATCTCATCAAATATCAAGGCAAGAATTACTACTTTCAAGAATCATAAGTCAAAATTGGAAGTCCAAGAAATGCACTAGTATGAATTAGTATTCTAGTTCAAAATGCTGATTTTTTTCTTGGCATTTGAATAAGCTTAAGCTTCTTCTGCCCTTGAGAAGTTGGCATTTAAGCACATTCATAATTGAGTGCCAATACTTACAGATTTCCAAGTCTCTAAAGCTCCTACATAGTCCATCAATCATGACAAACTTGGAGAGGCTAGATATTTTGGGGATGACTATATCCCACCCAACCTACTCATATCATTATTGCTCAAAAGTAGCTGAATCTAACTCAAATCTCCAGCAACCAGTGTGATTCCTGTTCTCTAAGGCACTTCAAGCAGTGGATTTTAGGTTCTTTGTCTCATGAGAAAATGATAATGGTGAAACACTTCTCAAAATCTGAGAGCACTGAGTAACAACAGCAGGTGGATGATTTACTTTTTGTAATTAATATTCCTAAAGATCATTTAATTCTGACTTTTTACTCCAGAACAAAAAGTTCCTCAGTCTATACCAATCATTTGTTGACAATATTGGGGAACAACAAAAATGTATATCCCTCAAATGCTATAGAAGTTAAATGATTTGCTGATGGTAACAATTAGTAGAAAGAAAATAAACCAAGGTTTTCCTGAGTTTCAGACTGGTTCTTTATCCACTATACCATGCAGCTTCTCTTAAGAATCTCTCTGCTTAAGGAAGATGAATTTTGCTGCAATATTTAGTATTGATTTGAAGTGGGGAGAGGGAGATAGACTGAAATGGGAAAGTCATGGGATAGAGTAAGAGCCTAGAGTTTAAGAGAACAATTGTAAAACTACTGTACTAGGCAAGGTGAGAGGTAACAAGGGCCTATACTGACAAGATAAAACAGATGAAATAATTAATGAGTGACTGCTAAGTAAAGGAGTTATCAGAGTTGAGAGCATTAGAAGGCTTTCTGCTGAAGCCTTCCCAACTATCACGAAAACACTTTAAAAATGTACTGAACGGAAGAAAAGAAAGTTCAAAGAGAAATATAGATAAAAAGTACAGCTTTGAAAATAACATGTTAAATTTTATTATATACTTTCAAAAAAGCAAACCGTACAAAGAATTATGGTTTTACAAATCATACTTTTCTGTTCTATTTTGCTTATGGAAATATTCTCTTGAGGGGAGTGTTCATTAAATTAAGAATGCACATTTACATGCATACACACATTTACACGCTGCCACCCCTGCCACCACGACCATACAGAACCTTAAGGTACATTTTCCAATTTCTGACTGAGAACCAAATTTGGAGGGCATGGGGTGGAGAGAGGACAAAAACAAAAATTTCATAAAGCAAGATAAGATCACTTGCAACATTAAAAAACATGGCAACATTAAAAAATTCTGTATATTGCCAAAAAAGAGAAAAAGATGTTATCTGTACAAAAAATACCTATAGCAGCTCTTTTTGTGAATGCCCAGGAAATCAAAAGAATGCCCAGCAATTGGGGAATGTCTAAACAAACTGTGGTATATGATGGTAATGGAATATTATTGTGCTATAAGAAATGACAAGCAGGATGAGTTCAGAGAGGCCTGGAAAGACTTGTATGAACTGATATATAGTGAAGTGAGCAGAACCAAGAGAACATAGTGCACAGAGACAGCAATATTGTTTGATGAAGAACTGTGAATGACTTGACTATTTTCAACAATACAATTATCCAAGACAATCCCAAAGGACTATTGATGAAACATACTATCCACTCCAAAGAAAGAACTGATATTGATGGAACAGACTGAAGCATGTTATTTTTTCATTTTCTTTCATTTTTTCTTTTAATCAAATTTTCTTGTACAAAATGACAAATGTAGTAATGTTTTACATAATCATAAAGTATAACCTATATCTGATTGCTGCCTCAGGGCTAGGGGAGGGAGGGAAGGAGGGATAAAAATTGGAACCCAAAACTATAAATAAAAATATTTATTAGATTTTTTTTTAATTTTGTATAACCAGAAATAATCTGGGGCAGAGCCAAGATGGCAGAGGAAAGACATTGAATGCACAAAAATTTTGTATAACCAAAAAGAAATTAAAAGAAAAAGAAAAGATTGGGGAAAATATTTATGACAAAAATGACAAAACATTTAAAACATATAGGGCTAATTTAAAAAAATTTGTGAATATGAGTTTTGCATTGATGAAAATAATAGACGTGGATTAAGAATAAGTAGGAGAGGGGCGGCTAGGTGGCGCAGTGGATAAAGCACCGGCCCTGGATTCAGGAATACCTGAGTTCAAATCCGGCCTCAGACACTTGACACTTACTAGCTGTGTGACCCTGGGCAAGTCACTTAACCCCCATTGCCCCGCAACCCCCCCCCAAAAAAAAAAGAATACGTAGGAGACAGGGCAGGTAGGTGGCAGTGGATAAAGCACTGGCCCTGGATTCAGGAGGACCTAAGTTCAAATCCAGCCTCAGACACTTGACACTTACTAGCTGTGTGACCCTGAGCAAGTCACTTAACCCCAACTGCCTCACCACCAGAAAAAAAAAAAGAATAAGTAGGAGAGGCATCAACAGAAAAGGCACAAAGACAAAAGGAATTGGGTATCAGGAAGCAGACTCTTACAATAAAGTAGGCAAGCAGGGATTAATAAAACAAGGGAGAAAGATGTAGAAAGGCATGAAATAAAAAGGATTACAACTATGGTGGTGTTTATATTTTCTTTTTTGTAGGATGGAGGCTGTAGAAATAGAAACGAAGGAAATATGAAAAATAATGAAGAGGTAGAGTCTCCTGTTGTGAAGGTTCTGCCAGGTTCTGTATTTCTATGGCTGGGTCACACACAGAGTAAACTTCAGAGAAGGGGTATGAACCCAGTTCTTTGACAATCCATACTCAGTGTTCTTTTCACTCTACTAAGGTCCTCACTACCACCTTTTAGGACTACTTCCAAGAATCTCATAACAGGTCATTCTCTTTCCAGTCTCTCCTTCCATCCAACCCATCCTTCATATGATTACCAGAATGATCTTTGAATCAGATTCCTTGGATATTACTATTCTTATTCCTAAAAATCTTTAGTATTGTATCATTCAACGGAGTTCAAATCAATTGACGGAGAGGAATATATGATATTAGTCTTCAGGTATCTAAAGGATTATCATGTGGAAGTGGATTTAAATTTGTTCTGGGGGCAGCTATGTGGCACAGTAGATAGGGCACCGGCCCTGGATTCAGGAGGACCTGAGTTCAAATCCAGCCTCAGACACTTAACACTTACTAGCTGTGTGACCCTGGGCAAGTCACTTAACCCCAATTGCCTCACACACAAAAAAATTGTTCTGCATGGCCCAAAAGAGGAGGACTAGGAACAGAAGTAAGGGCTACAAAGAGAGAGAGGGTTCAGTCAGTGATAAGAAACAATGTTTTAACAACAAGAACTGTCCAAAGTAGAGTGAATGGGCTGTTTTAGAGAAGAGCAAGTTTCCCATTACCAGAGGTCATCAAGAAGAGGGGGATGCCATTTATCTAGGATGTTATATAGGTATTTAATGTTCAGAAGAGGGTTGGACCAAATTACCTCTAAGAACTCTTCTAAATCTGAGATTTGGTTAATCCCCCAATTAGAATGAAAACACTTTGAGAGCAGGCACTGTCCTGGCTTTATAGTTGTATTCTCAAAATTTTGTATAGTGCTTGGCACATAATAAGAGTTCAATAAATCCTTTTTCCACTTCATTCCATTAGTTGAGGAATAGCTGAACAATTGATGGTAGATGACTTGTAATGGAATGTTACTGTATCACACAAAAATTATTAAAGGGATAGATTTAGAGAACCATAGGAAGGCTAATACAAACTGAAGTAGATTGAAACAAGGAGAGCAAGTTGATCAGCATATACAATAACAACAACATTGTAAACAATTACAACTTGGAAACACTTTGATTGAGATACAATGACCAACTATGACTCCAAAACAAATGATTTTACCCACCTCCTGACAAGGACAGAATAGTAATGGTAATATTATATACTTTTTAAAAAAGCAAAGTGTACAAAACAGAAACATGGTTTCAAGGGTAATGTTTTGTTCTATTGTATATAGAAATGTTCTCTTGGAAAGAGTATTCATTAGATTAATAATAAATGTTTCTGTGTGTCTCTGTCTATAAATAAAACCTATGGGATTATTTTGAAATTTCAGACAGACCCAAGTTTGGAGGGGCTAAGATGGAGAGATGGAAAAACAGACAGAAATTTTGTAAAGTAATAACACTAGGCTTGGAAATACCAAAAAATTCTGTACAACCAAAAATAAATTGATTTATAAAAGACAAAATTGGGGAAAATGTTTATGACAAAAATGACATATAAAATATCTAAAATACATGAATAATTGTTTTCTTTTAAATTTGCAATGGTGAAATGTCCAGGCCTCAATGAATAAATGTTCAAAGGACATGAAGAAAAACGTTCCAATAGATTAAGCACAAATGTTTAATAATCATTTAAATAAATAAACCTTACTAATAATTAGAGGTGAAAATGAAAACAACCTTATGGTTTCACTAAACACCCTTCGAATTGGAAAGAAATAATAAAAAACAAAAAAATTCAATGCTGTCCAGATTGTCATTTCTTGAGGAGCTCAACTATACTGCTTACTTCACTGTTAGTTCAACTCGGTCTTCCAGACTGAACCACTACCCTTCTCCTTCCATACCTCTTTCCAATTCCCCTTTATGTTTTGTATTCTTCCACTAGAATACAAGCTCTTTGAGTCAGTCATTTAATTAGAATATTTTAAGTGTTTACTATGTGCCAGGAACTGTGCTAAACAATGGGAATACAAAGAAATCCAAGAAAGCAATTCCTGCCATCAAGGAGTTTACAATCTGATAGAAGTGACAGCATGAAAATAACTATGTACAAACAGGATAGAGAGAGCATAAACTAAAGACAATCAACAGAGGGAAGGCACTAACATTAAGGGATATCAGGAAAGATCTTGTAGAAGGAATTTTAGCTAGGACCTGAGGAAGCTGGGGAGGCCAAGAGAGAAAAAAGGAAGGAGAGAATTCTAAATATCAGGTACATCCAGTGAAAATGCCCTGAGTGCAGGAGTTTCTTGCTGGAGGAACAGCAAGAAGGTCAGTGTCACTGGACTGAAGGGTACAGGGAGAAGAATACACCTAAGCACACCTTGGGGAAGTCATTTAACTACCCTGCACCTCAGTTTTTCATCCATAAGAAGAGGGTAGGGAGGGTGCATTCGATGGCATATAGGAGGCGCTTAATAAATATTTATTGACTGACTGGCCTCTGAGGCATCTTCCAGTTCTAGATCTAAATTCCTATTTCTTCATAACTCAGCCTAGACCCACAGCCATCATCTTGCCTTTTTGGCTCCTATACCTGAACTGCAGAATTGGGGTAAAGGAATTTAAAAAAACAATACAATCAGAGTTCACTATACCTTTCTTTTATTTGATCTCAACTACATCCCTAACTGTTGCTCAACAATCTCTTTTTGCCAAGTTTGCTTCTTCTATCATATTCTCATTCATCCCCCCGCCTTTCCTATCTTCTTCCTCTTTCTCCATCATCCATCCATGGTCCCTTCCAAGTTTAGCCCTCAAATAAATATCTTCACTTGACCCTGTCATCCCTTCCAGTTACAATCGTGTACCTTTTCTCCTCCCTTTCAGTCAAACTTCTAGAAAAAGTTTTTAACACTCACTTCCTCACCTTCTCTTCATCTCTCAACTGTTGAAGTATGGCTTCCAGTTCATCCATTACACTGAAACTTATCCCTACAAGGGCAACAAGTCTCTGAATTGCTGACTCCAAAGGCTTATTCTCAATCCTCACTCTTCTTAACCTCTCTACTGCATCTGACATAGACATCTCCTCAAGCCCTACCTCCAGAAACTCTGAACTCCCTCAGCTTTTATCACATTGCTTTCTTTTCCTTCTCGTCCTACCTATTTGGCAGCTCCTGCATTCTCTTTTCCTGGATCATCAAAACAGTCCTCTCTTGCCTCATTGCCTGGGGACATCCTCAGGCCTCAGAACATCCAGTTGCCATGCCAGTCCCCTTTTCTCCCATTGGTGAGTCTCTCCCAGGGCCTCCATTTTGGAGAGGGCTTGAGGTTAGCCAACCTTCATTCTCCTCTTCATTGTATTTCTGACTTTTTGTACTTCAGTACCATGCCCCTGCTCGGGTACTTTTATCTCTCCTCACTCCAACCCCTGCTTCATTTTTATCCATTGTCTTCCCCAGTAAAATGTAAGCTCCTTGAGGGCAGGGACTATCTTTCTTTTTCCTTCTATTTGGAGCCTCAGTGCTCAGCACAGTGCCTGACACAGAGTAAGCACTTAATAAATAGATGTTATATTACTCTCCTGTCCACATGGTATGGTGTAACCCAGAATTCTATCTTGAGCCTTCTTTTCTCTCCTCTCTCTGCCAACCCCACTGTCTCAATGACTTCATCAGCTCTATGGGATCAATTCTCATTTTCATTCTAATGGCTCCCAGATCTACCTATCCAGCCTTCATCTCTCTCCCCCAAGCTATAATCTCACAATATCAAATGCTTACTAGTTATCTCCACATAGATATCCTATACACATCTTAACAAAATAAATTATCTTTCTTCTAAAATCAACCCTCCTTCCTAACTTTCTTATCTCTTTTAAGAGCAGCACAATTCTTTGTAGCTACACAGGTTCACAACCTTGTACTAAACCTCAGCTCTCCCTCACTACCCTGTCTCCTTGATTGTACAGGCATATAGCATTATTCACATCTGTCTCCTCTAAACTTACACAGTCACCATTCAAGTTCACCTTTCATCTTAACTATTGCAAATGCCTCCTAATTGGTCTTCTTGCTTTCAGTCTCTCCCTTCTTAAACATCCTCTATAAAACTGCCAAATTTATATTCCTAAAGCACAGTTTAACAAATTTTTGTTAAATATTTACTATGTGCCAGAGCTAGGCACTGGAGAAACAACGCAAAAGTGAATATAGTCCCTGGCTTAAGAAATGTACTGCTTTATTGGGGAGGGTGTGTGAGTGTGTGTGTAAAAATATCATGTACAGTATACATAAGCAAAAATATGAAGCAAAATAAATACAAAATTACTTTCAGAAGGAAAAATCATTAACAACTAGGGAATCAGATGGTATAGGAGGGTTTTTCCCCTGTTCTCTCTTCTATTTTTTATTTCTTTAAAGTAATAAACATTTTTATCTATAGTTTTGAGTTCCAATTTTTATCCCTCCTTCCTTCCTTCCCCTTTCCCCTCCCCCCTCCCTAAGGTGGTAAGCAATCAGATGGGTTATATATGTACAATTATGTAAAACATCACCACATTAGTTATTTTGTGCAAGAAAACCTGAATAAAAGAAAAACATGAATGAAAGTGGAAAATAGCATGCTTCAGTCTGTGTTCCATCAATCAGTTCTTTTTTGGGAGGTAGATGGTATGTTTCATCAGTAGTCCTTTGGTATTGTCTTGGATCATTGTATTATTGAGAATAGTTAAGTCATTCACAGTTCTTCAGATGGTATAAGTGTTGAAGGCACCTGAACTAAGTCATTTGGGGGCGGGGGGGTGGCAGGGCAATGAGGGTTAAGTGACTTGCCCAAGGTCACACAGCTAGCATCAAGTGTTTGATGCCAGATTTGAACTCATGTCCTCCTGAATCCAGGGCTGGTGCTTTATCCACTACACCACCTAGCTGACCCACTGAACTAAGTCTTAAAGGGAGGTAGGTGTTCCAAGAAGGAGAGATGAGGAAACAGAATATTCCATCCAAGGGGAAAGGCCTATAAAAAGGCCCAGAGGGGGGCAGCTAGGTGGCGCAGTGGATAGAGTACCAGCCCTGGAGTCAGGAGGACCTGAGTTCAAATCCAGCCTCAGACACTTGACATGTACTAGCTGTGATCCTGGGCAAGTCACTTAACCCCGATTGCCTCACCCCAAAAAAACAAAAACAAAAAAGGGCCCAGAGGCTAAAAGACAAAATGCTATGTATGAGAAACTTCAAATAAGACAGTTTGGTTGGAAAACAGAGTACAAGAGGTAAAGAATGTATAATCAGACTGGAAAAATAATATGGAGCCAAACAATATAGGACTTTGAATGGCAAACAACAGAATTTGTATTTTATCCTAGAGGCAATCAGGAATCACTAAAGCTTCTTGAACAGGGGAGTCAATCTTGTCAGTAAACTAACAAACACTTACTAAGTACTTACTACATGCCAGGCATTGTGCTAAGGCTTAGGAATCCAAAGGGGATGGTGAGGAGACTCCCACCTAACCATGGCCTCTGTCCTTAAGGGGAGTACAGTCTAATGAGGGAGACAACTTTCTAAGTATATGAAGGTAATCTGAAAGGTAAGGCTCAGGGACCTGGGAGACCAGAAAAGTCCTCCTGCAGAAGGGGAGCTTTGAGTTGAGCCGTGGTGTTCAGGAAAATTAAGAGGCAGAGCTATGGGGTCAGAGTGTTCTAATAATGGGGAAATGCCAGTGCACAATCATGGAGATGAAAGATGGGCGTGTAGCTAGCATTCAGGAAACTGCAAAGAGACCAGTGTCACTGAACCACAGTGTATATGGAACAAAGTAAGGTATAAGAAGTCTGGAAAGGTAGAAAGGGGTCAGAATATAAAGAGCTTTCAATGCACAAGAAAAGTGCTTCTACTTGATACTAGAAGTAACAGGAAGTCACTGGAGTTCAGGGAACAAGGAAGACTCATACTTTAGAAGAATCACTTTGGCAGCTGAGTAGAGAAGGATTTAGAGAGTGGAGAGAGTTGACTGAGACAGGGAGACTAGTTAAGAAACTATTGCAATAATTAAGATGAGAGGTGATGAGGGACCTGAAGTCGAGTGGCAGGAATTTTAGGGAAGGGAATGTATATGGCAAGATAGAAATGACAAGATTTGGAAACAGACTGCATATGTGAGGAGAGTGAATGTGAGCTTCTCAATAAGGCGGGGAGAAGAGGGAAGAAGGGAGAAAATTTGGAGGTCAAAACTTGAAAAAAGGAATGTTAAAATTGTTTTTACATTTAATTGTGGGAAAATAAAATATTCAATTAATTAAAAATACATACCTTGGGGCAGCTAGGTGGCACAGTGGATAGAGCACCGGCCCTGGAGTCAGGAGTACCTGAGTTCAAATCCGGCCTCAGACACTTAACACTTACTAGCTGTGTGACCCTGGGCAAGTCACTTAACCCCAATTGCCTCACTTAAAAAAAAATACATACCTTGTAGATTTCTACTGCGCTGGGCACATATATCATTAACTAAAATAAAAACAAATTAAATGAATTTAAATTAACTAAGTCAAAAGAAAGAAAATGGAACACCATGGATACTTTTATCAAACAGTAAGTCATAAGAAGCTGGTCTGTTGATAGTGCTTTTCCTCTGAAGAGTTCAAGATGCTTTATTAATGTCCTGGATTTACAAATAACTTGCACTATAAACATCAATACATTCCACCACTGATAAATCATGAGGAAAGTGTGACCACATGTTAACTCTGAGGTATACTAGGGAGATGGAAAAGGGTATGAAAAGGGAAGCACTCTTCATATTTGATCACCAAACTATAAACTGAGGAAATAGAATAGACCAGTTCTAACTTTAGATTTTTTATCCGATACCCAACAAAATGTTAGCCTTTAATAAGTCACAAGTAATAACACATATCTTAGGGGCATTATAATTTAATATGAAATATACTATGGTGGGGCCCATTTTGAGGATTAGGCCAGTAATCCATAAACCATGTTTTTGATAAACTGGTTTATAATACAATAAACCTTATTGTATTACAAGAAAAATATTGACTTACAGTGTATTATGTGCTTGCAAATCCCAAATCTATAAGGCATTTATTTTTTATTTAAGATTTATAAAAACATGTCCATTTTAAGATGCCTCTGGGCACTCATATGGTAAAAAAGCAGCAAAACAAACTGGAACAAAAAGAAAACTAAGATCAATTGAAGGGTTTTCTGTTTGTTTAAAGCACTAAAGAAAAGCAGTAAGCCTTGTACTTGGAGGCCAACCAAAACAGCTAAGTTGGGTAAAGTTGTAAAGTCAACAAGTATCTAAAAAAAAAAAAAAATCAGCATGGCCTGGAGACTTAAAACTTGGACCTTTTCAGCAGGAGAGCACCAGCAAGATGCTGGGCCCAAAGATAATGAATGCTCAGAGGGTACTGCACTAGAAGAAAACTAAAATAACCAAAGCTAAGGTGTACTCCATGATGCCTATACCCTCTAGCTCCTTTCCACTTGCCCATAAGCTTTATATCAATACCAAGTTAATTTTCTTTGCTCAAACTATGAGTGTGTATGAAAGCTGAAGTAGTAAGAGCCTGATGGCTGTAGTCTTATTTTTCTATACTGCCTGGTGGTAGAATTCAGCAGAAATTTTTACCTTTTCCTGGCACACTGACTCTGGCTGCAGCAGAACCAAGAAGTAAATATACTCTCATCCACTCTCCCTCTCCATTTTCCTTTCTCTATATATCCTTTCCTCCCTCCCTTCCCCTATTATCTCCCCCCTCCTGTCTCTCCCTTCCTCCAATCTCTCCATCCACCTCCCCATACCACCCCGCCCCTTCCCCCTAGTCTTCTTCTCCTCCCTGTGTTAACAGCGGAAAAAAAACTTGACTTGAATCCAGACAGGGCCTACCACATTTGGGGGACATATACAGGTTATCATCCACAGCAATTTTTATGTAAATAAATGTGCCCTTTATTGTTGAGTTCATATATTTCACTAAAGAACTATGTACTAGGTAAATTAACTTATATTAAATTGGTTCACTTGTTATTTAGCTAAGAATTCCCCTACAATCTATAATTAGGGTTTCTCAAAGTGCAGTCTGACAATCCCTGGAGCTCCTTGAGACTCAGGGAATCTGTAAAATCAAAACCATTTTTATAATTTCTAATACAGTAAATATTGATAGATATCACCCACATAAACAAAAGCTCATTGGTGAGGACCACAATGAATTTTAAGACTATAAAGGAGTACAACAAAGTTTTTTGAACTGCTGTTCCATATTATGATGGTCTCCATTAAATAATTCTCTACAACAGGGATTCTTAACCATTTTTGTGTCATAGACGCCCCCTTTGGCAATCTGGTAAAGCCAACGAATGACCTCTTATCAAAGTGATGCTTTTACATGCATAAAACAGAGGATTACAAAGGAAAACTACAATATTTAAATAGTTATGAAAATGTTAAAAACAATGACAAGTTCATGGATTCTATGCAAAGAATTCCTGCTCTAAAATAAAACTACATATTTTGTGGGATTGGCTTTGCTGGTACACCAAGACTAAGCACAAAAGATCCTGATATCCCAACATATTTCATGGTTAAGATTTTTAAAATTGATGGAAACTGGAGGTTGACCCCTGGTCCTCAAACAGCCTCCATAACAGAACTGACTATCTAGGTGGGAAGACAAGACTTTAGATATAATAATACATAGTAAGTGCTAGGAAAGTTCAAAGGCATAAATAATCAGCAGAGACCATTTTGAGCAATCAGGGAAAGCTTTGTTAGGACATAGGAATTGAACTGGACTATGAAGGAAGGGCAGGACATAGATGATTATCTTGAATATATTCTTAGCCCCAGGGAATTGCTTTGCATATAGAATGCTGCCATTATAATTTGGCACATATATTATTATCGTTTTAAAAAGAAAAGCATAGCTTCCAGGAATGAGAATGTGATTTGTTGTTGTTTAGTCAGTTATCAGTCATGTTCAGCTCTCTGTGACCCCATTTGGAGTTTTCTTTGTAAAGATACTGGAGTGGTTTGCCATTTCCTTCTCCATCTCATTTTATAGATGAGGCAAACAGGGTTAAGTGACTTGCCCATGGTCACACATCTACTAAGTGTCTGAGGTCAGATCTGAACTCAGGAAGATGAGTCTTCCTGACTAAAGGCTCAGTATTCTATCTACTGTGCCACCTAGCCGTGGCCCAGAATGTGATAGTACCTCTCTATGTTGCCCTCTTAAGATCATAACTAGAATATTATTCACAGTTCTAAGTACTGAAGTTTAAGAAACATATTAGTAAGCCAAAGAGTGTTAAGAGGAGAGCAACCAGGATGTTTAAGCACTTGAGTCCATAATATATGGAAATAAGGTTTTTTAAAAATGGTTCATACTTAGCCTGTAGAAATTAAGAAAAAGGGAAAAAGAACTGGCAGAGTGTGGTAAGGGAGAAATATCACAGCTGTCATCAAGGAATAGAAAGGCTTAGTCTTGTTCTGTTAGCCCCAGAGAGCAAAACCAGGAAGCATGAACAGAAATTTTAAAAGAAGAAAATTTAGATCTGGTGCTAAGAAAAACTTTTGAATAATCAGAACTATACAAAAATGGAATAAGCTGGTTGCCTTGGAAATTAATAGGTTTCTCTCAATGGAAGTCTTTCAAGAAGAGAGAGACTAGATGTCCATTTGTCAGTTGTGATGTAGGAGAGATTCCTTTTCTGGTATAGATTGGACTAAAGGCCACTGAGATCCCTTCTGACTCTAAAATTCTGCATGTGAAGGAAAATTCCAGAAAACATACTGCTGTTCTATTAGTTTACTGGTAATGTCATCATCGGTAGAATCGCTGCTACAAATATTTTTTTTAAACTGGATAAAATACAAAGTACAATGCACAAAACTTATAATAAATTTATACTGATAAACTTTGTAATCACAGAAAAAAAGCATTTTCAACACGTAATGAAAGGGATGATATAGCAATTGATCATTTGAATGTTGTGCTGAACACAAAATTATTATAGATAATAGAGGAATCCAAACAACAGTGATGTCTGTAATTGAAGTAACAGGCACTGAGATAAAGAGGATAATTCTAAAAATATTAACTCCAATATTCACGCACAGCAAAGAACTACCCACTCAGAACTGGCTCAAGATCTGGGTAGGACCTGCTTCTGAAGAGCCTAATCCACACTAAATTACATATGAAGACAGCTTTCATGTAAGACACAACTGTCTCTGTGTGTGTGTATATATATACACACACACACATAAAATTACATACAAACACACACACACACACGTGTGTGTGTGTGTGTGTGTGTGACAATCCCTAAAGGATCAAACTATTTCTTTTCTAAACTAGGATATCTCATAAAAAACAGAACACATATTTCATGCCAACATACTTGATTTTAGTTAGAGGTGTATCTAGTGAGTCCAAAAAGCTCACAAGAGGTTTTCCCTTATGAAAAATCTTCTAATACCTAAGGAGTTTAAAAGAAATAATTTTAAGCCACAAACTTAATACCAATAACAAATTCCACACTTTCAAATGTAAATTACACACTAACCACTGTTAAGACCCCTATTTTTGATCATCAGCAGTTAGCTATTCCAGATTTGAAATATTTCCTTGCTTCAAATCTATAATACACTCCTCTCTGGAAACATATCAAAAACATTTCCAGTTTCTGGTTTCAGCAACGAGTGATAAAATTATTTCAATTTCACTCATTTTCACTCCACCAAAATGGTATAGATTTGCCAGGCTAAAACAATTCGTTTCTCTTTCATTTACACACTTATCTCTGAAGGCAGCATGAAGTATGTCATAGGAATCATCTCTCTTCACAGCCTGTTATGTATGCTTTGTAATTTACTGGAAATTGAAATCATCAGTAATCATTTCTTCCTGTTCTCTTGTCTACTAATGTCCTTTTTTTTCAGAGCTATTCTACTCAGGTTTTGCCCACACATTTTAAAAAAAGCCATTTTCCCCTCTTCTTTTTTAAATTAAAATGTGACTACAAGGTTCAATATTTTTAAATAGCACATTTTTAGGTGGCACCTTGGAAAAAAATATACTTTTTTCAAAGCAAAATTTTCCTTTTGCCCAATTCACAAGCTTTTCTGTCTCAGAAATATGTCCCTAGAGCTATGTAAATAAAGGAAGAGGCAAGGCCTATGCTACCTATCTAAGAAGAAAATCATACACTAAGATTCTTACTTGAAAGCTGACACAGTAATTCAACATTAAGATATGTGCTTCCCCAGAAGAGACAAGATCCTTTAAAGGTCAATGTCAACAAGCTCAGGCCAGAAGCAAAATCTCCCTTTAAACTGTTATAACTTGATAGAGGAGATAAAAGTTTGATATCATATCCCTTAAAGAGAAGAGGGTAAAAAAAGAGAAAGAATAAATTTGTAAGAAAATGGATGTGGCCAGACAGAAGTTACACAAAAAACAGCAGTTAAAATAAAAAACAGCCAAAAAAGATAAAAGAATTCATGGTACGAAATTCCTGTAAATTCCAAGGATGTAAGATTTTTCTTTAAATTATCATTTACTTACACTACTTTCCCCAGAATTTAATCTCTCATTGTAACAAAATTATGCTATCAACCAAAAGCACTAAAATACCCTCAAGACGAGGGGGCAGCTAGGTGGCCCAGTGGATAAAGCACCTGCCCTGGATTCAGGAGGACCTGAGTTCAAATTTGGCTCCAGACACTTGACACTTACTAGCTGTGTGGCCCTGGGCAAGTCACTGCTCTGCCAAAAAAAAAAAAAAAAGGCAAGCAAATATAAGACTCAATATATTTGCCTAGTAGATATCCAGTACTATTAATGTACCTGGTACTTTTTAAGTACTCATATAAAGAATTCCAAAGGACTATTAGAATTGGAAAGATAAGTATAAAGCTAAGAGCTAACACAAATAGAAAACTATGGGTTCACAATCATAACCTATTTGAATAGTTTACATGACATTTTAAAAATACTGCCATTGAAGTCATTCAAAGCCATTGAAGGAGTCCATTCCTATTCTAGTGTGTGTGTGTGTGTGTGTGTGTGTGTGTGTGTGTGTGTGTGTGCCCCAATGAGGGTTAAGTGACTTGCCCAGGGTCACACAGGTAGTAAGTGTCAAGTGTCTGAGGCCAGATTTGAACTCAGGTTCTCCCACATCCAGGGCTGGTGCTTTATCCACTGTGCCACCCAGCTGCCCTCCTATTCTATTCTTAATGCTAGGAATATAATCAGTACTTAATAACTATCTATTGGCTAAGTCATTGTCCAAAGCAACTCTGTGTGTGTGTATACACATATATACAAATGCTATGTATTATACACATTATATATAGACAAAATACTTTATAACAAACATGAGATCCCTTTAATTAGCAGCAATTTCATATGTTCTATGTTTTTTTTTCTATTGTGCTCAATACTACATGCAAAGATATGCTTTAGTTACACACACACACACACACACACACACACACACACACACACACACACACACACACACACACACCTCTTACAAGAAGCAGTTCTGGCAGTAAACAGAAAACTAGCTAGTCTCAGAGCCAGGAACTAGGGAAAGGGGTAACAAGTAGGCTGAGGGAATGGAGGTAGGGGTCTTAAGTGAGAGGAAAAGAGGGCCACCAATGTGAATAAGATTGACTTAAAAATAAAGAGACATTCAGAAGACAGGGGGAAACCCTTAATTTGAAATACATACATGTACATACACATACAGACATACACACATATGAAATTTAAATATATATGTATATATATATTCAAATTAAGGGGTTTTCCCTATCTTCTGAATGACTCTTTAGTTATTTTAACATACTTGTGTATGTGAAACACATATTTCAAATTAAGGGTATAAATATAAATAAATAAACATATATATATATATATATACACATACACACACACATAGAAAAACAGGAAAATATAAACCTATTCATTTTTTTTAATTAAAAAAATTTTTTGGGGGGGGCAATGAGGGTTAAGTGACTTGCCCAGGGTCACACAGCTGGTAAGTGTCAAGTGTCTGAGGCTAGATTTGAACTCAGGTCCTCCTGAATCCAGAGCCAGTGCTTTATCCACTGCGCCACCTAGCTGCCCCTTAAACCTAATTTTATAATTTCAAATGTAAATGGATTAAACAACACAATAAAGGAAAAAGGAGTGACAAACTGGATAAGAAAACAAAATCCCTCCATCTGTTGCTTACAAGGAACACATTTAAAAAACAAGGACACACACACACACACACAGAAACAGGGACTGAAAACATTTACTATGCATTAAATGAATTCAAAAAAGGGGTTGCAATCATGCTATCAAAGTAAAATAAACATTCACAACATAAAAAGGAAAACCTCGAAACTACATTATGAACAAAGGAAACATACACAAAATCCTAATACCTTTAAATGTGATGCTTTAAATATCTCAACATATAAATTCAGAAAGAGAAAAATGACTCCAAAAAATATGGTAATACAATAGTGGCCAAAAATTATGTTTCTCTCAGTTTGGGATAAGTCTGTAACAAACAGACAAACAAAAGGGAAAATAAAGCACTGAAAAAACTGCTCAAGAAAGTCTACTTCTAAATAGGACTATTGAAGAGTATATGTATTTCTCAGTGCCACGTAGTACTTTTACAAAAATTTACTGGGGGGGGGGGGGGCAGCAAGCTAGGTGGTGCAGTGGATAAAAGCACCGGCCCTGGATTCAGGAGGACCTGAGTTCAAATCCAGCCTCAGACACTTGACACTAGCTGTGTGACCCTGGGCAAGTCACTTAACCCTCATTGCCCAGCCTCCCCCCCCAAAAAAGTGATCTCAAAAATTTACTAGGGCACAGGGATACTATAAACAAATATAAAAAGGCAGAAACAGAAAATACATCCTTTACAGATAACAATGTAATAAAAATATTGAATAGCTTTGGGAACACAAGCAAAAGAACACAGCCAAATGAAGACACTGAAATAAAATCCTAAATAATGAGTGAGTCCAAGAAGAAATCAAAGAAAACATTAATAATTATGTAAAAGAAAATGAAAATGAGGGAACAACATACCAAAATTTCTACCATGCAGTTAAAGTAATCCACAGGAAATATATTATATAGCTACAAACACACATTAACAAAAATATATTCTTATGAACATATTATTAACAAAATAGAAAAAGAAAGTATTAAGGCACTGAATACACATTTTAAAAATACAAATAACAAACAAATAACAAATATAACTAAAAAAAACACTAAAGAGGGGATATTAAAAAGTAAAGAGAAAAAGAAAACTGGTAGCAAATTTATGCAAATCACAAAAAAAGTAAAAGCTAGTTCTTGGAAAAAACTAATAATGATAAACCTCTAGGCAATCTGATTAAAAAGAACATCGCAAAACATAAAATCAGTACAACAGTCTTCCAGGTGAAATCACAACAAAACCAGAATAAATAAAAAAGACCATCACAAATTTCTATGCAGTTTTACACTAACGAAACTGAAAATAGAAAAGATACAGAGAAATAGCTTCAAAAATATAAAATATACAAATTAGCAGCAACCAAATAGAAATCTTAAATAATCCAGTCTCAGAAAAAGAAATAAAACTTGCTGTGAAGGAACTACCAATGAAAAAATAACAAATTTTTAACAATTAGTACCCATACTACACAAATCATTCTCAAAAACTGAGAAAGAAAGCATTCTACTAAATTCCTGTTGAGACAAAATGACTACTAATACCTAAACCAGGAAAGGATAAAGCATAGAACTATAGAATAATATCATTAATGAATGTCAATTCAAAAATCTTAAAGAAAATCCTGTGAAAAAGACTATAGCAACTGATCCAAGAATTCACTCACCATGAACAAAGTGGATGTAAATCAGGGATGCCAGGGTAATTTATTATTAGGAAAACAAACAACATAATCATATTAAAAATAGAAATATCTAAAATCACAAAATTTTATCTGTAGATGCAGAAAAACTTTTGTCAAAGTACAACAGAAGTCAAAAGACTTGTATAGATTCAATTACAAAGTACTCCTTAAAGAAATAAAGAACTCAGGGGCAGCTAGGTGGCACAGTAGATAAAACACCGGCCCTGGATTCAGGAGGACCTGAGTTCAAATTCAGCCTCAGACATTTGGCACTTACTAGCTGTGTGACCCTGGGCAAGTCACTTAACCCTCATTGCACCCCCCCACCAAAAGAAATAAAGAACAAATAAGTGGAGAAACATTTCAGTACTCATGTTTGAGCTGTCCCAGTTAAAGAAAATACTATCAAACTAATTTTCACTATTAATGCTACATCAATCAAATACTAAAGAGGGTGTATAGAAATTGATAAAATAATAACAAAATTCATTAGGAAAAACAAAAGATCTAGGATATGAAGGGAAATAGTGAAAAGAGGGAGGGAAAAGGGGATCAGTAGCACTTTCAGACCTCAAATTATATTAAAAAGCAGTAGTCTTCAAAACCATCTGATTTTGGCTATGAAACAGAGAGACAGGATCACCCCAACAACAACGGAATTCAATAACCTAGCGTTTGATAAAAAAAAAAAATTGGGGGGTGGGGCAATGGGGGTTAAGTGACTTGCCCAGGGTCACACAGCTAGTAAGTGTCAAGTGTCTGAGGCTCGATTTGAACTCAGGTACTCCTGAATCCAAGGCCAGTGCTTTATCCACTGTGCCACCTACCTGCCCCTTGATAAAATATTGCAAAGTATTCACAAACACATGAAAGAATGTTCCAAATCACTAATAATAATAATAATAATAGAAACACAAATCAAAACAACCCCCGAGGTTTTGCCTTACATCTTACTAATTGGCAAAGATGACATAAAATCGCAATAGTCAAAGTTGGAGAGTTTGCGGGATGATAAGTACACTAATATATTTCTGGCAGAGCTGTAAAAGGGTATCACTGTTTGGCATCATGCAAATAAAGTGACAAAAATGTCCATACCCTTTGAACCCGGAGACTACGTTAATGGGCAGACACCCCAAGGAAGACATCAATAAGAAAAAAGCCCCTATACACTCCAAAATACTCATAAGCAGCACTTTTTGTAACAGCAAAGATTTGGAAACAAAGTAGATGCTCATCAATTAAGGAATGGTTAAACAGATTGTGGTACACAAGTGTAATGGAACATAACTGTGCCATGAGAAATGATGTTTGTGATGAATACAAAGAAGCCTGGAAAGATCTAAACAAACTGATGTAAAGTGAATTAAGCAGAGCCAAGAAAACAATATATACCATGGCTACAATGATGTGAATGGAAAGAATCACACACACAAAATCAAAAGTATACATAACAAATCATAAAGATCAAGCATGACTAGAACAAAGAGATGTGAGAAGACACCCTCAACACATCCCTTCATGGAGATAAGAGGTCCACAGATATTGCATGTTTTTGGACTTTTTCAAGTTATTGATTGGTTGAACAAGGGTTGTTTTTTTTTCCGCTGTTTTTAAAATTTCTCCCTTTTTTGTCTTAGAAATATACTTTGTTATATGGGATAGCTGCTCTCTAGGGGTAAGAGGAATAGAGTAGGGAGAATATATGGTGATGTAAAAAAAGACATCAATAAAAATTATTCTTATATAAAATTCACTCCCTAGAGTAGCTATGAAACTACCTGATTTGGTTATCTTCTAATTTTTTTTTTGGGGGGGGGGGGGGGCCATAGTGGACAGAGTACCAATGCCTAGAGTCAGAGATACCTGAGTTCAAATATGGCCTCAGACATTTACTGGCTGTGTGACTCTAGGAAAGTCCCTTCCTTCTATTTGCTTCAGTTTCTTTTTCTATAAAATACAGATAAAAGGGGCAGCTAGGTGGCGCAGTAGATAGAGCACCAGCCCTGGAGTCAGGAGTACCTGAGTTCAAATCCAGCCTCAAACACTTCACACTTACTAGCTCTGTGACCCTGGGCAAGTCACTTAACCCCAATTGCCTCACTTAAAAACAAAACAAAACAGATAAGAGCATTTACTTCCCAGGGTTGTTGTGAGATCATTAAAAAGTACTTAGCACAGTGCCTGGCACATACTAAACTACAGCTAATGCTATTATTATTATTATTGTTATTATTATTATTATTTATCATACCCATCTCTAGTTTGCTTACTGTTTGGTGTACCAGGAACATGCACCAGTGAAGAACAAGCTGTTAAATTGTTAGTGCAAGATTTACACCTCAGAAACTATAAAACAAAATTAGGTTTGGTTTATTCTTTTGTTGATTGTCTAGACTTGAGAGTGATGGAGAAAACATTAATAATACACATTAAATTTAAAAGTCCATCTTGAGAATGAGCTTTGGAGCCTTCCAGGGCAGAGCCAAGATGGTGGAGGAAAGGCAGCGAGCTCTCAAACCATGACACAATCACTCCAAAAAACATCCAAATAAGGTCATAGGAAAATGCCTGGAGCAGCAAAACTCACAGAAGAATCTTTTAACCAAGAACGGCTTGGAAGGTCAGAAGGAGGGAGCTGCTGGGCTGATACAGGAGTTGGGCCCAATCCCACAGTCACCCTGACACAGATCCAGTCTCAGGAAGTCCTCACCAGAGAAGGAGACCCCCAGAGCCTCTGAATCAGCTGAAGCACCAGTGTCGTCTGGAACTAAGCTCATAGTCTGGTGAGTGGGCTGAGCCCTGGGCAGGGGAGAGACCACAGGGGTCTTTGCTGGTGCTAAGGCAGAACTTGGATTTTACACCCCTACTAAGAACCAGGTGGTGGGCTCAAGTAGAAGTGGCCCAGGTGGGGGAGGGGCACAAGCTCCTGAGAGCTAACAACCACAACACACAAAGCTGGTTGATTGGCAAGTTGGTCTGGGGTCATGTAGGACCAGGAAACAGGCTGGGTGAGGGAAGAACCTGATTCTCCTTAAATCATACCACCTGGGACTTCTTAAGCTTGGGATATTGCAGCCTGGAAACAGTGCCCCACTTTAAGGAGCAAAAAGTCTAGTAAAAGAAAGGCAAGATGAGCAGACAGAGAAAGGTGAGGACCATAGAAAGTTTCTTCAGTAACAAGGAAGACCAAGGGGCACCCTCAGAGGAAGATGTCAACATCAGGGCCCCTATATCTAAAGCTTCCAAGAAAAATACAAATTGGTCTCAGGCCACAGAGGTGCTCAAAAAGGACTTTGAAGATAAAATTAGAGAGGTAGAGAAAAAAATGGAAAGAGAAATGAGGGTGATGCAGGAAAGACATGAGAAAAAAGTCAACAGCTTGAAAAGCCAAATGGGAAAGCTCTCTGATGAAAATAATTGCCTAAGAATTAGGATTGAACAAATGGAAGCCAGTGACTTTATGAGAAACCAAGACACAATAAAGCAAATCCAAATGAATAAAAAATAGAGGGCAATGTGAAATATCTTCTGGGAAAAACTGCCGACGTGGAAAATAGGTCCAGGAGAGATAATTTGAAAATTATTGGTCTACCTGAAAACCATGATCAAGGAAAGAGCTTAGACACCATCTTCCAAGATATTCTCAGGGAAAATTGCCCTGAAATTCTAGAAGAAGCAGCTAAAATAGAAATTGAAAGAATCCACCGATCACCTCCAGAAAGAGATCCCAAAAAGAAAACTCCTAGGAATATTATAGCCAAATTCCAGAGCTCTCAGGTCAAGGAGAAAATATTGCAAGCTGCCAAAAAGAAAGAATTCAAGTACTGTGGAGCCCCAGTCAGGATAGCACAAGATCTAGCAGCTTCTACATTAAAGGACCGGAGGGCATGGAATACAATATTCCAGAGGGCAAAGGAAATGGGATTACTACCAAGAATCACCTACCCAGCAAAACTGAGCACTATTTTTCAGCGAAAAAAAATGGGACTTTAATGAAAAAGAAGACTTTCAGATATTTGTGATGAAAAGACCTGAACTGAATGGCAAATTTGACTTTCAAATACAAGACCCTAGAGAACCATAAAAAAACTGGAGCTGGGGGACATACCTGGGGTCATACAATGGGCTACTGTCTTGTGTCTGAGGCTGGGTTTTGGCTGGGATCCCCCTGGGTCCAGGGGTGATGATTTGTCCACTGTGTCACTTAGCTAGATGATGACATCTATAGGGTTAAATTGAGGGGTGAATGGAATTGACTGGGGGAGGGGGAAGGGCAGAGGTGAAATCCTACATGAAAGAAACAGAAAAAGCAGGGCAGTAAATGAATTTTACACTTATCAGAAAAGGCTCAAAGAGCTTAAACTCATCAGGGCTGCCTCAAGGAGGGGCTAACAGACACACCCAACTGGGTGGAGTAATCTATTTAATCTGGGCAGTAAATGAGCCTAACACTTATCAGAATTGGCTCAAAGACTTCAATTTCATTAGAATTAGCTCAAGGAGAGAATAATGTACACATTCAATTGGATGTAGTAATCTCTACAACCCTGAAGGAAAACAGGAGGGGAAGGGGATAAAGAGAGAGGGGCAAAAGAAGGAAGGGCAGAGTGGGGGAGGAGACAGACAGAAGCAAATTCCTTTTGTTTTACATAGTTTTTTGTTTTGTTTTTTTTGATGAGGCAGTTGGGATTAAGTGACTTGCCCAGGGTCACATAGCTAGTAATTGTTAAGTGTCTGAGGCCAGATTTGAACTCAGGTCCTCCTGAATCCAGGGCCATTGCCCTATCCACTGAGCCACCTAGCTGCCCCGCAAATCCCTTTTGAAGAGTGATAGGATGAAAGAAGATGGATAATAGAATAAATATCATGGGGAAGGGAATAGGATGGAAGGGAAACAGTTAACAATAGTAATCATGAAAAAGAGAAAAGGGGGAAAAATTGTACAAAAAATATTTATAGCAACTCTTGGTGGAGGCTAAGAATTGAGAATCAAGGGAATGTCCATCAATTGAGGAATGATGGAAAAAGCTGTGTTATATGACTGTAGTGGAATGGACTTGTGCTACAGGAAATGACAAACAGGATGATCCCCGAAAAACCCTGAAAGACTAATGAACATCGATGTATGGTGAAGTGAGCAGAGCTGGGAGGACATTGTGCATAGTGACAGCAGTATTGTTCAGTGAGTAATTGTGAATGACTTAGCTACTCTCAGCAGTACAATGATCCAGGACAATCCCAAGGAACTAATGAAGAAGCATACTATGCACTGCTATAGAAAGAACTGATAAAAAGAACACTTGTGGATTGTACATATATAACCTGATTGCAATCTTGTGGAGGGGGGAGGAAAGGGAGGGAGGGAGGGAGAAAAATTTGGAACTCTAAATCTTATGAAAATGAATGTTGAAAACTACCCAATTAAAAAAAAAAACAAAAAAACAAAAAAGTCTATCCTTTGCTTTTAGAGGGCCAGTTATTTAACGTTTACCCTCACTGGTCTCAAAGAATGATTCTTAGAGAGTGTCTTCTTTCTCTACTTGTATATAAAAGAACTTATACAGCAAAGAGGCTAAATATTCGATTATATTCATTTGTAAATCCATCTAGTCTCAAGGGTTAACATACCCTTGTGTATGTGTATCTAGATGTAGTTTCTCCTAGACTACTTCATTTTCCTAGCAATTCCCATTTTTTAATGTTATAATACACTTCAGATATGTACACTTTTGCTGTGTGCCTAAGAAAATGTTTTTTCAATCTATATTCTCAGCCATATTTAGTTAGTTGATAGCAGAAAATTCACTATATCTTAATCTCCCATTTGTCTGTCTCTTCTCTAAGCTTCTTTAATACAGTCACAAAAACTACCCAAAACCCCAAAAATCTTTTCTTCCAAATAGAAGGAAACAAATTTTTTTTAAAACTTCCAAAGGAATTGTTTATTTTTCCTTCTTCCAGCACACACACAAAAATTTTCTAGATAACACAACTTTTGATTGAAACATTATTGAAACATCAGATATTAGTAAAGTTTTTAAAATTAATATAAAAAGTACAGGAAAGCAACTAAATGATAATTTTGCTTCTCAGATGATACAATTTGACAAAATTTTATTAATTATCATATTAATAAAAGAAAACCATATGGTATTAAACCTTTTCAATTTAGACTATATTTGTGACTAACCATTTTGATGCTTGGAGGGAAACTAAGACTAATGACTACCACTGTAAAAAAGCAATATGATTTGTCATAAAATGGAAGGAATAAATATAAACCACTAATTTGCACTGGAAAACAATCTGGCTACTGTTACGATATTCACAACATGAACACTTCAAGAGAGAAAACCTCACTAGTCTTGCTAGCATCTTACCTTCAGACATAGGGAACAGCAGACCACACAATTAATAATTCAGTACTTCTTAAAAAGAAAGAACTACGAGTGAATGAATGAATGAATGAATATTACTACATGAGCATAACTCAAGGAAAGCATGACATTATAAAGACCAAAATAAATGAATCTCTTATGGGGAATACATTTAAGGTGTTTATGCTTTTACTGTGTGCTTAAAAAAGATGCTTTTTCAATCAATAATATCAATAGAGCTCTACTGATACATATGTAGTTGACAGACGAAAATCACTACATACTGTTTTCTCAGGTCTACCCCTTTCTGTAAGCTCACCAGAAAATACTATACACTACAAATATATCAAAAGAGAAAGAGGCATGGTCTCTGGAGATTTTAGACCTCTTTTTATAAATAAATTTTGCTATTTGTATAGGTCTATAAAATAATCACTTGGTAGTTTGGTTTCCATAGTAAGAAATCTATAATTAATTTAAGTGATGTGGTCATTGTTATTATACTGGTATAGCCCAACCATGAACAAGCATCTACTTATTTATGTCTTCTTTTATATATATGAAGTGTTTTGTATTTAAATTTATGCAACTTAACAACACACACCACACATTATTTATACCTAAATATTTTGCAGTTATTTCAAACCTATTCTATTTCTTCCTCCTGGGTTTTGTTACTAAAATTTTTTTAAAAGTTGATTATTTCTATGCCTTTATTTTTATCATGCTATTTAACTGAATCTACTATTATTTGATTGAATATCTCTAGTTTTCTAAGTAAACTATCATATTTTCTGTAAACAAATAATTTGACCTACTCTTTGCATCTAATTATTGCTTCAGTTTCTTTCTCTTGTCTCATCACAATAGATAAGCATATTTTCTAATATTATACCAACTAAGAGTGGAGCTGCTGGATGGCCTTACTTTACCCTTTTCAGTTGTGTCTGACTATCACCCCTTTTGTTGGTTTTTTAGCATTCTGATCTTCATGAGAACTTTATGGTGTTTCTCCATTCTGAACACAGGCTCTTGAATTTAGATAAATACTTTTTATTATTTTAAGGAAATTTCCTTTCATTCCTATGCTTTTCAGTGTTTTAACATAAACAATTGCCATGTTTTGTTAGAGGCTTTTAAAAAATCTATCAATAATTATATTTTAAAAATAATTTTCCTTATGTGAAAGCATACTTGCACTCCTCTTATAAATCAAATCTGCTCCCAAGTGAACAATTTCAAAGCTATGTTATAACCTCTTTAATTGATTTTAACGGATTTAATTAATAATCAATAAATTAATTTAATTGATATTTTTACATCAGTATTCTTAAGTGATACTGATTGTTTGTTTTTCTGTGCTTTATCTCTCCTGATCTCAGTTTCGAAAGGGAAAAGGGACTTTGACAGAGCAAAAGTAGGATGAAACATTAGGACCATATTCGTCTCAAAGAATGATTCTTAGAGAGTGTCTTCTTTCTCTACTTGTATATAAAAGAACTTATACAGCAAAGAGGCTAAATATTCGATTATATTCATTTGTAAATCCATCTAGTCTCAACATTTTCAAAAATTCTTGTGGGAGTTCATTTACAAGTTCTCAATTTTTCTGAGATTAGATTATTTAGATTTTCTATTTCTTATTCTGTTAATATTTTATATTTTAAAGAAAATTTATCCATTTCTTTTGACTTTTTGGTTTGGTTGGCATATAACTAGGTATAATAGTATGTGATAATTTAAAATTAGTTCTGTTTACTGTGAATTAATTCTCTGTTGTCATTTTTAATATTAATTTTCAGTTTTTGAACCAAACTGCTACTGATTTTCCTACTGTATTTGGTTTTCTTAAACTAGCAACTGATTTAACTTATCTCAGCAGTCTTTTTATTTTCAAATTTATCCCTGCTTTGATTTTTCGAATTTCTACTTTTATGCTCAAAGCTGGGCTAATTTGTTTGTTTTCTATATTGTTTTTTGTTTGTTTGTTCAAATCATCAATCATCTTTTATTCCCTTTTACTGACATGTTTTTGGATGTATTGTTTTCTTTAATTATTATTTTTTTGATTTGTTCTTTGACCTACTCAATCATTATTTAGTAGTCATCTGGTCTCCATTTCAGCACAAATCTTTTATTTGTATATCTCTTTGTGAGAGTCAGAGTAGAATGAGGGAAAGTTTGCCACAGGCAAAAATCATAAAGACGTGTCGCTTCAAACTCTACCTCAAACACCAGACAGTTACATGACTGGGCAGGTGGCTCCATTCCTTTGAACATGAGTTTTCTCACTGTAAAATGCAGAGCAGCTGCTGCCTTTACATAGTAATTGTGTATCAAATAAGAAAACTTATGTACAACACTCTACAAATCTTAAAGCACTGTTTAAGTATGGATTAGTATTACTGATGACAATTCTTGTTGCACTATGATCTGTGAAGGATGTACTTCATAGCTCTGCCTTTTTAAATTCATATATGAATTCTTTATATCCAAAGATATGTTACATTTTTTGTAAAAGTGCTATGTAATGATGAAATATGGGCATACTAATTAGAATTTCCATTTGGGATTGCCAAAGGACTTTCGTGTCTAATTTTTCTAATATTCTATTCAAACCTTCAACTTCTTGCCTGATAGTCATTGGTTATATTTATCTAAGTATGAAATAAACAAGTTGAAGTCCTTCATAATAAGTATATTGAAATCTCCCTATAATTCAGTACATTTATCCTTTAAGTACTTGCATGCTAAGTCATTCAGTACACACATATTGAAAGCTGGTAATGACTTGAATTCAAGTTTCACCTTTGATAAATGTTGGCTGTGTGCCACTGGACAAGTCATTTAACTTCTCTGTATCGAAGACAACTCTAAGACTATAAATTGTATAGGAATTGGTGATTGCATTGGTAAAATGAGTGTCCTCAGCTAGAAAATGCATTGCCATTTTCTATGTCTAGAAAATTCCAAATACATTGGTAAAATGAGTTTCTTTGCCTCTACATGGTTCCCACTCCCCAACCTTCTTTCCCTCTGAAAGCCTATAAACTGGGAGAAATGGCTCAAAATGACAATTAGGATCCAAAAACATCTCGACAGTTGGGATGTGGAGTTTTCACAAGAGAATAAAGACCAATCAAAATTACTAACAATTAATTCCTTTATCACTTCTCTAAAGGAAGACCAATCTGCTTAATAAGAGGCACCACAGGGAGTACTAAGAAACATGCTGTAAGAGGGAGAGAGAGGGGAGGGAAACAAGCATTTGTTAAGTGCCTATTATGCCAGGCACAGTGCTAAGCACTTTACAAATGTTATCTCATTTTAGCCTCACAATAACCCTAGAATGTAGGTGCCATTATTTCTACTTTACAGATGAATTAAGTGAGGCAGACAGCAATTAAATGACTTGGCCAGGGTCACACAGCTAAGTGAATGTCTGAGGGCAGATTCAGGGCCACTGCTCTATCTGCTGTACCACATAAGCATAATAAAATAGAGGTCGGGTGACTACTTACCGAGTCTAGTAAGGGTCCATTTGAAACTAATGGTTAGATCAGATAGCCACTGAATTTTCTTTGACTCTAAAGTTCTGTAAATACCATTTCCTTATTCACTAAACTCATTTTCGAACAGTTTTTCATCTTCTCTGGCAGTATTCATTTTGAACTTCTTTGGCTACTCCACCATGCCACCTTCATTCCAAAGGTTTTCAGCTTGTTTTATGTGATGTCTCCCCCATTAGATTCTAGGCTCAAGGGCAGGGACTGTCTTTCTTTTTTGTGTTAGTATCCTTAGTACTTATCAAAGTGCTCAACACAGAGTAGGTACTTAATAAATGTTTAGGGACTATTTTTCCTCTGTGCCTCTTTTAAGCAAACCTATTTTATTTTGTTGCCTTCTCCAAGACCAGGAATGCTAATCCACAGAGCCATAATGTATTCTACCCCAATCCCTCATATCTTACTATGGATCTTACATTTTCAAGTATATACATTGTTAATATAAATCAAGCTTTCCTTTCCTACCTTCCCTAATCCCTCTTAATTCCAGTGCTCTTTTAACTAATTCCTATTGATTGTGTATATAGTTTACTTTGTATATATTTGATTGAATATTATCTCCCCCATTATACTATAAACTAGCTGAGGGCAGGGGCAGTCTTTTGCTTCTATCCGTATCCCCTCCCCCCCTTAGCAGAGCCTAGCACTTAGTAGGCACTAACAAAATGTTTACTGATTAATAGTTTTCAACTCTCCTTTTTCATTGATGACTTTCTTGCATTCATGTCTATCTGAGTAAAGATGTTTTTCTTTCTATCAAATCCTGTTAAAATAGTTTTGGTCTTTCTATCCCATCCTTTTTAATCATTCCCTCCTCTCTCCTATTTTCCCCCCTCAGATCCTTCTCCAGTCCTTTCCCATCCCAGCCCACTCCTTTTACTTCATTATATTTCTAGCAACACATTTTTTAAAATTTATTTAAAATATGTTTTTATTTTAATTCTTTCTTTCCCCAACCAAGAGAGGAGGGAAAACTAATGAGATAATACAGTCCTTACATGACTCACTTCTATGTTTGAATAATTTTTTCCTGTAGTAATAAGAAACAGTAAGTTCTTTCCCTCCTCCCCTCTCTATCCCCAGGATATTTTCTCCCTACCTTTAAAAAAAAAAATCCAAATTTATAGTTTTTCTTAATTCCCCTGTTAATCCTTAGTCTCTTGTGTAGTCACAAAGTACAGATTAAGCAGGAGCCTATTTACTATATATGTATTTCTTAACTAACAAATAAAACTGAGATACTGTTTTCTATCAGGTTCCTTTTTTTTTTTAATGTGTTAGTGATGAAGTCTTTGAGTGTTGTATTCCTATCCCCATTTTCTCCATAAGCCTTGTGGTTTTTATTGCCTGATTTTGCATAAGGGGATGATTTTTTTTAAAGGAACACATGTCTCATTATAGCAGCACTATGTTTTAAAGTTTCCCTTGCCTGAGTCCGTGCCCCAGTCTGGTTTTCTCAAAAATGCAGTATAAAAATAAATTCCATAATTTATGGAGTGTGCGTATGTGTGTGTGTGTGTGTGTGTGTGTGTGTGTGTGTACCTATATAAGTATAACCTGGGAGCTCAGGCTCTTAAACTCATTTCTGGGCATGCAATAGCTAGAATGTCTTTGGTCTTCTGGTTTCAATACTTATGGTCAATTTATTTTATAATTTCTTGAAATACAACATCTGAAGTTTCTTATTTTATCATGCTTCTCCATGCTCTGTTTCCAGGTCAGTTGTTTTCTGCATATTTTTTCAGCTTTATTTTCCTTTGAATTTACTCTAATATTTCATGCTGAATATCTGAATTTTTGAGTTCCATTTCATAGTGCCTGATGCTATCTTAAAATGTCCACACTCCTTTTGTATGCTGTGTATTTTATTTAACTCTTCCTTCAGTTCTTTTATTGAACCTTCCAACCACTCAGTCATTGTAGCCATTCCATATTTTGTTCTGAAACTAAATTAAAGTTGTTTTTTTCTGCCATTTTTTCTCCCTGGGATTCTTTTATCCCATAGTCATTTCAGGCATTTTTCTTTGCTTGGTTATGCTTTCACCTTGTTCCTGGCTCCTTCCCTTTCAGTGGCTTAGCTCCAGAACTTTTCCCATGGAAAAGATGGAATACTCTACTGTAAAGAGCCTTTTAGGAGTGGCCTTCCTACCTACAGTTGTTTTCATCACATTTTTCCCAGTAATTGGTCAACGTAACACAAGATTGATAAAAATAGCCCTTGATGGGTTTTCTTTCATTTCTCTGTAGGGATGACCTTTCCAGAATTTCATTCTTCACTTCTGCTTAGACTTTTGTTTCATCGGGTACACTTCAGATGGGCTTTGAAGTACATGGAGAAAGAAAGAGGTTTGGTCAATAGCTTTTTCTTTTTTTTTTTTGCAGGGCATTGGGGGTTAAGTGACTTGCCCAAGGTCACACAGCTATTAAGTGTCAAGTGTCAGAGGCCAGATTTGAACTCAGGAACTCCTGAATCCAGGGCCAGTGCTTTATCCACTGCGCCACCTAGCCGCCCCCTGGTCAATAGCTTTTTCAATCTCCCTTTTTGCTGCTTTCTCTGCCCTTTCTGTTTTTGTGATATTAAAATTTGATATTCCACTTTATTTCATTTAAGTATTGAGCAAGTTACCATTCTCCCTGTTCTCCCTCCTTATATGAGTCTAAAAAACTCCTTAAGTCTACTTCACTTTACCCACCACCCACTCTTAGGAGAAGCTTACTTAAGATAAAGGTCAAATTTATTTAATGAAATATAGATGTCATATTCCAAATTGTGCAAAAATACCATAATTGTACAAAATCCACATTCTCTGAGTCTAGCCAACTATAATGTGATAATACCAACAGTGCTCATGAGAGTCCTTGATTACTGAGGAGCCTTGGACCCCATTTATTGGCAATTGCTAGCTTTGTTAATAAACTGACCATGCTCAGAACTTTTTTGTCTCAGTTTCCCTTATTTGCAGATTTCTATCACTACATTTTCTAGACACAGACCTGTGAACATTTATGTTTTCAATCGGAATTGCTTCCATTATTCTCTTTACCTCAAATGTGAAAATGGGCAACTAGCTCTGAGCTAGTGCTTTCCTAGTTATCTGTAAGATCCTTTCTGTGATATCCTGGTAGGGTCCCCATAACCCTGACTGGCAATGCTTCAAAGCACTTAGTACCTACTGGTTTCTATTACTTTGCCTCTTTAATTATATTAGTCTTTCATTCCAAGTAAATCACCCATTCTGCAGGGGTAGGGCCAGATTAGCAACAAGCACAGTCAGTGATTAATAAAATGTTGTTAGGATGAAACTTTGGGGTGGAAGGGTTAAGGGGGTGGTATGGGAATAAGGATTGTGGTATTAAAAGGTGTGGCATGGGGTTTGGAATGATGATCCATAGGAGTTCCAAGTCTTTGTGATGTGAAGAACACAGCCAGGTAAGAATGTTGATTCTTGAGTAGAGGGCACCACTCCTCTGCCCTCAAAGGAAAGGCAGAGCAGAAGATTGGAGGCCTGAAATCAAAGGAAGGGTTGCTCTTCTTTGCACCAGAGGTTCTCCACATCCTAGTTGGGAAACTGAGCTGGAAGCAGGAGGTGGAAAATGTCTTATGCTGGTAAAAATGGAAGTGGTTGGTTGCTTTAAGACTGATAAAAAATACTCAAGCCTTCAAGTTCTACAGAACCTTCAAATCCTATAAGAATGTGTTATTGTTACTATTTATTATCAATTGCTAGTAATTGGAATCTATTCAGGAGCAATTAGAGTTTTTCCACCTTATAACATTCCTTTAGTCTTGCATCCAAACTAGGGAACTAAATCAAATTTATAAGAATGAGGGGCAGCTAGGTGGCACAGTGGATAAAACATCGGCCTTGGATTCAGGAGGACCTGAGTTCAAATCCAGCTTCAGACACTTGACACTTACTAGCTGTGTGACCCTGGGCAAGTCACTTAACCCTCAATGTCCTGCAACAGACAAACAAACAAAAAAGAAATTTATAAGAATGCAAATCATTCCCCAATTGAGAAATGGTCAAAGGATATGAATAGGCAGTTTTCAGATGAAGAAATCAAAGCTATCTATTGCCATATGAAAAAATGTTCTAAATCACTATTGATTATAGAAATGCAAATTAAAACAACTCTGAGGTACCACCTAATACCTTTCAGATTGGCTAATATGACAAAAAAGGAAAATAATAAATGTTGGAGGAGCTGTGGAAAAATTGGAACACTAATGCATTGTTGGTGGAGCTGTGAACTGATCCAACCATTCTGGAGAGCAATTTGGAACTATGCCCAAAGGGCTATAAAACTGCATACCCTTCGACCCAGCAATACCACTGTTAGGTCATTATCCCAAAGAGATCATAAAAAAGGGAAAAGGACCCACATGTACAAAAATATTTATAGCTGCTCTTTTTGTGGTGGCAAAGAATCGGAACTTGAGGGGATGCCCATCAATCGGGGAATGGCTAAACAAATTGTGGTATATGAATGTAATGGAACACTATTGTGCTGTAAGAAACGATGAGCAGACGGATCTCAGAAAAACCTAGGAAGATTTACATGAACTGATACTGAGTGAAATGAACAGAACCAGGAGAACATTGTACACAGTAACAGCAATATTGTATGATGATCAACTGTGATAGACTTAACTCTTCCCAGCAATACAATGATTCAAGATAATTGCAAAGGACAATGTTCTCCACATCTAGAAAAAAGAACTGTGGAATCTGGATGCAGATTGAACCATACTGTTTTTACTTTTCTTTCTTCTTTTTTGAGGTTTTCCCCTTTTGTTCTGATTCTTCCTTCACAACATGATTAATGCAGAAATTTGTTTAATGTGATTATACATATATAACATATATCAAATAGTCTGCTGTCTTGGGGAGGGGGGTGAGATAGGAGGGAAGGAGAAAAATTTGGAACTAGAAATTTTATGTAAACAAATGTTGAAAACTATCTCTACATGTAACTAGAAAATAATAAAACTTTTATGATTAAAAAATACACCAAAAAATATTCCTTTAGCCTGCCTTTATGACAATTCCACTTAGCTAATCCCATGATAACTTCAGATCCTCTATCAGTCATTTTTTTCCCCTTATAACTAGTAGTAAGCCGTTTTCCTCCTATAACTAAGCCATAAGGTTCATCTTCTATTCATACCTTCTGGTAATCTTGTCATCATAAATCTGATAATTAAATGATACTAGTGAAACTTCTCTAACAGCTTTGTAAGAGTTCATGATTTGAAATGATGTTTTCTTGCTAAAATTTATTAATAGTTTTCTGATAGATGTGATATGATTGCTGCTCTGAAGACATTTAGTTGGGTCAGAAAACTCTCCTGACCCCGTATTGAGAGCAGTTTCCCAAGCAACATCTTGATTTGGTTTTTCACTTCTTGAAATCTCAAGTTCATTGTTTACCAGTTCTATGATTAAGATAGCTTTGTGTTCCCAATGGAGATCCTTGGCTATGGACCAAGTTTTACTTGAGATATTAGGTGATATCAATCAGGTGCTATGCTAGGCACTGGGGATACAAATAAAAATGGTCAGCATGAGACAATCTTTGCCTTCAAGAAGCTTCCGTTCTATTAGAGTTTTGTTCAGACAAAAAGTATGGACAGAATGGGATTTTACGTGGAAGAGGGAAAGAGATACAGACAACTAGGGAATCAGGAAATGCCTCATGTGGAGCAGCTCTTGAGCTAAGGGGAGCTGGGGCATCCAAAAGGAGGTGAGTAATACTTCACTGGATAACCAAGGGAGCCTGTCAACAACACCCTGTGATATTAACTTCATTCCATGTCTGACGAAATTGACAACACAATCAGAACTGAAGAGAAGAATGTATTTCTAGACTGATAAACTCTCAGGAAGAGAGACTGTCTGAAGTTATTTAGTTCAAACTGGAGCTGAATAACAGTAACTCTACAACATGGCTCCATATCATCTATTACATCCATCTGCTTCTTGCCATCCACAGTCATGACTCTCAGTCAGGCCCTTAATACCCCTTTTCTGAACTATCAGAATTGGTTTTCCTGCCTCAAGTTTCACTCCATCCCACACAACAGCCAAAGTGATTTTCCTAAAGTGCAGGTTTGACTATGTCAGACTTCCCTAATCAGTAAACTCCAGTGGTACTCTAGGAGTACATATACAATTTTTGAAAGCCCTTCACAACCTGGCCCCAATCTACCATCCCCAAATTATTAACATTACTCCCCTTACATGTTATGGTCCAGTGAAATCTTGCTATTCCTCACACGCAATACTTCATCTTCCACCTCCATGCTTTTACACTGCTACTCCTCATGCCTAGAATGTCCTCCACCTCAGAATGCTTTCCTTCCTTCAAAGCTTAGCTCAAGCACGACCTTCCACATAAAGACTTTCCTGATCCTCAAGTTTCTCACCCTCCCTTGGCTCCTGTATATTTACCTTGTTATCTTGTGACTCAATTTTGGATCTAGCTCAGTTCCCCTTCTATTCAATTAATGGACTAGTCCAATTTCTGTCCTGTAAGAAAAGTATTCAATTATGGGAATTTTGAGAAAATTTTATTGCATTGCTTGAAACTAGCCCCATGTGGCTTGGAAGCTGGATCACCTCTACCTGTTGTTTAGAGACCCTTAACTAAGGACTTAAGCTATGCTGACCAGAAACCCTGTCAGATCCGAAGATTGATATAAGGAGTTTTCTAACAATTATACATCTCAAGCAACCCTTTTGTCTTATCTGAAAATTGGACCTGTACTGATTAATCAGTTACTGTTTTCTTTTTCCTTTGATTGAATACAGACGCATGGGAAAGGGAGGAGGGCACCTCTTTTTTGATTTCAGGAAATTGCACATTTGCTCTCTCCCTCCCAACTTGGAAAGTCCCTAATCTTTCTTCCAAATTAGAAATCAGATTACCTAATTGTTTATCCTGTCTTATTTACTCTTGTTTTTTTTTTTTAAATGAGGCAATTGGGGTTAAGTGACTTGCCCAGCGTCACACAGCTAGTAAATGTCAAGTGTCTGAGGCCGGATTTGAACCCAGGTACTCCTGACTCCAGGGCCGGTGCTCTATCCACTGCGCCACCTAGCTGCCCCGGCTTATTTACTCTTAATTCTTTTCTTTTAATGTATAAAAATCTGTCTCCCCCTATATTTGGGGTGTAATGCCAAGCTAAGGAAGGCCTAGACCCAATCTGTTATGCAACTGGTATGCACTGCTTAATAAATCAGTATGTTTGGAAGCTCTGAAAAAAATTTTTTATATTTACCTTGTTATCTATTTGCACATATTTTGTATATATTCACGTATATTCTGGTTGTCAATGATTGCAAAGAACCTCCACGAGGGCTGGGGCTGTTTAATTTTTTGGTTTTGTATCCCTAGTGCCTACACTGAGTAGGTACCTAATAAATATTTCCAACTGACTGCTAGCTCTGATTGTTAAGAAGTTATTCCTTGGGGCAGGTAGGTGGCGCAGTGGATAAAGCACTGGCCCTGGAGTCAGGAGTACCTGAGTTCAAATCCGGCCCCAGACACTTGACACTTACTAGCTGTGTGACCCTAGGCAAGTCACTTAACCCCAACTGCCTCACATAAAGTTATTCCTCACATAAAGCTTAACTATCCCCCTTTGTAACTAACACTCACTGTTCCTGGTTCTGTCCTCTTGGGCCAAAGAGAATAAATTCAATCCCTCCTTCACAAGACATCCCTTTAGCCGCTATAATCTCATCTCACTCACCAAATTTTCTGCTCTCTAGACTTAAAATTCTCAGTTCCTTCAATAGATCTTGCTGTGACACAGACTCAAAGTCCATTACCATCCGGTTGCCCTCCTCCAGAGATAAACTTCAATATATCAATATCCTACTTAAGCTGGGGTGAGCAGAACTGAATATAATATACCAGATAGGGTCAGACCAGGGTAGATTACAGAGGAACTATAATCTCCTTATTCCTTTAAATTATGTCCCTCTGGATGCAGATCATGTCTCATCAACACTTTTAGCTAAAACATCACACCACATTCTCATAATAAGCCCTGAGTCCACCAAAAACAAACAACCCCCCCAAAAAAAACCCCATAAAAACCAGATATTTCTCAAATTCTAACCATGCCTCTCTCACCTTGTACTTGTGAAACTGATTTTCTGAACACAAGTACAAGATTTTACATTAATTGCTAGTGAACTGTACCTTATGAGATTCAGTCCAGTGCTTTAGCCTGCCAAGATCTTTTTGGTTCCTGACTCTCCACAGCCAATCCCTATACAATGTGCCTCACAGACACAAGTGATACATTTCTGAAAAGCCACATATAAATCAAAAATTTAAAAACTGAATCTTACTTTAGTTTTAGGGTTGTTTTTGGCAAGGCAACTGGGGTTAAGTGACTTGCCCAGGGTCACACAGCTAGTAAGTGTTAAGTGTCTGAGGCTAGATTTGAACTCAGGTCCTCCTGACTCCAGGGCCAGTGCTCTATCCACTGCACCACCTACCTGCCCCTGAATCCTATTTTAAATGCACTAAAAGGGATTGCTATTAAGAAGACTCATACCAAATGACTCAAAAAAGACTTTTTGTATAGTGAGTCATCAATCCCAAATTCTTTTTAAGCCTATTAGTTTGTCCAATTTTCAAATACTTAAAGCAATAAAAAGAGCACCTTGATTTCTTTCCTTAACCAAATCTTTGCCCTCAAACATACAATGAAAAGTCCACAGTAAAATGGAAGTTTAAGAAAAGTGTACCAGGTGGCGCAGTGGATAGAGCACCAGCCCTGGATTCAGGAGGACCTGAGTTCAAATCCGGCCTCAGACACTTGACATTTACTAGCTGTGTGACCCTGGGCAAGCCACTTAATCCCAATTGCCTCACTAGAAAAAAAAAAGAAAAGCGTACCATTAGATATGATAGTACACTAATATGATGCTTCTACTGCACTAAAAGTAAGTCCCATAAAATCAAAGAAAACAATGTTTACACACAAAATGTACCCCAAAGTTTCCAGTTAAGGAAGAATGTTTAATCAAAATATTTTTGTCCACTACTTAGTGAAAATTTCAAAGGAGAAAAAAATGCAACATCATTGCATTCTTTTGTTTTGCATACAGCATCACAATATGCAAAATAACAAAAATGGAGCCTCATTATCTGTTTCATATTCAGAATGAATTAAGTACTGTAGGGTGAGAATTAAGTACTGAAGTATATCTATCCATGTAACTCTCCAAATCATGCTCGTCCATCCTTTAAGAAATAAGGAAAAGCACAAAATGTTTTCTCCATCATTAAATGGATCACAGATGGTAGGAGCTCATCAACAGATCAACAAAAATAAAATAAAGCAGAACACTTCTAAACCTTGCCCTGCACGAAAGTCTCTTAACTTCTTCCTTTAGAAAAACATCAAGTAGCTTTGCATTACAGTTGATTTCCAACTCCAAAATTACAATAGGCAATATAAAGGCAGCTTTCAAAAAGAAAAAGAAAAAGTTAAATTATCCTTTAGCACAGAATCTCTTGTATAGTCTTGGGAAAGAGATAAGAGAAACTTTGAAGTCCACAGAACACTATAGTTTTATCAGTATCTAATGTGTAAATTAGCTCTCACTGTAACTGGAGATTTTAGCTTTCAAAATATATAATTACTGATCATTTTGGTCCACATCACATTTCTTTTGCAAGGAGAAATGAACTAAAACAGCTGTTATAGTCTAACAGCTTGAGAGTGTGCAGAGAATATCTATGACCATCAGAAATTAAAACCTATGGCTTCCTAACATGCAGAACACACTCATGTGTATAGATGACCCACATTATTTGGAAAAAAATCATTATTAACTTATGAAATTATAATTTGAAACATAATGAAATAAGGCTGCTAAAGAAAATATTATAGCTCATAAATGAGGTGAGAGCCACCAGCCCTGAGTGATGGGTCCTCTCACCTTTCCTCAGAGCAATAAGGAACCCTGGGCTGAAAGGAGTCCAAAATGTTCTTGCAAGCACCATTGCTTGCAGGGAGCAAGCCCTCTATTTTCATAGAAGATGAATTTTTAGAAGGTGAATCAAGTCTGGCACTCTGCCCAGAATTTCTGGCAGCTGACAAGCAATCTAGTTTCACTTTTAGACTACACTCCCCTGAGCTAACCTTAATGTCAGAAGGCTCCTTAATCCTAAGGGTTTGTATTCCTTATAATGATCACTAAGAAAAGCTCTGATGATTTTATTGACAATGAGAATTGTTCAAACAACTCATTTCTTAATCAACTTCCTGTGGAAAGATGAGTGTAAAACTCTTTTGTCCTCCAGCATATCTTCTTCCCATAATGGGGATAAAGGCAATACCATAGTCATTTTGTAGAAATTGGTACTTTATAGAAAGAGTCTGCAGATAAGCAACACAATTTTAAGGGTTTTGAGGGACTGGGTCTGAAGGAGAGGAAGATAACAAAAGGAAGGAGAAAAAATCTCAGACATTTAAAAAAATGATCAAGAGAACATCAATAACTATCAAACCACATGTCTGTTTTCTAAGCAATATAAAATTTATTTATTATTATTTTTTTTTAGTGAGGCAATTGGGGTTAAGCGACTTGCCCAGGGTCACACAGCTAGTAAGTGTTAAGTGTTTGAGGCCAGATTTGAACTCAGGTATTCCTGACTCCAGGGCCGGTGCTCTATCCACTGCGCCACCTAGCTGCCCCTATAAAATTTTTATAAGAACAATCTAATTACATGTTGAGGATCTCTTTTAAAAGAGTATTAAAACAGAAGAGGCAGGCAGTTCAAGGGATATTCTACAGAAGACCACATCTTTACCATTTTACATTTGACTAAAACAGATTTCAAGATCCTGGTATACTTACTTACTGTTTGCTGACTATGAAAAAAATAACTTAATTCATTAGACCAAATTGCCACTTTAAAGACTCCTTTCCAACAAAGTATTTTCCATATACACCTCAAAATTACACAAGAGTCCTTGAAATATAAAAAGACCTTCTGGTTTCTGGTACTGGGCAAGGTATAAAACAAGGAAACACATTCACCAATGGGATGAAAGAGATCCAACACAAAGTCCATATCAAAGGATTCCCTAAATTATCAAAACCTTTCAGGTAATCCTGTTTGCAGACAGCACTGGGCCCTTTTCTCTTCTTCCTCTATACCATTTCACTTGGTAGTCTCATCAACTTGCATGGATTAAATTATTATCTTTATGTTAATGATTTTCAAATCTACTTATCCAGCCCTCACATCTCTGCTTACTTACATTCTAACATCTCCAACTGCCTATTCGATATCTCAAAATGGATTTCTTCTTACATGTACACATGGAATTCATTATCTTCCCCCCAATTTCCCTACCAAACCCTTCCTTCTTCCTTTTTTGTTTTTAACAACTGTTGAAGATGCCACCATCTTTCTACTGATATCCCAGTGATCCAAATTCACATCCTAAATATGACCCAGGCTTACAATCTAGGTATCATCTTCAATTCCTCACTCTATCACATGCCCCACCCCCACTCATATCCAATCTGATGCCATGTTGTTGTTTCTGCCCTTGTAATATCCCTCATATATACCCTCTTCTCTCCTTTGACAAGGTTACCAACCCTCACACAGACACTCATCACCTCACACCTAGACAAATGGAATATATCCTGCGGTTTGGTCTCCCTCCTTCAAGTCTCTCTCTTCTTCACTCCATCCTCCCAACATCTGTAAAAGTGCTCTTCCTAAAACAGGTGTGACCAGGTTACCCCATCTATTCATTCAACTCCAGTGGCTCCCTAGCAATTCCAGGATGATAAAGAAAATCCTCTCCTTGGTGTTTGAAGCCTTTTATAACCTGACTCCCCACCTCTTCCCACCTGCTCTGTGACACAGTGACAACAGCTCCCCTGATGCTCTGCAAACAAGGTGCTCCAACAGTTTGCACTGCTTGTTCTCCATGCCTAGAATGTTCTCCCTCCTTATCTCTGCCTCCTGGCTTCCATCAAGTCCCAGCTAAAATTCTACCTTCTTCCAGAAGAATTCCCCTTAATTCTAGTGCCTTGTCTGTTGGTTTTGTCCAATCTATCTTCTGTATAACTTGTCTGTACATAATTGTTTGTATGTTGTCTCTCCTATCAGACTGTATATTCCTTGAGAGTGAGAGATTGTCACTTCCTTTTCTTTGTATCCCCACAGCTTAGCACAGGACCATGTGACTGACTGTGCCAGAATACAGTAAAGCTGCCAAACTAGATCCGTCATCACTCAAATGAGTTTAGCCAACTAATCCCATAGGAATAACTAAGTGGTTGAAGAGTGTCTATATACTATGTAAAGAACTCAACTGTCTGTCTCTCTCTGTGTGTATATGGCAGCCACTGCAAATGGACAATGAGCAAGGCCCAGAATTACGCAGGAAAAGATACTTTGTAAAGTGCAAAGTTGATTTTTTAAATGATCCTAAGTTTCTCCTTGAAACAAAAGTCCATCTTTTCAACCCCAATATTCTTTCAGTGATGTAGAGTTACAAGGCACACAACCCACAATCTCCAAAGAAAGGAAGTGCCACCCAGAATATGCTCCGACACACTACAATCAGGGTTAATTACAAAGGAGAAGTGGTGTCAAGAATGTCATCAAAGCAATGTCTGATCAAGATATAAGATGGGCTAGTCACATGGACAGAGTACAGGATACCCACATGGCAGCCTGAATACTCCACTGCTATCTTAAGGGTGTCAAGATGATACAAGGAAGATTCCCAGAATGTCAGACAACCCCCTGCTGTGAACTTTATGGACAGAGATGAAAGAAAATTATGCAAAATGGCTAACTTTAGATGAATTGTGATTCACCAGAGGGAACACCCAGATCAACAAGATCACAAGACCATTCAAATGTTAGAATCCAGCCATCTGGAATCCATCCAGAAAGGTTATGACCTATAAAGCATTTTGTATGTCCTAAGTCCCCAAATGAAAGGCACTTCTATGTAAGATTCAGAATTAGATTACAACCTCATTAACAAACAACTTCAAATAGTATATAATTAAGTGCTAAATTGTGTGTTGCTCTAGGAATTCAGGTAGGAGGTCCTCTGTGCTTCTCTAACCAGATTACTTCTGTCTTTGCACCGGTATGGGATAAGGAAGAATGGATGAGAACATATACATGGCATCTACCCTCCCACTGAAGGGATCAAAGAATTCTTTACCAGTGAATTATTTCAACAATATTTTTTTTTTTTAGGTAATTGGGGTTAAGTGACTTGCTTAGGGTCACACAGCTAGTAAGTGTGAAGTGTCTGAGGCCGGATTTGAACTTAGGCCCTCCTGAATCTAGGGCTGGTGCTCTATCCACTGTGCCACCTAGCTGCCCCTCAACAATATCTTTTTCAGAATTTACTAAAGGAAAAAGGCTTGGTAAAATGGAATTATGATTCACGAAAAGTTTCATTTGGTAATTTTTTTGTTCTCCAAGAATTGGTTAGCTAGCTTGTCCACCTTCTTGGTCTTGTAGGAGACAATGACATTAGAGAAACCATATTCCACTTTCCAACAACAAAGCCCTTATCCTCTACAGAAGAATGCTTTGTTTTAGGACTACCTGCTCTTCTTTCAATATTACTTGTGACAATTTTATTTAAATTTCTCCTCAGAGAATCTTTTAATTCTGATCTGTGACTGTCCCTTACTATACTCTTTTGTACCCCTCCTCCTCCTCACATCCCAGTTACCCTCCCATAACTCTAAAGTAAATCAAAGTCCACTCTCCATTCATCAGATTCCTAGCTCTACTTACCCGTGGTCAATGTGCTGGGCCCAAACCCTCATCAACTTTGGATACTTTCCTATAACCATTCTCTACTTTCTAGGCTTATGGTCCTAAGACCATAAACATCTTGCCTGCAATGTTCAAGGATTTCATGACAATGTCCTCAAGCCTCTGGAACTAAGAGAACTTAAATGTTTGAAATCGAAGGAAGAATTTTCTAATGAACATATAAACATTATAGGTGCTTTTACATATATTCAAAAACTAACCAAAAAAAGACATCTATGGAAAATGTTTCCAAGTCAAATAAAAATTTTCCAAAAAGAACACCTTTTCCCCCTAAAGAACCTAATTTACATTTCTAGAAGCCTCTTAATTCTTCTGAAAGAAGTAAAAAGTGAGGTGCCAAGGCTTTAAAACAACTCTGAAATACAAGTGTCTGAAATTGATAGCAATAAACAAAAGAGAAGTGAAGCAACAGGTATCTACTTATTTCCTTAAGCTTAAAAGTATAATCAGGAGAGGGGTGGATAAACTTAAGAATGGGGATAGAATAACAACTCATTCTTTTCTTAAATATGAACATCTATACTAATAGACTGGAGAGGAAAGGGAAAAAAGTAATGTGGCCTTTGTCATCAAGAATATATTTCCTAAGAAATATATGTGTGTGGCATGCAAGTATGTATGCATGCATGCATGTGTGTATGCACATGTATCTATATGTATATATATGTAAATGTCTAAGGACCAAAACAATTAAGTATATTTGAGATCTTTGCTTACAGTTTTTTCAACTTATGTGTATCCACAAATCTGTGAATAAGGGACTGGAAATAGTAATTCACTAAACGATTGAAGTATATGCAACTTATTCATCCATTCATCCACAGCATGAGCTATATATTTACAGCAACAGAGCTTGATTAAATGCAACTTCAAGTAGACTACAGTATGTTGTTTAAGAAGTGATTTTTTCTCTAATAAATTTTCTCTTAATAATTGCCTACTTCTCCCTAAATTACTTTCATTTAATAAAGTTCATATGATACATGTAGAATATGAATTTGTGTTAAATCTTTTGTTTTCTCCATAACCACTTGTGAATGCTGAGATACTGAGTTCTATCATTTCATTCATTTTAATAAGAAAATAAAAACTCAATAAATATAAAAATACAGGGGCAGCTAGGTGGCGCAGTGGATAGAGCCCTGGCCCTGAATTCAGGAGGACCTGAATTCAGGAGGACCTGAGTTCAAATCTGGCCTCAGACACTTGACACTTACTAGCTGTGTGACCCTGGGCAAGTCACTTAACCCTCATTGCCTCGCAAAAAAACCCAAAAACCCAAAAAAACATATATGTGAATCCATTAGAAAACAATTACTAAATAATATATAATCTATGATTATGTAAGATTTCATACAGAAGGAATCTTGAGCTAAGTGTTAAAAGAAGTGATAGATAGAGTCAGTCATTTATAAATACCCAGCACTGTGTTGAGTGTTATGTGCTAAGTGCTGAAAATACAAAAAAGGCAAAAGCCTTTGAGGAGTTCACAATCTAATGAGGGAGACCATGTAAAACAACTATGTACAAAGTATATACAGGATAAGTAAGAAATAATCAAGAAAGAAAAAGCTCTAGACTTAAGAGGAAGTGGGAATGGCTTCTTATAGAAGGTGGGTTTTTAGCTGAGATTTGAAGGAAGGTAGGAGGTGAAAATAAGGAGGGAGAGCATTCCATGCAGGGGGAACAACAGAGGAGTTTCTTATTCGAGAAACATCAAGGAAGCCAGTGTTACTAGATCACAATGTTCAGGAGGACTAGGGACGAGACGGGATGGATGAGGGGGGAAAGGTGTTGGAAGGGTATAAGAAGACTGGAAAGGTTAGAGGAAGGGAGGGTAAGTTAAGAAGGGTAGATATACCAAAGAAGACAGAAAATATTTGTGATAATAGGAATATTCTAAGTACAGGCATGTAGGAGGGAGCAGGGTGGTACTCATAACATATGAATCCTACACCCTGTCCTTTCCCCCACAACAAAAGAGATTTCTTAAGAATAACTCTAGATGAGAATAGAGAAGTTGAAGGGGCCAGTTAATTGATAGCACTAAATGGTATGTCAAGGAGTAATTTTAGCTAAGCCTTTAGTATATATCTATTCACATGCACGAAAAAAATGCTTCACACATGGTTCAGTTGCATTGTTGAATAAAATAAACCCGTTTACACCCAATATAAGTTCCTAAGAGAGTCCAAGAGAGATGATGGAAATGGTGTCTGAAAATCAGCTGGGAGAATTTTAGCTAAACTTAAACTATAATACAAGTGCTCTAGAGGCCTCTCAGTATTCATATTTCTTTTGTTTGATTTTGTCCAAGTGCATCATTTTCTCACTGCAGTAAGGTGGGGAAACTCTTGCAACTGATGAAGACTGGCAACTCTTCTATAAACATTTTGAGAAATAATGCATAGTTTTGCCACAGTAATAAAAAGGTATATGACATTTTTTAAAAGGCTAAAATACTCAGGGATTCCTGACTCTAAAGCTAGTCTTCTTTCCACAATGCAATATCTGGCTAAGAATTATAAGCCAAGTCAAATACAGATCTTGTTTTACCATAGTTAGCAACAGGCAAGTGTGTATGGCAATGAGTATTATTACGATCTTCTGACAAGAATTTACTAAAGGCCGCTAATACTCTAAAATGAAATAAAAGGGGTGCCTTTCTTTCTCCTTTCACGTTCCATAAGCCAACCTCCAAAAAGCCTAAGTGTTATTCTCTATTAGATAAGAATGAGAATAGGAACTCTCTATATGTGATTTCACTGGAATGGGGAATTTCTGGATGAGAAAACTCCCTTGACCAATACAGGTCAGAATCTTTTCTTTCAATTTATAGTCTCAAAGAATGGCCTAAAACAGAGAAGTGAAGTGATTCACTCATGTCACACCACCAGTATGACAGTCACAAGTAGGACTGGAACCCAGATCTTCCTTACTCTGAGACCAACTTTATATCCACTATACAAAGTTGCCTCTCGTTATTCTCTATAATAAACAAGATTAGAATCTGCTGCATTCAACCAAAAAACTTTCAATTCTCAGACCTCACTAAACATAAAATGCTTTTACCTTAACAAGAGAATACTAGGAAAAAAATTTCCCAGCTAAAAAAGCATTTATGATATGAAGCTATTTCCCAAAGAATAATTATATGACTAAATGTGGCTGCTCCCTACAGAAAAGTCTAGATTCATTTTGTAATTCTGTGTATTTTATTTTATGCATTTAAAAACATTCTGAGAAATGATCCGTAGGTTTTTACCAGAGTGATAAAGTGGTCTATTACAGTCTTTTAAAAGGCTAAAAAATCTCTTAGATTCTGCCTCAAGTCTTTCCCTACCCCAGTCCATCTTCTTCTCAGCTTCAAAGTGATCTTCTCTAAAGGGTAGGTCTAACTATGTCATCCCCTACTCAGTAAACTTCAGTGCTTCCCTACTACCTCCAAGGGACTAAATAAGAATTAAATATAAACTACTTTGGTTTTTGAGACCTACTATTTTGTTTTGTTGGTAAGGCAATTGGGGTTAAGTGACTTGCCCAAGGTCACACAGCTAGTTAAGTGTCAAGTGCCTGAGGCCAGATTTGAACTCAGGTCCTCCTGAATCCAAGGCTGGTGCTTTATCCACTGCACCACCTAGCTGCCCCTACTTTGGTTTTTAAAGCCCTCCTTAATCAATTCAATCAAGTGAGTTCTTGTGGGTGAGGGGTGGGAATGGAGGGGGGAAAAGAAGTTGGAACACAAAGTTTTTAAAAAATTGATGTTAAAATTTTGTTTTTACATATATTTTGGAAAATAAAATTCTATTTAGAATAAAAAAAATAAAACCCACCTTACTACCATCTTCTTATACCTTACTACTCCTCTCCATGTAACAATAACCTATTTGTTATGTAAACACACACACACACATATATATGTATATATATATACACATACACACACATATATATATACACACACATATACACACACACATATATGTATACACACAGACACACACACACATATATAAATAAATATAGAGAGACAGAGACAGAGAGAAACAATAGCCTACTTGTTTCATTGAATAAGACATTTCACCTCCTGACTTCAAGCATTTTCCTAGGCATGTTTCCCATACCTAGAATTCTCTCTCCTCATCACCATCCTCCTCCCTTCCCAGCTTTCTTCAAGTCTCAGCTAAAATTCCTTTCTGCAAGAAATCTTGCCCAGTTTTCTTTGGTGTTAGTGTTCCCCTTTGAGATTGGTAATTTCATCCTGAACCTATCTCCCTTGTTTATATTTGGTTGCATTTAATTCTCTCCATTAGATTGTGAGTTGCTTGAGGGCAGAGCCTGTTTTTGCCTTTATGTGTATTACCAATGCTTTAGCACAATACCTGGCACATAGTAAGTGCTTAATAAATGCTTGCTGTTTTGACCAATATTAGCCCAACGTGGAGAGAATTTCAGCAATTCCTTGATTAAACATATTCAGAAAAAAAAAAAACTAAAAAAATTTAGCTAAGAACATTTGTTTCACCCAGAAATGAGTCTCATATATTTCTTTGGGTCAGCAATGACAGGAGAATCCACAACAGTAGTTTATAACGACCTAGGGGGCTGGTAGACAAAGGTATTTTGACATAAGCCTTTCCTGCATGGACAGAGCAAATATTTCTCTTCCACGTGTCTTAGGAAATTCTGACAAATAAAATTCTTCCTGAATGCCTAATCAGTCAGCTGTTTGTATTATACCTATTTCTGGCCAAAGAAGCTGTGATTAGTCTGTGAATAGGATCACTACACCAAAACTGAGGAGAGAGATTTCTTTCCCCAAAATACCATCAAAACTAAACCAATGACTTCAGGTAGCATCTTCTTATTCTAAACTGTTGAAAATAGTTATTTTGCCTGTATGTTTCTATATTCCAATAATTTTCCATTTTTTTGTCTTACTTTATACTCTTAAAAACTTTGTACCACTTACAATCTTAAAAAATACCGAGGACTCATTTACGCTTTTAAAAATTACTAAGGACAGGGGAATCCAGGTGGCCCAATGGATAAAGCACTGGCCCTGGATTCAGGAGGACCTGAGTTCAAATCTGGCTTCAGACATTTGACACTTACTAGCTGTGTGACCTTGGGAAAGTCACTTAACCCTCAGTGCTCCAGACCTGCCCCCCCCAAATTACTAAGGACCTCAAAAATCTTTTGTTTATGTGGGTTAGATATGGCAATATATGTCATATTGGAAATTTTTAAGAGTACTGAATTCACTTAGAAATAACTAAAAACCCCAGTACATGTTAACATAAATATTTTATGAAAAATAAGTATAATTTCCAAAACAGAAACAATTTAGTGAATGGCACCAGCTTACATGTTTTGTTTTGTTTTTTGCAGGGCAATGAGGGTTAAGTGACTCGACCAGGGTCACACAGTTAGTAAGTGTCAAGAGTCTGAGGCTGGATTTGAACTCAGGTCCTACTGAATTCAGGGCTGGTGCTTTATCCCCTGCGCCACCTAGCTGCCCCAGTTTACATGTTTTTACAAATCTCTTAATGTCTAACATAATAGAAAGCAGTGGGTCTTCTGCAGCTGCATTAAATCTGTTACAATATGTTGTTCTCCTTGAAGTATACGAAGAAAATCTAGCTTCACACAGATTGTAGTTGGAAAATAGAATAGTATTTTAAGAGGCAAATAGCATGTTAGCATTACTATCAAAATAGTTTTGACTACATGGACCTCTTGAAAGGCTCTTGGGGACTTCCAGGGGTCCAAAGACCACACTTTAAGAACTGCTGCTATATCCACCTATCTCTGGTTTTCCCAAGGTTGGATGATGTTGAAATGTTCTATAAAGAATATACAATATCATAAGTTCTTAAAAGAAGAAAGAATGTATAGCCATATTATAAGTTTACTTTGGATTTCTCTCTTTACTATTCTCTAAATTCAAAAGCAAGATGGCTAAAAATGGAATGATTTTTACAAAGCTACACAAAGGCAACGTTAAAGGCCATATGTGCTATATTTTGTAGATGACACAGGCCAAGAGCTGATACCAGCATATTGGCCAAGGAGAACATCCAGCACAATTAATGTTCTACAGTGGAAATTTTTTAAATAGTATAAATAGTTTAATATGTGATTTCACAAGTCAGAGATTTCAGAACAATTTACATTTAAATGCAGTGAAAAAGCAATCTCATATTTTACTTGGTTCTAAAAAAAAACCAAACCTAATGTTATAGCTTAGTGACACCATGTGGCTTTGTTTTGTGTTGCACTCTTCTAAGACTATATCCTTCATTTACATGATTATTTACTAGTAAAAATAAAAGCAGGTAAGTGGGAAGAACATGACAGAAGTTTACAATGCAAAATAATACAGAACTTAAAATTTTACTTTAAGGAAACAGTGATGCTATTTTCAATTTCCCAGAGCTCCAACAGAGTGTCTTTGACATCTGAAACACACTAGATTAAAAAGTGAAGACACAGCATAATTATGTGAAGTAGCAAGAATAGAGCTTGGTGAGCTGCTAAGAAATTGTAAAAGTGCCCACTTATGAAATAAAGAGATAGAAAAAAGGTATACATGCTGATACAAGGTTACTCAAAAAGAAACAATACTTTTCATAAATAGCCTCACTTCTTCATTTCATGTCTAACTAAAGAACTGTATATTGTTGCAATTTAGTGAAGTTAAAAAAAAAAAAACCCAAACCCACAAAAGCCTATGCAACATCTAATAGTCAGAAAAAAAGTGAAATAAATGAGCAGTAAAGTAAGTCAAGGAAATATTTTTTATGGCACCCTGCTATACAAGAGCAATTCTTGATTAATCTTGTATTTCTGAAGCCCACTCAAGTAATATTGCCCTGTCCTACTTCACCAGACACATTTTCATATGGAAATGAGGAAACAACATTTAGAGAAGCTAAGAGCTGCTGTATACTTGTCTCATAGCCTTGCTGTGTTAGGGCAAAGTAAACCTCCTTGTATTAAATGTTCAATAACTTGTGGGTACCTCATTTCATCACAATATCAAAACTGAATTAAAAGGATGTTGGCGTTAAGCTGAGTCTACAGCATTTTGCTACACAGGAAGCGAGACTAAATATCCAAAATAATAACATTGCTTTCTCTTGAAACAAGAGGAGGAAAAAGTTCTACATTTCTGTTTTCTCCTTTCTCTTCTAGGTATAAGAGACACACCCAAATATCCTATGGTAACTTCCAACATAAACCATCATAAAGAGGGTGGCTTCCTATTACTTATGGCCTCAATTTCGCCATCTGTAAAATGGGGGAAATAATTATACTACCTTATACCTCACCAGGTTATAAGAAAAGCACTCTGTAAATGACAAAAAGCAACATACATATGAGTTATTATTACTTGTGGTTGTTATATGATCATGTAGTCAAGGGAAAGAAGTCACAAAAAGACTTCTTTACTTACACATGTAAACATTAGTAAATCTCTATGGGTTTTTTTTCCCAAATATTTAGGTATAAATTTACTCTACTAGTACTCTATAAACAAAATGCCATGGCACAAACTGATAATTATATCATCACATTAGACCTGGCCTTAAAAACAATACAATGGTTTCCATCTTTGCTCTAATCTCTTTACTTGACTTCTTCATTACTTCATTAGCCAGTTTCCTGACTACTCTATGTCTTCAACAAGGAGTTTTTAAAGGTTTTGTGTCTGATATTCTTCTACTCCCTTCTCTTAACCCCCAAGTACCAATGAAATTAGGAATTCCTGTGTCTTCAGTTACCGCCTAGATGCTTATGGATGGGGCAGCCAGGTGGCACAGTGGACAGAGCACTGGCCCTGAAGTTGGGAAGATCTGACTTCAAATCTCACCTCAGACATGTACTAGCTGTGTGACCCTGGGCAAGTGACTTAACCCCAACTGCCTTAAAAACATCCACAGCCATTTCCAGTCCTTCTAATATATATCTTGCCACTGGACGCAAATGGCTCTGGAGGAGAGAGTGAGATTGGTGACCTTGCACAGCCCTCACTCACTTAAATCCAATTCTCTGCACGTCATGACATCACCCAATGTCATGGCTGTCTTTGAGAACAAAGACAAACAACAGATGCTTATGATACTCAAGCCTCCTTTTCTACTCTTCAAGCACCTCCCTCAATCTGTTCTTAAACTCCAGCAGTAAGATGAGGCGACTTCAACAGTAAACACTATACTGAGATACATATAGCATAAAAGAAGGATTAACCTTATGCTGTTTGGCCCTCTAGTTAAGAATTTGAACTTAACAAGCAACAGTTACAAAAAGTAATATTTTATATAATGAAGAACTTAACAATTACAGTTATCTTTTTTTTTTTTTTGGCGAGGCAATTGGGGTTAAGTGACTTGCCCAGGGTCACACAGCTAGTCACTGAGGCTGGATTTGAACTCAGGTCCTCCTGAATCCAGCACCGGTGCTCTATCCACTGTGCCACCTAGCTGCCCCAATTACAGTTATCTTAACACAAAATGGGGAGCATCTAGATAGTATAATGGATAAAGTCTAGAGTCAGGAAAACCTGACTTTAAATCCTGCCTCAGATACTGGGCAAGTTACTTGACTCAGTTTGCTTTAGTTTCCTTTTCTGTAAAATGTCCTGGAGAAGGAAATGGCAAACCACTGCAGTGTCCTTTCCAAGAAAACCCCAAAGGGGATCTCGAAGAGTCAGACATGACTGAAACAACTTAACAACAACAAACATGAAAGAGACTGTCTCAAAGGACAGACAAGTTCTGAGAACTTTCTGGAGAAAGGTTAATATCGGAATTATTTTCCCTAAAGAAGATGGTTATAACAACACTAGTCTTGTAACACATGAAGAATTATACTACATATAGCAATCAGCTTTTCCTCATTACTCTGTAGAAAACAGAATAGGAGGAATGGAGTTTAAGTTGGAAAATGAAAAATATAGGCTAAATTCAGGCAAGTTTCCACTTTTTGCCATTTATTCCTAGAAAATGTAATTTTCTGTCATATGTCATTATTTAGAAAGCCTGATCCCCCTATTTTTGACACTAGATGGCAACCCTCACCTAAGGGCAAAACAAAATGATGACTGAAATACGCTTCATTGTTTTACCAAGACCTGTCAGAAAGTGAAAAATAATGAGGTGATGAGAAGAAAACAGAAATACAGGCCCTTTTTGGTGAGTAATGTTGCATAAGCAGATTAACAAAATGCAAAATGGCGAAAAGGGAGACCATATAAGGAACAACTTCCTCAGTGTAAAGGTTATTAATCAGTGCTTGAGTAGAGCCTTCCTCCCTGGAGATCTTTAAATATGGAGGATGTTCTTACTAGCCTGAGGTATCGCCACTCTGAGAAGGGATGGGCTAGGTAACTTCCACCATTCCCCCATATGTGGTTTTCTTTTCATCTTGAAATGCCTGGAATAGCCTGCTTTCTAGTTTTCATTAAGCATGTACCTTCCTTCCACTTAAGAACAAATCCAAAATCAAATTTCCTTTTCTATACTCCCAAATTCCTTTTCTAAAAAAGGGATTTGTAAGAACTTACAAACATCTGTATGATACTTTAAAGTTTACAAAGTACTTTTACATATACCTCATTTGATCCTCCCCACAACCATATGAGATAAGTACTCTGACTTGCCAGAGTCACAGAGCTAGTATTTCAAGGCAAAATCAGATCTTTCTGACGCCATCCACTATACCACCTTGAAATACCATGTCAAGAACTCTTCCTTGTCTTTTAGCTCACTACCTCCAAAATTAATTATGAGTAGACTTTTTATACTAAACAGGCCAGAATTGAGTGCTTGCTACACAATGACAAAAGAAAGTATTTTAATTATAAAGACTGAAGAAACAGAGGGAAAGCCACAAAGATGACAAAGAATTTTTAAAAAAGGATACAAATCATAATGATGATAAAAATGGTAACAGATGAGTGAAGAGTACAGCTTTATTTTTCATACCGACGCGTGTCTTACTAACAAAGAACTGTCATTTCCTAGCAGACAAACACTACAACCCAGGACCTATCCTGGTTAGCACAACCATCCCCAAACTGGGATGGTTTGATTCAATTCAATTCAACAGATATTTATTTAGTGCCTACTATGTACCAGCCTATAGTCGCGAATTTAATACAAACACAAATCTATCCTTCAGTATCAGACAGTTTGACTATTATTATGTTTGCCTTAAAAAAAAAAAACAACATCTATTCCAAGTGTAATAACCCTATTCAATGCGAACTAAACCTTATTTTCTGTTTCAATCACCCTTTGTCACTCACAAAACACCCCTAGGCAATTCTGATGTACATAATCTTCACTCAATTTCTAGTCTTTCATTTTAATCCATTCAAAATTCCTTTGATAACAAAATAACTGCCAGACCAAAGACACTTTAGTCACTCTTTAGTGACTAAAATTGATTTTCTTCATATTCACAGGAGGATCCTTATCTAACAGCACTATGTCCAGTCATACCCATAATAAAAGACATGTAGGCAGAAATGTTTACTATATCAGATGCTGTAAGGCATACCCTTTCACTCTGTAGGATAAACCTAAATGGAAGAGCTGTCGAAAGAGAGATGACTAGGATGGCTGTCTTTCTGTGCCTCTCCGGACCCTGCTTTTTTTCATAGAGCCCCTTCTTTCATCCTCTACCTCCTCTTACTTCAGGAAAACAAGAAAATTGGAGAAGATTCTGTCCAGTGCCCTCCTGGGAGCTCTTCTACTGATGGCAGCAAGAGAATTAGGAGCAAGAGGCAAAAGGAATATCCATCTATATCCATAAGATCTCTTCTACCATAGGGAAAAGTATGCAGGGGAAATAAATTTAAGTATTCTCAATCCCCAGAAACAAGTAATAAAAAATTTAAGTTAAGACCCAAATCTTTTACCTTTGAAAAAAATTTAAGATAGTATTTTCAAGCTACGTCACCTCTTTTACCTACAACCTTACCAAGTCATAGGGGTTTTCAGTATTACTGGGGTTTGGGAAAATGAATTACACATAAAGAAACATAAAAGTCCAGAATGAAAACTGAGGCAGCATCTGATTTCCTTCCCCCCCTCTTGGAAGTTCTTGTGAAGCTCTTCTCTGAGCATACAACTCTCCTATGATTTTCAAGGAAATGCGCATGCCACTTATCACATACCTATGATTTTAGGATATACCATAAGATCTGGAAAAGCTTTTTATATACCTTGAATGCTTTTTGGGTTACTTACCATTTAACATGAAGTATAAAGTCTTCTGAATAATTCTCTATTATATCCCAAATCTATAGTCTCATCTCTATGTTCATAATTTTCCACTTTTTCTTTTTTCTTTTTTATTTTAGTGAGGCAATTGGAGTTAAGTGACTTGCCCAGGGTCACACAGCTAGTAAGTGTGTGTTAAGTGTCTGAGGCTGGATCTGAACTCAGGTACTCCTGACTCCAGGGCCAGTGCTCCATCCACTGCGCCACCTAGCTGCCCCATTTTCCACTTCTTCCAAAGAAGTTTTCCTATTTATGATATTTGATAATTTGTTCCATGAAAAAGTTCTCTTTTTACATAATAAGAAGGAAACAGGAAATCTGCCTCTCACAACTAAGATTAGAAACTCAGTGTTTAAATGTGTGTTTTAAGTTTACTTGGACCCAATCAATACATGTAAAAACTTCAATCGCATAGTTAATCTATGTGAACTAACCTGCAGACCCGGGCAGGAAAATACAGCTTTTGCCAAGAACGACAGAGGTATTTTGAGTGATCAATTACTCTGATCCAATCTAGTTCATCCATGGACACTTCAATGTAGTAAGAATAAGACCTTTGGAATAGAGGGGGGGAAGAGTAAAAAGAAATCACTGCATAAATATCAAAGAAAACAATTTATTCACTAACCACATTTTTTTTTACACATCATATAAAGTTCATTTCAAGTTTCTTGATTTTCTTTATACTTCCAAAGAAAATTCTAAATTCTAAAGTGGCAGATCAGCAGTTATGCAAAAAGGAAGACACAAGATAAAGAGAGAGGTGTCTTTCTCTTCTACTTTTATTTAGCCCTGCTAGTTATTCCCACCCTTTCAGGAGCAGAGCCAATGTAGAATGGCTCCTCACCACATTTTAGGTTTGTTGCTTTGGTTTTTTCCCCTCTGTCCTCCCACTCTTCCAGATTGTTACCACCCTCCATAGCCAGCCAAGAGAGAATTAACTGACACTACTAAAAAGACAATACAAGTGCATTTTGAGGACAACCTGAAATTTGAAAGCTAATAATCCTCAGTAATAATCCTCGGCCTATCTCCAAGTAAGCTACATGGGACTCTACTACTCACCTGTAACACACAGAACTGACTGGTATTGCCCTCTTCCCTAAGGTAAATTTAAATGTGAGGTGGTGTTATTTCTACTACAATATCAACGGGGCTGATCTCAGAAAGATTTAACTGACTGTAAATGTCAGCCTGTAGCCAAAAGTCGTGACTAGGAAAGGTCAGCTTATTTTGTGACACAGTTCTCTCATTTTCTGTTGTCCCTTCCCTCCCATTCATTTTATCACACAGCAACAAACTGGTTATAACCTTTTCTTGAACCTTTCTGGGTTATCAGCAATGCAGGCTGTAATTCTACAACACATGCTAAGAGGTTTTTTGGCTTTGGATCCTGAATGTTTCACCTTTGGTCAGCACTACAACAGCTCCTGTGACAGGAGAACTAGATAACTATATAGCAAAGCTAAGTCCCCTCTAAACAAAAAGAGCTTTTGTGCAAAATAAAATCTTTTAAAAATATTTTGACAGGCACAAGAACTACAAAGATCATAAGCTCCTTAATCCTCAAGGTTCCTACCCCTTTCAGTAGTTCATGTTCACTCAAAAATGTACTACAAGCCCCATTTAATCAATTAACATTAAATTAAATTCAATAAGAAAGGGACCAGGAAACATTTATGTGATCAGAAGAAAATGAGAAGGGGACAAGTTGGGGAGCACCAAGGAGCTACCTTAGCCCAAATTTTATATAAGCCTCCCTCCTAGAATGTAATAGCAGGCCACATTCTTCCCTCTCCCAGTTAGGAGGAAACCCTCATCATTGCCAAAATGTGCAAGCACCACATGTCCAGAGCCAAGAAGGCACATTAACTCTGGCATGATAACCCTGATGCCACACCAAGCAGTACTGGTAGAAATGGCACTTGGTGCTTCCTGAAGCTCTAGGGGTGCCCTTTGACACTGCATTCTCCCTAAACTACAAGAGCCAGGTCATTTTTGGTGGTTTTGGCGTTTGTTTTTGGAGGGAGAGCACTGGGTCATTGGATTGATGCCTGGTCTTTCAATTCAATGTTCTGGTGGTTGGAGTAATTGATTAATTTCACCTAGTTCTTCCATGCATTTGTTTGTCTATCATCTGTCTTGAAAAACTTCCTCTTCTACAAGAGAGAATGATATATAAGATACCTTTAAATAATCAGAATCCAATTTCTTCCTAGGGATTTCAACAGAAATGTTACTGAGATATGAAGTTTTAAAATTCTAAAAAGTTTATAAGAAATCTAAGCATAACAAAGCATAATTTTAAGCCATTAAACAGATTAAGTCATTTCAATCAAAATACAAGTTAATACTTCTTTGAATCACACTATTACCACTTACCGGCTATCACGATCCCACAGGAGTATCCGTATATGATTGATAATTGACGGCTGACCTAATTTAATCTCAATGCCAGAACGGCAGTCATCATCAATTGGATGCCTAGAAAATCCATGATCCAAATCATAATTTTGTGTATCACCATCAAGTAAGGCAGATTTCAGCTCCCCTTTCACTACCTGGGCTCCATACTTCATAGTTGCAATGTTCTCTTCTGGTACTATAGTTAGAAATAGAAAAGGTAATATGAACAGTTGCTTATTAAATTTTTTCCCCACAGCAAACAAGAAATACAAACTAAAAGCTATAGGAAAGGCACATTTCTTGAGGATGGCTACACAACCAATTTTCAATATTTGATACATAAATCAAGTTTTACATTTACATTTTTCCAGTTTCAGTTTCAGTTTTTGCAATTAGTCTAAAGGTGAAGAATATTGTAAAGGAGTAGATGGAAGACCTGTAAGGATAAATGTATTATTGATAGTAAGTACTCACAAAATGACTGGTTTAGTATTAGGGGTTATGGTAAAGAGTACAGGGTACACCCCATAAAGAAAGTAAGATCTCTTTTGAGGAAGCATAAACCTGCTACACTTAGACCATTTTATCTCACTAGTTGCTATTTAATACCAAGTATCACATATAATAGTAAAGATGACATTTACACGGTACTTTATGATTATATCCCTTCTGTCTCTCTAATTACTCTCTTTGGTTCCTGATCCTGTCCCTAGTTATTTGAAGTAGATGTTCTGCAAGGGTCTATTCCTGATTGACTTCTTTTCCCCCATCCTTAGCAATCTTAATTGCTCTAGTTGCTTTAACTACCAACATCCATTTATAACCCCAATCCTTACATCTCTTCTGGGCTCACTCCCATGTTCAAAACTAGACTCATCTCTCACTTAGCTCATTTCCAGGTATCAACTACTTTAGATTTCAGCTACACAACATCTAAACACTGTCCTTTCCATTCTATTCCCACTTCCCTCACATTCACAAAAGCCCTCACTATTACTTATCTAAAAGTACTTTAAAACCCTTAAGAAGTATTGCTTTTCACTACCTGCCTTTATAACAGGGGTTATTCATCTTTTTTTGTTATCATAGACTGCTTTTGGCAGTCTCATGAAGCCTATACACCCTTTCTCAAAATAATGTTTTTAAATGCCTAAAATAAAGTGCCTAAGATTACTAAGGAAACCAATTAAATTGAAATACAGTTATCAAAACATTTGGGGGGGTTGGGGAGGGAAGGTCATGGACACCAAGTTGAGAACTTGTGCTCTATAATATCCCTTCATATCAAAGCAGTAATAGTTTCTGATTCTTTATTCATAGATATAGTCATGTCATTCTACTCAAAAATATTCCATGGCTCGCTGTTGTCAACTGAGTACACTTCAAACATTTACCAGGCATTCAAGGCCCTTCACCATTTCTTGGCACCTTACTTTTCCATTATATTATTCCTTTCTATGCACACTGCTTCAATCACATACTGGACTATTCTCTGACCTTCAAATACAACCCTATGTTCTCCCCTGATTCTGTACTTTGGGTTACATGGGTACCTGATAATTAAGCCTGATATTTTCTCCCTTCAACCCTCTACTGTCTACTGAATTCCTTACTCATCCTTTAAAAACCATATCAAATGCCACATCATCCAGAAAATCCCCCCCCCCAGTCTTTCTAGATGTCACTTGTCACTTTGTTTTTGTAACTATTTGTTTACAATGAAACTAAAGGTTAAAGTCAAGCCTGTCTATAGAGAAGGAACAGATGGAAAACCTATGAAGACAAAAGTATTAGCTGCATTCGTTAATATTAAATACTCACAAAATGCCTGACAGTATTAGGGTTATAGAAAAGGCTATGCCCCATAAATATACTTGTCCTTCCTCCCTTTCTAACCTTCTTACACATTATTCCCTTCCAACAGTGTGCCACAAAGCCATCCTGGCCCAAACTGACACTGCTTCCATATAATGCTCCATGTTTGATCTCTGTGACTTCAGCACTAGCTCCTTGCCAGTCCTGGATGCACTCTCTTCTCATCTCTGCCTCTTGAAATTCATGCTCCTTCAAGTTTAATCTCAAGCACTACCTTCTACATGAAGTCTTTCCTTTTCTCCCAGCTGCTAATGAACTTCCTTTCAAATCTGCCTTGCATTCCTTTATACTTAAATATAAATTACTCATCCTTTATATTACATAAATGTATCTGCTACATGTAATAAATAGATGTAATATTAATAAGATATTTGTAACTTAATTCAAGTATATATGGAACACATATAAAGGATTACTGATTGTCATATAATAATGTAGATTATACTTATCTGTTATTTTCTTTTTCTAATAAACTCATAACTCCCTGAGGATGGGGTCTTGTTTTATCTAAACTTTGTATTCCCCCTCATCACATCCCCCGCAACCAGCCAGTACTCAGCTATTTGTATAACAAGTATATAAATATTTGCTGAATGAATGATTACTCAGCACACATAGTACAATGTAGGCAGTACAAGTATGATTGTTATCATTTTAGAGATGAAAAAGATAAAACAGAAAGAAATGAAGTTTAAAAAAAAGGTAAAGTGATTTGCCTGAGCTCATCCTTTCTCCTTTTGCTATCAATATGAAAAAGTGACTGGGGAAAACAAATCAAATAGAGATCATTTAAAAGTCACTGATGCCCTGAAAACCATATTTTTTTTTTTGGTGAGGTAATTGGGGTTAAGTGACTTGCCTAGGGTCACACAGCTAGTAAGTGTTAAGTGTCTGAGCCTGGATTTGAACTCAGGTCCTCCTGACTCCAGGGCCGGTGCCCTATCCACTGTGCCACCTAGCTGCCCCCAAAACCATAATTTTTTAAAAGGCTAGATGCTACATTTTAAGAAATCATAAGTGAAAAGTGTCAAGATCTATTAGAACCAAAGAATAAACAAGTTAACAAAAAAATCCATCAATTGCCTCCTAAAAGGAACTTCAAAAATAAAGGTCCCAGGGGGCAGCTAGGTGGCTCAGTGGATAAAGCACCAGCCCTGGATTCAGGAGGACCTGAGTTCAAATCCAGCCTCAGACACTTGACACTAGCTGTATGACCCCGGGCAAGTCACTTAACCCTCATTGCCCTGTAAAAAATATTTAAAAAATAAATAAAGGTCCCAGAAATGTCATCACCAAAATACAGAGTTCAGATATCAAAGAAAAAATACTGCAAACAGCCAGAAATAAGGAATTCAGGTATCAGAATCCACAATCAGAATAACATAAGACCTAGCAGCATATACCAGAAATGAGAGGAGATCTTGAAATAAAATAATGTGCAAGGGAAGAGGCTTAAAACCAAGAATACCTTACCCTTGCATGGGCCAAATTCAGTATGGGGAGAGTTAATTGGGCAGCTTGCTGTAATACTAGGGTTCAGAAAATAATGGGAGACCTCTAGGTCCAGAGTTTCCTCTCTTCCAAACTGCCTTTTCTTTAGTTATTTCTCTCAGACTGATAAGAAAGGAGATTAACAGCCTCTATTCCACAAACAAATCGGGTTTTATTAATGGGAATAAAATTTGCAAGTGAAATTAATAGAGCAAGGGACAATGAGAAAGGGGATAAGGAAAAGGAAAAAATATGTACCACTTCCCAGATGGTTAGAATCCAAATCTCCAGGGTAAAAAAGGCCCCCAGGCACCTCGAACAAGCCCTGCCTCCAGCCCAGTCGGCCCAAAGAGCCAGCCTCATTTCAACAACATAAACTCATCATCACCTGGAATCTGTAGTTGTAAGGAGAATCAGCTGTGCAGTGTCTCCTGGCTCAGTGTGAAGCTCAACCATCACCAGCTCTGCTCCTCTCCTCTCCCTCTCTCCCTCTCTCCCTCTCTCCCTTTCTCTCTCTCTCTCTCTCTCCCTTTCTCTCTCTCTCTCTCTCTCTCTCTCTCTCTCTCTCTCTCTCTCTCTCTCTCTCTCTCTCCCTCTCCCGTGCGCGCGCATGCAAGAGCGCTCCTCTCACTCTTCACCCTTCCCAGAAACCTCCTGTGAAACAGGAAACAGGGCCATCCATACACACAGAGCTCCAAGCTAATTGGCTGGCAACTTTGATCAACAGGACCCACAAGCAAACATCACTTCCTGATGCTGAAGTCGCATGGCTTTTCAAGATTACATCTTTTCAGTCTGACCATAATGAAGCAAAGATGGGGTCATGGAAACCCCAAATCACAATTAATTCCTTACACCCTGTAAAGCTGAGTACAATTCCACAGGGGATAAAAGGACACTTAATGGAATAAGATGCCTCTCAAGCATTTCTGATTAAAAGTACAAAACTGAGTATGAACTTTGAAATACAGAGAAGAGAGTTCAGAGAAACCTAGAAAAAATAAATTTGTTTGAGCAATCTGAATGCAATATGATGAACTAATGCTAACACTCTAATGGGAAAGAAGAAACAAATGTCTTTTCAGAACTTTAAAGAGTACTGGGGGAGCTTAGATAAGAAAAACAGAGGTCTTAATGGCAGACTGGTCCTATTCTGAGGATTTAAAGAGGACAAAGAAAAAGGAAGGTAAAAGGACAAATATGCTAGTTTAGAAAGAAGGAAGAAGTGAGCAAAATTCATTATTTCTCAAAGTATACAAACATGGAGGAAGGGTTTAGGGAAATAGGCATCAGAACTTCATTCTTATCTGAGATAGACAAAGGAGGGTAGAATACACACACACAACTATACAGGATGGTGTAGAAATACATTATAACAAGAGGGAATGGGGCAGGGCAAGGTTAAAGGAAGATAATACTAAGAAGGGAATAGTTTCCAAAAAAACTTTCTTTTCCTGAAATAAGAATTAAAAGGGTAAAAGGAAAATAAAAGACCTACAACTTATCATCTAAAAGAATGTAGTGAATTGGCTTTTAGATAACTAAGGAAGGGCTAAAGAAACTATGGTATAATGAATGTAAAGGAATATCACTGTACCCAAAGAAATGACAAAGAAGGGGAAGAGGAGGGGAGGGAAGGAAGGCATTGGGTTTGGAAGTCAAGAGAGCCTGGTTCTAGTTTAAGCTCTGCCACTGACTCACTGTGTGTGATCTTTGGCCAAGATCTTTAATGAAATAACTTCTCCTACCACCTGAACTAGACTAAAAAGTAATTGGGAAATGGTTAAAACAAATACAAATACAATACCACATAGATCTAGTTAATTTCTGTTTTATCTGAGTTTGTCATCACAGATCCTGGAGAGAAGTAATGAATGAAGGTAGTGACTGGATGAAGAGAGAAAGGGGCAGGGTATGAGAAATGTTATGAAGGAGGAACAGGGAAATTTGTTGACTGACTGAACTGGAATGAGGGTGTGTGAAGAGTCATGGATAACACAAGGTTACAAAGCTAGGAGATAGGTACTACATAAATGATCATTTTATAGAAAGAAATACTAGAATAACCAATTGTAACCAACTCAGCCTCCCCAATATCCAACAAGGTATAGATGATTGATAGACAGATAGATAGACAGACAGACAGACAGACAGACAGACAGACAGACAGATGGACAGATAGTGTGATGAAATAATGGGATTTAGCAGATACTCAAAGACCCACCTGGAGATTAATCTAAACTGATTGAATCAAGTGAGAGTGATTGACTGCTGATTAGCCTACTTCAAAGTTAACTAGATTGTAATCACACCTGGCTAGCCCTTAATAGATTTGGTGGATGCCAACCAATCAGCTTGAAGCAGTGTGTAAAGACCGCCTCTATTCCAGACCTATAAAAAGCTTCCACAATCAGTTTGCTAGAGAGTTCCTGACTAAAGCAAGCTCTTGGAGGAGGACTGGAGGAAGAACACAACCAGGCTGGAACTCTAGGCTACATAGGCTTTTTCTTAACTTTCTGAACTCCTTGTGAATACCTGTATGCGTTAATAAATGTTTAATGCCCAAAGACTGTTGCTGAAGCTTATAATTTAATGTGACCACAACATAGATTTTAAACATCACAATAGACAGAGAGGGTTTAAAAAAATTTTTTAAAGGTTTCTCAAAACTAAAATATGAGAATTTAAGAATTAGCTGATGCAGAAAGATTGTTCAGTTGGGGAAAAATTATTAGAAAAAAAAGTGTAAGTGGGAGAAGGTAAGAGACTAAGAAAAGGCTGGAAATAATGAGATACCACCTTCTCATCCCCCCCCCCAAAAAAAACCATCAAGGGCAGAGAACAGAGTTCAGTGAACTACAGAAAAAGGGTTTTGAATTTGAATACTGGTCATTTTAATTGGATGGTAGGTCCCATGATCTAAAGCTATACCCTGAGAGACTGCCCAGTGCAGCAAATAGAGCTGACCTGGAGTCAAGAACCCCAGTGTTCAGGCGCTGAAGAATACATGCTCTACTCTGTAAGAGTTACAGAGCCTCTCTGGGCCTTGGGTCTCCCTCCAAGCCTAGAAATGGCACCAAAAAAACCAAAATAAAATAAAGTGCTGTCAAACGTTAAGGAGGCTGCTCTCTGCACCGATGAGATCATAGGAATATCACCAGCTCACTCTCACCCATGTAGCACCAAGGACCCGTGGCTCCCTAAACGAGGCTAGCTACATCATCTCCTTAGAGGTTAAGGTGGCTTACTCTAAATGCCCCAGGCTTGTCTGGCCCCTTACTCCAAACTCCCTCCTGTGCTTCTTCCCCAAGATTGTCAGCTGAGAGTCAAATTTAGTTTTTAGAAAGGGTAATATTTACTAAACTGATACAGTACATACATTCCTGCAAACATCTGTGATAGTCTCCCAGAAATACAGAGTCTGGGGAAAAATGGGTTCAAGCCCAGAGAGCACATGCGCCAAAAGAGGTAACTCACAACTCCTAGGTACTAGAAGACATTTTCTCTCATTCAGTGGATGCTCAAGAAGTTCCCCTTAAGTATGGTGAATTCGTACCCAGTTTGTTCTTGGCATCCAAATGCAGATTCTGCTACTATGTGATACAGGCATGACATTTGAGACACTGATGGGAAGTTCCACAACCTCAAGCCTTCGAAGCTAAAATTTTCTCTTCTAGTCAAGAATGGGGGCGGGGGTAGCTAGGTGGCAGAGCAGATAAAGCACCGGCCCTGGATTCAGGAGGACCTCAGTTCAAATCTGGCCTCAGACACTTGACACTTAACTAGCTGTGTGACCCTGGGCAAGTCACTTAACCCTCACTGCCCTGCAAAAAAAACAAAAACAAACAAACCAAGAATGGGGGAGGAAAAGAAGGGAAAGAGGGAGGGAGGGAAGTAGAAAAAAGACCTAGCTTGGTTTGGGCATTGGTCAGGCCTCCTACCCTACCAGGCAGTTCCTTCCTAGTGATGCACCAAAAAGCAACATGCTCCAATTTCTAGAATACAATTCTTTGATAATTTATAGATAAGCCCTGAGGCACAGCCAAGCTTCTCCTCTCTGGTTCCATTCTTAAGAGACTCCATTGAAGGCCTTTTCACACTTACTCTAAGTTCTTTTGATTAAATATTAATTAAGACACTATTTCACCTAGTTATCAGTGCTAACATTGGGAGGGTTTGACTCTGTGTGTGTGTGTGTGTGTGTGTGTGTGTGTATTCGTGTTCTTATAGATATACATACTGTCTCCCCAGACTGAATATATACCCTTTGAGAGCAGGGCTCATTCTATTTTTCTTTGTACTCCTAGGACCTAGCACTGTATCTGAGACATAGTTTTATGTTAATAAGTGTTTGTTAACTGAATGCTTATACTATTACTGAATGTTCTACCCCTTGGCCTACTCTGTCATTTTTTCTTGCTCTCCTACTATTAGTGTTGTACAGTGCCCTTGACGATCCACTTCTGTCTTTCTTTAAAGACTCTTGGAAAACTTATATATCCTAATAGGCTCAACTACCACCTCTATACTCAAGACTGCCAAATCTGTATTTCCAGCCCTGACCTCTAGCCTATGCTTAAGTTAAACATTCCAGCTGACTCTCAGAAATCTCTATTTGGCTCCAAGTCTTTACCCTTAAAAGTTCAAATTTAACATGTCTAAAACCAAACCAAATCACCTCTCCCCCAGGGGAAAAAAACAAACAAACAAATTTCCCCCTAACTACCTATTTTGGTTGACACCATTCTGCATCAAGTTACACAGGCTTCTTTCCTCTGTCTCCTCCCTACATTCTATCCATTCTTCAGAACTCCATATTTATAACATCAATACATTCCTTTTAATTTCTGTTGTCATTATACTGGTTAGGCTCTTATTATTTAATTCCTGGATTATTTCAATATTTTCCTGATTCTCCTAATTTTTCTTTTTCCTTCCAAAGTATCCTATACAATAACATTAATAATCTTTAAAACACTCTTTTAATCATCACTATCCTATAAGGCAACAGTGAGACACTCAGTTTCTGATAAAGGTAAAGTCCATACTCTTAGCCTAGCCTTCGACAGGTGTTCTACAGCCTGGTCTACCCTCTCCTTACAATCTTTTCTTTTCTTTTGGTTTGTTTTTTTGTGGGGCAATGAGGGTTAAGTGACTTACCCAGGGTCACAAAGCTAGCAAGTGCCAAGTGTCTGAAACCAAATTTGAACTCAGGTCCTCCTGAATGCAGGGCCGGTGCTTTATCCACTGTGCCACCTAGCTGTCACCTAATCAGATTTCCTAATAACCAGCGTGAACCTTCTGGTTCTACTCCCGTTCCCTTAAACAGTACTGTCTCTACTATTTCTCAAACTTTTCATGCTCACATGGAATGTCCTGCTGTCTTCTTTATGCCTATCTAAATCTCAAAGGCAGGGAATCCCTCCCAGACTTCTGCAATGTTCCAATCTCCTTAATATCTCTCATGTTGTTTTATGCACATAGTAAGATCACAATACATAACTCTGGAACTGTGTACCTATATGTGTGTGTGTGTGTGTGTGTGTGTGTGTGTGTATGCATTTTGGGGGGATGGAGCAATGAGGGTTAAGTGACTTGCCCAGGGTCACAAAGCTAGTAAGTGTCAAGTGTCTGAGGCCAGATTTGAACTCAGGTCCTCCTGAATCCAGGGCCAGTGCTTTATTCACTGCGCCACCTAGCTGCCCCCCTTAATATATTTTTTAAAGTATCTTAAAAAAAAAAAGTATCTTAAGCAGGATTGGGCATTCTAGGAAAGTGGTAAACAGTGTTCCCAGGAATGGCAGTTCTCTATGGTAAGTAGGAAGAGAGTTTATAGTATGACTTGGACTTAATTCAAACCTTATCCTTCTTAAGCTCTTTTTAGATAAAATTGGACACCCTCTTCTCCCAGTTACTGTTTCAAGGGTTTTGGGGAAATTCACTTTTCTTGGTTGCCTTCCTATGACTGCTCATTCTCAGTCTAGGTTACTGAATAATAATGCATACATATTCTGCCCCTAATTCTGGGTATCCCTTAAAGGCCTTCTTGTCTTTCTGTACTCTCTCAATAACCTCATTAGCTCTCATGAAATCAATTCTCACCTCTATGTAGAACAAAGCTTCTTAAACTCTGGGTTGTGACCCCATATGTGTAACGATTGGAATAACGCCACCTGCTGGATACTTACTGTAGAGGAGTTCTGCCCATGAAGGGAAGGTCTTTGAGGGCAAGACCAGGAGTCAGGAAGTGACGCGGGCGAGTGGGAGGAGGAAGGAAGAGACTGGCGCTCAGTCTCGCGCTCTTTCCTCTGGACTCTGGTGGAGAGCGGAGCTAGAAATGTGCTCTCCCTTTAATAGATAGGAATCTAGGCCTTTTTCTCTCTCTTACCAAATTCTTATTCTCCTTAATAAATGCTTAAAAGTCTAACTCTTGCTAAAGTTTATAATTTATTGGCGACCACTCATTAGATATTTTAGACAGTTTAGCTAGAATTTTAGCCCTTAACAGATGGCTGACCACGAAGAGGAAAGCTAACCCTCAGTCTTCTTCTGATCTACTGGTTGGGTAAGAAATTTCCCCTCCCTCTCCCTTTAACTGCTAAGTACTGGTGTACTGGCTGTGTTTTCCTTTAAATTTTTTCGAATGGACCTTTTAAACTCCCTAATTACCCTATTTTTTATTTTAGTCTGTTTAACCAGACAAATGGGAGATAAGATCATGTTAATGCTTTGTTTTTGTGGATTTTCTATTTTTTCTTTTTATTTTTGTTAAAAGAGCCAGCAACTTACTCACACAAGGAAATATCTCTCCCTCTCCCAACCATGCTTTTTCAGAGAAACCTGAAGAGATTCCTGCAGCTTTTCCCAGTTCTAACACTAATTGTTGCTCTAATTTTGCATGCCTGGAGGCAATGACCCACCCTCTAGAAGCTTTTAATCCCCTAGTACCTGGAGGCAAAGTGGGGGAAGAGGAATCCAGGCCTGAGTTCAAAATCAAGTCTGATTCAAATTGCTCTGGTCCCTCCCCTCCCTCTCCAGACCCCACCCTCTACTCCTCCCATGGCCAAGCCCATTGCTTCCCCTGCCTGGGAAGTCCAGAGAACTGATGCGCATGCTCAACTTTCTCTAACTACATTTGCAGCTTCAGGCTCAGCCCTTTCCCAGCCTGGCTGTGCTTCTGAGACAACCTTAGAAAGCCCCTTTAAATTCCAGATATGCTTGTTTTGTTCATAATTTTGCTAACCTGCTTTTGTCTTTAATTAGTAATCTTATAAAGCATTTGTATGGTGAAAAGACTGACAGACAATATAGAGGGTTAAAGAAGAAAAACTTAAGCTGAATAAGAATGACAATCAACATAGTTCAAGACTCTGCTTCTTTTGCCATGGAAGGTATATATTTTACAGAAATGTAGAAGTAAGCAGCAAGGTATTGATATGAGTATTGGGGATTTTAGATACCGGAATCAAAAGTGTTCTGAATTCACTCAGAGTAATAGTATCAGTTCAGAGGTTACATAGGATTTCTATGCTATTATATATACATTTTGAAAATTAATGGTATGGGTTTATTTTCATAGAGATTTTCATGCTTTTGAGATTGTGTCTTATACTTAGTTTCTAAAACAAGGAGAATATTTGTAAAAGCTTTTTATAGTCATGTGATCAAGTTATATTTTATAATACTCTTATAATATTAAGTTCACATTCATTTAGTCCTAGTTTGAATTTCATTGTTTTTTATTGTTCCATGTGTATTTTCTTCTATTCGTTTATCTATCTAATTTTGAAAAAAATGCAAGATGGTTTTGATTTCATAATACAATGTTAATTCTAGGAGTATTGTTGCTCCCATATTCTGAGTTGTTTGTTTTTGTTATTTTTTTTTTCCTCAACTGATTATTTGATCAAACTCTTTAAAGCATTTCCCTGGCAAATTGTTTGCCATGGCAAGTGTAAATTGATTCTAGAAGTATTATTTTTGATAAGCATATTCCAAAAAAAAAAAAGAGAGGAACATTTGTAAAAGTTGTCTTTGAGATTCTGTTGTGCTTTAACTTGTATTTAAATATGTTCAGATTTTTCACAAAAGTAATTGTATACTAAGTAAAAAAAATGGGTATTATTTGAAATTGTTGCGTAATTATATATTGTGTTCTGAGTCAAGATGTATTCACATTTTTTGCAATCATTTATTATCCTCAATTTTAAATCCATATGAGACTTGGATTATGGGAACTTATCATTTAAGACATTAATTGCCTTTATTCTGAGTTATCAGATGCCAGTTGGCCAAGATGCCATCCAATCACAAGAGGAATACATGCAAGAGCAGACACTGAACTGTCACATGAGGGGAGACATGCATGAAGTCAAGGTATGGCGAGGGAACGCTTTTGACAAATGTTGAGGTTGGATTCTCTTGGTTTAATATTTTATTCTCTTTTTCCCCACAATATTGTACAGATGGCTGGAAGTATTCATCCCACCCATCTCACTTCTACACCTGGCTTCTATGCTCCCTCCTATATGCCTGATGCCATGGACATCTCAATCCCATGCATCTGATTAAGTCTGACTCAGTTTCTTCCAATATGTTTGGTGGCATAGACATGTATTCCATCCACCTATTTTAAGCCTGGCATACTGTATGGGCAGTACATATTGCTCAAGTGTGGGAATGCTCATATCCATCATTTCTCTGTTCTTTTATGGTAACCCCCATAATTATCTCAGGTGCCATGATAAATAACAGTGTTGAATTTGGCCTTGACACCTGTTACCAATTATATTAGATTTTCTAATTTCTCATAATGGCATGAGGATAATTAGGCAGATGATGCAAAAAGTGATGAAACAAAGATAAAAATTATTTTTAAAAAATTAATATCGCAGCAATTGTCTTCTCAATTACTCTCCATAAGGGGGACTATAGTAATATATAATTTTAAAGAATGTTTCAATTTTTGTTTTATTGTATGTTTCATGTGTTAACAACTAAGATTCTGAATTCCCTTAGACATGTTTTTGAGAACTTTCATTGTTTGATTTGATTATTGACAAAGCTATTTTAAAGTTGTGTTAAGCTCAATTTTGTAGGAAATTTTCCTGGCTGATTACCAGTATCCACACATCAACCCCTGAAAAGACTTCCATTCCATGACTACACCTAGAGGACATCTGAGAAAAGACTTTCAGAGACTTTAAATGAACAGTTTTGATTTGTTGTTTTTTTTTCTCTTTCTGTTATAATATACACCATCTGTAAACATGTATTCTCTGCAGAGGCCCTCCCTTTGCAGGACTAATGTCAAAGCGTCGGTTCATGAGGACAAAAAAAAAAATCGCCCCTCTGGACAAAACTTTCCTCTCTTCCTTTTCTATATTGTTGTTCACATATTATTAGTTAGCAATAGTTATTATATTCTTTTTACTGTTCTGTCAAGGAAACATTTTGTTTCTTGAGGAACAACAGGGGGACTGTAACGATTGGAATAACGCCACCTGCTGGATACTTACTGTAGAGGAGTTCTGCCCATGAAGGGAAGGTCTTTGAGGGCAAGACCAGGAGTCAGGAAGTGACGCGGGCGAGTGGGAGGAGGAAGGAAGAGACTGGCGCTCAGTCTCGCGCTCTTTCCTCTGGACTCTGGTGGAGAGCGGAGCTAGAAATGTGCTCTCCCTTTAATAGATAGGAATCTAGGCCTTTTTCTCTCTCTTTACCAAATTCTTATTCTCCTTAATAAATGCTTAAAAGTCTAACTCTTGCTAAAGTTTATAATTTATTGGCGACCACTCATTAGATATTTTAGACAGTTTAGCTAGAATTTTAGCCCTTAACATATGGGAATGCCTAACTGAATGTGGGGATTGTGAAAAATTTGGCAACAGTAAAAGGTTATGTCTACCTGTTTTATATACCTATATACCCTGGGCCAGTAAAAATTTCTTGGGTAAAAAGTGGTCACAAGTAGAAAAAGTTTAAGAAGCCCTAATGTAGTCAACTCCCAGACCTATATATCCATCTCTCTTTCTCCTGAGCTACAATCCCACATAAATTAACTATTGGATATTTCAAATTAGATTCTCCATAAGCATAAGCATTCATTATCTTTTACCCCAAACTCACCTCACTCCATACCTTATTTCTGTCAAGAGACCATCCAGACACCCAGATTCAAAATATAGGAATTATCCCCAACTCATTCTCCCTCTTCCCAAACATGCATTCAGTTGACAAGCCCTGTCAACTTTAACTCCACAGCATCTCTCACTTCAGGGCTGTGGCCTCAAGGCATATAGCAGACACTCTAATTAAGGCCCACAACACTTTCTCCAATCTATTTTCCACAAAGCTGCCAAGGTCATATTCTTAGAACACAAATTTGACAGTATCACCCTTGTACTCAAGAAGCTTCAGTGGCTCCTTATTATCTCTAAGATAAAATATAAACTCCTCTGATTGGTATTTAAAGCCCTTTGTCTTCAATATACATTTCTGGCCTTATTATGCATTACAACCTTTTAGTCACTCTTGAGCCTACATAAATTGGTGTTCTGGCTGCTCCTCAAGCAGGACATTCAAGCTCCCATCTCAGGGACTTTGTGCAACCTCCATGTCTTCCATGCCTGAAAGACACTCTCTTCTCACCTCTGTTTCTTCTCACATATAGTTTTCTTCAAAGTTTAGCTCTAGTGGTAGTTCTTACATGATGCCTTTCTTGTTCTCCCCAGCTACTGTTATCTCCCCTCTATAATGGAATTTATTAATTTGATCATTGACAATGCTATGCTAAGGTTTAGTAAAAATCCAACAATTCAAACAATTAAAGAAGGGAATCCAGCGTTCCAGACCAGAGTCCAGAATCCAGTTTTCCAGATCAGAGTCCAGAGTATAGAGCCCAGTTTTCCAGACCAGAATCCAGCTTCCTCCTGATGACATCTTACCACTTCAAGAAGACAAGAGAACTCAGAGACTTTATATGAACAATTTTGTTTTGTTAGTTTTTGTTATCTCCTTCTGTTGCTATATACCATCTGTAACATGTACTCTCTGCAGAGGCCCTCCCTCTGCAAGACCAATGTCAAAGCGTCACGTTTATGAGGGACTGCCCCTCTGGACAAAACTTTCTCTCTCCCTTTTTCTATATTGATATTAACATATTATTAGCTAGCATAGGATATTATTTTGGGCTGTTTCATTGAGCAAACTCATTCGTTTTTAAATGAAACAAAGGGGGGAATGTGGTAAAAAAACAGAAGTTTTAGCTTAATCATTTGAGAGTTGAGCGCATGCTACTGAAGCGGCTTTTGAAGGACCGCCCTTTTGGGGAAGAGACTGCAAGGAACAGCCGCGCGCCTGCTGCTGCCCAGAGAGCTGGCCAAGCACACTGTGTCCGAGGGCACCAACTTCCGGGACAGCAGTTTAAAAACTGAGGGTGGAACAGAAGTTGAGTCTCTCTTGCTCTGGCGTTTCAGCTTAGCTGTGGCAGCGCACACTTGGTGTTCAGTGCTGGTTCTCAGCCTGGAAGGCGGTTTTGGGATTCGGTGAGTTTTATAAAGGAATATAGACTAAACTTAGATCTAGATTATTCATTTGTATTTCTACTTTCCTATTTTCCCTAATCAGTATCACCTTTTGTTGTCTAATTAATTCCCTAACAATAAAAACTAATACTTCACTGATTAAAGCTAGAGGCTTCTTTTTCTAATGGTCTGGGAGATATATAAGGGAAAAGTTAAAAGGGGGAGTTTAATGCTCGTATATCCAATTTTAAATCTCACACCTACAAAAATTGTATGTGTGTGTGTGTGTGTGTGTGTGTGTGTGTGTGTGTGTGTGTGTGTGTGTGTGTGTGTGTACACTTATATGTATATATTGTTTTCTCCAAATGAATCTAACTCCCTTGAGGGCAGAGATTGTTTCATTTTTGTCTTGGTAACCTCACTGCTGAACATGGTACTTGGCAAATCCCAGGAGCTTAATAAATGCTTGCTGACTGACTAAAGAGGGCATCATGAGGTGTAAGAAGTAAAGTTCCATATTAGAATTAAATATACAAACATAGTTACAAGGCCTAAATAGCTTTGTAGCTGCAACAGCAACAGAGTTGGTGAAAGGTGACAAAAGCTTTGTGAGCAAAGCTTTCAGAAAAGTTCCCCACTAGATATATTTAGGAGAAACAGGTACTCACTAAGCATGCCCCGATAATTGAGATCCATGTCTCGACTTTCTGAGCGCACTTTAATTGCATCCAAGATGGCGTCAGGAGACAATAATGTTGAAGGTCTGACAACATTCAGGAGCTCTGTGAGACTCATCAGGGGTAAGCGAACTGCTTGCATGATTTCAGCATGATCCTCTTTTGGATTGTGCTTACACCAATTCAACAAGGCTTGAAAAATATCCTTTTCAGGAGCTGCAAATGAATCTCTTAATACGATATTGAGAAGTGCTGCCTAAGAGGAAAAGAATAAAAAGGAAAATTCTGGTTAAAAATAGAGCCCAGAAACACAGATCAGTAAAGGATTGTATGATTTCAGGTATTCACTGGTCCTTTGAACTCTTCTCCTCTTCCCAGCTTAGTTCTCCATTACTTCAATCTTTTTAACTTGCTCTCAATCTGTAAGTTACCAATAACATTCTCACTTCTACTACCTAACTTTCCCATTTATTTAATCTCTCTACACTTAATTTAATCTCTTCTTTAACCTATATAATTAAAAAATTAATGAAAAATAGTAAAACATTCAAAACTTCTTTAAAATATATGAAGTTAGTCCTTTGCACTTAATATAACAAACTCCATTTGGGTATGTTTTCAAATAACTTATAAAGAGAACATTATTCATGCAATCTTTTTATAAAATCTTTTATGATACCAGGTAAACTGAATTTATTTAGCCTGGGGAAGTAGGGGAGTCAGAGTTAACTGCAAATACTGAAAGACAGGCGTGTGTGTGTGTAAGTGCTGATATAATTATATATCTTTATGTAGATATATAAATACAGATATATCAACAGCTTTATTTGTCTTATAAGTCAAGAACGAAAAGGTATCTAAATTCCAACAGGAGAGATTTTAGGTTGTTCAATAGGGAAATTTTTCCTGACTCTGAAACTTAGGTTTGGAAGTCTCATTCTCTGAAATACTTTGTTTTTTTTAAGAGCCAGATTAGGTTTCTTGTTCAGATGATTTGTGTGCTGGCTTAGTTAACATACAACGTACTGTTTATGAACAAATAAAGTAAAAAGGCAGGGGATAAACTATATGATTTATTAAGGTCCATTCTATCCTATGGATTCCAATTTTAAAATATCCATTAATTAGTACTTTACTACATAGCCAATTCATGTTTAGGAGTTCTTACAGAGTACCACAAAGCATTATTACACTTATCTTTGTGAACTTGGGATACCAACAGACCTGGAACATTATATTTTGCATTTATTTAGGCCATAGGATCATGTATACCCTCCTCCTTGTCTATTTTCTCAATTTGAGTATCTGCATCTTGTCCCTTTGTGGACACAGGGAAGAAGTCAAAATACAATAAGTATGTGTCAGAAACAAGACTTGAATCCAAGCCATCCTGACTTTAAGACCAGCTCTTTGGAGTAATATCACTGCCTTCTTTTTGAAAAATTGTTACTAAATGGAAGTTTCACTATTAGTACTTACTAGGTTTTTTTCTCTACATTAAACAGAGACACAAGATCAGCCAGAACTGACAATTCTCCTTTATGGGAGCAAGAATTAAGTATCCTGTCTGATTATCTAAAAACATAAGCTTTGTATGTGCAGTAAATTTAGAGAATCACAGAATTATAAAGTTAAAATCATAGAACAAGTTGTTAGAAATGAACTAGTAAAAATCTTTAACTTTAAAAATGAAGAAATAGAGGCTCAGAGAGGATAAATTACTTGTCCAAGGTCACACAATGAGTAAATGGCAAAGCAAAGACTCGAACCCAAATCTTCTGATTATACTACTAGTTAACTATGGTCTCACTTAATAAATACTATTTAGTGCTCTGATTATTTTCCCTTTTAATTCAACAAAATATTTCTTCTTCCGGAGAATTATTAGTATCTGTTTATGTGACCAAATACTGAGTTCAAATATATTCCTACAGAGATTGGTAGAAAACAAAGGAGAGGGGCATTAAAAGGCAAAAAATTTTACAATGATGATTTTGTTCCTTTTTAACTGAGATTATTATTATAATTCCATTTCATAATTACAAGCAAAAAATGCACAACAATGAAAGTATTTATGTAGTGACACACCTTAGAAAGAGAGAGGAAACCTTCACTGGAAAGTACCTCCTGAGCATTTCTGTCCATAAACATACAGCACATACATGTGAGCTTTGGAAGCAAGTAGAGACTAGCAACATCAAAAGTCATGCAGACATTCTGAATGTTAAGTATGGTGCAGAGATACTCAGAAGTTGAATCTTCCAGCTCAGGGAATCCATATTTATGAGCCAGGCTTAGGAAGTCCAGCAGCACCTCCTCCTTCTCATCTGTCAGCGTCGCCCGTCCTGTGTAGATGTATTTAAGTAACATGGTAAATGCCTCTGCAGTGGTATCTTGGAGAGGGATTTCTGCTTCAGGCTGAGACTCTCGCATTCCACCATATAATAATGCTCTGCACATACAGAGAACAAATACATAAGAAAATTACACCCCAATGGAATTTGCCTACAGAATATTCAAAATACTTATCACTGGTATTCCATAAATACAAATGACAGAGCCATCAAGAAAAGGAGTTCGAACAATATAATATATTAAAATAATTTTACAAAGAGGGAATACAAGACAAGATGGCAAATGGTCTGAATTGATGCTAGAAACAATTAGCATTTCCAGTTATTCTGATATTTAACCCAAACATTGTACGATAAGTACATAGTTGAAGCAGTTTCCCCTGAGAGGAATAGGTTAACAAGCTAAAGGTTGATAAGGCACCTAAAATGTGAAACTCTAAACTACAGTCTGCCCCTTTTAAAATGTACAATTAGAACACCAAAGATAGCCAAAAAGTGTTAGAATAAAATGATGTTTTTATTTTAGATGTAACCAAAAAAAGATGAGTAATGGCTATTTTATGCAAAGAAAAATATTGCAGCTAAGTACTGCTAGTTCTCTTAGGTCATCAGATAAAATGTTGACCTAAGCACTGTTATAATTCCAGGACCCAGAACAGGACACATGACCAAGGCCAACTACGAATACTATGCAGAATGAGAGGGTATGAGAAATAAAAGTAATTATAACAATTATTTCTTCTCACCTACCTATAACCTATTTCTCTCTCCTCTGTGCCAAGCAGCAATGTTTGGCCCAGGAGAAATAATCTGTATTACCTAGCACAAGATATCAGAGTCAATATCCATTTTTTGTCTTCATAAGGATAGCCAATTCCTTTATCTTTCAAGTACTGCTCATATCATCCCTGCTCTGACCTCACTTTCTTCTTTTCCCATCTCATCCATATGGTTTATGAGTTCAATTCTACAATGTTCTCTACTCTCTAATCTATTTTTCATTTGGGGGCACTCCCTCACTCCTGGATCTTACTGATGCTAGTGCCTTGCCAAACTCCAATCCCAGATTGCTCCTATCATGTACCAAGTTCTTCAGCCCCTACTCAAGGGCTATTGAATGAAACTACAAGGAAAACACAAGTGAACCAACTATGTCCACTACAAATGTATGTTAACTAATCTCAGCTGGCCCCTCACTGAAGCAAAGCAATCTGTTTTACTCTTCCCAGGTCTCGTCCTCATCTATTCACTCTCTCTCACCCCCCATATCCAAGCTGTTGCCAACATCTGTTGGTTTTACCTTTGCAATATCTCTCATTCAAATATGTCCCCTTCTCTTCTCTGACACTGCCACCACTCTACTGCAGACCCTCCTCACCTCATATAGGGTCCATTGCAATAGTCTGCTGTGCAATCAGCCTGCCTCAAGCCTCTCCCCACTCCAATAATTCATCTTCCATTTAGCCATGAAAGTGGCTTTCCTACAGAACTAGTATGATCACGTAACTGGATAAACTCCAGCGGCTCCCGATCACCTCCCGGAGAAAATACAAAATGCTCTGTTGGGCATTCAAAGCTCTTCATAATCTAACCCCTTCCTGCCTTTTCCAGTTGTCTTACTCCTTACTCCCTGACACATACTCTTTAATGCAGGGACCCTGGCCTCCTGGCTGTTTCAAGGACAAGATACTCCATTCTCTTGGCTCTAGGCATTTTCCTCTGGCTGTCCCCCACACCTAGAATGTTCTCCATCCTCAGCTCTGTCTACTGACTCTCCCAGCTTCCTTTAAGTCCTAGCTAAAATTCCACTTTTTATAAAAAGCCTTTTTTTTCCTTCTCATTGTCTCATCCATTAAATTATTAGCTCCTTGAAGGTAGGGAATGTCTTTTGCTTCTTTTTGTATCCCTAGCACTTACCACAGTGCATGGAACAGAGCAGGTTCTTAAAATTGTTTAATGACTGACAAATTGATTCTCTAGCCCACCAACCTATTCTATACCTTCTCTTTTCTCAAGTCTCTCTACCCTCTCACTGAGGAAATCACCTCACACTTTACTGAGAAAATAGAAAATTATTGTTAGCTTTTCTTTCTCCCCCTTTACATTTCACCTAGATATCATCCCTTATTCTCTCAATAAAAAAGTGACCCCTCTCTGTGTGTATGGAGTGGCGAGGGGTAAGTTCAGATTTAAAAAAAAAAATAAGAAAGGATCCTTTTCCCCTTCTCTCTCTGTTTCTGTCTCTCCCCGCCCCGCCCCCCTCCACAACTCTTCCACACCAAATCATTCAGCCTTCTCCCAAACTTAACTCTCTCCCTTCCCTGCTGCCTAAAAACACACTCAAGTTTCCCCAACAACAAAAACCCTCACTGGATTCTATCATCCTTTCCCTTGCTTTCTCCACCTCTCCTTGCACTATTTCTAATACGGCTTTTTCATTCTCATTCAACTGAAATTGTTCTCCTCAATATTACCAATGACCTTTTAACTGCCAGATCTGATGGCCTTTTCTCAGACTTTATCTTTCTTGCCTTCTCTGCAGCATCTAGCCCTGATACCCATTCTCTCCACATGTATATTCTTTCTTCATTAGGTCTTTGTGACAGTGTCCACTCAGTCTTTTTTCTCCTACATCTCTGGTTATCCCTTCTCAGTCTACTTTACTGGTTCATTCTCCAAAGCACACCCCCCTAACTTGGTATTCCCCCAAAACCTTCTCCTGGCTGTCTACTTATTTCTCTCTACTCTCTAGTGTAATGACCTCATCCATTTCCTACGTCTCTGAATTATAGCCTCTAGGCAGATCACTCACAAATCCTATATATATCTACCCAATGTCTCTCCCAAGTGCTAGACACACACATCCTCAACTACTTTTATTTCGAATTGGATTTTCTATAACTGTCTCAAACTCATTATGTCCAAAACTGAACTTATTTTTCTCCCCAAGACTCCACCCCTTTCCAAACTTCTTTATTTCTGTTGAAGGCACCATCAATTTTGTAATCACCCAGATTCTCAAGCTTAGCATTATTCTTAACTCCTCACTCAACATAGTCAATCAGTTGCCAAATCTTTCCATTTCTACCTCCATGACATCTCTTACATCAGTGACCATATTTCTTTACTCACACCCATACCTTTTTCTCCCTCACAGAGCCACCATCCTGGTTCAAGTCCTTATCATCTTTATTACTTAAACTTATGCAATAGCCGCCTAATTGATTTCCCTACTTATGGCTCTCACCTTTCCAATCTATACTACACACAGCTGCCAAGGAACAGGTTTGACAATGTGTCATTTCACTACCCAAAAAAACTCTAACAGTACCTTATTGCCTCCAGGATCAAAGAGAAGTTTCTCAAGCTGGTTTTTTAAGCCCTTCACAACTTGGTACCAAACTATATCATACCTGACTTCCTTTCCCATGTTACCACTAATGAAAATGGTCTTTTTGCTGCCCTTCAACAAGTACTCTGTGTCCTTCCTCTTTGCTCCTTTACAAAGGCTATTCTGGAATACACTCCCTGTCCTTACTGCCACCTCTTATAATACTTTGTTGCCTTTAAAACTCTGCTCAAGTAATACCTTCTACATGAAGCTTTTCCTGATCCCTCCAGCTACTAGTGCTCTCCCCCAAAAAACTTCTCCCTTGTATTTATTCTGTATATATTTATCCACGTACATCTTTCCTGATAGTATGTAAGCTCCCTGAGAGTAGAGACTGGTTTATTTTTCCTTTGTAGACCTATTCCATGGTCCCTGGCATATAAGAAACACTTCATAAATGCTTGCTGATTGAGCCTTCCCTACCAAATTTTCTACATGTTTCTAAAAGGGAAGGTAAATGTCAATTTGGAGCACATTTTAAAACAAAAACATAAGTAGTTTTTCTTTTCATTTTTAAAAATGACAATTTTCCCTGATAATTCCTTCACTGACAATTACTTTGCTTGAAACAAACCCTAAGGGGTACTCACTAGTACAAAAGATGTTTAGCTTAACACCTGCTAAACAAACATGCAGTTTGTGAAAACCAAGTCAATACTCCTAGCTAAAGAGTCCTGACCACAGTTCTGATAAATAATTTGGCCCCTTCTTCTATACTTTCCCCCAAAATACCATAAAGCTGGGAGAAGTGACACACCACTGGGGACTGTTCCAAGCAAAGAAGTTGTAGTGCAATTTGTACTGATCTGGGCCCTAGCTGCAGGGGCTTGTAGCGAGAAGGCATAAAAGTAGTTTGGACAACCTTGGTGAGGAAATCCTAAGACCCCAGAGAACCTCTTGCTGACTCCTTTTTAACTTTCCTGCCTGTGGCTTTTATTGGTTTTTATCCTCTGAACTTATATTTAACTGCCCTGAGAACTAGTTCTACCTGAGGGTATTGGAATGTGTTTTAGTAAAGGAATTGTTTGTTTGAGCCCTGGAACTCTGAGTGATCCATTGTACCCTAGGGGACACCCTGTTATTTCTGCCTCTTACCTTCTATGGCTTCCTTTAAGTCATATTGAAAAAGAACATAGTTGAACCTATAGCAGCTAATGAGATCACCAAAAACAGTTTTGAGAGGAAAAAAAAATGAGGGATCGAGAAGGAACTTTATTTGGGACCCCAAAGGAATCACTATTCATGGGGTGTGAGGCATGGGTGATGATCTGGCTAAGGAGACTGAGAAGAAGCTATTCATCAGACAGGTAAAAGAGAATGAGAAAGAAATAGTGTCACAAAAACCCAAGGAGAAAAGAGTAACCAGAAAAACAGGGGAGAACTGCTAGGTCTGTATCCCAAAGAGATCATAGAAAAGGAAAAAAGGACCCTCATGTACAAAAATATTTATAGCAGCTCTTTGTGGTGGCAAAGAATTGGAAATCGAGGGAATGTCCATCAATAGGGGAATGGCTAAACAAGCTGTGGTATATGAATGTAATGGAATACTACTGTGCTGTAAGAAACAATGAGGAGTTCAGAGAAACCTGGAAGGACTTACATAAACTAATGATGACTGAGGAGGAGCAGAAACCAGGACAACACTGTACACACTAACAGCAACATTGTGTGATGAACAATGGGGATAGACTTGGCCTCTCCTCAGTAGTGCAACAATCCAAAAAGTTTCAAAGAACTCATGATAGAAAATGTTCTCAACATCCCAGAAAAAAGAACTGTGAATTATGAATGCAGTTTGAATCATACTGTTTCTACTTTTGGACTGTTTTTTTTTCCTTCTTATTTGAAGTTTTTGCTTTGTGCTCTGATTCTTCTTTCACAAGATGACTAATGTAGAAATATGTTTGACTGTGATTGTACATATACAACCTATATCAGACTGCTTTTCATCTTGGGGAGGAGGGGCAGGGAAGAAAAATTTGGAACTAAAAATCCAGTGAAAACAAATGTTGAAAACTATCCTTATATGTAATATGTAACTGGAAAATAATTTTTTGTTTTTAAAGAGGGGAGAGGGAAAATATATGAAGGAGTGATCCACAGTGTCAAATACTAAGGAGAAAAAACTGAGAAAAGGTCATGGAATTTGGCAAGTCAGAAACTATTAGTAACATATAACAGTTTCAGTTGAGTAGTGGAGATGGTGGAAAAGGGGTAGAAGAGCAAATAGAAGGGGTGAGAAAGGTAAGGCAATCAAGATAGGAAACGTTTTCTAGGAGTATGGCTGAGAAATAGACCACACATAGAGAATTCAAGTTTGAAGGATAGCAGGATTGAGGGCAAGTTTGTTGCTGCTGTTGTTGATGCTGCTGCCGCTACTGTTCCTTCTATTGCCGTTTGAAGGATGGAGGAGATCTGGACAAGTTTGTAGGAATTAAGAAGCAACTAGTAGATAAAGAGATTAGGAAGAAAAAGTGAGGATGACCAAGGTGCAAGTTTCCAAATAAGACCTGGAAGTAGGAATGATCTTTACATGAGATTAACCTGTACAAGATTAAATTCTCACATTTTAAAAAACACTAACAAGAAAAAAACCACCACTAACTTACATCCTCAACAAAACCATTTTTTAAACCGTATCACATAGTTTATTCACAAATTTAAAGAAATTATTGCCAAATGTCCTCTTTGTAAAATCTATAAAAAGTTAAAGTTTTTAAAAATCAGAAAATTGCCCTAGTCAGCATTCAACTTTTGTATATTGCCTGACAGAAATCAGCTGCCTCTTTTCTTGCTGGCACTAATACACAGAAGATGAAACTTTCTAAAAAATGTGATATGACATTATTGGAAATTATACTTAAAGAAGGAGAAGCAACAGGAAAAATTATTGTAAAAAGAAATCTTTAATGGAAAGTATCTAAACAATATAAGCATAGTTAGGTACTTGACAGAAAGACTGCTACAGTATTGTTGACTCATAGCTAACAATGATTCAAAAAACATGGTTTCGGTCTCCATAGGAGAGTACCTGAAATTTTTAATTAAGCTATAATATATTCAAATTTAGATAATAATCTTTTTCCTGACCAATACAATAATCTTCAAGATGCTCTTTATCTTTACATTAAAGATAAAATGAATACTCAAGGGCCAAGTTATCATAATACATAGTTTTCAGTGATGCTCTCTTCTAAGTATTACTATCAGTTCTAAGTATGGTGAAATTTTATTATTTATGTAACTGGAAATTAGGACTTGGAAATCACATAGCCAGTGAGTGTGTAACAGTGTAAGTAAGATTTTAATACTATTTCAACAGACTGTATAAACTCTGACGAGTTCTTAGAAACAAAATAACTGTGTAAAGAGGTGAATCTGACTTTTTGTCAGCTCTCAGTCAATAATGAGTTCTCATCAGTTAAGAGATTGTGCGACTTTTCTGAATTCACTGCACTAACCTAAAAAGGTCTTGTAAATTGCATAATGAGTTTGAAAAGTTTTGAAATGAGTTTGAGTTTGAAACCAAGACACACACACACACACACACACACACACACACACACACACACACACACACTGCATCGCCCAACTCTAGGCTCTAGCAAATTAGGAAGTCAGTCCATTTCCCTGAAATACACAGAGTTAACAACAGGCCTGACTATTATGGAAAGAAGTTCTGTCAATGACAAAACAGAATCTGCATTTCCATCTACCCACCCACCCCATTCCCATTTAAAAACAAAACAAAGCAAAACAAAAAACAACCCTGATTCCTTTAGTGAAGACAGTTCTGGGGCGTCTCCTTTGTATACATAGCCCTGAAGGGACTTGCCAGCAACATGATTCTAAGATGGCTCTAGTAGGAAAAGCGGTTGTCATGTTTCCATGGATTTGGGGGTAGATTTACCTGCATATTCAAGAAAACAGCAAGTACTAATATTTTCTAAAGCTCATTTTAATTCCATAGGACAATATTTAAACACTTACCCGAAATAGTGCCACTGGCAGCTAGAATCACTCTGTGGGCAGGAAACGCGTCTTTTCCACTATAAATGTGACATCGCCATATTCTTCCCCATTTAACAAGGCACCAATATTTTCAGAACAAGATGTGCACATGATCAATTTCTCCCACAGCGGTTCTGTAGGGACGGAGTGGATGGTTGTTGCTCATTTTTGTAGAATAGACAGTATTCGTGATCTATTTTATAAAGAATGGATAAGAATTAACAAAAAGTTCCATCTAAAAACAAACACACCTAAGTCACAAAACAGAACTTTTCCCATAGATTATATGAATGAAAAGATTCACAATCAATCAAAATGTCAATAACTCATTTATCCTGCAAATCAACTAGGTTTTACTTTGAAAGGCAGTTCCATTAGTTCTGATCTGGAGCAATTTCATCAATTCAACAAACATTATTAAGCACCTGCTATGTGCATGAATAACATGACTGAAGGAGTGGATATATAAAGATGAGAAATGAAAGTTTGTCTTAAAACATTTATCATTTAAAACAGGTAATAATTACACAAATTGAAATAAGAACATAGGAAATCAATCAACAAATGCTTATTAAGGATTTATTAAGCCAACTATACATACGTACATACATATATATATATACACATATATATATATGTGTGTGTGTATATATATGTATATAATATATATACACATACATACACCAAGGCCCTAGGGATGCAAATATAAGAAAGAACCAGTCCTTCACCTCAAAGAGCTCACATTCATTAAAAGGAGACAAGACATATGTATATGTATATGTATATGTGTATGTGTGTGCATGCATATATATATATATAAAATTAAATAAAGGATAATTGACGGTAGAAGGTCCTAGAACAGAAAAGACCTCAGGTAATATAAGACATGAGCTGAGCTTTGAAGGAAGCTAGGCATTCTAAGCGGCACAAGTAAAGCACATATGGCAGACATTGAAGACAGCCAGTGCAAAGACATAAAGACAGGAGGTATAATAAAGAAAAGAAAGCCATCTTGATAGGATTCCTCAGATATCCCATTTCCCACCCAGCTGCACTCATTTTGGATTTCTGTGGCTTCTCCATCATGGCCCCTGTAAACTCATCACTGGGAAATCATATCATCTAGGCAAGACCCAATTGAACTCATCACTCACATTTCATGAGTACCCTCCAGCCTTCTGATTAATAATAATTAATCAATTCTTCTATTTAAGGACAAGAGGACTAACATCTCAGACATGTCCTCATTCCCTCCCTGGCTGCGCTCGCTTTGGATTTCTTTGGCTGGCTTCTCCACCATGCCAGATACCCTTCTTCCCCAACACCCATTTCAACTTTCTTTTGTGTTATCTTCCCCCATTAGGTAAGGCATTGATAAGGATGACATTAGCATCCCCTAGTACTAACCAATGTCTGGCACAAGTAGACAGTAATAAATGTATAATGATAACAAATTAAAGTGTGAAAAGGTGAAAGTTAATGGTGTCGTTTGAACCATTCTGGTGGTTATGTGAATGGAAAGGAGAGAATGGTATGAGATCTTAGGGAGTAAACACAAAACAAAACCAAAACAAAACTGGCAACCTGTAACTGTAGGGCCCCTCTAACTATAAATACTTTGATTGATTCACAGAGGCTGCTGGTTGGTGGTTTCTACACCCTTATGAGGTATATAAGCGGTATGTTATTTCTTATATGTTTGAAAACTACAGCATGTTATCTTTCCCACTGGGAAATATAAATGATAATGCTTGCTACAGAATAGATATATGCTACACATAGCTACATATAGAAAGGCCTTTTCCTCCTCTCTTAAATCTTGGTGCAATTGGAAGTATTAGCAAAAAACCATTTCTAAAAGGGCTTTGATTCTCACTCTGCTAGAATAATTCAAGGCCACCTTCCCTGGCACTGTCAAGGCAATTTAAAGCCAAAATTCTCTGGGAAGTATCCATGGCAATGTAGTTTTAATTTCTTCTCTAGGCCTTTTGTTTTCATTCCTAATCCAGCCATAAATTTTGCTCCGTTTTCCCAATTAAATCTTCATAGAATGAGTGTCTACCTGAACCTAAATAATTCTGTAGTACCTGGGGTTACAGTTAAGCCCCTCAACATCCCCCTTATTAACCAAGCTTGAGTGAACTGGTCATTCAAATCCCATATTCTCCAAACCAATGGTTGAAAGCTAGACCCTGAAGTAGGTTCTAGATATGTTATTAGATGACATCTTGTTTCCACAATCACCATCTGGAAAGGCCCCTTTCCTGCCCCCACCCCATACACCAAAAGAAGAAAAGCATCTCTAAACAGATATCAGAGATCTGCCTTTTCCTCTAAAAAATAAGAAATCTTGGAAGCCATTTTCAGAGCAGCCACATAAACACTCCCTATTTACAAGTGGATTTGCGGAGAACTGCCGCATGCCCCTCCTGTCTCTAACCAGATATAAAGAATATCCTTTAATAAATCTCTTTTGAACACATACATCTTCTGTGTATGTTTCCTCCTTTTCCTCTTCCCTAGTACAAATGCTGAGTTGCTACATAATCTCTCAATTGAGGTGGTATTTGCTACCAAATGAAGGAACTGAATTCAAAAAAAACTGATTGTCTTGTTCTCATTTTTAAACTCTGACAATTCAGGCCCTCATTCCACCTGCTGCAGTGAGTGGCACTAATCTAGTGAGGAAGTATAAGAAGTTACGGATAATTCCAACTTTGCAAACTTGAATGACTAGGATAGTAGTGCTCAATAGTTTGGGGAAAGGAGGAGTAGTATATATAACGAGTTCTGTTTTAGATATATTGAATTTGAGATGATGGAACATTATGTGTTGAAATAGCCAACAAGCAGATGATGATACAGGACAGGGGTACAGGAGAAACACTAGGGGGAGGATCTATATATCTGGGAGTCATGTGCACAAAGATGATCACTGAACCTATCTGTGGTAGGCGTATTGTCTACCAGAGATCCCTCCCATGTAGGCCAAGGTCAAAGAAGCTGTCACCAAGATTTACTTGGTCCAGGTAGCAAAGGCTCAATCAAATCTTAGACCAGGCTTCTCCATCACCTGAGGACACAAAAGACACGCCAGCCCACATTAAGTAGTTTTGGCAACGTCTCACTGCTATGTCACCTCACCCTGCTGACCAGTTTCTGTCTGGAAAAGAAGAGAGCTGGATCAGCCTGAACAAGTGTATCCTTGTTGAGTATCCTTTCTATGCTATATGACCACAGAAAACTTTTGTTAACTGTTAAATGGTATATAAGTATTTCGTTTTATTCTAATTCCAAACCTAAACTACCCCACTAGTGAGGCATGACTTAAAACACCATGGGAGCTGATGAGGTGATGAAGAAGGAACATAGAGAAGAGAAGGGTTGAGGAGAGAAACCTGAGATACAACCACATTTAGGGAATAGCACATAGGAATTCCACAAAGGAGAATGAGCAGGAGTGAGCAACCAGACAGGTGTGAGGAAAAGAGAACAGACCTAACAGTGTCACAAAAACCAGAAAGGAGAAAGTATACAGAAGAAAGGGTGGTCCAACAGCATCAAACACAGCAGACAAATAAAAAACGATAAGAACTGAGAAAAGGACACTTCAGATTGGTAATTAAGTTACATTAAGCATCATTGGTTATTTGGGGAAAGAACAATTTCGGTTGAGTAATAAGGCTGAGCAATGAAAGGAAAGAAAGTTGATGTTTTTTCTAGGTATTTGGCTGTGACAGAGAAGAAGAAATACAAAGTAAGAACTTAAAAGGGTAGTAGGGGCCAGAAAGGGTGGGGTTTTTTTAAAGGAAGGGGGAGACATGGACAACGTTTAGAAAAGAGGAAACAAGCATAGGCAGCTGGAAGAGATCTGAAGATTAGAGCGAGAAGGTGGATGATTAATAGAGGCAGTCTGCTGAAGGAGAGAGGAGGGGATGGAAGTAAGAGTACAAAGAAGCAGACCGTGGTGAGGAAAAGGATCACATCTTACAAAGGACATGGGGGTAAGAGAGGAAAGAGAGATGATTCAAAGGAATGCAGATCAGGTGAGAAAAATGTAGAAGTGTAGATCAGGCAAGAAAAGGAAGCTCATAGTAAATGGCCTTTACGTTCTATATAAAAGTATATATAGAGGGGTAGCTAGATGGTTAAGAGGATAGACCCACCAGGCCTGGAGTCAGAAGACCTGAGTTAAATCTGATCTCAACAACTTACTAGCTGTGTGACCCTGGGCAAGCCCACTTAACCTCTGTTTACATTAATCCAACTGGAGAAGGAAAGGGCAAACCCATTCCAGTATCTTTGCCAAGAAAACCCCCATGGGCAGTACGGTCCTCAAGGTCATTAAGAGGCAAAACACAACTAACAACTCAAAGACAAAATGTAGAAAGAAAGGCTTGCTGAGAGGGTGCATGGAAGAGGTGTAGATGGGTGTCTCTTGGAGAGCAGAAAACATTTGGGACAGCCTGCTGCTGGACAGTATGATAATCAAACTGTGTCAAAGGTACAGTTGAAATGGATAATAAATCTGTAGTGAAGACAGTGACTTCCTGGAATGACTTCCTTAAAAAACTACTTAGGATGTGTATGCTCAAATGTAAGAAGGCTGAAGCAATTCAAATATATTCCAGACAAAACTTTCTTTCAACTAGTTTCGCAGATATATGAATAAATAAAGATTAGTAATGTAAAAGAAGGTTAGACAAAATTCTGAAGGATCTTGAATCTAGGCTAAAGTGTTTTTGTTTTTTTTAATCCTATAAGCACTGCAGAGACACTTAAGAGTTACGAACAAAGTAAATGATATTTTGTCTGTGCATGAAGGAATCACAAGGAGAGAAACCTATTAGAGGCCACTGAAATAGCTTAGGTAAGAAGTAAATAAGCATGAATTAGACTCTAGGGAAGTGAAAAGGAAATGAGCAGGATGTGAAAAATAACATGTTGGTAGATCACCAGCAACTGATTAGGGACGATGGGGATATAAGAGAGAAGGAACAGTCAAAGAAGGCAAGTAATGTACACTAATAAGAGCCCAAGTTCAAATCTTGTTTCTTCTGGTAGTTGCTAACAATATAACCTTAGACAAATCACTTAAGCCCGCTGGGCCTCAGTTTCTTATTCTGTAAAATGAGGGAGTTGGACCAAATGGCCTCAGAGATTCTTTCTAGTTCTAAAGCTATGATTCTAAAACTTGGTTTTTTAAACCCAGACAACTGGGCCAATATCACTAACAGAAATAGGAGAAAGGGTAGGCTTAAGTGAGTGAAGAATGAAATTCGATCAAATATTTTGGACATGCTGAATTCTGAGGTGCTAGCAGGTCATCTCAGAAGGACATAATAGCAGTGTCAACAGGGAATCAATTTCATGAAATTTACATGAAAATTAGGTTTATTACAAGAGAAATGAACATGTATATGGAACCAAAAAGTTCAAAATCCCTTCAGATATCTGCATATTTATGACAGTAGACAAAAGGAGGAGGAGAAAACATGAATCTCCCCCTAAAGGGTAGTGGCATGAGAGGGGGAACAGTCAAGTAAAGGTGGGAAATGGACAAAACCCCTCCAGAAGGGGAGGAACAAGGCTATGGCAAAAGCTGCAATTCTTTTTCCTGGGGATAGAATGGTTTGCTTATCTACAAGTGTCCCAACTGTACAAGTACTTTCCCAGCCTACTGCAGGCTGACTGGCACCTATCTTGACTCCCAAGAACACACAGAAAGTCTAGTTTGGGATACAAACAACATATTATGTCAGCTTTGGGTAGGAGGATGCTTCATCCATGACCCACCTTTGGCGCTTCCTGCATACTCTCGATCCAATGTCTCTGGAAAATATGGCAACTCAAAAGCCAAGTTCAAGGCACCCCATACATTCCTCAATAGCAGAAAACTATTAAAAGGAGTTTCAAGAAAAAGGTGAAGGGTAGAGATATAGTGTTGGAAGTGATCCAAATGAGGCAGTAATTAAAACATGGGAGCAAATGAAATTCTCAAGGGAGAAAATACAGAGAAAAAGGGAAGACTACAGACAGATCCTTGGGGGAACATCACATTTAGGGGATGAGAAGACAAATTCATGCACAGCCTGAGCCAATATAATAAACAAGATAATACTACCTAAATGTATTCACTTATTCAAGTGTCATACAAATCAAACTACCAAAAGATTATTTTACAGAATTAGAAAAAATAACAAAATTCAACTGAAGGAACAAAAGGCATAATATTCATATATCACATGAAATTAATCAAGATGGAGTGTTTACATCCCTGATATTAACTACCCAAATGTTAATGATCCACATTTGATATCCCTCTCTTCTATCCACTAGTTGATTCCATCTCAGGTAAAATGGATAAATTTGCATTTGCAAAATATTTGACAAGGGAAATAATGAAAAAAGTGAAAGGAAGGTTCCTACCAGTACCAGATCTCAAACTATAGTACAAAGCAGTAATCATCAAAACAATTTGGTGCTGGTTAAAAAACAGAGAGGGAGATCAGTAGAACAGATGAGGTATAGAAAACAAACCCTAGTATGTGATAAACCCAAAGACCCCAGCTACTGTGGTATGTCATCATTTATGTCATCATTTGACATAAAGTGCTGAGAAAACTACAAAAGTCAAGCAGAAATTAGGTTCAAATGAACACTTCACAGTATAAAGCAAAATAAGCTCCAAATGGATACATTATATAGATAAAATTTTTTAAAGTATCATAAAAAGTAGGAGGAATAAGAAAAAAATTGCCTTTCAGATCTATGAATAGAGTAACAGTTCATGACCAAACAAGGAATGGAGAAGATTATAGAAGATTAAAAAAAAAATAAAATATTGACTACATAAAATTAAAGGTTTTGCATAAAAAAATCCAATGTAGACAAGATTTAGAAGGGGAACAGTTAACTGGGGGTGAAAATCTTTACAATAAGTTTCTCTGATAAAGTTCTTATTTCCAAAATCTATAAGGAACTGATTCAAATCTGTGAGAATAAAAGCCATTCACTAACTGATGAATGGTCAATTATGAATAGGCAATTTTATAAGGAAGAAAGTCAAGATACTTATAGCCGAATGAAAAAATGATCCATATCACCAGTAATTAGAGAAATGAAAATTAATGCAATTTCCACTTCACATTTATCAGAATGGCACAGCTGACAAAAAACAGAAAATGTCAAATATCGGAAGGGCTTGGGAAAACAGGCACATTTGGTGGAGCTATGAATTGGTAATGCTATTACAGAAATCAATTTGGAACTGTGCTCAAAAAGTTTTAATCTACAAATACCTTTTGACCTGCAGTACTATTACTAGTACCATGCTCCCAACTCCCCACCCACTCCTACCCCCAAAGAGATCTAAGAAATAAGAAGATATGTACAAAAATATGTATAGTACTATAGTTCTTTTTGTAGTGGTAAAGAACTTGAAACTAAGGGAGTGCTTGCCATTTAGGGAACAGGAACAGTTGAACAAATTTGGGCAAATGAATTTAATGGAATTCTTTGTGTTGAATGAGCAAAGAGACAGATGCAGAGAAACCTAGAAAGACTTGCATTAACTGATATAGAGTAAATCAAGCAGAACCAGAAGAACAATAATATATTATAAAAACAACACTGTACATATATTTTCTCAAGGGGGGAAGGGAGGTAGGAAGGAAAAAAGTTATATCATTTTTTTCAGTTTAATTTTTTTAAAGCCTGATCTCTGACAAAAACTGTGGTCACCATGAGCAAAGTCACTAACCTCTTGGTGCCGAGGCAACTCTCTAAAGCTAGAAGCTGAAGAATAGTTGCCTCTTTGCGTGAGTAGAGGGAGTCTGCTATGTAGATAAAATCACAAGACCAAACTGAAAAAGACAGTTCACACTTATATAAAACCACTACATGGGGGCAGCTACGGTGGCCGCAGTTGATAGAGCACGGCCCTGGAGTCAAGGAGTACTGAGTTCAAATCCCAGCCTCAGACACTTAACACTTACTAGCTGTGGTGACCCTGGGCAACGTGACTTAACCCCAACTGACTCACTAAAAAAAACAAAAACAAAACAACACTAAATGACTGTATTTATTATTTCATTTGAGCCTCACAGAAACCAGTAAGGTAGATATATTATGATCACCAGGTCTTGCTGACTCCATTCCAGGCTTTTTTTATTCATCAAAGAAACTGCATTATCTCAGAAGGTCATTCAGTCAACAAGCATTTTTAGCAACTGCTCGTACAAGGCACTATACACCCGAAGAAGAAGTAAAAAAATTGAAATCATCCCTGCCTTTTTTTTTTCTTTTTCTTTTCTTTATTTTTTTTTTTTTGCGGGGCAATGGGGGTTAAGTGACCTTTGCCAGGGTCACACAGCTAGTAAGTGTCAAGTGTCTGAGGCCAGATTTGAACTCAGGTACTCCTGAATCCAGGGCCGGTGCTTTATCCACTGCGCCACTGGCCTCCCCCCATCCCTGCCTTTTAAGTAGTTGTTCCGGGGGAAATTGATGGGGGATTTGGGGTAGGGGTTCTTGGGGAATTCTTCTTTAAAGAATTACACCCTCTTGCACACAAATCCAATTAGAATAAAAATAATATTTTATTTAGGTACTAGGGAAAGGAAGCAAGAAGAAGTCCTTGGACTTCTCATGGGGAAAAGGCATGGCACAGAGGCGTGGCTCTCTGAGATACCTTTCTCCTAGAGCAGGAGACAGGCAGATATTTTTGTAGAGGGCCTGCATGGTGGTCCCATAAGGTGATCATCTGACTGGAAAGTTCCCTTATTGGGGAGGACCATCCCCCACTGGTGGTGGCTGGAGGAAGTTAGGTGAGAGGTGGCGGCTCTGGATATCTCTCCCCCTGGTGCTACGAAGGCATCAGTCACACCTAATCTTATCTCCCTGATGGGTGGGGGAGAGTAGAATGAAGGGTGGTGGTCCTGGAGCTAACTCAGGCCACATTTGAACTCAGGTCCTCCCAACTTCAGGACCAGTGCTATATCTGACGTGGGCTGGAATTAAGGGTCAAACTCATCGTGAGTCATCCCAAAAGAATTACAAGACTCAGTGACTCAGTTTCCCAAATTTTATTGCAATACTGTGGGTGACCACAGGGAGAGAACCAGAATAGTGGAAAGGTATCTCTTGAATAGTGAAAGAAAAGAGAGTTATATAGTATGGATAATTTGATTTATCAGTCTCATAATATTCTCCACCTTGGGGAGGTACAGGGGAGGGCTCATCCTAATATGGAGTACCTGGGGTCCTAAGCCAACCCCAGAGGCTGGTACCTTTTTCAATGGAGGTGTGTTTTGGGGGTTTACACTTCAGAAGGTGAATCTGCGTATGTCTCTTTCTGGTTCCCACAGCTAGTTTTAAAACATTTTCATTTTTCATTAGAATTTCTATAGCCTGTCATTTTATTTAAGGCCTTCATGGCCTGATTTCTGTGGGTAAGAGAACCTAGCATCCTGACTTGTAAGTTATCCATTAACTGGGGTCTGACTCCCTCTTAGAGCTAATATCTGAATTAGAGCTTGGGTCTTATTTTCTACTAACCCCTTTTTGCCTCCTACATCAGAAGGAATGCATTCCAGGGCAAGAGGCCAATTAGTGTGAGAAACAGAGAAGCCCAGTTTGTCTGGACCATGATGTACTTAAAAGAGAGTCAATGAATCAACAAGCATTCATTAAAAATACAAAGAAAGACAAAAACACAGTGCTGCCCTGAAGGAGCTCACATTCTACTAGGGAGGAGTACCACTTCAGAACCTTGAAAAAGCAGGCCATTTCAGTAAAGCCCATTCCTAAATAAGGGATTCCCCTCTATATGTAGTATCCCCTCAACATGTAGTAATCCAGGAAGGGGGGAATCACTACCAAGACAGACACTTCTGAAGTGCCCCAATTATTAGGAAATCTTTCCATACATCAAGTATAAATCTACTTCTCTACAACTTTCACCAACTGCTCCTCCTTATGCATTCTAGGGAAATCAGAAATTGCTGGTAAATTAGATAACCATGCCAGAAATTCCATAATAGGCAAAATAATATTTTGTTGTTCAAAGTTCAATGGTACAGTGATGGAACTTCAAACTCTTGCTTTCCATTTCTGGGACTAAAGGCCCAGACAAAGTAAGAATAAAAAGAATTAAATGTTGATAAAGGAAACTAGAAAATGAAGATCCAAAATACCTATCTGGTTTCTCTGACATCCCACATTTAAAGGTTTTGTTTTGGTTTGGTTTTTGCAAGGCAATGAGGGTTAAGTGACTTGACCAGGGTCACACAGCTAGTGTCAAGTGTCTGAGACTGGTTTTGAACTCAGGTCCTCCTGAATCCAGGGCCAGTGCTTTATCCACTGCGCCACCACATTTAAGTTTAAGAATTTATAGCAGGGGCAGCTAGGTAGCTTAGAAATTCCAATAGTCAAAACCAAACAAGGCTCTTCATTTTCAAACCTTTGATCTGGACTCTCATACATTAAAAAGATTTTTTCTCAGACAAAAACAGAGTTCTAAATTCTAGATTTGATCTTACTGACAGACCCAAAAGAATCCAAAGACGATAATCTTCAGAGAACAGATATGGCAAGGCTAGTCTATTCACTCAAGCACTTCCTTTAAAGTGGGAGGATGAAAGATGGTCAGGCACCTATGCAGCTATACATACAGTGTAGTAGATAAAGTGTTGGGTCTAAAGTCAGTAAGGCCTGAATTTATATCCCTCCACAGATATTTAACTGTGTGACCCTGGGCAAGTCAATTAGCCTGTCTGCCTCAGTTTTCTCATCAGCACCTCCTTCCCTGTGTTGTTGTGTGGATAAAATGAAATAAAAATTTGTAAAGCATTTTGCAAAACTTAAAAGTACTATATAAATGTTAGTTATTACTATTTGTTATTATCATTATTACTATTATTAGACAGAGACAAGGATCTTTTTATAACATTAAACAACACCAGTATATAGTTACCCCCTTTCACCACAACTGTGTATACAATTGGTTATGGTTCCAGAATTTTATGTGAAATTGCTGGTCATTGATGTTATTGTAGACATTTAATTTGTTTTGGCTTATATATAATTTTCATGGATGTTTTCTTGATCCTGTGTTAAGTTTATGTATTTTCAAAAAATTGATAATGCAGCTACACTAAAACCTGCCAAGTTAATGAATGTGTTACAAAGTAATGAAATTCAAATCCAGTTTCCCCCAACCCAAACAAAAAATACTTTCATCAACCAAGCAAAAGCAACATATATCATGTCACAATGTACTTATGTCATAATTTTTTCAAAAGAGCAAAAAGGATCTAAATTCATTCCAATTAAGATTCATCAGACAAATAGGGTTTATGGACTTTATCAAAATAAGGGCTCATATTTTCAGAATCCAAATGCTTTCTTTGGGTTTTAGCAGAAAACACTCAAAGAGCAAAGTTCTACAAGGAGGAGGTGCCAGTAAGTCCTTGAAAAATTCTCAAAATTCCCCAAGGAAGCCATCTCCATCTAGGCTATTTCCTGACTGAAGAGCCTTTATGGGAAAAAAGACCTTCTGCTCTTTAATTGCAGAATATAAATGATCTTTCTCTAGAGGGAAGAGATGGCATTTACAAGCATATGGTTTTGCAATTTCTCTGCTCTTGTAACCCATGTGGTATGTAATTTAAAGAAGTATCCTTAAACTTTAAATTAATATCACTTGGGGAGATAAATGATGTCCTGTCTGCATCTTAAATATGCACACAAAAAATCACCTTCTGCTTTCCTCAGGGGAAAGACATCTCTCTTGCTCTGATCATATATACTCCACTCTACTTCTTGGCATGCACAAGTTTAAACAAGCAGGTGTAAATTGACCACATTGAAAAGTATGTAACCTTGATTCTGACAACCTAGCTACCATTCAATACTAAAATTTGCTGAAAAGTAATAATACAACAAGAATAAAGTGACACATACAGTAAGGATCATCAAAGTGCACCAACAGAATTCAGGAAGCCAAACATAGGTCCTTCCGATCTGGCAGAACTGCTAAATGAATTTTTTCCATGGTGACCCAGGAGAGGGTACAAGAGTATCACCAGATTTCCTCTCTTCAGAAAAGAACATTGAAAGTTGAAGTATGAAAAAGAATGGAGTATCTACTGTTGGCTCTTAAACCCACCATGATTTTTCTTTTAGTTGAACTAAATCTTTCAGCATCTTTCATAGGCTAGATCTTTTCCTGAGTTGAAGTACACTTATGTGCAAAAAATAGGCACTTTAAATTGTTTTTCTCTTAGCATACACAGTGCAAAATAAGAGAGAGGTAGTAATATTGGCCTAAAGAAAAGATATGGAGGGGTTACTTTTCTCTGTTAACATTTCCTACTTCAAGGAGAACAATTTGGAACTATGCCCAAAGGGCTATAAAACTGTGCATGCCCTTTGACCCAGCAATACCACTTTTAAGTCTTTATCCCAAAGAGATCATAACAAAGAGAAAAGGACGCACATATAAAAAAATATTTATGGGGGCAGCTAGGTGGTGCAGTGGATCGAGCACAGGCCCTGGAGTCAGGAGGACCTGAGTTCAAATCCAGCCTCAGACACTTCACACTTACTAGCTGTGTGACCCTGGTCAAGTCACTTAACCCCAATTGCCTCACCCCCCCCAAAAAAATTTGTAACAACTCTCTTTGTGATGGCAAAGAATTGGAAATTAAGGGAATGCCCATCAATTGGGGAATGGCTGAACAAGTTGTGGTATATGAATGTAATGGAATAAATAAATAAATAAATAAGCAGGCAAATTTCAGAAAAACCTGGAGAGACTTAAGTGAACTGATGCTGAGTGAAGTGAGCAGAACCACAACATTGTACACAGTAACAGTAACATTGTATGATGATCAGCTATGGTAGACTTTACTTTTCTTAGCAATGCAATAATCCAAGACAATTCCAAAGGATTCATAATGGGAAATGCTCTTCACATCCAAGAAAAAGGACTGTGGAATCTGAATGCAGGTTGAACCATACTATTTTTTTTCTTTTGTTTTTTCTTCTTTCTTGAGGTTTTTTGTTTTTGTTCTGATTCTTCTTTCACAACATGACTAATGTGGAAATATGTTTAATGTGCTTTTACATGTATAACCTATATCAGATTGCTTGTTGTCTTGGGGGAGAGGGAATAGGAGGGACGGAGAAAAATTTAGAACTCAAAATTTTATAATAATGATTATCTTTACATGTAACTGAAAAAAAAACTATTAAGAAAAAAAATTCACAGAAAAATTTATAAATAGCTGAAAAAGTACATTATCTCCCATCCTCCCCAAAAAAGAAAATCAAACTCCAGTTAAGTTGCCAACTGTCATGAGGCACTTCCCAATTCGTCTAATCTTGTGCGCACGTGCGCATGCGCATGTGCACACACACACACTTTCTCTTGAATGGTCTACAATCCCCACAAACAGCTCAAATGTTCTAATTGTTTGACCTACTAGTCTGATTCCAAATACCTTGGACAGCAGACATCTTATGTTATAGATCATCAATAAGAGAGGGGACATTTCCTATCACTTTAAAATTAGGGTTTTTCAGGGCCAGATTTATAACCTGATTACTTCCTCCAGATACTATGCCTTCAATTTGCATAGCTGTTAATTTATGACTGAAGGCATTTAGCTCATAAGTGAGAAAATTATGGTTTTTCTTTTTTTAAATACCTTTTATTAATGTCTATATGAATATTTAAGTTGATTACAACATTAACCACAATAATTTTAAAGGAAAATACAAGCTAATACAAGAATAGTAAAACAAGAAATTTCTCCATCTAAATGTATTCAGACATCATTATATATCTTGTCAAAAATACCCTTCTGTTTTGTTCAAATATGCTTATGAATGTTCAGCAAAAAATTTTTACCCCATATATTAAGTCCCTGGCGGGAAGACTAACAAAAAAGGGCTAAAGTTGCAAGGTTAGTTCAGAAGTAACAATTTTAATGCAATCCAATTTAATTCTACTCATTTATTTAAGTTCAAACTGATTTACAAAGCATTGTTATACGCATAGTGCACTTCAAAGAAGGGAGAGATTTGGAAACAGTTATCTGCTTAACCTTTTCTTTATATAGCAAAAAACAGACCCAAAACAGAAAACCAGTTCCTCTTCCCAAAAGGGGGGCTGAAAAAGGGAGGAAGATGGAAAATGCAAGGATAGAGACCTCCATAGGATAATCAGAGTGCTAAAGGGGAAAATGAATATATTTTTAATAAGAAGAACTTTCAGATAGTTAAATGTTGGGATCTTGGTATTGTTCTATAGCAGGCTGAGGGAAGCAGCAAAAGGAAAACTGCTACAAAGCCCAGGAATTTTACTCCTGGTTGGTTGTTGTTCAGTCAGTACCAACTCTTTGTGACCCTATTTGGGATTTTCTTGGCAGAGCTACTGGAGTGAAAAGAAAAAAGAAAAAAAAAAGATACTGGGAGTGGTTTGCCATTTCCTTTTCCAGCTCATTTTACAGATGAGGAAACTGAGGCAAACAGGGTTCATTGACTTGCCCAGGGTCACACAGCTAGTAAGTTTCTGAGGCCACATCTGAACCCAGGAAGATGAGTCTTCCTGACTCTAGGCTTGACAGTGTGTCACCTAGGTATGGGAGTACTTGAATTCAGGAGAAAGATTTGGGAACTGTCTGCAGAGAGACAATAGCTGAACTCATCTGTGGTAGGACTACAGCTTCCTGAAGCAGCTTCCCCATATCCTGACACAACTTTATCCCCACAAACAAATCCCCCATTCACAACCTCCTGCTTCAACTTCCCTAGAGGCTTCCCCTTAACAAAACCTGATTGGTTCCAAATTCTCTGATGCAGCTTCATGGCCTAGGGCCAATAAAAGCCTGAGCCAGGCAAGCTCCTCACCTAAGGAGCCTCACATGCCTAAAGAACATCTTAGTTACTAAACCTTGATGACCAACCAGAGGCTCCATCCAGAGAAGCTAAGCACCATGGTATCCTTGTTGTATATCCTCATTGTATATCTTTGTTGTGTATATCTTTGTTTGTGTTGGTAAAACAAAACCTCCTCCTCTGTTGAATATTCAGTGACTCACCAGTGCCTCATTTTCATCCCAACACTGAATGTCAAATAAAAGAGCACCAACTTTCAAGCTACACAGCCCTGCCTATAACAGGAGATCACCAAATGAGAGTAAATTGGAGAAGAGGGCCCATCTTGGACAGAGAATAAAACATGGATCCAACTTAAAAAATAAAATAAAATAAAAACCTGCAATCGGGTAAATGGAAAACCCAGAAAGCCAAGATATAGAAGGAGGTGTCTACCAATGTCAAAAATTAGAGGTCAACAAAGATAAGAATCAAGAAAAGGCAATGGATTTAGCAATTAGCAGATAATAGGTAAGCATGGAGAAAGAAGTTTCAGTTTAGTGGTAGATTCAGAAAGGGACTGCAAAGAACTGTTTAGAAAATGGTAATGACATGATTTAGACATAAAAGGTGATACCATAAGTAAATTAGGAGAGGAAGGAATAGTTTACCTCTCAGATCTTTGGAAAAGAGAACAGTTTATGACCAAACAAGAGATAGAGAATATTATGAAATGCAAAATGGATGATTCTGATTACATTATATTAACAAGGTTTTATACAAACAGAAGCAATGCACCCAAAATTAGAAGGGAGACAGAAAACTGGGAAACCATTTTTATACCCAGTACTTTTGATAAAGGCCTCATTTCAAAAATATATAGGGAACTAAATCAAATTTATAAGAATCCAAATCATTCTCCAATTGAGAAATGGTCAAAGGATATGAACAGGCAGTTTTCTGAAGAAGAAATCAAAACTATCTATTGCCATATGAAAAAATGCTCTAAATCACTACTGATTAGAGAGATGTAAATTGAAACAACTCTGAGGTACCACCTGATACCTATCAGATTAGCTAATATGACAAAAGGGAAAATAATAAATGTTGGAGAAGCTGTGGAAAAATTGGAACACTAATGCATTGTTGGTGGAACTGTGAACTGATCCAATCATTCTGGAGAGCAGTTTGGAACTATGCCCAAAGGGCTATAAAACTGTGCATGCTCTTTGACCCAGCAATACCCACTGTTAGGTTTTTTTCCCAAAGAGATCATAAAAAAGGGAACAGGACCCACATGTACAAAAATATTTATAGCTGCTCTTTTTGTGATTGCAAGGAATTGGAAATTGAGAGGTTGCCCATCAATTGGGGAATGGCTGAATAAATTGTGGTATATGAATGGAATGGAATTCTATTGTGCTGTAAGGAATGATGAGCAGGCAGATTTCAGAAAAACCTGGAAGGACTTGCATGAACTGATGATGAGAGAGATGAGCAGAACCAGGAGAACATTGTACACAGTATCAACAACATTGTGTGTTGATCAACTGTGATAGACTTGATTCTTCTCAGCAATACAATGATCCAAGATAGTTCCAAAGGACTCATAATGGAAAATGCTCTCCAAATCCAGAAAACAAAACAAAAACACAACAACAACAAAAACCTGTTGAATCTGGATATAGATCAAACCATACTATTTCTATTTTTGTTGTTTTTCTTTTTTGAGGTTTTTCCTTTTTGCTCTGATTCTTTTCTCATAACATGTCTAATACAGAAATGCGTTTATTGTGATTGTACATATATAACCTATATCAGATTACTTGCTGTCTTGGGGAGGGGGGAGGGAGAAAAATTTGAAACTAGAAATATAAAAACAAATGTTGAAAACTATCTCTAAATGTAACTGGAAAATAATAAAATATTTATATGGGGGAAAAAAGAATCATAGAATTCCATGGTAAAGAAAAAAAAAGAAAATGGTAATGGAATGGAGGCAGCAATTGCTACAATTTTTTTTCCTAATTAGAAGTTCTGTTGAGAAAATTAAGAAAAAGATGACTTTTTCTAATAAGTAGTTCTGCTGGGAATGAGTAGAGAAAGTGGATAATAGTTTTGACAGCATAACAGGGTCATTTGAAGGGTTTTGTTTTTTTTTATAAAAAGGGGGTAGATCTGAACATGTTTATAGGTAATGAGGAAGAAGGCAGTAGATATCAAGAGACTGATGATCAAAGGGACAAGCTTCAGGAGGAAACAAGAGGGGAGGGGATCAATTGTATGAGTAGAGTAGACAGGTTTGGCTAGGAGAAAAAGCATCTTTTCATCAAAGACTTAAAGGAGGAAAGAATGGGGAATTATGTGAAAAGTGTGAGAACTGGAATACTGCTCTGCTGGAAAGATACTGTGGGGAAGCCCCGCCATGAAGAGAAGCCTGGTGAGGGCAAGTCAGGTGGTTTACAGAATCCAGAAGCTAGACGATTTGCATTTGTAGAGCAGCCTGTTAGTTCTGTCAATCAGGGCTGCCAGCCAATTAGCTTGGGTCTGTGTGTGTGTGGACGGCCCTGTTTCCTGTGGAAGAGGGGGCTTTGGGGAGAAAGCTGGGGAGGAGAGGTTTCATTTTGGCGCATGCGAGAGGGACACTGTTCAGCTGGTTCTCTTTGAAACTGCTGATTCTGGGTGGTGGTGAGTTTGCAGGTCGTATATTTTTTTCCTTCCCCTATTCCCTTTTTCATTGTCCCTAGTTCTATTAATCTCACTTGTTCAAAATTTGTTCCCATTAATAAACCCTGTTTTGATTATTGAAAAGAGGCTGTTAATCTCCTTTCTTACCCCAATAAAATGGCAAACCGTCCAATTAATTCTCCCCATACTAAATTTGGCTCTTACAAAAGATCTGGGGATATGGAGTAAGTGAGCCAAAGAGAACGAGTGAAGGTTCAGCAGTGCTGGAAAGGGTGTCTAAAGAGGCTATGTCATTAGGGGAATCCAGGTGTCAGTAATAGCTAGTAGTTAGAAGGACTGGGAGAGGAAAAGATTTAGGAAGAAGGGATATTTGTTGCCTATGGAACAGGGCACAGTGGAAGGAAAGGATGATGTTTAGCTGAAATTTTGAGATGGAAAAGTTGAGGCAGATAAAAATTAGAAAGTGGATGGTGGGGGTGCAGAATGAATTTTTGGTTCAGAATCACTCAGATGTGTAGAGTATGACCAGGAGTGAGAATCTCATCACTGAGTGGAAGGCACTACCTTCTCTTCCCAAATGCGGTTGGAGATTGGGCCAGAAACAAATGTAGCACGTTGATTTGATGAAAGGCACATAGTCAAAGAGGAGGTCCCATTTCATATTCCTCTTTCCTCTAAAGGGAAAAGATTAGACAGAAAAGGATACAGCAGGAAATGGAAGTTAAAACCACACGGAAGGATAAGGAAGTTCTATTGCCCACTGACTTTCCTCTACCTCTTCCCTAAAGGGATGAGTATCACAGGAAATGGAAGGCCTGGGGTTAAAAGGAAGGTTACTCCTTTTTGCACAGGAGGTTCTCCACTTCACAATCTGCAGATTCAAAGGATCACTTTGGCTAGCAGCAAGAGGTGAGCATTGCCTTGTACTGGCACAGAAGTCGGCCTGGTCCTACCCCTTGCTGCCTTCCCTCGTGGTACATGCAGGAGGAAATGGAACAGCATGGCCAGAGAAAGGTCTGGCTACTTTTTTCACTTGAGACTGGCGATCAGGTGCAGTAAGAAATGATTGACTCCCAGTATGGGAGGAAATTGGTTTGGGACAGATGGAAGTTGCCGCTCTGGGCACCTTGTTGATTTCCTTCAAGGAAATCAGCTGTACAGCAACAGATGGGAGATATATGGTCAGAGGGAGGTCTGGCTCCTCTTCTCGAAAAGAAGTCCCATCCGCTGATGCCTGTTAGACATGCTTCTTCATCTAACTGGGGAAAAAAAGCAAAAAGTATTGGTGAATTCAGGGATGAAAATGAAAGGAACTGAAACTATACTGGCATACAGGATAGTGGCCAGTTACTGTGTATGTAAGACATTCTAGAATATTTTGCTTTAAAACTGCCTGTCTAGTGCCAGAAGAGCTGCCTTGGGTTGTTCTAGCAGAATGTAGATCAAAAGTCTTTTGAAAGGTGTTTATTGCTGTGTTTTCTTGGAATTCTACATAAAAATATTAAATCAGACTCTTTGAGGGAGGAGAAATAAATTTCCAATACACAAAGATCCTAACAGAGTGGAAAAGGTCTTAATTATTCATATAGCTCTGTATAAATATGTGGAGGCATGTACGTATTTTCAATGAATCTATATTTCCCAGGGGAAGGATAATATTTGCAGGTACACAATTCTATGAAGCAAATATCTCCTTAAGATATAAGGAAGGTCACAGAAACCACAAACTATATTTTATGAAATGAATCCTAGCAGTAATAATGTAAAGGGTCCTACAACAAGATTGCAATAGAGAGGAAGACTGGGAACCAGCTATGAATTCCTTGAAAAAGGAGGGCCAGTGAAAAGAAGCCGAGTAGATTACCAAATCAAGGGTCTGAAAAAAGTGAAACAGACAGCAAACATCAAAGGAGAAGTTGCTGAACCACAAAGGAAGGGTAAGGAGGGAAGTGGTAATGAAGAAGCAAGAGTATGTCTCCTCCATGTTCTGGGTCAGTGTGTAGCAGCTGGGTAGAATAAAACAAGAAATATCCTATAATGGAGAGGGTGGCCAAAGATGGTTGAGGTGAGAAATTTATAAATAAGGCATTAATTTGCCATGAAAGAAGTTTTGGCCCAGATAGATTTCAAGGAGTATGAGAACATGAATGTCTGAGGTAAAATAATTACATTTTTTACTTTTGCTAACCTCAAACTTTAATAAAGAATTTCCTATAATGATAAACATTGGCAACAAACCACAGAAGTATTTAGCAAGACCTGTAACTTTGTCACCAACAGAAATAACAGATATTTTCACATCGCATTACTAACATGTAATTATTAGGTCTGTCACGACTAAAATGTTGAAAAGGAAGTATGAAGAAGAGACTACTACTTTTAATAAGGTTTCACTTGTAGTAACATACAAGACAGGAGCCAAAAACCACTGTGATTGTTGTGCCTCCCCCTCCCCCCAAAAAACACCTTACAAATGGCAATATATAGTAAAAAAAAACAAAAAAAACCTAAGAGAGCATCACATCTATCCTAGAAATGCATCTAAAGATGTCCACTCTTTTCATGGGAAGAAATCTCATTTAGAAAAAAGGTACAGGGGGCAGCCAGGTAGGTGGTGCAGTGGTTAAAGCACCAGCCCTGGATTCAGGAGTACCTGAGTTCAAATCTGGCCTCAGACACTTGACATTTACTAGCTGTGTGACCCTAGGCAAGTCACTTAACCCCCATTTGCCCCCCCGGGGGGGGGGAGGTACAACACTTTCAAAACTTGGATTTGTCATTTGACATAATTTTTCTTGAACATCCTATAAAGTTGCTTCCAGATTGTCCAAAAAAAAAAAAAAAAGTCCCATGCAATTGGCAAGACTTAAGAGTTCACTGGAATGGTCAGTCTAGTCTCTGATCTAGAACAGAATAAAAAGCTGAAAACTGTTCCAATGTCAATTGATGCAATACATTCCAGAACAGTTAATATTTCTTTCAACATTTGGAAGTACAGTGCGAAATTTGCAGCCTTGACATTCCCTATCAGTATGTAACTAAATGAAACTGCGAACATCTCTCAATGTAATACCACCTATAATACCTACTTAAATGCACTTTGTGGATCCTTTTTGGAAAGTCCATTGACATACTGGCAATGACAAAATGGGCTTGGAGGGGGGGGGGGGTTGCTAAACAAAATTTTGTCTGTAAAGAAAAGCTTCATACTCTCCGGGGATGGCACTCTTATGACGCTTGGTAATATTATATATCGGGGGTTTGCTAGATAAGTGAAAAAGGAAGCTCCTCACAGTGCTGTCACTTTTCTCTTTTACACAGAAATGAACTGGCACAAAAAAATTTTTGTCAATATCCATAAAAGTCAACAACTTTATTAGAAGCAAGTCTATGAATCATCATAGTTTAAAAAAACCATCAAGTAATAGGAACAAAATATCAAGTGCTTCTATAACTACACAGAAGTGTGCTGGCTTTCAAGATGACAAATATAGAAATGGTTGTTTGAAAGAAGGGAACAAGCTTTGCTTTTCTGAAAAATAAGTAAAACCTAGTCTTGGAACACTTTGAAAAAAAGTATTTTATCCATTAGTTGCCTTACCTGGAAGATATTTTTAACCATACGAATGAGAGAAATCTTTTGACTCAAAGTTTTACGGTCACCATTATGGATGCAACTAAAAAAAAAAAAAAAGCACATGCTTTCCTGGCTAAGCTACCAATATGATAGTAAAGAATAGAGGAAGAGATATTTTAAACTTTAAAATGATGGAGATGCTTTATCAACATGCAAATGAGATACAAAATTTCATATCAAGATTTCACTAAAAAGAAAAATCTGAAAACATCTGTAAATACTCTAGAACTCTTTTATCTTTTTTAAAAAATTATTTAGTAATATATTTTCCCCAATTACATGTAAAAACAATTAACTTTCATTTAAAAAACTTTTCTCCTCCCTTCCTACCACCTGCCCCTGAGAAGGTAAGCAATTCAACATAGGCTATACATATATAGTCATGCAAAACATGTCCATATTAGGCATGGTATGAAGGAAAACATTAAAAAAAAAAAACCACTTTAGAAAAGGGGGGGGCAGCTAGGTGGTGCAGTTGATAGAGTACCAGTCCTGGATTCGGGAGGACCTGAGTTCAAATCCAGCCTCAGACACTGGACACTTACTATCTGTGTGACCCTGGGCAAGTCACTTAACCCTGATTGCCCTGGAAAAAAAAACAAAAGAATGAAGAAAGTTTTTTTAAAATTATGATTCAATCTATATTCAGACACTATCAGTTCTTTTTCTGGGAATGTATAGCATTTTTCATAAGTACTTCAGAGTTCTCTTGGATCACTATATTGCTCAGAATAGCTAAGTAATTCACATCTGATCATCTTACAATATTGCTGTTACTTTGTACACTGTACATTTCACTTTGCATCAGCTCACGTCTTTCCAGGTTTTTCTGAAAGCATCCTGCTTATCATTTCTTATAAACCAATAATATTTCATCATAATCCCATTCCACAATTTTTTCAGCCATTCCCTAATTTTCAGCCATACTCTTTAACTTGGCAATACCACTAGTAGGTCTGCATCCAAAAAGATAAACAAAAAGGAAAAGGACCTATATGTACAAAAATATAGGAGCTTTTTTGCTGGTGGCATGGCTTGACACTTTCTCAATGGCCCTTCCTGGGGGATATATTCCTCCACTTATGCATAAAAGTATATTATGACTCTGATCTCTATAATCTATCAACTCCCATAGGATCATCTTTATCTTCACATTTCACCTGATGCCAAATTCATATCACTAATTACTTTATAGGATATTTCAACCTGGACACCCCACAGACATCTCAAAAACATGGCCAAAATAGAATTCATTATCATTGCCCTAGAACCCATCCCTCATATTAACCTATTTCCAGTGGGGTAACTCTTCACTCACCACCATCATATCCAATCAGTTGCCAAGTTTAAGGATTCTATTCTATAAATCTCTTACATTTCCCCATTCTTAAGACTACCTACCAAGCTCAAACGGCTCAAGCTGTTTATAACAACATTCTAAATGATCTCCAGTAACTCCCCTCTACAATCCCTAACAAACTGCCAAATTGACATTTCTAATACATAGTTGTGGCCATATCCTTTCACTGCTCAAGAAAGTTGTTATTTCCTATTGACACTAGGATAAAATATCATCTGGCCTTTATAATCTGTCTCCAATCTATCATTACAGAACAACTTCACATTATTTCCCATTACACATATCACGTTCTAGCCAAACAGGCCTACTTGATGATACTCGCACATGACACATATGGTTTCATGCCTATACACAGGCTATCTCTCATCCCTGAAATACTCTCCCTCCTAAACTTGGTCTCTTGGAATCTCTACCTCTAGTTCAAGTGTCCAGTTCTACTCTTTCTTTAGTTTCTTTAGTTCTTTTCATGGACTTCTTATCGACTTACCTATGTGCATGGTGAGTTTAACTGAATTGAAATCATTACAACAATGAAATGACAGGTCCGGGCCCACACCGAACCCACCACCCCAAAAAAGGTTTTTATGGACTAGTCTAGGAACATAAATACTATTTATAACAATATTGCTACAGGAAAAAAACAATTTTTTGGGGTTCAAAAACAACTTACTAAAAAATTCATTTTAAAAATGCTTTCTATCTATCCATCCATTCATCTACCTATCAATCTATCTATCTAGGCCTGTTTGCTACATCTACTAACTAGGTTTCCAGTGGCTACAATCCTCCTTGGAGTTCCCTTCATCTTATTTAGTACTTTTTTTTTTTTGCAAGGCAATGACGGGTTAAGTGACTTGCCCAGGGTCACACAGCTAGTGAGTATCAAGTGTCTGAGGCTGGATTTGAACTTAGGTACTCCTGACTCCAGGGCCAGTGCTCTATCCACTGCGCCACCTAGCTGCCCCCCCCCATACATTCTTAAAAAGTAAATAAATGTATATACATTGTTGTTTTTGGCTCAGTCATTTTAGTCATCTCTGACTCTTTCTGAACCCATTTGGGATTTTCTTAGCAAAAATTTTCCTTCTCCAAATGATTTTTTTTTTAAGTGAGGCAACTGGGGTTAAGTGACTTGCCCAGGGTCACACAGCTAGTAAGTGTTAAGTGTCTGAACTCAGGTACTCCTGAATCCAGGGCCAGTGCTCTATCCACTGCGCCACCTAGCTGCCCCTCCAAATGATTTTTTTATAGACAAGAAACTGAGGCAAACAGGGTTAAGTGACTTGCACAGTCACAGAGCTAGTAAGTGTCTGAGGCCTCCTGAAACTACCTTCATAATTCTGTACCCAAAGAAAAAAGGTAAGTAGGTATAATTTTTTAATATTCAGAATAATAAAATTTATATATTTATCATCTGTATCTCAATTTTCATCCTCTTCAGCCTATCCTTCCTATTAATTAAAAATCCTTGCAAATTTGAGGAAGGATTCAGAAAGTGAGCTATTAGAGGGATGTAAGGGGAAAAGATGAAAATACCAAAGATTAAAACAGAAATAAGAACATTTAAGGCACAAGTTATTTAAAGCATAATTTATGCCCTACACAGCAGAAATAACTGGTAGAATAGAGAATGGTTGAAAAGGACAAGCTGCAAGCCTAGCTGACTGGAAAGATGGTGATTTCCTCCAAAGTAAGAAGGAAATTTGAAAGTGGAAAGGAAATAATCATTTTAGTTTTAGACATTTTGAGTATGAGGTAGCTATGGGACATTTAGTTTCTGATGTCTTAAGTATCAGAAAATGTGAGACAGAGACAGAGACAGAGACAGAGGTCAGGGCTGGATAAATAGATGTAAGAACTATCAGCACAGAGATGATAACTGAATCCACGGGACTGATGAGAGATCATTAAATAAAATACTAAAGATAAAGAGGGCTCAAGACAGTCCTTGGAGAACACAGTAGGTGTGAATTAATGAAATACACAAAGTGACAGATAGGATAAGGGAGAAAAACCCACACAATCCATTGTTTACACAGCTAAATACATTGAAACACAGCTAAAAAGCAAAGAATTACAGAGAATAAAAATTAAAGGATGAAACAAAATACACTATGCATCAAGTGAATCCACAAAAGCAGAAATTGAAATGCTGTTGAAGAAAAAAATACATAACATAAAAAGAAATAAACATGGAAACTATATTCCACTGAAAGTGCTCATAGACAACCTATGTCAATATTAAACTTCTATGTTCCAAATACCTTACCATCCAAATTCACACGCAAAAAAAAATTTAACTGAATTACAAGAATATATAGGCAATAATACAATAAGAACAGAAGATTTTAGTGTCCACATTTCACCTTTGGAAAAATATCACAAAACTAAACAAAAAGGAAAATATGAAATTGAATAAATTTCTAGAAAAATGAGCTAAAAAGTGTTAGTAGTGTTGTGAAGTGGTCGAACCATTTTGGAGAACAATTTGGAATTATGTTCTAAGGACTATGAAACTGCATATTCTTTGACCCAGCAATTACCACTACTAGAATTATATCCCAAAGAGAACAAAGAAAAAGGGGAAAGACCTATATGTACAAAAGTACTTATATCAGCTCTTTTTGTGGAGGCAAAGAACTGGAAATTGAGGGGATGGCCATCAATTGGGGAATGACTGAACAACTTCAGTACATGATTGTAATGGAATACTACTGTGCTATAAGAAGTCTTATATAAACTGATGCAAAGTGAACTGAGCAGAACCAGGAGAAAACCGTACTAAGTAACAGCAATATTGTAAAGATGATCAACTGTGAAAGACTTAGCCACTCTGATCAATATAATGATCTAAGACAATTCCAAAGGACCCATTATTAAAAAAAAAAAATGCTGTCCACCTACAGAGAGAGAGAACTGATGAATTCTAAGCACAGAATGAAACATATTAGTTTTCACTTTATTTTTCTTGCTTTGGGGGTGGGATGGGAGCAACATGACTAATACTGAAATGTTTTGCATGACTTCAAGTGTTTTAAAAAATGAGCTAAAAGACTTATGGTGCCTTGTAATTAGAATGAGATTACTAAAGATATTAATTTTGAAGCAACACATGGAATTTTTACAAAAATTGACCGTACATTAGTGCACAGATATTGCAAATAAATATGAAAAGGCAGAAATATTAAAAACATCCATTAGAGTCCAAAATGCAATAAAAATAATAATTAGTTCAGGGAGCACAAAACAACAAAAAGACAGACCTAAACGGAGACTTAACAATGAAATCCTAAATAATGAATGGGTCAAAGAAGAAATCACAGAAACAATAATTATGAGAAAGAAAATGATAATGAAACAGTATAATAGAATTTCTGGGATGCAGCTAGAACAATCCTCAGGGGAAAAATTATGTCCCTAAAAACTAATTAGAGAGAAAAAGGCAAGAACAACAACAACAAAAAACAAAAAACCCCAACGTGTGTTCAATTAATTCTAGCCCTTACTACTTATTTAGCCTTGGGTAAATCATTTGTCACTTCCGTCACCTGTCAAATGAGAAAGGTGAACTAGATGACCTAGAAAGTCCCATCCAGATCTAAATCTTTTATCCTATGATTTATAGTTCCAAGGGGAGCAATTATATCATCCATTAACCTGTATATTAAAACAGAACCCAGGGGCAGCTAGGTGGCACAGTGGATAGAGCACTGGCCCTGGAGTCAGGAGGACCTGAGTTCAAATCCGGCCTCAGACACTTAACACTTACTAACTGTGTGACGCTGGGCAAGTCACTTAACCCCAATTGCCTCACCAAAAACAAAACAACAAAACAAAAAAAACCCCAGAACCTAATTTTGAATGCCAGTCACAAATGGGACTAGGTAGGGAAAACTAAAGTGTATCATATAAGATGCCTAACATGTTTAAATATTTAAGTTCAAATGCATCTATGATCTCATCAATTTGAATGTCCCCTCCAACAAAAGAGATCACAACCCATTTAAACATGGGTTTAAATGTGCCATTAGACTTTTGTTCATGTCCTTCCCTAAAGTTCACCACAGGAGTGAACCTTCTTTTCTTTCTTTTAAAAATAATAATAATAGGTAACATATACATAGTGTTTATTATGTGCCAGGGACTGTGCTAAAGGGTTTAAAATTATTTTCTTATTTGATCCTCACAACATAAGAGATAGGTGTTACTATTATCCCCATTTAACAAATGATGGAACTGAGGCAAAAAGATTAAATGACTTGCCCAGGGTCACACTACTATTGTCTGAGGCTAGATTTGAAGTCAGTTCTTACTGACTCCAGGCTCACACTCCATTGTACCACCTAATTCTCCTCACTTTCTCCTAACATAGTTATCCACATCATCACTTGCCTTTACCATGTGAACAGTTTTATTTTTACCCCTTTCGTACATTTTGTTGTTAATATCTTTTACCACTATTCTTCAAAATTCCTCAACAGTTACATGTAACAGCCTGTTCATAAACACAAGTATGTACCCTCTCCACTGCCCTCAGTGTAAGTCATTTTCAATTATTCAGAAATATATGTTCCATTTCTAATTTCTAGCCATATACCACCAAACAGTAGGATTTTCAGATGAAAAATTCAGTGTTTAGGTCCCAAAAGAAGTTTGGGGTCATTAAAGGAGTTATATAATTTCTTGAGGACAATACAGGCTACCCTTCTCCCTCTCCTATTTAATTCTGGGCCCAACTCACTGACCATTTATATTCTCAGTCTCATATATAGATACTGATGCACAAGCCCTATAGATTATCTACTCAACTGTATGTCAAAATATGAGCAAGAGACAGTCTTCATATACTTGGTCTTTCCTGTAGAGATGAACAGGTCAAACTCAAAATGATTACACATCTCTTCCAGAAGGCTCTGCAGTGTCATTCAAAAACAGGAGCATCTATATGACCTCATTACTCACAGGGAATTATTCTTTTCACTTAGACTTAGGGATGGATCTTTTCCCATTATAGCAGCAAACCCCTTTAGTAATAAAACACCCTTGTTTTATGCCTTATCTGATGTTTATGATTCTAGGGTCATTGAACAAGGTTGTTTCTACTGTTAGCTTTCAAGAAATTTCCAATGATTTTGATATGCAGATAAGAGACATCTGTACAAAATTCCACTCTAATGCTTCATTGCAGAATAAAGGTGACCCTGGGTTCCACTAGCTCTAGCAGGTTCTATCATGCTTAGAAATGCTTCAAGTATGGTTCCATTAAACAGACCAAATTCTTTTTAGAGGCAATGTGACAGTGACTTAAGACAAAGGGCCTGCTTCAAATTCTGGTTCTGCCACATAGTAACAATATGATCATATCTCTTTGAGTCTTGTAAGAATTCAAGTGATACCTCCCACCTACCCATAATTCCCTCAACTAAATGTGATCTGTTTCCTCCTCTAATTTTCTTAAAGGATTTAATCTGTATCTCTCCTTGACATTATCATATTCTACTTTCTCTAACAGTGTACCTATCTCTCCAACCCCACCTCCATTAACCTGCAAGCTCCCTGAAAACAGGAACTATATTGTTCTTCATCTTGGTATTATAGCACCAATCCATTCATGACATCACATGCCAAGAACACAAGCACTCAATAAATGTTTGTAGATTGAATTTGTTTTCTTCTTCTTTTTTGTGGGGCAATGAGGGTTAAGTGACTTGCCCAGGGTTACAGCCTCAAGTGTCTGAGGCTGGATTTGAACTCAGGTCCTTCTGCATCCAGGGCTGGCGCTTTATCCACTGCACCACCTAGCTGTCCCATGAATTTGTTTCCTTGACAATAAAATGAGAAAACTACAAGATTACTGGGAGGAATAAATGTAATGAAGCATATGACAAAGTTTCAGATCTGTACAAATGTAATTATTCGTATGAAAATATTTTCTGAAGACTGTGACTCTATAGCATAATTCTTTTATATCCTCCCTAGCAAAGATAGTAAGTGCTCAGTAAAGAATTGTTTAAAAGAGCAATACAGAAGAAAGAATGGCATTGCTTTCTTGGCCTATCTCCAAGTACTTAACCACTGGAGTATAGTAGAATTGTTATTATAATAGAGGACAAAGGAACATGGATCAAATAATTTCCTTTGAAAAAGATTAAAGACTATTTTATTAAACACATGCTCCAGAATTAATTGGTTTCATCAAAATCCAGCATTTAGGAGAAAGAAATCTGTCTAGGACAGACAACCACTGACCACCAGATTTGCTCTGCTTTTCAAAATAACATGAGGTTTAGTTAAAATACATTAATGACCGGGGGGGGGGGGGGCCCTAGGTGGTACAATGGATAAAGCACCGGCCCTGGATTCAGGACGACCTGAGTTCAAATCCAGCCTCAGACACTTGACACTTACTAGCTGTGTGACCCTGGGCAAGTCACTTAACCCTTATTGCCCTGCAAAAAAAAAATAAAAAGCAAACATTAATGACTATCCATGCCACATCTCAAACTGTATTATAAAGTGGTAAGTATCAAAACAATCTGGTACTGGCTAAGAAATAGAGTGTTGGATCAGTAGAATAGAATAGCTACAAATTATAGTAAATGACCATAGTAATGTGGGGACCAATTTTTAATTGGGGAGTGCTAGCTAAGTGGCTCGCTGCAATATTGGGGCAAGGAAGGAAACCAGCAGCCTCCCTCAAAACAGAACAAGATTTATTTTAACAAGAACGAACTTAAAAAAAAAAAACACAAACAGGATCAGTAGGATCAAGGGAAAGGAAATAAAAATGGGGAAAGGGAAATTATAATACCTGAAAAATACCACTGCCCAGGAATCAGCTGAAAATACACAGCAGAACGCCTGTCGCTTTCCAGCTTCCACCTAGAATGCCCAATTCTCCTCCCCCAAACCTAGAAACACCCCACACAGTCCCAGCCAATGGGATGGCTGCTCTGACAGTCATATGAGTGCCCTCACTAGGCTTCCAATCATTATAATTTTGCCAGGCCCATGTAGGTGTCAGTGAGTGGTGATGACATGAGGTGCCAGAGCCCTGGCAACAGTTACAACCAGTGGGTGGAACACTGTTCGGTTTGCGGAGCCCCAGGCCAGTGCTCCCCGAGGCATAAAAACCTCAAATAACAATTAATTCTTTACAGTAATCTAGTGTTTGATAAACCTAAAGACTCAAACTTTTGGGACAAAAACTCATTATTTGACAAAAACTGCTTGGAAAACTGGAAAACGGTATGGCAGAAACTAGGTATAGACCAACATCTCACACCATATATCATAAGCAAATTAAGAGAGCATGGAATAGTTTATCTCTCAGATGTATGGACAGTGGAAGGATTTAGGACCACAGAAGATATAGAGAGCATTAAAAAATGTAAAATAATTTTGATTATATAAAATTTAAAAGTTTTTGCACAAACAAAACCAATTTAACCAAAATGATAAAGAAAGCATAAAGTTGGGAAAGAATTTTTGCAACAAGTATCTCTGATAAAGGCCTCATTTTTCAAATGTATAGAGAACTGAGTTAAATTTATAAAAATACAAGTCATTCCCCAATTGATAAATGGTGAAAGAATCTATAGTCATTTGAAATGCTCTAAATCACTACTGATCAGAGAAATACAAATTAAAATGACTCTGAGATACCACCTCATTCCTATTAGAGTGGCTAATATGACAGAAAAGAAAAATGCTGGATATTGGAGGGGATGTGAGAAAACTGGGACACTAATCCAGTGCTGGATTTATGTGGAATTATGATCCAACCTTTCTGGAGAGCAATTTGGAATTATGCCCAAAGGGCTATAAAACTGTGTATATCCTTTGATCCAGCAATACCACTGCTAGGTTTATATCCCAAAGACATCCCAAAAAGGGGGGGGGGGGAGGATTTATTTATACAAAAATATTTACAGCAGCTCTTTTTGTGGTGGCTAAGAATTAGAAATCAAAGGGATACTCATCAATTGGGGAATGGCTAACAAGCTGTGGTATATGATTGTAACAGAATATTATTGTGCTATAAGCAATGACAAGCAAAATGATTTCAGAAAAATCTGGAAAAACCTAGGTGAACTGGCTGATGTACAATGAAGTGAACAGAACCAGGAGAACATTGTACACAGTAACAATACTGTATGATGAAGAACTGTGAATGATTTAGCTATTCTCAGCAATACAATGATCCAAAACTATCCTAAAGAACTAATTATAAAGCATACTCATACTATTCATCTCCAGAGAAAGAACAGTTATTGACTGAATATAGACTGAAGCATGCTATTTTTCACTTTCATTTTTTTTTCTTTTATTCCAGTCTTTTTATACAAAATAACTAATGTGGTAATGTTTTATGTAACTCCACATGTATAACCTATATCTGATTGCTTACCGCCTCAGGGAGGTGGGGACAGAATTTGAAATTCAAAACTTTAAATAAAAATGTTTGAAAAATACATTAATGGGGGGCAGCTAGGTGGTGCAGTGGATAAAGCACCAGCCCTGGATTCAGGAGGACCCGAGTTCAAATCCGGCCTCAGACACTTAACACTTACTAACTATGTGACCCTGGGCAAGTCACTTAACCCCAATTGCCTTACCAAAAAAAAAACAAAAAAAAAAACCCAAACCATTAATGAAAATAATGTGGAAAGAAAGTGGTCAGTTCAACTCTGACTGTATTTTGAAACCATTTTGAAACAAAAATTAAGGCTAACCAGGATTATTAATGTGTTCCACTGAATTTAAAATGAGAATTAAAAGTTGAAAGGAATAGGAAAAAATACTGTAGAAGTACTTCACAAGGATTGAGGTAAAGATAGAAACCACCTTATGCAATACCAGGTAATGCCAGCTAAAGGGCAAAATGCATTAAACTATCTATTCTCATTGGATTGTAAGCCCCTTGAGGACAGGTACTGTCTTTCACCTCTGTTTTGTAACCCACTTTAGCTCAGTGCCTGGCACACAGAAGATGCTTAATAAATGTTTATTGACTGATTAATATTCTCATCCTTTAGGGTTTTCACTGTAAGCATTAAAATTAGCCTCAGGCTCCCTGAATGGAGCCACCCTTCCCCCTCTGCTTCAGCAGCCCAGCTGGATGGCTGCAGAAAGCACCAGCTTCTTCTGCCTAGCCTTGGCTCCAGGCGCACCCAGCAGGAAGGCTTAGTGCCCCTTCGGGCCTTGGACACTTGCCCTGGGAGCAGCCAGGAATTAGCTTTGCGTTTGCCTGGGCAAGGAGTGGCCTGAGGGTACCATGAGAAAGAAGGGTTTATATTCAGGAGCAGAGGTAGTGATGGGGGCCAACAGTGAAAGTGGAGAAGACATAGTGAGAGACTAGAGATGCTGGGGGGTCACAATGGTACGGAAAGAAGGGTGGCTACAGTGAAAGAGGGAAGTGTTAAGGGCTAAAATTCTAGCTAAACTGTCTAAAATATCTAATGAGTGGTCGCCAATAAATTAAAAGCTTTAGCAAGAGTTAGACTTTTAAGCATTTATTAAGGAGAATAAGAATTTGGTAAAGAGAGAGAAAGGCCTAGATTCCTATCTATTAAAGGGAGAGCACATTTCTAGCTCCGCTCTCCACCAGAGTCCAGAGGAAAAGAGAGTGAGACCGAGCGCCAGTCTCTTCCTACCTCCTCCCACTAGCCTGCGTCACTTCCTGACGCCAAAGAAAAGACTCCTGGTCTTGCCCTCAAAGACCTTCGCTTCATGGGCAGAACTCTTCTACAGTAAGTCTCCAGCAGGTGGCGTCATTCCAATCATTACAGAAGGTAGTGAAGGACGGGATGGAAGGAGAAAGTGCAAGCAGCAAGATACAGAGGGGGAGGTGTCCAAGCATGGCATGGCTGCTGGCTGCAGCAGTGGCAGCAGCCAGCATACACTCAGGCAAGAGAGAAGTGCAGGCAGGAGAGAAAGTTTAAAACCCAGTCAGGTTGTATTTCTCTTTGCATTCAATTCTAAGTTTGTTTCATATAAATAAACCCTGCTTTGATTATTTTTTTTAAAAGCCTTTGCTTATCAGTCTGAGAGGCAGTAGGGGAAGGGGCAGGCCCTTGCTTAATGAACCTGGGGGAATTTTTAAACCCCCAAGCAGGTAGGCAGCTAATAGCCAGCTATAGCTTTACCAGTTAAGAGCAGTCAGATAGCCAGCCAGGATTTCACAGATTAGGCCCCCCAGTTAAAATAGTTTTTACATTGAATGGCGACCACGACAGGATTTATGGCCCAGTTATAATTTTTCTGCTAGTAATAATTTTTCATATAGCTTACAGTTATAAGTTTCTCAGATTAGCTAGTTAAGTTTAAAAAAATTTTTTACATCACATTACTCTGGAAAGTGGTCAGAGAGCATTTACTCTGCCTTCCCCCTTTCTGGATTTTTTTTTTTAATCAAGTCACATTCATTTGTAAGTTCCATGTGGAGAAAGAATGTGTTAGGGCAATATGATACAGTCACATGATGCAAAAAGACACTGAAACAGTTCTGATGAGTGCAGTTGTTATTACTTGCAATAATATTTGAATACACGGTACTAGCATTTTCTGTTTAATTTCTTCAGGGGCAACTTATGTTTCTGTAATATTCTTGCCCTGATATAAATTATATGGTATTTCCCTAATTAATAAAGGTTATTACAGCATGAACTCCCATTAAAGCTATGGAATCATCAATTGAAGCAATTTAATTTGGTTCTAGAAAAGCTGCTGTGAACATTTGCAATATAGCCTGTGCTAAAGGAAATTGGCTTTTCATTTGTAGAATGTTATAAAAATGCTCTATTGTGGATACTATGTAACAGTTTATCAACCTCTAGGTATCTCAGCTACTTTCCACAGAAAGAAATAAAAAAGTTGAATTCTGAGAAATTATTCCCTGAAAAATCCTGTCTTACAGTATGTTTCTTTTTCTGTTCCAGAGAAGCTATATAAAAGAAATGTTCACAAATTGTAGTAGTCACCTTTTTGTTGTTTTTCCACTACATAATCTTTTCCCTTTTACTTTTATGTTTATTCTTACCCCATACTGTGACTTGAAAACAATGGGAAACCTCAGAGGCAATTATGTGGCCAAAGCCAAATTATCCTCAGGTGGTCCAGGAGTTATTTTCTATAGATATAGCCCAAATGTAGCTGAGGTACAAAGGCCAATGAATGACATATACAAAAAAAGGCATGTGGCAAACTAATTAGAAATGGGAAAAAAGAAGCAAGACAAATTTAACAACAGATAACATTTACTTTGCAAAGCACTTTACATCTAATATCTATCTCCTTCCATGCCCACAACAAACTCGGAGGTAGGGATGATAACAGCAATCCACATTTTACAGATGTAGAAACAGACTTTAGTGATCTGACCAGGGTCATACAGCTAGTAAGTGTCTGGGTCAAAACTGTACCTTGTTCTGGTCCCCCTGCCAACATCCCCCTTTTAGTCATTATAGTAAATAACTTTATAAGTAGCCAGAATAAAGGAGCAATAGCAGCAAATAAGATTACAGAGGGGAACCTGGAAGTCACATACAATTCATCCTGCAAAAAAATCAATGGAGCATAATCCACAAATTGTATCACATTAACCAAAAAAATCACATCTTGGTAATAGGAGCTGAATCAGGGGAAGCCACTTAGGCTTTTCTATCAGGATTTTTTGGTCCTATGATATGTAAACCTCAAGTTCCATATATCCAAGTTGAGACCAGCAAAACACCAAATGGTACTGATAACTCAACTTTGAGATGATTTGAAGATGTTAATAAGCTAACCCCAAGGTAGCACAAATAATAAGTCTATTGCCCCACAAAAACCCCTAGGAAAAATAAGGCCTCAAACTTACTCTCCCATCCCCTTCCCAGCATTCTTCGATCTTCATGGGGACCAAACTGTCAAATGCTCCCAACACTCTACTCCACGTGTTAAGTGAGTGATACTCTCTGCCTCTTCCCCTCCTATCTTTTTCCCTAAGACTGCCTAACCCTTTCACCTGTTGCCTCTGTATTTCTGTGACCTGGACTCTACACCCTTTGTGTTCAATTAAAGTATGATCATAGCTTCATTCCCACTGTCTCAAAGAACCAGGTGTGCTGGTTTCATAAATTAGCAATTTAGTGTTGAAGGTAGGATTTAATCTCAGGTCTATTCTATCCACTAAGGTACTTAATTGCCTAAGTCAAAGATTATTTCTCTATTTTTTAAGATTCATCTAGAGAAAATATCTCCAATCTTTATCTTTCTATCTTCCTTCCCTATTAGAAGTGAAAGTAAGTGGAAATAAAGCATGTCTTTCCTTCTCTAAAGATAAACATATTCCATTTCCACTACAGGGGAATAAAACTCATGAAAATGATATAATTTATTTTTGTCCACTTCTGTTTTGGAGGAAAAACGATGAACTTATCTTTTGTGATCCATTTATGGCCTAATAATACCATAAGAACCTCATTTGTAAATAGTGCTAAATGGCATAGCGGATAGAGCACCAGGCCAGGAGTCAAAAAAGACCCAAATTAAAATGTGGCCTCAGATATTTACTAGCTTTGTGACTCTGGACAAGCCATTTAACCCAGTTTGCCTCGATTCCTCATCTGTTTTTTAAAAAAATAGGGGGGCAGCTAGGTGGCACAGTGGATAAAGCACCGGCCCTGGATTCAGGAGTACCTGAGTTCAAATCCAGCCTCAGACACTTGACACTTACTGGCTGTGTGACCCTAGGCAAGTCACTTAACCACCCCCCCCATAGCCCTGCAAAAAGAAAAAAAAGAAAAGAAAAGAAAAAAATGGAGAAGGAAAATGACAATCATTCCAACATCTTTGGCAAGAAAACACAAATGGAGTCACAAAGAGTCGGACATGACTGAAATGAGTTCTTATTACTTTTGAATAGCATTCTTAAAATAAATTCAACTGACTTTGAATTTTCTACATTTCTTTTACCATTAAAAATAAATATATTTAAATTGGCCGTTCCCAGCTGATTATTTCAACTTATGTCAAAATTCTATCACTAAATGTGTATTCAAAGCACTTTTAATAATGTCATATCCAAGTCAAAAAACAAGAATAAAAAGAACAAAAGATTTTCTCCCTCCCCAGTGCCTCCTTCCCCTTCTTGCCTCCCTCATCATACACATTTGATAAACTCCAGTGACTCTTTTTCATCCACAATTAAGTCTAAAATCTTCTCTTCGCCTTTTAAAAGTCTTCATAACATGGCCCCTCACCTATCTACCCAGTCTCCTTATACTTTACTTACCCCTCCACATGTTCTGGGATCCAGTGACTGATACCATCCTGGCTAGCAAACCACACCACTTAATAGAAGTGAAACTTCCAAGTAAGAATCAGTAGGCACAGAACTGGTAAAAGGTACCATAGCTCTGGATAACCACAAAATCACTAGATATATGAAGCATTATAAACAGTACTGTTGGCAGTTATTACAGAAGACTTGATCTCTAAGACCCTTTATTACCTTAGGACACAAATTGTTCTAAGTTAATGTTAAATGAGACTATAGGTCAAATCAACAAGTACAACTATGTACCTGACAGTGTTTAAGTGTGGAGATACCAAAGAAAGTCAAAAAACAATCCCTGCTCTCTTCAAGGAGCTCATATATGATTAAGGAGACAGTATGCCAAAACTAATGCACAAACATAATATCAACAGGAGGAAATTGGATGTGATATAAGGGGGGAAACGGGCAGTAAGCTGGATTAAGCATGAGTAGGTAAAATTTTCTGTGGAAAATGGAAATTTAGCTAAGGTTTGAAATGAAGCCAGGGAAGCCAAAAGACAGAAATGAGGAGGGAAAAAGTTTCACGTCAGAGGATAGCCAGTAAAAGTGTCTGGAGTCAGGAGATGGAGTGTCTTGTTTCCCAAATAGTAAGGAGGCCAGAATCACTGGATTCCACAGTATATGGAAGGGAGTAAGGTTTAAGAAAACTGGGTAAGTAGGTGAAGGGGTCAGGTTATGAAGACTTTTAAAAGCCAAGCAGAACATTTTATACTTCATCCTGGATGAAAAGAGTCACTGGAGTTTATTGAATATGTGTGTTGGAGGAGGAGAAAGGGGGGGGGGGGGGGACAGAAACAGACACAGTGAAGATGACACCTAGCTTTGTAAGCCTGAGTGACTGAGAGGATGGTGGTACCCTCTAAAATAATGGGGAAGTCTGGAAGAAGAGAGGATTGAGGATGATAGGACGAGTTAATAACAAGTTTAGTTTTGGACATTTCGCATTTGAGGTGTCTGGGAAATTTAGTTTCAGAAGTCCACTAAGCAGCTGGATATATGAGACTGGAGGTCAGGATAGATGTTAGGGCTTGATAAATAGATGAGAATTATCAGCATAGATTTCTTTGCTATGCTATTTCATATACTATGTCATTGACTCCATGGGAGCTGAAAAAATCATTAACTGAAATAGTAAAGGCAGAAAAGAAAAGAGGGCCCAGGATAGAGACTCTGGTAAACATAACTGGTTAGTGAACAAAACCTAGATGAAAATCCAGCAAAGAAGACTGAGAAGGAGTGGTCGGACAGGTAGAAGAAGAACCAGGAGAAAGTAGTATCATAAAAACCTAGAGAGAAAAAAATTATCAAAAAGAATTGAACTTAGATGTCAAAATATGCAGAGGGGTCAGGAAGATTGAGGATTAGGAAAAAACTATTAGATTAGGAGATCACTGATAATTTGAGATAACTGTTTTCAGTTAAAATGATGATTGGTAGTTAGGACTATATAGAGTTAAGAAGAGTGAGAACAAACAAAGTGAGGCCCCTGATTATAGATGACCTTCTCAAGGTATTTGGCCAAGAAAGGGAAAAGAAAAAAAAGATGATAGCCAGCATGTACAGATGGATCAAATCAGAGTTTTTGGAGGATGGCAGAAACATGGATATGTTAATAGGTAGCAGGGAAGATAGAGAGACTCAGGAGAATAAGAGAATAGGGATAATAAAGTGTACAATCTGCTGGAATTTGATGGAATGGTATCACTTGTACATGTAGAAGGGTCTGCTTTGATAAAAGGAAGGACCATCTCTTCATGACAGTCAGGGGTGAAAGAAGGGATAATGGTGAAAGACATCTGAGTGATCTGAAATGAGGAGGAAGGAAGAAAAAGGAGTCTGATGAATGGCCTGAACTTTTTTGGTGAAGTATGAGGCAAAGTTCTCAGTTGAGGGGGTGGAAGGGAAGCCATGGAAAGAAGCTTGAGGAAAGATTAAAGGATATGGAAAAGGCACTGTGGTGAGGATAGTGAATTGATGAGAGAAGTATTAAAAGGACTGCATTGCCATAATGAGGGCCCAAATGAGATAACACCACATAAATTTCATAGTTTCATGATTTCATAAGCTTCATTAAGTAGCAGATGAATAGGAGTGAAGGCAGTAGACAGAGGGAATAATCCAAGGCTCAGGATTGGCAAGATTGGCAACAGTATATGAGGGCCAAGGGACTCAATAGAAGAGGTAAGAATATAGCGGAAATGGAGGGGGGCAGAGTCAAGATGGCAGAGAGGAAGCAGCAAGCTGCCTGAGCTCTCCTTCTGTTCCCTCAAAAAGAACATTAAATCAAGCCTCTGGACAGATTCTGAAACTACAGAACCTGCAAAGAGACAGAGAGACACAGTCTTCCAACCAGAGATAATTTAGAAGACTTCAGGAAAAGGTCGGTCTGACTTGGGCAAAAGGGAGGCCCAGCAGCCCAGCACTGAGGGGGTCAGGGAAAGTCAGCAGGAGCTGCGGGACTACAGCCAAACAACTGAGGCCCCTGGAACCTGGCTCAAAAATCTGGTGGCCAAAAAGGACAGTGGAAAAACCTACCTGCACCGGCCGGGACGGCGGGCTGTAGGGCCACAAACGGTACAGGCGGGATCGGGCGCCTGGCCAAGCACACCCAGACAGGAAGAGCAGGGGATCGAACTGCACACAATATAAAGGCCTCAGAGTAAAAAGCCGGTCACACAGCACCTATACCCCTGCACAAAAAGAAAACAAAACAGGGACCCTGGTGCCCCCAGAGCAGACCTCAACTTAAAAAATAAATAAATAAGCTGCAATAATGAGTAAGAAGCAAAAAAGAGCCCTCTCCATTGAGAGCTTCTGTATCAATAGGGAAGAAGCCAACACAAACTCAGATGAGGACAATAGCCTCAAATTACCTACATGTGAAGCTTCACGAGAGAAGGTGAATTGGTCTCAAGAACAAAAAACCTTCCTGGAAGAGCTCAAAAAGGATTTTAAAAATCAACTGAGAGAGGTAGAAGAAAAAATGGGGAGAGAAATGAAAGCAAAACAAGAAAACTATGAAAAGAGAATCAGCAGCTTGGAAAAGGAAGCATATAATTTCACTGAAGAAAATGGCTTAAAAAATTCATTTGGCCAAATGGAAAAAAGGGTGCATACTCTCATTGAAGAAAACACTGCCTTAAAAAAATTCACTTGGCCAAATGGAAAAAAAGGTGCATAATCTCACTGAAGAAAACAATGCCTTAAAAATTAAAACAGGACAGTTGGAAGATAAGGAATCCATGAGACACCAGGAATCAGTCAAGCAGAATCAAAAGAATGAAAAAATAGAAGAAAATGTGAAATACCTCATTGGAAAGAAAACTGATCTGGAAAACAGATCAAGGAGAGACAATTTGAGAATCACTGGACTGCCTGAAAGCCATGACCAGAAAAAGAATCTAGACACCATATTCCAGGAAATTATTAAGGAGAACTGCCCTGATATCATAGAATCAGAGGATAAAATCATCATTGAAAAAATCCACCGATCACCTCCTGAAAGAGACCCCAAAAGGAAAACTCCAAGGAATATTGTAGCCAAATTCCAGAATTATCAAGTGAAGGAGAAAATACTGCAAGCAGCCAGAAATAAGCAATTTAAATATCATGGAGCCACAGTCAGGATTGCTCAGGACCTGGCAGTTTCAACATTAAAGGACCTCAAGGCTTGGAATATGATATTCTGGAAGGCAAAGGAGCTTGGATTGCAGCCAAGAATCTATTACCCAGCAAAAATGTGCATTCTCTTTCAGGGGAAAAGATGGACATTTAATGCCATTGGGGACTTTCAATCTTTCCTGGTGAAAAGACCAGAACTGAATAGAAAATTCCATCTTAACATACAAGACTCAAGAGAAGTTTTAAAAAGGTAAACAGAGGGCGGGGAAAAAAAAGGTTACCCTATTAGGTTAAACTGTTTATATCTCTACACGGGAAGATAATACTCACAACTCTTAAGAATTGTAAATGTATTTGGGCAGAGAGAAGGACTTTACACAGAGGTTATAAATATAAATTGTCTTTGATGTGATGATACCAAAAAAAATTAAGGGGTTAAAAAGGGAGTCTATGGGGAGGAGAGGAAAGGGGAGGTAGAATGGAATGAATTATATCATATGAAGAGGTAAAAAAAAACCTATTACAATAGAGGGAAAGAAAGGAGGGGTGAACACTGTTTCAACCCTACTCTCATTAGATTTGATTCAAAGAGGGAATAACATATACGTTCATTGGGATAAAGAAACTTAGCTCATTCTTTAGGGAAGCAAAAGGGGAAGGGAAAGGGGGGGAACTGATAGAAGGGAGGACGAAAGCAAGGGAGAAAAGGGTAAAGAAAAGAGAGGGGGGTGATAAAAAGGGAGGGCAGATCGGGGGAGGCAGGGGTAAGAAGTAAAACATCGGTGAGGAGGAATAGGGTGAAAGAAGGGGGGAAAAGTACAAAGGGGGTAAATAGAATGGAGGGGAATAGGCAGTCAGTAATAATAACTGTGAATGTGAATGGGATGAACTCTGCTATAAAACGGAAGCGAATTGCAGAGTGGATTAAAAACCAGAATCCTACAATATGCTGTTTACAAGAAACACATTTGAAGCAGAGAGATACACACAGAGTAAAGGTAAAAGGCTGGAGCAGAATATATTATGCCTCAGCTAAAGTAAAAAAGGCAGGGGTAGCAATCCTTACCTCAGACAAAGTGCAGGCAAAAATAGATCTCATTAAAAGAGATAAGGAAGGAAATTACATCTTACTTAAAGGTACTATAGATAATGAAGTAATATCAATGTTAAATATGTATGCGCCAAGTGGTATAGCATCCAAGTTCTCAGAGGAGAAGTTAAATGAGTTACAAGAGGAATTAGACAGTAATACTATACTAGTGGGGGATCTGAATCTCCCCCTCTCAGAATTAGATAAATCTAGCCAAAAAATAAATAAGAAAGAAGTGAAAGAGGTGAATAGATTACTAGAAAAGTTAGACATGATAGATGTCTGGAGAAAATTGAATGGGGATAGAAAGGAATATACCTTTTTCTCAGCAGTACATGGCACATTTTCAAAAATTGACCATGTATTAGGGCACAAAAACATCATAGTCAAATGTAGAAAGGCAGAAATAGTAAATGCATCCTTCTCAGATCATGATGCAATAAAAATTACATGTAAGAAAGAGCCAGGGAAAAGTAGAATGAAAATCAATTGGAAACTAAATAATTTCATTCTAAAGAATGAATGGGCCAAACAAGAAATCATAGAAACAATCAATAACTTTATCCAAGAGAATGACAATAATGAGACAATTCTTCTCACCAATGCAATGGTACAAAAGAGTTCAAGGGAACTCATGATAGAAGAGGATCTCCAAATCCAAGGGAAAAAAAAAAAAAAGAACTGTGGAGAACCATACTATTTCTTTTGTTTTGGGTGCTGTTGTTTTTTTTTTCTATTTTGAGGTTTTGCATCACTGCTCTGATTTTTTCTCTTGTAACAGGATTAATGCAGAAATAGGATTAATGTTATTATGTGTATATATATATGTGTGTGTGTATATATATATATATGTATATAGATATATAGATATAACCTATATCAGATTACCTGCTGTCTAGGGGAGGGGGGAGGGAGGGAGAAAAATCTGAAATTGTAAAGCTTGTATAAACAAAAGTTGAGAACTATCTTTACATGTAACGGAAAAAATAAAATACCTTATACATAAAAAAAAAAAAAGAATGAATGGGCCAAACAACAAATCATAGAAACAATCAATAACTATATCCAAGAGAATGACAATAAGGAGACAACAAACCAAAATCTATGGGATGCAGCCAAAGCAGTGCTTATGGGAAAATTTATAGTTCTAAATGTTTACATGAATAAAAAAAGAGAAAGAGGAGATTAATGAATTGGGCATGCAACTTAAAAAGCTAGAAAAGAATAAATTAGAAATCCCCAATTAGATACTAAACTAGAGATCCTGAAAAATAAAGGAGAAATTAATAAGATTGAAAACAAAAAAACTATAGAATTAATCAATAAAACTAAGAGCTGGTTTTATGAAAAAACAATAAAATAGATAAAATATTGGTTAATTTGATTAAAAAAAGAAGAAAACCAAATTACCAGTATCAAAAATGAAAAGGGTGATGTTACCACCAATGAAGTGGAAATTAAATCAATAATTAGGAATTATTTTGCCCAACTGTATGCCAAGAAATTTGACAATCTAAATGAAATGGATGAATATTTACAAAAATACAAACTGCCCAGGTTAACTGAAGAGGAAATAAAATCCTTAAATAAACCGATATTAGAAAAAGAAATTGAACAAGCCATTAATGAACTCCCTAAGAAAAAATCCCCAGGCCAGATGGGTTTATGGGTGAATTTTACCAAACATTTAAAGAACAATTAATTCCAATATTATACAAATTATTTGGAAAAATAGGTGAAGGAGTTCTACCAAATTCGTTTTATGACACAAATATGGCGGTGATACCAAAACCAAGCAAAGCAAAAACAGAGAAAGAAAATTATAGACCAATTTCCCTAATGAATATTGATGCTAAAATTTTAAATAAGATAGCAAGGAGATTACAGCAAGTGATCACCAGGATAAATACACTATCACCAGGTGGGATTTATACCAGGAATTAAGGGCCATTTCAACATTAGGAAAACTATTAACATAATCAACCACACATCAATAAGAAAACCAACCAAAATCATATGATTATCTCAATAGAAAGTTTTTGACAAAATACAACACCCATTCCTAATACAAACACTAGAGAGTTTAGGAATAGGTGGAGCTTTCCTTAAAATAATAAACAGTATCTACCTAAAGCCATCAGCAAGTATTATATGCAATGGAGATAAATTAGAGGCCTTCCCAATAAGATCAGGGGTGAAACAGGGATGTCCATTATCACCCCTATTATTTAATATTGTACTAGAAATGTTAGCTTTAGCAATCAGAGAAGAAAAAGGAATTAAAGGAATTAGAATAGGCAAGGAAGAAACAAAACTATCACTCTTTGCAGATGATATGATAGTATACTTAAAGAATCCTAGAGAATCAACTCAAAAATTACCTGAAACAATTAACAAATTTAGCAAAGTAGCAGGATATAAAATAAATCCACATAAATCATCAGCATTTCTATACATGACCAACAAAGTCCAGCAACAAGAGATAGAAAGAGAAATTCCATTTAAAGTAATGGTAGATAATATAAAATACTTGGGAGTCTATTTGCCAAGACAAACCCAGGAACTCTATGAACACAACTACCAAACACTCTTCACACAAATCAAATCAGATCTAAATAATTGGAAAGATATCAATTGCTCATGGATAGGCAGAGCTAATATAGTAAAAATGACAATACTGTCTAAATTAATTTACTTATTCAGTGCCATACCAATCAGACTACCTAAAAATTATTTCATAGAGCTAGAAAAAATAATAACAAAATTCATCTGGAAAAACAAAAAAAAAAAAAATCAAGAATATCCAGGGAAATAATGAAAAAAAATTCACAGGAAGGTGGGTTAGCGGTACCAAACCTGGAGCTTTACTATAAAGCGGCAGTCATCAAAACTATCTGGTACTGGCTAAAAAATAGAGTGGTAGATCAATGGAATAGGCTAGGCACAGGAAATGCAGTAGTAAATGACACTAGTAATACAGTGTTTGATAAACCCAAAGACTCCAGCTTCTGGGATAGGAACTCAGTATTTGACAAAAACTGCTGGGACAACTAGAAGATAGTATGGCAGAAATTAGGCATAATCCAACATCTTACACCTTATACTAAAATAAGGTCAAAATGGATACACGATTTAGACATAAGAGGTGATACCATAGGTAAATTAGGAGAGAAAGGAATAGTCTACCTATCAGATCTTTGGAAAGGAAAACAGTTTATGACCAAACAAGAGATAGAGTATATTATAAAATGCAAAATGGATGATTTTGATTACATTAAATTAAAAACTTTTTGTACAAACAGAAGCAATGCATCCAAAATTAGAAGGGAGGCAGAAAGCTGGTAAACAATTTTTTTGGCCAGTGCTTCTGATAAAGGCCTCATCTCTAAAATATATAGGGAACTAAATCAAATTTATAAGAATCCAAGTCATTCCCCAATTGAGAAATGGTCAAAGGATATGAACAGGCAGTTTTCTGATGAAGAAATCAAAGCTATCTATTCCCATATGAAAAAAATGCTCTAAATCTCTAATGATTAGAGAGATGCAAATTAAATGACAAAAAAGGAAAATAATAAATGTTGGAGAAGCTGTGGGAAAATTGGAACACTAATGCATTGTTGGTGCAGCTGTGAATTATGCCCAAAGGGCGATAAAGCTGTCCATACCCTTTGACCCAGCAATACCACTTTTGGGTCTTTTTCCCAAAGAAATCAAGGAAAGGGGAGAGGGACCCACATGTACAAAAATATTTATAGCTGCTCTTTATGTGGTGGCAAGGAATTGGAAGTTGAAGGGATGCCCATCAATTGGGTAATGGCTGGACAAGTTGTGGTATATGAATGCAATGGAATACTATTATGCTGTAAGAAACAATGAGCAGGAGGAGTTCAGAGAAACCTGGAGGGTCTTGCATGGGCTGATGATGAGTGAGATGAGCAGAACCAGAAGAACATTGTATACAGTATCATCAACATTGAGTGTTGATCTACTGTGATGGACTATATTCTTCTCACCAATGCAATGGTACAGAAGAGTTCCAGGGAACTCATGATAGAAGAGGATCTCCAAATCCAAGGGAAAAAAAAAAAAAAGAACTGTGGAGTATAGATGCTGAATGAACCATACTATTTCTTTTGTTTTTGGTGCTGTTGTTTTTTCTATTTTGATGTTTTTCATCATTGCTCTGATTTTTCTATTATAACATGACTAATGCAGAAATATGATTAATGTTATTATATATATATATATATATAACCTATATCACATTACCTGCTGTCTAGGGGAGGGGGGAGGGAGGGGAGGGAGAAAAATCTGAAATTGGAAAGCCTGTATAAACAAAAGTTGAGAACTATCTTTACATGTAACGGGAAAAAAATAAAATACTTCATTAATTAAAAAAAAAAAGAATATAGCTGAAATGGTTCATCAAAAGATGGGGAAGGGGGGCAGCTAGGTGGCACAGTGGATAGAGCACCAGCCCTGGATTCAGAAGGACCTGAGTTCAAATTCGGCCTCAGACACTTAACAATTACTAGCTGTGTGACTCTGGGCAAGTCACTTAATCCCAACTGCCTCACCAAAAAAAAAAAAAAAAAAAAAAAAAAAGAAAGAAAGAAAAGAAAGATGGGGAAGGGAGAAGAGTATATGGCCAGTGCAGTGATGATGGCCTAGGGAAGAAATGAAGGGTAGAGGGATTTATTCTTTCTTTAACAGATATAATGATGATCATGGTAGTGGTCATAATGATGGTGGTGATGATCCTCCTCTGAAAATCCTAAGCCATTATTTATGTCTTGGGCTGATCTGAAGAGAAAGAGTGGAAACTAATGCCATTGAAAGATAAAATCAGTCAGGATGATCATGTACAGTGGGAACTGTGTGTCCTGAGACTAAAATGGTAGCTGTGAAGGCCTGGAAGGAACCCTAAGGTCCTTGCCTATTGGGTTCTGATGATACTACTAACTAGGTTAGTAGCCCAGCCAATATGATACAACTTCTATGAATACAGGAAATAGATGGTGCAACATTGGGTAGCAGGCTTTTCTTAACTTGGAATTGTAATAATTATCAGCATGACATGGACGACAGTGTAGCATTCCTTTGTGTTCCATTCCTACAAGAAGGTAAAATACAAGGAGAACAAATCAGAAATACCAATAATCCATCTGCTGGAAATGCTTCAGTGAGAATGGTGTTGAGAATTAAAGTGGTGTAAAGAATTAATTGTTATTTGAGGTTTTTATGACCCCATCTTCTGGCTAGAATTAAAAAAAAAAAAACAAAAAACCTTGGTGAGTGCACTGGCCTCTGGGGCTTCACAAACAGCATGGAGCTCTACCCACTGGTTGTAGCCATCGCCATGGCACTGGCACCTCATGTCATCACCACTAGCCAACGCCTACATGGGCCTGGCAAAATTATGATTGGAAGCCTAATGAGGGCAGTCATGTGACTGACAGAGCGGCCAGCCAATTGGCTGGGGGCTGTGTGTGATCAGCCTGGGGTCTGCTGGGAAGGAAGGAGGAGATTCGCCATTCTAGCTGGAAGCTGGAAAGTGAAGGGACGCTGCTGTGTATTCTCAGCTGATTCCTGGGCGGTTGTGTTGTTCAGGTTGTATAATTTCCCTTTCCCCATTTTATTTCCTTTCCCTTGATCCTACTGATCCTGTTTGTGTTTTAAGTCTGTTCTTGTTAAATAAATCCTGCTGTTTTGAGGGAGGCTGCTGGTCTCCTTCCTTGCCCCAATATTGCGGCGAGCCGTTTAGCTAACACTCCCCAATTAAAAATTGGTCCCCACAGTTGGCAAATCATGGCAGCACTCGAAATGGACTAAACACATGAATGTTTTTAATATACACTAGAACTATAATAAAACAAAATTGGAAGTAGATCTTAGCAACTTTGGATTTTAATATTACTTTAGCAACTGTATCTTCAGTTCCAACTCGCACATCTATATACTTCAGATCATTGTAGGAAAATTTTAAAGAATAACTTCATCCCTAGACTTTATTACATAAAAATTTAAATGAACAAGAGAAAAGTTTAAGTAATTAAAGTCATTGAAAATCTTTACAACATAAATTCCAGAAATTATACCTAAAAATGAAACCAACAGGGAAAAAATTACTAATGTCTCAAGTGATTTTTGCAAAGGAATAACCACATTTAAACTGTGATTTTTGAAGAGCCCTTTTTGAGTAAACAAACTCAGACAGCATGAATCTAGTCAGCAGACCAATTATACCCAAAATAAAGTAACTTTAAAAGCTGCATGATCTATAGCTCTCGTGAGCAAATTATCTCACAATAATTGAAAGAAGGTATAAAAAAAAAGTTTCAGAACACAATAGTATCTGTGCCAGATATTTGCATCTTAAGAACAACAGGAGTTGAAGCAGAACTATCAAGGAAAAGTCTCACAGGATGATGGAGAACTAGACATTTTCTCTGAACCTTAAAACCTCTCAAACTTCTCCAAAATAGAAATTATGTGCCAAATATAAAGCAACTTCAGCTGTCTCCAAAGTCTAGGATACAAGAAACATAAAACAAGTAAAAAAGAACCACTAAAAACTAATAACCTAAGTAGAGCTCCCTCAGAGCCCTCCTCCCCCACTGACCAAAACATTACCAGTAGCAAGACTGCACTAGTCGACCTCACCCCCTTGCAACAAAAACATAATCCCACTCCTTACGCATTCTCTTTCCTTCCAGTGCCATGAAGATCTAAGCTTCAAACTGCAGAAATTTGCTGAGGCCTTGACAACCAGTGCCATGGCAGCATTCTGTGCTACAAAAGATTGGAAGGAGACTGGAGAAAGAGGGATGAGGGCATGAGATGTGTCTGGGCTTGAAAGAGATCTAAACCTTCCTTCCCCATGCCCCCAAAACCTTTCTCAGAAATGGAAACTTCAAAAGATAGAAATCAACTCACGCAGATAATAACAGCACACTATGACAATGCTGCTCTGTAGTGTTGGCCAAGAGAACTGACAAACAGAAGGAATAGGACATAACACCATATGAGGAGTTGTGCAATACTCAGCTATGCCTAAAGAAAAGAGCATAGCATCCAGCTGGGGCCAAATATGTCCCCACAAAAGAAAGACACTTGGGGAAGAGACCCAGGCTGGTGAACTGTGTGAATGGTGCAGCACAGGAGGTTCTTTGAGATCTAGTCCCTAAGATAATCACCATCAAAGGAGAGGGAGTCAGAAAGTGAGAAATAGAGAAATCAGGGAAGAAAAAATAGACTAAAATTACCAAAGCTCTTAAGAGGAAGAAAACTCAAAAGACCTTGAACATAAGCAGAATAAACTAATAGAGAAAACATGAAGAGCAGAAGAAAGTATGGCCTCCAGATCTAGTAAATGAGTCAGGTATCTATAAAAAAAAAAATACTCCAAGATAGGATACACCCTACAACAACACACAGATAGTAACACAAAAGGAAAAACAGCTCTCTGCTCTTGGTTCAGACTATTCTCCTTAGACAGTAGTTATGGGACAGAAAGGGAGTGTTCCGAAAAATTCAACTCTGGGGTGCATCCTACGAGATTGGACTAAATTGGAACTTAAAAACCTGAGAAAGAGATGTACGATACATTTTTGTAACAATTTATGGCCACATTATCCTCTAGAAAGTGAAGGAAATTGGCCTGTACACAGCACCCTTAATTATAATACCATTTTGCAATTGGACAAGTTTTGCAAGCGTGAAGGGAGATGCATTTTCAAGAGAAGCCGATAAAAGTTTGTTACCCTTAAAAAAAAAGATGTAATATAAAAGTTTTCTAAATAAATGGAATAATAAATTTTGAAAAAAGCAACAGGATTAGACTTTTTTCTAGGAATATACAGATGTATACAATTGACTTCAAAATGTATCTGTCATGGCTTTGAATATGTTTTAGTAATAAGTACTCAAAATTGGATTCAGGATTTATTAATTAAGCAAATCAAGTACAGGATTTAGGTATGGCCAGAAACAGCAAATTGGATATATAAACTGAAACTCTCAGAAGTTTTGAAATTGGAAAACACCAAATTGTATTGTCTTGTTACCAGCAAAATTATCCAGAAACTGTTAGGTTTGGAACCAGAAGAGTAGAGCCCCCTTTCAGAGCTGTCCTGAGAATAAAGCCTATTGTCTTTATATGTAGGGACCAGATAAGTATATAAAACATCTGGACCTCAAAATGTACTGGTTAAATATACATTAAGAATGGGTTATTAGGATAAAAGAAAACTTGCCATTAGTTAATATTGGTGATAATTATTGTATTGCTTTGGTCTTTTGTTTCAAGAGAAGAATCAGAACAAAAGGGGAGGAAAACAAGAAAAAATAAACAAGAACAATAACAAAAAAAAACCAATAAAAGTGAAAATAGTATGATTCAAACTGCATTCAGACTCCATAGTTCTTTTTTCTGGATGTTGAGAGCATTTTCCATAATGAGTCTTTTGGCATTGTTGTGGATCATTGTATTGCTGAGAAGAGTCACAATTGATCATCACACAATGTTGTTGATTCTGTGTACAATGTTCTCTTGGTTCTGCTCATTTCACTCAGCATCAATTCATGGAAGTCCTTTTCCTTTTTTTTTATGATGTCTTTGGGACATAGACCTAGTAGTAGTATTGCTGGGTCAAAGGGTATGCACAGTTTCATAGCCTTTTGGGCATGATTCCAAACTGTACTTCAGAATGGATAGAATAGTTCACAGCTCCACCAACAGTACATTAGTGTTCCAATTTTCCCACATCTCCAACAGTTATCATTTTCCTTTTTTGTCATAGATATAAGGCCTTTTATCAGAAACACTTGTCTGTAAAAATTGCTTCCCATCTTTCTGCTTTCCTTCTAATCTTCATCGCATTGGTTTTGTTTGCCAAAAACTTTTTAATTTGATGTAGTCAAAATGATCCATACTGCATTTGGAATGTTCTCTATCTCATATTTGGTCATAAATTCTTCTCCTCTCCACAGAGCTGACAAGTAAACCATTCCTTCCTCTTCTAATTTCCTATGGTATCGCCCTTTATATCTAGATCTTGTATACATTTTGCCTTTGCTTTGGTGTATGGTCTAAGATGTTGGTCTATGCCTAGTTTCTGCCATACTATTTTCCAGTTCTCCCAGCAGTTTTGGTCAAATAGTGAGTTCTTATCCCAGAAGCTGGAGTCTCTGGGTTTATCAAACTGGAGATTGCTATATTAATTGACTGCTGTGTTTTGTGTGTCTAACCTATTCTACTGATCTACCACTCTTATTTCTTAGCTAATACCAAATAGTTTTGATGATTGCTGCTTTATAATATAGTTTTAGATATGGTATAGCTAGGCCATGTTCCTTTGCATTTTTTCCATTAATTCCTTTGATATTCTTGATCTTTTGTTCTTCCAGATGAGTTTTGTTATTTTTTCTAGCTCTATGAAATAATTTTTTGGTAGTTTGACTGGTATGGCACTGAACAAGTAAATTAATTTAGGTAGAATTGTCATTTTTATTATATTAGCACAACCTGCCCATGAGGAATTTATATTTTTCCATTTGTTTAGATCTGATTTTATTTGTGTGAAAAATGTTTTGTAATTGTGTTCATATAGTTCCTGGGATTGCCTCAGCATGTAGACTCCCAAGTATTTTATATTGTCTATAGCTATTTTAAATGGAATTTCTCTTTCTACCTCTTACTGCTGGACTTTGTTGGTCATATAGAAATGCTGATGATTTATGTGGGTTTATATCCTGCAACCTTGCTAAAGCTGTTCACTGTTTCAAGTAGATTTTTAGTTGATTCTTTAGGATTCTCTAAGTTTCTTATTTGACTTTTTAAAAAATCTGGGAAAACTGAAAAGCAGTCTGGTAGAAATTAAGCTCAGAGCAATACTTTACAATATATTCTATGAAACATTCTAGATCTACCCTCCCTTCTGTGAGCATGCCCCTCCCCACTTCTCTTAACTCTTTCTGCTTCTAGTTGGCAAAGGAATAAACTCTCAATATTGTCATCAGTCCTTCCATCATAGCATTTCTTCTGCAATTGAAGCTCCCCTCCCAATGTATGCTTGCTCCCCCATTAGAACATGAGCTTGAGTGGAGAAATTATTTTTCACTACTACTACTCCCTTTTCTATTTGTACCCAATATACTAAGTGCTCAATAAATACTTCTCTATTTATTCATTTTACAGACAAGAAAACTGAAACTCAAAGAAATTAAGTGACTTTCTGAGATAAAATAAGCACCCAGGCTTCCTGACACCAACTCCCATACATTATCCACTCTGCCAATCTGCATACATGAACAAGTGGATAATATAGTATGTAGCCTCAAGGAATTAAGGAAGTTTTAGTCTTGCTCACAAGGAAAAGCACTTCCTCTGGTTAGTATCAAAACAACTTTGATCTCTTAAAATTACCACTGAGTTTTAGTATTATATTTACCTTATGTTATTTTGCACCAGCTACAAGTTTGGCCTATCCACTCAACTCCAAAGAACGCCCTGGCCAAAAGCAGCTATAAACACCACTACTGAGAAGTAATGCCAATAACCATGATTCATCTTGAAATCAGAGTACACGTGCCCAAAACTCTATTTTGTCGTCATTACTAACAACATCCAAAATCATAACTTTGTCCTTTGTTCTTATGAAAAGATGAGAATGGTCAACACTGGAAGGGATTGTGGAAGGAAAGGCACACTAATACGTTAGTAATTCTAAATTAGTAGAACCACTGTGGAGAGCAATTTGGAATTATGCAAATAACGTAGCTAAAATGTCCATACCCTTTGACTCAGAAACAAAATACACACCCATAGACTGAGGAATGGCTAAACAAATCATAGCACATGACTATAATAGAGTATTACCATGAAACAGAGAAGATAAAATGATGCACAGTGAAGTAAGCAGAATCAAGAAAACAATGTGACTACAATAGTATAACTAGAATGAACCATCACCACCAAAAAAAGAATGATGCAAAATTGCAAGAAACAGGTTTGACCTCAGAAAAGAGATATAAGAAAATATAGGTGTGGAATGATACATATAGTCAGGATTTTTAAAATGTACTTATCAATTTGGTTGATTTTCAGTTCTTTGGTTTTTTCTTTTAAAAAATTATTTGTTACAAGAGATAGCTCTAGAACCAGGAGAACATTGTACACAGTAAAAGCAACATTGTGTGATGAATCAACTCTGACAGACTTGACTGTTCTCAGTAGTGCAATGATCCAAAACAATTTCAAAGAACTCATGATAGAAAATATTCTCCACATCCAGAAAGAAAGAACTGTGGGTTCTGAATGCAGATTGAACCATATTGCTTCTACCTTTTGGCTGGTTTTTTTTCCTTTTTTGAGGTTTTTCCCTTGTGTTCTGATTCTTTATTCACAATATGTTTAATGTGATTGTACATATATATATATATATATATAAAACTCATATCAGATTGCTTTCCATCTTGGGGAAGGGAGAGGGAAGGGAGTGTGGAAGAAAAATTTGGAACTAAAAATCCTATAAAAACAAATGTTAAAAACTATCTTTACATGTAACCGGAAAATACTAAAACACTTTTATGATTAAAAAAAAAAACAACAACAAAAAGCATGGGAGCAAACACACACAAAAAAGAGATGGCTCTTTGGGATGGGGAAAAGGAAAGGGATTTGAGGAAAATTGGCAATGTCAAAAAAGCTATCAATAAATTTTTAAAAAATAATCCTTAAAAGATTATAATGTTTTTTATCCATAACATTCTTTTCCATCTCCAAGTTTAAGGGACCTTTTTCTTTGTCATCACACTTCTGAATTTTTATGAGGTAGTTTTTCTTTATTAAGATTTTGTGAATTCTATTAGCAAGTGTCATTTGTCTTTGACAGCTCTGAGAAATTTCTCATACTATATTCTGAAATATAGTGAATAGATTCTTTTCAATATTTTCCAGGATCCAAATAATTCAGAACTTAATAATTTCTCTCCTTGGCCTGTTCTCTTAATCACTTTTATAAGCACTGTTTCTGAATCTTCTTTTGTTATTTTCTGAGTGTGAGGGAAAACAATCCTCTTCTCAATAATACTCAGGAACTCAGCAGCAATGTGATGTTAAGGGTTATAATTCTAGCTAAACTGTCTAAAATATCTAGTGAGTGGTCGCCAATAAATTATAAGCTTTAGCAAGAGTTAGACTTTTAAGCATTTATTAAGGAGAATAAGAATTTGTTAAAGAGAGAAGAAAGGCCTAGATTCCTATCTATTAAAGGGAGAGTGCATTTCTAGCTGCCTTCTCCACCAGCATCCCCAGGAAAGAGAGTGAGACCGAGCGCCAGTCTCTTCCTTCCTCCTCTCACTAGCCCGCGTCACTTCCTGACGCCAAAGAAAAGACTCCTGGTCTTGCCCTCAAAGACCTTCGCTTCATGGGTGGAACTCTTCTACAGTAAGTCTCCAGCAGGTGGCGTCATTCCAATCGTTACAGTGACAAAGGCTCTTTTTATTTCCTTCTCGTGACAAGGAGGCACCCTAGTGTGCAGCTAGTGGGAGCAAAGAAAGGGGGCTCACAGGCCCTGTTTTAAACCCTAGTCCCTAACATGAATGGACCCTCCCCTTTTTCATCATTGGTCTGATTACTCAAGGGTTACAATCTACATGCAAAAACTAGATAATCAGAATGCAGTATTCCCACCCCTCTTCCTTATATGGGCATAACTCAGGAGTAGACTTTATTCTTCCTTATATGGACACAACTCAGGAGCAGACCTTATTGAGACCAGAGATCTTTGAACCATGTGGTTTTGTTAGCCAGAGGGGGAGGAGAGGATCTGAGACCTTTGTCTCAAAAACAGGTCAGGAGGAGAATGATTGACTGTTATATCCTCGTTGAGAAGAGATAACTACCCATTTTCTCACACTGAGCTTTTTAAAAACTTCAGCTTAATTATTTGTAATGCTGTCTCCTACTATGCAGCTCATTCAGTTCTTCCTTTTACTTCCTCCTGGGTTTGGTTTTTTTTCTTTTAGCTTTAATCAATTCTTTTAATTCCTCATGATATTTTTTTGGTGAGGAGAGCTAATTTAATTTCTTCCTTTAATTTTTTCAGTGTCACTATAATTTGCAAAGAAACTTTTAGTGACTTCTCAGCTTGGCATCCAGGTGGTAACAGTGGATAAAGCACTGGTCATAGAATCAAGAAGACCCTGGATGTCACAACCTCGGTCCACCTCCGTTTTCTCAACTATAAAATGAAAGTCATGATAGCATCTAGCTCAGTTATTGCAAGGATCACATGAGATAATATTTGTAAAGCACTAAATCACAGTGCCTGATACATATTAAGTACTCGATGCTTATTTTTTCCTTCATCACTGCTATTGAATAAAGTCCAAAATCCTTAGCCTGTCACTCAAGCCCTTTCACAAATGGTATCAATCTACCTCCCTACCTACACTACTCTCCCCATATATTTTACCCTCCAGCTTAAGCAGACTACATGCTGATCCCCAAATTTGACCTGCACTTGTCTTGCCTTTGTTCACTTGAGTATTCCCTTTCCCCACCTCAAAAGGTATTATACATTCCTATTCTCTTTTATCTTTACACTTTCATCTCTGGGCATTATCCGTGCATATGGGTCTAACTATCATCTGTATGCACATCACACACACACACACACACACACACACACACACACACACACACACACACACACCCTCCAATCTCTCCTCTGTGCTCAAGTCATGAATGTCACAAAGGCATCTCAAACTCAAAATATATATAACTGAAGACACTATCTTTCCCAGAAAAGTCTACTCTCTTCCAAACTTTCCCATTTCTTTTGAAGGCACCATCATACAGTACAGTCTCCCAGGTTTGATCACTTTGATATAATTCAAGACTTTTGACTCATGCATCTCATTTATCTAATCACAAATCTTGCCTTTTCTACCTCCAAAATATCTCTTTCATTCAACTCTCTATTCACACAGGTACCACCTTAGTTTAGTCCTTCCTTACCACTTCTTGCCTAGGTGACTGAAATAGCCTCCTAATTGGTCTCCCTGCCTCAAGTTTCCCACTCTTCCAGTCCATCTTCTCCACAGCTGTCAAAGTTCTTTAAGAGAGAAATCTGACCATGTCACTTCTCTATTCAATCAACTTTAATGACTCTCTAGTGTCTCTAAGATATATACTCCTCTGTTTAGTTTCTCAAGCCCTTCACAATCTAGTTCCAACTTAACTTTCCAGTGTCACTGGATATTACTCCTTTCCCACCCTATGCACCCTGCAACACAGCCAAAATGGCTTCCTCGCACATGATCCTACATCTGCCGTCTCAGTACCTCTGCCTTTACACGGGCCACCGCCATATTTGGAATGCACTGTCTTCTTATCTCTGTCCAATAAAAATCCCCTTTTCCTTTAAAATGCAGCTCAAACACCATCTTCCACATGAAGCCTTTCCCCACCCTGATTTCTTTTTTTTGGGGGGGGGGGTGAGGCAACTGGGGTTAAGTGACTTGCCCAGGGTCACACAGCCAGTAAGTGTTAAGTGTCTGAGGCCGGATTTGAACTCAGGTCCTCCTGACTCCAGGGCCGGTGCTCTATCCACTGCGCCACCTAGCTGCCCCCCCACCCTAATTTCTAATATCTTCTCTCCCAAAATGTCTTGTATTTTAATTTTTTTTGTATTCATTCTATTTATATATAGATATGAATTTGTGTGTATATATTACACACACACACACACACACACACACACACACACACACACTTTGCTATCTCCTATATTAGCATACAAATTTCTTATAAGCAGCAACTGTTTCATTATTTGTACTTGTATCCCCAGTGCCTAGGACAGTAACTGGTATATAACAGGCTCCTAAATAAATGCTTGCTGATTGATTTCTCTTTCCACAGTGATCTCTCCCATACATACAAGTGACATTTACATAGTCCATTTCCCAACAACCCTGCAAAATAGGGAAGACGATTATCATCCCTTATTTTACAGAGGAAGAAAGGGAAGCTCAGAGAAATTAAATGACTTGCCTGTGGTGACACAGGTAATATCAGAGGAAGGATATGAATCCAGGTCTTTCTGACTCCAGCACTACCCAGGAAGCAGTGCCACTGTTATGTTAATTATTTGTGAGCTTGTCTTATCAATCTTTTACTTTATACTTTACCAAAAAAAATTAAGGCCTTTCCATGTAACCTCCCTTCTTTTCCCCCTTCTCTTAATCACAAACCCCTTTGACATCATTCCCTATTCCATGCTTTCCTCCAGTCTCTGATGAAATGACCCTTCTTAACAAGACCAACTCTCCACATGTGCCCTTGATCTCATCTTCTGCCATGTTCTCCAACAGACTGCAATGTCAAACATCCTTACTTCCTATTGAATCCCTCCTGCCTACAAACATGCCCTGGTATCTCTTCCATCCTTACAAGACCTTCACTAAATTTTACCACGACCTCAAGCTATCACCATATATCTCTCCTTCCTTTCTCAGCCAAATTACTAGAAAAAGCTGTCTACATTCATTGCCTTCACTTCCTCATCTTTCACTCAATCCTCAACACACTGGTTTGACAGTCTTTTCTCAGACCTCATCCTTTTTGACTTCCTTGTAATATCTGATGTCATGACTTGCAGGGAACTGGATTTAAACAAGGGAGGGCTGTGCAAGGTCACCAACCTCACTCTCTCCTCCAGAGCCATCTGGGTCCAGTGACAAGACATAGGTCAAGACAACTGGAGATGGCCCCAGATGGTTTTTGGGGTGTTTTTTTTTTTTTTGCAGGCAATGGGGATTAAGTGACTTGCCCAGGGTCACACAGCCAGTAAGTGTCAAGTGTCTGAGGTCGGATTTGAACTCAGGTCCTCCCAACTTTAGGGCGAGTACTCTATACACTGTGCCACTGAGCTAAACTTTGTGAAATTAACTTTCACAATTGGAAAAGACCTTTAAAGCTGGCAATCCATTTCCCAACTCTCATTTTTCAGATGTGAAAGAGTATCAACCATCACCTGGTGGCTTATTATAAGCCATAAAACATTTCACCCCAGCTATGAAGCTGGCCAGAGTAAATAGGTTTTGTTGCCTTGACTAAGATTTACGATAATGTAATAATATAATTTTTAAATGTTATTTGCCAAAGTGTTTCCTACATTAATAAAATGCTTAGCACTTAATCCTAACATACTTTGAAAACATTAGACAACCTGGCAAATATATTTACCATGTGTCCACAGCAATAATAACCTATGAAAAGCCTTTTAAGAAATTACTATAGACTAGGCCCACAGAGAGCCAAATGTGCTAGACAGCCTGAGGTTCTAGAGCACTCTCATCCTGACCAAAAGTTGGTTCCCCTTCTTACAAAGTTGCTATCCCTAAACCCAGGTTGCCTGACATCAATATTTACTACCTTCTTTCTCATCTGGCTCCTCTAATACTTACTCTAAACCAAAAGTGTGCTTTTTCAAAAGTTTATTAAAAGGGAAAGTGATTGAAATGTCATAATTACAGGAGGTCCTTTAAGAAGGAAGGTTACATAAAAGTAATAAATAATATAAAAGAGAAAAGGCAATTAAAAATACATATAAAGTTTTGTGGGCCTACCCTACAAAACTACCCTATGTAGACAAAAGTACCTGGAATGGATAAGCCCCCCCAAAAGACTCTCCAAAACCTAGAGCACCTATCTTGGGTAGCCCACTTTGGTAACAACCCAGAACAAGAAAAGCACCTGCCCTATACCACAACTTTCTTTTAACTCTCAGAATGTGTGGCTCTAGCCATTCCAGGGAAATGATAGTCCAACTTCCTTTTCTACCTACCCTGAACAGATTCAGAAGCACAACAGATCACTAAGATGATAACAGTTCTATTCTTCACTATAAAAAAAGTTTCAGTTCAGAAAGAATAAATTTAATCTAATCACTACTTTACCAATCAACCCTAATCTTCTACCATTCTCAAACACACCTAAAAGAAAATGGCAAAGTGGAATAAAACAAAAAAATTCAAGTAGGAAAGCATAATCCATAAACCAAAGTGTCCCATCCTCCCGACAAAAAACAAAATACTCCCTTCTTTCCTTAAAAGCCCGTGTTCAAACTTTGTTTTTATGCCTGTATCCTCCAGAAAACATGTCAGAGAAATTAGTTTTGTAACATCTCCTACAGGAAAATCCATCAGAGACAAAAAGGAAAAACAGTACCAGTTTATTTGTCCCAAGAATCATGCAGAAACTCCTTCCAAAGAAGGAGCTTGAAGATTCCTTTTTTGGGGAGTTATATAAACTAGGTGTTATCAGTTTAATCAGCATGACCTAACTTAAAAGCAACTTAGAAGCAAACACTGTAACAAAAATGTATGAAATACAAATTATTTATTTAACAATTTCAATTATAACAAGAATATATGCAGTTTAACAATTTCAATTATAACAAGAATGTATGAAATGCCAATCAGTTAGATAATTTGACTTAAAGGCAAACACCATGATAATACTATATGATTCAAAAAGGGGTTTGTCAAGGACAAGGATGCCCAAATGTTTTTACAAGATAGGGACTTACTGGGGCAGCTAGGTGGCGCAGTGGATAAAGCACCAGCCCTGGATTCAGGAGGACCTGAGTTCAAATCCAGCCTCAGACACTAGACACTTACTAGCTGTGTGACCCTGGACAAATCACTTAACCCTCATTGCCCTGCAAAAACAAACAAAAAAAGATAGGGACTTACTATCCTTGGGAAAGAAGTCAGTAGATAGGGACTTATCTGCTAACTATCTGGGTTCAGTTTGGAGTTCAGTTGGAGGGCATTTTGATCTTATTAGTCCAGGGTTTCATAAAATTCTTTTGAATAATAAAGCAACTCCATCAAACCCAGGTGGTTATACACCCATCATAACATGTCATAGATTTTATTGATGTGCAGTGTAGTATATGAAAGACTATAAGGTAGAAGAATCTGGAATCAGAAGAACTTGTCTTGAATCCTAACTCTACTACTTACTAGAGTGTAATAGAAAAGACACTAAATTGAGAGTTAAAGGGCTTATACTGAAAATTTGGCTTTCCTACAAATTACCAGTGTAACCTTAGATGAGTTAGTAGGCCTCAATTTCCTCATCTGCCAAATGAGATCTCTAAGGCCTATTCTAGTCCTAAATCCTATGGTCCTAAGATTGATTTTAGTCAGGAAACAAACATTTATTAAGCCCTTACTATACATCAGGTAATGTGCTAACAATAGGGGATATAGATAAAGGCAAAAACAGTCCCTCTCTTCAAGTAGTACACACTATAATGGGGGGATTAAAATAAAGAAGATTGGAAAGGAAGAAAGAGACCAGGCTATGGAGAACTTTAAATGCCAAAGGAATTAATATGTGATCCTGGAAAAACCTACTCATTTTTACTGGGTAGAAAGGGTCACATGGTAAAACTTAAACTTTGGTAGCTGAATAGAAGATAGAGTGGAATGGGGAGAAATTTAGGACAGGAAAACCAATCAAAAAGCTAATAACGACAGCTCAGGTAATATGCATCACATTCTAAAAACATGCTTCGCAATCTATTCTGTGTATTGTGTAAACTGTGCACTAGAAGCTTACTAATAAGAAAGTAACTATGTGCTATGGATAATCCTAATATTAAGTATTACTTATGTTGCTTACATACTAGAAAGTCCAGGAGTCACAGAATATTCTCCCCTTTTATAATTATTTTATAACAATTAAGTAAAATTTAATAAACCCTTAAGTGCTGGGGAGTAGCTTAAAATGTTTTATTAATGGTTTCGCTTAGCCTGATCATGTCAGGATCCTAATTCAAACTTCAAACTGATACCCATAGGATATATAAGGTTCTTGGTTTGGTAGTTAAAGCCCATTACAGCCTACCTATCCAGCCTTATTTCTCATTATTCCCCTTCAAAGAGATTATTTTCCAGCTGGCCATCTTACTGTTCTCCATCTACAGCACTATGCCTTTGAACTGAACACCTGTCACCCTGGAAAGCAATCACTTTTCACCTCTACCCCTTAGAATACCTAGTTTTTACTTGAAAGATAACCTCAAAGACGATCATTAAGCCTCTCCTGATGTCCACAGATGCTAATTACTTCTACTAAAAGTCACCATGTATTTATTAATAATCTTTTAAAATGTGGGGTTTTCTGTGTGTGTGTGTGTGTGTGTGTGTGTGTAAACATAGTAAGATTGAATATACTTTGTTATTTTCAAAAACATCCCTGTGTATGCCCTGAGGGATAACATCTTTATTAATAATTGTTTGTCAAAAATTAATTACTTAGTTAACTTGATCAACATAGCTACCCAAGCAGGTGAATTTTGTAGATAACTTTGATATTGGAAGATATACAACACAGCAGTCGGGGATAAGAGTTAGTAAATATAACAGCTTTTCAGCAGGAGTACTTTTTGTCTGTATATAGTCACCATTCCATATTGTTTAAAAAAAAAGCAGAAGTAAATTCACTGATTTCAACTCAGGAGTTTTTCATTTAAATCTTTTCCTCTTTTTGTATACATTTCTTCTTAATGGATGGTATCAGATTAATTTCCTATTCAAATATTTGGATATTTTAGTTATATTTCTGTATAAGTATGAGAAATAGCAAGAAGGCCATTCTGGATGAACCAGAGCATGCAGGAAGAGAAGTAATGAATAAAAAGGTTGGAACAAGGGGCAGTTATGTGGCTCAGTGGATAATGCACCAGCCCTGGATGCAGGAGGACCTGAGTTCAAATCCAGCCTCAGACACTTGACACTTACTAGCTGTGTGACCCTGGGCAAGTCACTTAACCCTCATTGCCCTGCAAAAAACAAAAAAACAAAAACAAACGAACAAAAAGGCTGGAACAATAGCTGAGGCTAGGTTGCAAACTGCACTGTTGAAGGAAGGATCCATATCAATAAAACCACAGTCATTGAAATAAAATGGGGAGACCACCTGCACTACCTACCTTCCAATGTTCTTCTTAATAAGGATTAAATTCAAGAATTTATATCATGTGATTTGAAAGCAATAGGACTCAACAGGAAAGTCAAACAACCAACTCCATTCTTCAGATTCCTACGGAAACGGCCCAGAAACCTAAACCCAAGATCCCTGAAAGAGTGCCCCATCCTAGATGACCAACGGTGTGCAGCCCAACCCCCACAGCCATCATTGACCAGCTACCACCAAACTACAGGTAAACAAGAGTCTGAGGAGAAGCAAGCAGCACTTCTTCCCCCTCCCCCCCCCACAAACAGGCCCCCACAGTCATGGCAGCAAGCAACCTTTGGAGATGCAACCTGGCAACTGCTTCTGCTGCAGCAACAGCCACAGCTACTAAAAACTCAGAAGAAAAGTTATATATTTATATAATTGTATTACATGAAAGTTATTTTATTTATATATATATATATATAAAATATTCATGGCAGGGCAGGTAGGAGGTGCAGTGGATAAAAAGTGTCAGCTCTGGGCCAAGTCAACTCATCTTCCTGAGTTCAAATCAGATACTTTCTAGCTGTGTGACCCTGGGCAAGTCATTTAACCCTGTTTGCCTCAGTTTCCTCAACTGTAAAGTGAGTTGGAGAAGGATATCGCAAACCACTCCAGTATCTTGGCCAAGAAAACCCAATACAAGGTCATGAAGTGTTAGACACAACTGAAAAGACAACAAAAATCTACGTATGGCACTCTGTTAGCCTCTGGGGATATAGTAACAAAATTTTCCCTACCCTCAGGAAGTTTATATTCTAGTAAGGTCACCTCAGTCACTGTCCATTTTCCTTGCCAAAATTGTCATAACCATCTCTTCCATAAAGTCATAGGTTTTAAAGCTTGCAAAGGACCTTGGAGATAACTTACTTTTCAAACACCTCATTTTAGAAATGAGGAACCTCAGGCCTATAAAGGTGAAGTGATACACAACTAATATGTGGCAGAATCAGAATTTAATTTGGGTCCAATGACTCCAAGACCAGTTTCTCCATAGCACATGCCAAATTACCCCATTTCTAAAATAATAATAACTATGCAATTTATAGAGTAAAACCAGGAAAACAATTACCATAATAATGTAAATGGAAATTTCAACCAGTTAAAAAAAAAACCACTAAAGTAAAGCTGAATGCTAAAAGTAACTAATGACCACTTCTGGCCCCAACAGAGATATGGAAATGCTCCACCCTCCTTGCTTTTGAAGAAGTAGAGAAGTATGGTGGTGGAATACTACATACACATAAGTATTTATTAAGTTACTTGCTTCTGCCTGTTTTTGTTAAAAGTCAAAGTAAACTGTAGCACAAGTGGAATAGTTAAAGAGAAGAGATAGGATGAGATAATATATGAAAATGACAAATGCAAAAACAAGATACAACAAATTTGTTTTTCTATAGACCTTCTCCAAGACACCTAGGAATCATTTCCTTTACCTATTCTTACTATCCTGCTCCTAGTTCTCTTACATTCATTCCATGAAAACTTCTTTAATATCCCAATATTTTTCCTTTTTTTGCATTTATTTACATGCATTTATTATCTCAAATGATATAATATTTGTAAAGCATTTAAGCAAAGTGTCTGGCATATAGAAGGTGCTTACTAAATGCTTATTACTTTTTTCCTATCTGTTCTCCAGCTCTCCACTAAATGGACAATTAAAAAATAAAAATAAATCACTCATAAAAATATGTATAGCCCAACAAAAAAAATTCTCATATCAGACATGTCCAAAAATGTATGACCCCTACATTTTAAGTATAGCACCTCTCTGACATGAGGTGAGAAGGGTACTTCATCTTTAGACTTCTGGCCTTGTGTTTCATCATTGCATCAATCAGAGTTCTAAAGTCTTTCAAAGTTGTTTTACTTTATGATGTCGTCATTTCTATAAATTTCTACTTCTGCTCACTTCATTTCTCATCAATTCATGGAAGTTTCCCCAGTTTTTTATGAAACCATCTATTTTATTTCTCATGGTACAATAATATTCCATTAATTCCTATGCCATAATTTGTTTAGCTACTCCCAAATAGGTGGGTATCTCCTTACGTTTCCAGTATGAAGACTATGAAAAAAGATGCTACAAATATTTTTGCATATAAGGGTCATTTCCCCCCTTTCTTTGATCTCTTTGGGTATAGGCCTAGTAGTGGTATCACTGAGGCAAAAAGAAGCTTTAAGAGTTTAGAGATTTTTTTGGATATATTTTCAAATTGCTTTCAAGAATGGCTATGCTGGGGCAGCTAGGTGGCACAGTGGATGGAGCACCGGCCCTGGAGTCAGGAGGACCTGAGTTCAAATCCGGCCTCAGACACTTAACACTTACTTGCTGTGTGACCCTGGGCAAGTCACTTAACCCCAACTGCCTCACTAAAAAAAAAAAAAAGAATGGCTATGCCAATTCACAGTTCCACCAATACTGAATTAATGTGCCTATTTTCCACACCCCCTCAATATTCCAAAATTCCCCCTCTATATATCTTTCCAAATTGTCCTGGTGAGAGCTTATCTTACTTGACAATGCAATGATTGTTTTTGGTTTTGTTTTTTCTTTTTCTCTAATTTTGAGGGTGACTTGACAAAGAAAATGAGGTTTGGAATAGGGTGGCCAGAAAAAGAAAAAGGAAAGAAAGAAGTGTCACTGATAGATTTTTTTTTTTTAAATTCACAGGAAGAAAAGGCAGGCCAGAAAGAATCACAGACAAGCAGGACAATTTTAGTTATCAGGTTTTATTATATTTAAATTCATAAATATATTATATTTAAAATTATACTTAAAAAGAAAAGCAAGCTGTATGAAAGACATTTACTTAAATTACATTTATATTTAGTATAACATGCTATTATATAATATAATTTTATGTACAATCTTCTTTTTCTGTTGGACTATGTATACGGTGTCCCCAAAAGTCTAAATTCAATTTTAAGCTTTAATAGTTATAATTAAACTATTACTAACATGGTAAAATTTTATGAGTTTGATACAGTGAAAAGAACACAGGACTTAATCCTTTTTTCACATAAAGCCCTTAAAATATTTGAAATTATCATTCATAACTCTTTTAATCTTTGTCATATTAATAATAACAGCTCACATTTACATATAACTTGAAGATTTACAAAGTTTTTGTGGTTTTGCACAACAACCCTATGAGGTAAGTAATGAAATATATCATTATAATAATGAGGATCTGTGGAACAGAATGTTTAAATGAGTGCCCAGAATCACACAGCTAACAATATGTGTCAGAACCTGGAAATGAAAACAATCTCCTGGCTCTGAGTGCTTAATCATCCTGGGCACCTCCTTTTAGAAGTATTTGAGTTTGTCAACATCCATGTTAAAACTGCCACCCAGAATTAAATAAAATTGCCCAGCTGTTTATGATCAGAATCTGATTCTTCTAACAAATCTTTTCATCATATCATGGTCTTTTACAGTGAAGGTAAGGATTTTGGTTCATACATTTAAAGAAAAGTACAATATACAGAACTTAATTCATTCAAACTTGTATTTAGTGGGAAGAGTCATTTTATCTTTGTTCAAAGTACCTACTAAACCAGCTATTGATATTTCAAAAGCAGAGGAACTACAGTTAGACCTTCTATTACACCAATGGATAAAAAGTTCTACTTCCTGATTCTTTCTATTAATCAATCACCAGCCATGAAGAGCAAACTATCCCATCTCCAACTCTCTCATCCCCATCATCCTCAACTATACTCTTTCCATGTCCTACTGTGCCCTCTGGAATTTGTTCTCCAGAATTAACAAGCTTCTCTTTGTCCTGGGCCACTTTTTCCTCATACTCCTTCCACATGTCATAACCAAGACCTGGCAATTCTCCTTTAACACTGCCTCCCTAGATATTTTTTCTGCCACTGGCTTCTTTCACAAACTTTGACAACCCTGATCCTAGAGGGATATTTCCAAATGGAACCTAAACAAAAAAGGTCACATTATGAACAGGATAGAGAAACACAGCAAGAATTAACTACCAGATGTATGGATAAAAGAAAAACTTAAGACCAAACACAGGAGAATCACAAAAGGTAACAGTGATCGTTTTGATTACATATAAAAGTTTTTGGACAAACAAATCCAAAAAAATTAAGATTTAATTGGAAATAATTATCAGGGGGAAACCTACAAGTTCCTCTGATAGAGTCTATATTTCCAAGATATACATACATAAGAAACTGATTCAAATTTATAGGAATAAGAGCCATTCCCTAATTGATAAACTGTCTTAAGGACAGACAGTTCTAAAGGGAAAAGATCCAGTCTATGTATAAGCAATATGAATACAATGCTCCAAATCCAAATAAGCACAATGCAAATTTTAAAAATTCTCAGGTTATACCATATACCCATTTGATTCACAAAAAAAAAAAAAAAGGAAAATAACAAATGTTGGAAAGGTTGTGAGCAAACTGGAACAATGAGGTACTGTTGGAGTACAATCTTCTTTTTCTGTTGTACTATGTAAATACTGTCCCAAAAGTCTAAGTGCAATTTCAAGCTTTAATAGTAATTATTAAACTATTACTAACGTAGTATAATTTTATGAGTTTGACACAGTGAAAAAAACACAGGACTTTGAATAAGAATGCAGGTATGGGGCAGCTAGGTGGCGCAGTGGATAAAGCACCGGCCCTAGAGTCAGGAGTACCTGAGTTCAAATCCAGCCTCAGACACTTAACACTTACTAGCTGTGTGACCCTTGGCAAGTCACTTAACCCCAATTGCCTCACTTTAAAAAAAAAAAAAAAGAATTCAGATATAATCTTTTTTCCCCCCCCCACATAAAGCCCTTAAAATTAGCATTCACAACTCCTTTCATCTTTGTCATAGGAATAGTTAAATAACTGTCTAGGCAAAATGGATATAACCATTCTGGAAAGCAATTTGAAATTATACACAAAAAGTTACTGAGTAGTCCATGCCCTTTGACCTAGTTATACAACTGTTAGGTCTATATCCAAAAAACATCAAAGAAAGTAGAAAAGGTTCTATACATACAAAAATATTTATAGCAATTCTTTTTGTAGTGGCAAAAAAAGGAATCTATGGGAATTCCCACCCATTGGGGAAAAGCTGAAAAAAAAACTGGTATGTAAATGTGACAGAATACTATTGTGCTATAAAAAATGAAGATATGGATGATTTCAAAGAGACATGGAAAGATTTGTATGCTCTGATGTAAAGGGAAGCAGAAGCATAATAATTTATATGATAATATCAATAATATAAAAACGAACAGTTCTGAAGACTTTTATAAAATGATCAATGAAACGAGCAGAACCAAGATAACAATTTATACAAGAACAACAACACTGTAAAAACAAGCAGCTTGGAGATCTGTAAAACTCATGATCAATGCAATCACAGTTCATGATTTGAGAAGACTAAAGATGGAGCATGCTCATCTACTTCTTGATAAGATGGCAATGGATTCAAGGTATAAAATAAAACAGGTTTCTTTAACACAGCCATTGAAGGAATTTGTTTTGCATGATTATGCATATTTGTTCCAAGGAATTTATTTTTCTTAATTTTTCCTCTATGGAATAGGGGGAATGAAGAAAAGGAAATGAATCTGTTCACAAATATTTTTAAAACTTTAATTTTAAAAAGGCAGCCCTCCAAAAATATAAACCAAACAAAAAACCAAATAGAAACTTTTAAACATTAAATGTTTTTTCAATTAATGAAAATCTACCTTCTCTCTCTCACTACTTCACCCATTGAGAAAACCCAAAAAAACCCCACTTACTACAAATTTACAAAAAAAATCCTCATATGCCATTTTCAAAGATATGTATTATGTGTATAAATGTGCATATATGTGTATATATACAAATTATAAAGCAAATTATAAATATGTGTATACACACAAATTATAAAACAAACAATTATAAAGGTATAAATAAGGATAAATTGTTTACATTCTAATACAGGGAGATGATACATGTATGCATCTTATCATAGAGGTATACTAATTAGTTAGCAGGTCTAGGAGTGGTTCTGTTAAATTATGATCTTAAAGAATGGATGGGGAGGCAGCTAGGTGGCGCAGTGGATAAAGCACTGGCCCTGGATTCAGGAGGACCTGAGTTCAAATCTGGCCTCAGACACTTCATACTTACTAGCTGTGTGACCCTGGGCAACTTAACCCTCATTGCTCCACAAAACAAACAAAAAATAAATAAAAGAAAAAAGAAAAAAAAATGGATAGGGAATGGAAGAGAAACAGGAAAGATAGGGAAAACTGTCTGATATAATCCATGTACCTAAGTAGAAAGCTATACAAACAAAAGGAAAGGTTGAAGAGAATGCATGACACAAATCTCTCATCTAAACTAGTCAAATGGATACCAAAATGTATTTCTGTAAACAAGGAGAAAAGGGATATTATATATTATATTTATCTTGATTCCTATATTTGCACTCCAAAGATTCAACGTAGTTGTGCTCTTTTCGTCAGGAATATTTAAAAGTTCTATTTCATTAAAAATTTCTTTTTGTCCCTGTAGGATCATACTCAAGTTTGTTTGACTGTTAATTCTAAGTCTGTTTCCCTTGTTTTCTGGAATACTATATTCCAAGCTCTTTGTTTCTGTCATTGATGGCTGCTATATCTTGTATTATCCTGACTCAGTACTTGATTTTTTTCTTGCTGGATTCCTGCAATATATTTTGCTTGAACTAAATAGTATGATGGATAGAACACCAGGTCTTGCATCAGAAAGACATGAATTCAAATAAAGCCTCAAACAGTTACTAGCTATGTGACCCTGGACAAGTCAAATAACCTCTGTCTGTCTGTTTCTTCATCTATAATATGGGAATGATCACAGCACTACCATCCAGGTTCATTGTAAGAATAAGATGAGATAATAATTATAAAATGCTTACTTAACACAGTGCCTGATACACAGTAAGTGCTGTAGAAATATTAGTTGTTATATTTCTGGGAGTTTTCATTTAGGAGTTTCAGAAGGTGACTAGTAGATTCTTTCGATTTCCATTTTGCCCTCTGGTTCTAAGATATCTAGACATTTTTCTTTTTATGATTTCTTGAAATATAATTTCTAAGCTTTTTTTAGATTGCAGCTTTTGGGAAGTCCAATGATTCTTAAATTACCTCTCCTTGATCTATTTTCTAGGTCAATTGTCTTTGATTATTAGATACCTTACTTTTTCTATTTTTTCTATCATTTGACTTTGCTTTCAGATTTTTGGTTGTTTCATGGAGTCAACATCTTTGATAGGATTCTTTTTAATTTTTTTTTTTTTGCGGGACAATGGGGGTTAAGTGACTTGCCCAAGGTCACACAGCTAATGTGTCAAGTGTCTGAGGCCGGATTTGAACTCAGGAACTCCTGAATCCAAGGCCGGTGCTTTATCCACTGCGAGACCTAGCCGCCCCGATTCTTTTTAATTTTGAGGGAATTTGTTGCTTAGGACCGTTCTGTATCTCTTGTGCCAAGCTGTTTATTCCCTTTCTAATTTTCCTCCCATCCTTCATTTCCTTTCCATTTTTTCCCCTCTAGCATTCTCATTTTATTTATTGTTGTAGTCTTTTGTTTTGGAGTTTTTTCTCACTTCATTTATCCAAAAAAAAAAAAAAAAATTGAGGTTTTTTAAACTCTCGATTCATCTCTGCAAGGAATTTTAGATGAATTTGTGCCCAAATTGTTTTTCTTTGACATTCTGCTTGTAGATATTTTAGAGTCATTCTCTTCTTCTGGATTTGTATCTTAAGCTTGTCATCACACTGGCTTTTTATACCAGTGATTATTTTTTCTTTGCTCATTCTTCTGGCCTACTTATTGACTTTGGGTTTTATGTTTAGGCCAGGCTCCGTGCACTTCTTTTTTTTTTTTTTTTGTGAGGCAATGGGGGTTAAGTGACTTGCCAAGGGTCACACAGCCAGTAAGTGTTAAGTGTCTGAGCCCGGATTTGAACTCAGGTCCTCCTGATTCCAGGGCCGGTGCTCTATCCACCGCGCCATCTAGCTGCCCCTCCGTGCACTTCTAGAGGTAATATCTAGGCTGAGCTTGTGTCCTCTAGGGCCCTGATGCTACTTTCTTATGATATTGAGTATTGTGTTATTCTGGAATCTCAGGAACAGCTCAAGCTGGAGATTGATATTCAAACTTTCAGTGCTTCCTAAATGGTATGATCCAGTGCAAAATCTAATCGATACCTTCTCATTCTGAGATTTGCAAATTCCTGACCTGAGATTGGGTCTCAGGAACATACCTGTGGGCTTACCCATAACTGAAGTACCAGTAGACTGCTACTGGAAGCAGCCACTATTCGCCATGCTATACCAAACAAATTACAAAGGGGATACTTTGCAGAACTTGATAAAATAATAATAAAATTCATTTTGAAAACCAAAAGATCTAAAATATCAAGGGAAATAAAAAGAATTAAGGATGAAAAAGAAGGAGCAATTCTGGACGTCAAACAATATTATAAAGCAGAGGTCATCAAAACAATCTAATACTGGTTAAAAAAATAATTAAGCAGATTAATGAAATGGATTAAACCAGAAAAACGAGAAAGAATGAAACTCAATAGCCTAGTGTTCAATAAAGTGGAAAACATAAAATACTTGGTAAAGAACTCCCTATCTGGGAAAAAAAAAACTGCTGGGAAAACTGAAAAGCTGTGTGGTAGAAATTAAACCAATATCTTAAACCATATTCCAGAATACATTCTAAATGAACGCACCATCTTAATATTAAAGATCAAACACCTTTCACGAGTATGAGTAGGAGATATGTTATTAACCAAACAAGGGATACAGACAATTACAAAATTCCATTCACCAAGCCAGGTCTCCTGTCTATTCTCCCTGCCTTACAATGGAAGAAGAGAAAACACCATTCCATCAAAAACTACTATCCTCTCTGGGGAACGGGAGAAACACCATACCCTCACATTTCCTGACTGGTCTCCTGCCATAGGGGGAAAGGAAAGCAACACCATTCCAGCTGCTTCCCAACTTGTCCTCATTGAAATGACTAAAGTCCAAAAAATATTCACTCAGAGACCCAGCCCTTAGGAATGTTTATAACCTCCTTAATTCATTTCTCAATGATTAACAAACTCCACTTGGTCATATACTTCACCCTAGATTAAACTGTTTTATGCACAGTGAGGCGTTTTGCTACCTAAGCCTGAGATCCTTGAAGAAGATAGCAGCAGCAAAACTGAAAATAATATAAAATAAGACCAAGTAAGGTCTAGACATTCCCTCTTGAAATGGCAGAATCTGGCTCTAACACAAAGTCCTAATTCAATAAGTAAAAATGGAAGATTAAGTAAACAGACTAAAAAACTAAAACTAAAACAAACAAACAAAAAAAACCCTTCCACCATTAAAGATTTGTTATGGTAACAATGATGCTTAAGATACAGAGACAGAAAAGAATGATTCCAAAACATCTATTTAAAAAGCCTCAGGGCAGCTACGTGGTGCAGTGGATAATAAAGCACCAGCCCTGGATTCAGGAGGACCTGAGTTCAAATCCAACCTCAGACACTTGACACTAGCCACGTGACCCTGGGCAAGTCACTTAACCCTCATTGCCCCCACCCCCCCAAAAAAAGCCTCAAAGAAAATTAGCACTTGGTCAATAAAGCTCAACAAGAATTCTTGGAAGGAATGAGGCAAGAGTTATTCTATTTTAAAGATTTTTTTAAATTAAATGAGAGTGTTAGAGGAAAGAATCAGAAAGAAAAAGAGTTATGAAGTAAAGACCTGGAAGATGAAGGAACAACTGATGCAAGAGGTACAAAATCTAACTCATACAACAAACTTTTGAAAATTAGAATGGACCAAATAGAAAGAAAATGACTCAAATAAACACAAAACAGTATTAAACAAAGTCAAGGAGGGCAAGCTAGGTGGCGCAGTGGATAGAGCACTCAGCCCTGAGTCAGGAGGACCTGAGTTCAATCAGGCCTCAGACACTTGACACAACTAGCATGTGTGACCCTTGGCAAGTCACTTAACCCCACTGCCTCACCAAAAAAAAGAAAAAAAAAATTCACTGGACTACAAAAAAAAGAGCTCAACAAAGAGAACTGCCCAGATTCTCATGAAAGAGGGCAAAGTACAAACTGAAAGATCCTACTAGTAACCTGAATCTCAGAAATGAAAACTCACAAAAATATTATAACCAAAATCCAGAGCCTCTAGTTCAAAAGACAAACTGCATGCAGTCAACAAGAATTTAAGTACCAGTTACAGTCAAAATCACCCAAAATTTAGCAGCTACCACTATAAAAAAGCAGAGAGCTCAGAATACAAAAGTCAAGAGAAACACTGAAAGACAAATATAAACGAGCAACTGGAAAGAATTAAACAGGAATGAAGTGTTTAGATTTTAACAGAAGGAGGTGATACAGGTGTCCCTTCAGAACTCTTAACGTTATCATCATCAGACATCACTGTTGTTCAGTTGCTTCAGTCACGTCAGATCCTTCAAGATCCCATTTCTCCTTCTCCAATAAAACATTATAAAAACAGGGTTTGCAAACATCTTGAACAAAGCACAATCAAAAAAACAGATGATTAAAAGAAGAATCTAGATCATGTTGACATGTACCACAGAAAATGAATTAAAAAATAATCCTTAAAACACACACACACACACACAAAACACCTTAACATATAATGTACCAGGGGGCAGCTAGGTGGTACAGTGGATAAAGCACCGGCCCTGGATTCAGGAGGACCTGAATTCAAATCCAGCCTCAGACACTTGACACCAGCTGGGTGACCCTGGGCAAGTCACTTAACCCTCACTGCCCCACAAAAAACAAACATATAATGTACCAAATGGCATAGCATCTAAATACTTAAAAGAAAAGCTAAATGATTCACAATCATAATAAATAATAAAATTATAATAGTGGGGAATATTAAATGTACCTCTTTCAGAACCAGACAAAACTAACCAAAAATAAACATGAAAGAAGTTAAGAATCCAAAAAGAATTTTTAAAAGTTGAGTAGGACAGGTCTCTGGTAATTACTGAATGAGAATGCAAAGCAACACATATATTAGAAACAACTTTGAAAGACTTAAGAACTCTGTTCAATGCGGTGACCAGCCATGATTCCACATACTGAGAAAGCATACTCAGCCAACTCCTAAGAAAGAGGTGATAGACTCATAGTGCAGAATAAGATCATGTAGTATTTGAAACGATATGCAATGCAGGAATTTGTTTTGCTTACTATGCATATTTCTTAATGTTTTTGTTGTGGTTTTCTTTCAATAGAAAAAGAACTGAAGAGAGACAACATTTTTAATTGAAAAAAAATTTAATTTTAAAAATTAAAGGAGAAAGGGGCATTTGGTGGCGCAGTGGGTAAAGCACAGGCCCTGGATTCAGAAAGGACCTGAGTTCAAATCCAGCTTCAGACACTTGACACTAGCTGTGTGACCCTGGGCAAGTCACTTAACCCCAATTGCCTCACCAAAATATAAATAAAGTAAATAAAAATTAAGGAGAGATCAAAATTATTTTTAAATGGAATTAAAAGTAGAATTAGGCAAGTTGAATCCATTTAAGAATGTAACATAAAAAAGAGGCAGTGTAGGATAGTGAAAAAGAACAGGAAAAAGAGACTCAAGAGATCTGGATTGTAGTTTAGGCTCTTGCAGCTGCTCAGTTCTATGACTCTGAGGTTTAGTTTACACCTGAAAAATGAAGTTTAAGTTCAACTAGATTATCTTTAAAGTCTATTACAGTCCTTAATATTCTTTAACACAAATCACTTTGAAAACCAGAAGCAGGTTCTAGAAACCATGCATTCTCAAGGAATAATTAATTTAACACACAAATATACAACTTTCTTTTAACAGTAGAAAAACTCCAAGAAATAATCTTCCAAAATTCTTTAAGTTTCTGGAAAAAAAATATATAAAAATTAATGTCTTGCATTTTTTCTGAAAATTGTTCCAATTTATTTTTGCTTTTTTTATACTAAAGAAAGGGACAGTAATATTAACATGCATTATCACATATTATAAACAAATTCCAAAATAATTTTGTTTCATTGAATATGAAGGGAAATAACTACTAATTTTTAAAAGTCTGGGTCTTACAATAAAGTAGTTTCAGTAAAACATATTTCTTTTATTTCTTCAAATTTTATCCTGGGGAAAATACTAGTCTGATAAATCAGTGATGTTGACTAAATCTGCTTAAAAACAAAACTCTTTAAAAATCACCTGCTGCTTCCATGTAAAAATCATATATACACACACACACACACACAACACGTACATCAGATTTGGGATGTGAAGAGTATATTGCACATCCACAAAAAGCACCAGTCATCTCACCTGGACCACTGCAACTTTCTCTTTGTCAAACTTCTAGTCACTCTTCCCAACTTTAGAGTCTTCTTTCATTGCTACTGTAGCAATAACCAACCATTGCTTTAGCTATACCACCTCCTCTGAGACTCATGGGTGGGCAGTGTTACTGCGTGACACACTTTTTTTTGGGGGGGGGGGAGGCAACGTTATAGAAACTTTATATGTTAAAAGCAAATTCACTGGACTTATCAAGTGATAAAATTTTAATTTTATAGCAAGGGAAAGATTAGATCTCTCCACCAGACCCCCAATCTCATTAATTGGTTCTGCAAAAATATGCCTTTGAGTAAAATAAACAGAGCAGCTGGTTTCATAGAAACAATGTTTTATCATAATCAACATGCAACAAGGCAACAATAAGGAAACTGAACCTTAGGGGAATTAATGCTACTATTCAAGAGCTAAAAAGAATAATAATAACATTTATATAGTGCTTACTGTGTAACAAGCACTGTGCTAAGCACTTTACAAACATTATCTCATTTGAAACTTTTAACAACTGTGGGAGGAGGGTGCTATTATGATCCCCATCTTACAGATGAGGAAATTGAGGCAAAGAGAGGTTAAGTGATTGTCCAGGGTCACAGAGCTAGAGTCTGAATTCAGGTGGTCTTGGCTCTAGGCCTGGTACTCTATGCAGTATGTCACCTAGCTAGCCAGCATCCTACCTCTGGTGATCATTTGAGAACACTGCAGTGGGATTTTGCAACATATTAGGGTGAGGTATACTTATGTTGTACTGATGTCATGATTACAACTCAGTTTCACAAACATTTATTAGGTATCTTCTATGTGCAACTTACATAGTAGATAGAGGACCAGCCTTGGAGCTTGGAAAACCTGGAAGCCTCAAGTCTTGAGTCTGACACATACATGTTGTGTCAATATAAACTAGTCACTTAACTGTTCTGTAGTCCCAAGCAACAATCTAAAACTAGATTAAAGACAAGTTGTAGATCTGCACTAGAATTTCCCAAATTAATGAAATCATAGATCCCAAGTAAAAACAAAAAGTACCAAGCAATGCACTTGACAAAACACAGGGCCCTGCTTTCAAGAGCTAAGATCCTACTGGAAAGCTAGGGAAATAATGAGGACAGGCTTCAAAGATGACTTGAGACTTGAAAGAAGAATAGTAACCTGACCTTTACAAAGTGGCCTAAAATTTACAAAGCACTTTACAGGGCACTCTACCTCATTTAAGAGGCAATTAACTGGGGGCGGTTAGGTGGCACAGTGGATAAAGGCTCCGGCCCTGGATTCAGGAGTACCTGAGTTCAAATCCGGCCTCAGACACTTGACACTTACTAGCTATGTGACCCTGGGCAAGTCACTTAACCCCAATTGCCTCACTAAAAAAAAAAAAAAAAGAGGCAATTAACTACAGATATTATTATCTATTTTGCAAATACAGAAAACTCAGGCTAGCTTGCTCATGGTCATACCATATCAGAGTCAGGATGTGAACCCAGGTCTCCTTGACTCCAAATTCTGTACTCTACCCACTACCTTTGACTAAGATACTAATTCTGAGAGGTTGAAAACAACTAGCCATTTATTCTAGGCACATGAAACACATAGAAGCAAGAAATGGAACACTGAATTTAGAGACCAGAAAATAAGTGCATGCACAAAGGGGAGCAATGTGAAATAAATCTAGAAAAGCAGGTTGAAGGCAAACTGTGAAGGGCTTTATTGCCAGGCAATGGAGTCTACATTCTTTATTACAAACAATCACTGAATATTTATTAATAGGAGAGTAACACAGTCAGATTTGTACCTTCGAAAAAGCATCCTACACTGAACTGGAAAGGGGTTAAATCAAAGCAAGGAAACCAATTAATTAGGAGGATACTAGCTGCAAGAACCCAGGTGAGAGGTGATGAGTACTTGAACTAGGTCAGAGCTGAAAGATGCTGTGAGACTCAAAAACACCTGGTGACTGATTGCACATGGGTCTGGGAGGGGAAGGTAAGTGAATAAGCATTTATTAAGTGCTCATGGACAACTTAGAGGTGGCAAAAATGTCTTTTATATAAGAATGATGGCCAGATAATAGTATAGAAAATATAAGCTAATGAGACAAATAGGTATATATATCAACTTATAGACAATTATTCAGGTTGGGGGGGGGAGTTTGAACTGATACTAAAATATTAGAATGATAAGGCCTGGATAAAGTGTGTAAAAATAGTAATAAATTTGTTCTCTTTTCCTTTTTTTCTGCTTTCCCCTTTATCGAAACCCCATAAAACTAAATGTTATAAATTTTCCACCTTTCAGTGGCAATACATACATACACTGTTCAGTTTCTGGTGCTCTGTGCTTGCACCCAGTAACAAACACCTAATGGGTGAAGAAAACTATATATCTTGGCATATGAAAAGGTAGGAAAAAAAAAACCCTAAAATCAGAATTGCTTAATAATTGTAAGTAAAAAAATATGCAAAAAAATCTGTAATTTCACACATACAAAGAATAAAACATCTTTACTTACAATACACCTATTTTCTTAATGGGGCAAACAAGTAAGTATAAATTCAGTTAGTAATATAAATAAAGATATAATTAAATACAAGCTGGTTAAGGAGGAAGGGACTTACAGCTGTGGGGGAAATCTGAAAAGCTTCATACAGAAGATGGTGTTTGAGTGGGTGTCTTGAAAGAAGAGAGGCATTCTATAACCCAGAGGCAAGGGAGAAAGTGAATACCAGCTCTGGGGGATGACTAGTGCAAAAAGCATAGAGAGTAAGATGGAAAATACAATGTTCATGGTGTGAGGAACAGAGGGAAGACTAGTTTGGGTAGATCTTCAGAGTACAAGAAGGGAGTCAAACACCTAAAAGGCTGGAAAGTTAACCTGGGGACAGGTTGTGAAAACTTTAAAAGCTAAAGAATTATTTTATTTTATCCAGGAGGCAATAGGGAGCTATGCAAAGTCAGCCACTTGTGCAATAAGTCTAAGTGACCCCATGTTTAAACCTTACTTCAACTCTGGGTACGTGTTACAGACACAACTGCAGGAGACGGTAGTCCAGAAATAATTAGACATGGGGGAGGAGCTGAGGCAGCACATAACCCATCTCCTCATGATATGTACATCAACTAACATATTTTTGCCTTTACATGTAAGTTATTTATTCCTGTCTATAAAAGCTAAGCATAGTTTGAAATCCTAACCAGCCACGCCCAACTGCTTGCTGCCTTGGTGTGCTAATAAATTACTTTTACCTTCCTTTTCCCAAGTTTGCTTTAGGCCAAAGCTAGAACCAAAATGTCTTTTAACAACTCTGGCAACCATGTAGGGACACTCACTCACATGACTCTCTGGTTGAGCCCCCATCCAGTTCCACAACCAGCACTGGAACTTTTGTCCAATCATGAGTTTAAGTGGACTCTCTCAATGGTCAGTTAGCCTTGAAGTGGTCAGAGAAACAAGCTCCCCAAACTCAGGAAGGATAAAAGAGAAATAGGTCCTGAGCCCAAAACTGATTCTCTCTCATTTGTGTACAGATATAGAAGCAGTGGCAAAGGAAAGGGCAGTGGTATGTAACTGGTCTTGACTTTATATTAGGTTGCTAAGGAACAGAATAGCTGAGGGCTACCAGCATCATTATGGGATCAGGACAGCTATACTTGCTAAAAATCAAACTCAAAGATATAGAGCCAAGACAAATGGATTATTGGTACTGCTGAGTAGAATGTTCAAACCAAGACTGCCCTTCATGACCATGTCCATTAGAGGTGCTGGTCTGCTCCAAGAGACTTCCATCATATAATTTGGATTCCTCAAAAAAAAAAAAAAGAAAAAGATCATGGCACCCTTAAGAGCCATTTTTGTAGGGAATGATCAGAGGAAAGTACATGTCCCCTTTTATCCAGGAGAAATTGTATTATGGCAGCAATCCACTCTATCCTTTTGAATGGACCCAGTCACCATAATACAGAAAATTAAGACCATTATAAGGAGCCATAGTCCCACTTAGGAGAATATTAATAAATTAGTAGATGTCTTTCTCACAAAGGATGAAAAAAATTCTGTCTAGTGCTATAAAGTTAGAGGATGAACATAACAGTTCCCAATTAGAATTATAATGAGGGGAACTGGGGATGCAAAAACAACCCTTTATGATGCTTTAGAGCAGGCAGCACAACAAATAGATTGGGAAAAGTTTCATGACACTACTTAAAATTCAGATGAACACTCCAATGCTTTCTATATTTATTTGTGTGCTGTCGCCCAGAAATTTGCTCAGATCCAGAAAATGAGCATGATCTAAAAGCAATTGCTTCATCTTATATTAATCAATGGGCAGCAGACATTTGTGATTACTTTCATAAACTCTGCCCTGGCCAGAGTGGGAAAACTATTTGTAAACTTAGAAATTGGATCATACATGTTTGATGGGCAGAAGGAAAAGGAACTTAGGAAAGAAAAGGAAAAGTTAGGGAAGTGAGGATTTTGGCAGTTGCCATGAAGGCAGAAAGGCAGAAGAGACAAAGTCCTAGAAAGGGAGATTTACCAAACAAGGGGCAAGAGGGGAGATGTGCTTTTACTTTAAAAAGGAGGGGCACTTTAAGTGAAACTGCAGGAAACATAAATGAGAGGAGAGGGCAGCAGAGGGCAACATGCTCCAAGTTATCTAAAAGGGGTGGGGGTTTCCATGAGGAACCAGTTGCCACATGAAACACCACCCCCACCATTACATCCTCACCCCATCACCACAGACAACAGCCTGTACCCTGTTGTGTATAATGGGGATAAATACTCATGATGCTGGAAGGAGGGGGGTGGCTGGGAAGTAGCTATGTTTCTTGAGAATGTTGAAGGGGATGTGCATGTGGTTAAGGAGTCCTTGAGATTACTATTAATGGAACACTGGTAAACACAGAGGTGACATTCTTGGTGCTTAAGTGTCTGCGTCTCCCAGTGCTAAAAACTGAAAGGGATTAATAGCTGTCTCAGAAGTGAGATGTTTACCTTAACCACCCCACTGCAAGTAGATTTGGACCTTTAATATGTTTCCACTCCTTTTTAAAGGAGTTCTTTTTCTTCAGGGAGCTTTTGTGCCTCCTTTTCCATTTGGCCAATTCGGCTTTGCAAGCTGTTAACTTTTTTTCATGCCTTTCCTGCCTCATTCTCATTTCTCTATTTTTTCCTCTACCTCTCTTACTTTACCTTCAAAGTGCTTTTTGAGTGCTTCTATGGCCTGAGACCAATTCATATTTTTCTTGGAAGCTTTGGATGCAAGGAACTTTGACTTTGTTACCTTCTTCTAAGGGTGTATTTTGATCTTCCTTGTCACCAAAGAAACTTTCTAGGGTCAGCATTTTTTTCTGTTTGCTCGTTTTCCAAGCCTATTTCTTGACTTTTAACTCCTTCTTAAAGTGGGGCACTGCTTCCACAATGCACTTATCCCAAGCTTCAGGGGTTCCAAGGTGGTAGGGCACATTCACCGCTCCCCTGGCCTGTGCTCTAGTCTGCAGTAACCACAGGCCTGTTTGCCCTTTAACCCGGAACGGAATCCTGTTTCACCGTGGCTGCAAACCCGGGCGTGCCTGCACCCCTGCCCTGCCTGGTCTGCCAACCAAGACTGCAACCTGGATCCAAACACAGGCAAAACAAGAGTCCCGCCTCAGTGCCAAGCAGAGACCTCTATAATCTCCCCCTGGAATTCCAGAAGCAGCCACTGCTGCAACTGAGTCAGTCTCCCAAGGCCTTGTTTGCTGGCATGGCCTGCCTGGGGCTGGATTTGTGCTGGCACAGCCTGTACAGGGCTGTGCTCCACTCTTACCCTAGTACAACAGATCTTTCCTGCCGACCTTCTAAGCCATCTTTGGCTAGAAAATGATCTCACTCTGTCCTTTTGTGGGTTCTGCTACACCACGAATTGTCTTATGGCATTATTTAAAGGTATTTGGAGGGGTCTTGGGGAGAGCTCTGGGAAGTCACTGCCTTTCCTCCAACATCTTGGCTCCGCCACCCGCTCCTTGTATCATCCTAAACAACTTGCTCCATCTTTGGGGCTAAGTACTAACCCAGAAAACGGCCAAAATAGTTTTGGGCTTCACTAAATTGCTCCATTTTTAAAAGCCAGTATTCATTTATTCCCATCTTTACTCCATATTTAACAACTGAACTTAGCTTTTCTATTAATTTTATTCATTAATTTTATTAATTTTACTCCTTTTTATTAATGTTTAACTGCCTTGTCTCACTGTGAGGAAGAGACTGTTATGTAAACTTGAGGCCATTATATACTGTGATATGAGCAGGATTAGGTTAGAATACAAAGGAATTGATTTGGCCAGTGTCTGATCTGCCTCCCATATTATGAAACTTACCTGCTTCTTTGTAGGTTTTATGAAGTCAGCTGAACCCATGCAAATCCAAACAAATGCCAGAACAGCCCCTTGTGTACAAACAATATATTACCAATTTAGAGGCTGTTAAACCTATTCCAAAAGTCATCAATCCTTACATCCAAGTGGGGGTATGGTGCCATGTCAATCACCTTTCCATAACCCTGCACTGCCAGTGCGGAAACACAAGGTGGAAGATGAAGGCCTTCCTATATACTGATTTGTCCATAATTTTGTCAAACTGAGGGCCCTAATGGTCCTGAATCCTATGCCTATTATCAACAACATTCCTCATAATACAAAAGCATATTCTGTTATTGACTTTTGTGCTACATTTTTGTTAGTGTTCTGATAGGTCTAGACTCACAGAACTTCTTTGTCTTGACTTGGAAGGATCGGCAATACACTTGAACCAGGCTCTCCTAGGACTGTTGTGAATCTCCAATTCCATTCACACAGGCACTTGTCAAAGACCTACAAGGTATATACCTGGGGGGAAGTGGGGAGTCTTCCTTAATTCCTTAATTCAATATGTTGATGACTTACTGCTTGCCAGCCCTTCCCAGGGAGCTAATGAGGAAAATACCCTAAACAGTCTATGAAAAGGTATACTGTCTCCCCTTTAAAGTCACAGCCTGCCCTTCCCACAGTGCAGTATGAGATTTGAGCTAGGCCCCAACAGCAGGGGCACTGACAAATGATAGCAACCAGGGTATCCTTCAAATGACAACACTAAGATCAAAACACTAGATATATACTGTGGGATATTGCTGCCTGGGATCCCAGTACTGGAAGAACTAAATAAGGAACTAATTTCTTATACAACTAAAAGGGTCCTGAGTCCTCAGAGGCCTTGAAGAAAACAGGTCAGTGAAACAGGTGATGGCTTTCCCATCAACTCTGGGAATGTCTGCTTATGACAAGCCTTTTTTTTCCCTTTTTGTACACAAATTGGGGGGGGGGGGTTGCATCGGGAATCCTCATCAGAGGTTGGGACCCCATCATAGGCCAAATGGTTACTCAATTGGGAAATTAAGACCATCTTGGGAAAAACTATGCCAGGAAAACACAGTTAAAATGGCCTTAGGTACTTCCCCTTGTGTTATTCCCTCTTAGAAATCTTAGTATGCAGGATTGTAGATTATCATGTTTTGTCTGTTCAGTAGGCCCCTGGGACTGGACCCTCAGAGCCTTAGCCTGGCCACAGGAGATGAAAGCCTAAGATATATGATCTCTGTGTCTAGTTCTTTCACAGCTCTGGAAGGAGAGAGCTTTGATGCAAACTCTGCCTTTGGAAAAGACTGTATCCAATTGAGTTAGAAGACTATGTGTGGATTCACAACTTCAGGAAAATATCCAGTCTCCATCCCTCCTGGAATGGACCTTTTCAGGTCCTTCTGATCAGTCATATTTCCATCAACATTGCTGAGCAAATGACCTTGAAATATCACTCCCATGTTGTTGTTGTTGTTGTTGTTTTGTCCTTCATTATCAAAGAAGACCATGACGTTGGGGTGATTTCATGACTTGCACTGAATTGGATTTAAGTGGGGGAGGACTCATGTGAAGCCTTTCTGCCTGACCTCAGCCCAGCTGAGGAAGCAAATTCTGATCAGCCCCTGGACCCAGTTAAGTTGATAAAGGATCCCAACATGAGTCAGTGACCTTTGGCCACTTTTTTATTTGACCCTGATAATTATGACCCTAATCCTTCACCTACTAATCTACCACCCAAAAAAAAATGTTTTTGGCATTTTATGCCCTGCTTTGAGCCCTTGGGAGGGAAGACAGAAGACCCCAACACTTATGTGCATCTGATCCATCATGTCATCCATGCCTTTAACTAGACCAACTACTAGACATGAACACATGACCCTTCATCCTTAGGGAAAAAGATACCCCTTGGTGGGCATGATATCAGACATCCAGGGCTTCTGTGAAATACAACACCAAACTGTACAACCATAGGCTGGAAAAATGAGCCTGCCTGCTCATTCTTTTTTTTTTTGGGGGGGGGGCAGAGCAATGAGAGTTAAGTGACTTGCCCAGGGTCACACAGCTAGTAAGCGTATAGTGTCTGTGACTGGATTTGAACTTAGGTCCTCCTGAATCCAGGGCTGGTGCTTTATCCACTGCACCACCTAGCTGCCCCCCACATTCAGTTTTTTTGTGTGTGTTTGTTTAGTTTGTTTTGGTTTTTTTGCGGGGCAATGAGGGATAAGTGACTTTCCCAGGGTCACAAGTGTCAAATGTCTGAGGCTGGATTTGAACTCAGGTCCTCCTGAATCCAGGGCCAGTGCTTTATCCACTGAACCACCTAGCTGCCCCCCATTCACCTTTTTTTTTTAGTGAGGCAATTAGGGTTAAGTGACTTGCCTAAGGTCACACAGCTAGTGAGTGTTAAGTGTCTGAGGCCGGATTTGAACTCAGGTACTCCTGACTCCAGGGCGGGTGCTTGATCCACTGCACCACCTAGCTGCACCACCCCCCTTCACTTTTAATTGAGAAAAGATCACTAATGTTTTGCAATTCTTGCCCCCTTGAGCTTGCAACACATTGTCAGACCACTGGTTCTGTGTTATGAGCAAAACAGGACACAAGGTCAGGAAATGGGATGGCAAATGGAACACAATTATACCCTCTCCCTGAAATGAAATATGACTTTTCAGGAGGGGAACAGTCTTCTGAGAATATTCCCTAAGCCGGGGGCAAGGTACACACAAGCAGATTTTTTAGGATAGTCCCACAGGGATTTTATTTCCTATGTAACAAAAAAAGCATATCACTGGCTCCTTTTAAATTGGACAGGAAGATGCAGGTTGTGGAGGATGTTCCTTGGCATACCCCTGTGAAGCAAGTGTGCTGCCATCTAACTTTCTGTTATGTTTCCACCTTTAGTAGGAGCGCCTGAACATCCTTTTCTCCATCATATTACCCATGGGGGGATCTGGATGCAGTATAGTGCCACTGAATGAAATGAACACATTTTTGCAAGTATTTGTTAATAGATCCATAGGAACAATGGAGGAGCTTAATACTGAGGTCCGGGCACTTAGAATTGTGGCCTTACAAAACAAGCTAGCTCTAGATTTTCTCCTGGCAAAGAGCAGAGGGGTATACATTCTCATTGGTCAGGAGTGCTGCACCTAGGTTCTTGAAAACTTCAACAACATTCATACTCATATAGATTCAGTTTGGAATGCCTGGAACAAGTTCCAGGAAGATGGGAAGAAACCTTAGTCCCTATGGGAATAGCTAACCTCTTGGTTCTCCTATCTCTCATGGCTAAAGAATCTATATGTGGGATTTCTCTCATATTTCCTCATAGGGATTTTGTGTGTTGCTTGTGTTGACAGTGCCTCCCTTGGTGCAAAGACCTGATTCCTAAAACAACTGCCAAATTACAAGCAGCAGAAATTAAGATGATGCAGTTGAGGATAGAAAGGGCAATATAGGTCTGATTGTGGTGCTATTCCATGAATATGGAATCAGTCTGAGTGGACCCCATGTTTAAGCCTTGCTTACACTCTGGATACATGCATGGCCAGCCTGAAGGAGATGGAAGCCCAGATATACCCTTGCATATGCACACTTAGACATTAGGGAGAATGTGAGAAAGGACTTAACCCATATACTCATGATATGCGTACTAATCAACCTGCTTTTGCCCTTATACGGAAAAGTATGAGATCCACATCAACGACAGCCAACTGCTTGCTGCCCTGGTATGCTAATAATAAATTACTTTTACCTTTTTTTCCTGAGTTTGCCTTATTGGCCACAGTGAGGCCTGAACCAATTTTCACTGGAGTAGACTGAGGAGGGAAGTGTGACATAGTCAGATTTGTGCCTAACGAAAATAACTTTGGCAGATGTAGGGAAGATGAGATGGAGTGGTGAAAGACTTAAGGAAGGGAGACTAATTAAGAGGCTATTGCAATAGTCTAGGTAAGAAGTAATAAGGGCCTGGACTTGGTTTGTGAGTAGAGGGTATGAATAGAGTAGACATGTAAGAGATGATTTGGAGACAGAAAAAAAAAACAAATCTGTTAACTGAAATGATATGGAGGTGAGGGAAAGTAAGGAATAAAAAAATGATATCAAGGCTACAAGCCTAAGAGGGAAGTATGGAGAAGGGGTAGGTTTGGATATAAAGTTGTTGAATTTGCAATGTCAGGGACTTCTGGGGGCAGAGCCAAGATGGCGGAGGAAAGGCAGCGAGCTCTCAAACCATGACACAATCACTCCAAAAAATATCCAAACAATGCCATAGAACAATGTCTGGAGCAGCAAAATCCACAGAAGAATGTGCTGAAATCATCTTCTAACCAAAAACGGCTTGGAAGGTCAGAAGGAGGGAGCTGCTGTGCTGAGACAGGAGTGGAGCCCAACCCCACAGTCACCCTGACACAGATCCAGTCCCAGGAAGGCCTCACCAGAGAAGGAGACCCCCAGAACCTCTGAATCAGCTGAAGCGCCAGTGTCGTCTGGAACTAATCTCACAGTCTGGTGAGAGGGCTGAGCCCTTGGCAGGGGAGGAACTAGAGGGGTCTATGCTGGTGCTGAGGCAGAACTTGGGTTTTTCACCCCTGCTGGGAACCAGGCGGTAGGCTTGAGTAGCAGTGGCTCAGGTGGGGGAGGGGCACAGGCTCCTGAGAGCTGACAACCACAACACACAAAGCTGGTTGATTAGCAAGTTGGCCTGGGGTCATCTACGACCAGGGAACAGGCCGGGCAAGTGAAGAACCTGATCCTCCTTAAATCATACCACCTGGGACTTCTGAAGCTTGGGATACTGCAGCCTGGAAACAGTGCCTCACTTTAAGGAGCTAAAAGCCAAGTAAAAGATAGGCAAGATGAGCAGACAGAAAAAAAGGTGAGAACCATAGAAAGTTTCTTTAGTGACAAGGAAGATCCAGGTGCACCTTCAGAGGAAGATGTCAATGTCAAGGCCCCTATAGCTAAAGCTTCCAAGAAAAATATGAATTGGTCTCAGGCCACAGAGGCACTCAAAAAGAACTTTGAAGATAAAAGTTAGAGAGGTAGAGGAAAAAATGGAAAGAGAAATGAAAGTGATGCAGGAAAGACATGAGAAAAAAGTCAACAGCTTGAAAAGCCAAATGGGAAAGCTCTCTGATGAAAATAATTGCCTAAGAATTAGGATTGAACAAATGGAAGCCAGTGACTTTATGAGAAACCAAGGCACAATAAAGCAAATCCAAATGAATTAAAAAATAGAGGGCAATGTGAAATATCTTCTTGGAAAAAGTGACCTGGAAAATAGGTCCAGGAGAGATAATTTGAAAATTATTGGTCTACCTGAAAACCATGACCAAGGAAAGAGCGTAGACATAATCTTCTAAGATATTCTCAGGGAAAATTGCCCTGAAATTCTAGAAGCAGAAGCTAAAATAGAAATTGAAAGAATCTACCGATCACCACCAGAAAGAGATCCCAAAAGGAAAACACCTAGGAATATTATAGCCAAATTCCAGAGCTCTCAGGTCAAGGAGAAAATATTGCTACAAGCTGCCAAAAAGAAAGAATTCAAGTACTGTGGAGCCCCAGTCAGTATAGCACAAGATCTAGCAGCTTCTACATTAAAGGACCAGAGGACATGGAATATGATATTCCAGAGGGCAAAGGAATTGGGCTTATAACCAAAAATCACCTACCCAGCAAAACTGATCATAATATTTCAGAGGAAAAAATAGGATTTTAATGAAAAAGAGGACTTTCAGGTATTCATGATGAAAAGACCTGAACTGAATGGCAAATTTGACTTTCAAATACAAGACCCTAGAGAACCATAAAAAATTGGAGTTGGGGGACATACCTGGGGTCGTGCAGTGGGTGACTGTCTTGTGTCTGAGGCCGGGTTTTGGTTGGGATCCCCCTGGGTCCAGGGTGGATGCTTTGTCTACTGTGTCACCTAGCTGCCCCATGATGACATCTTTAGGGTTAAATTGAGGGGTGAGGGGAATGCACTGGGGGAGGGGGAAGGACAGAGGTGAAATTCTACATGAAAGAAACAGGAAAAGGCTTATGGAGGGGGGGAAGAGATGGGGGAGGAGCAGGGCAGTAAATGAATTTTACACTCATCAGAAAAGGCTCAAAGACCTTAAACTAATCAGAGTTGCCTCAAGGAGGAACTCACCCCCCCCCCCAGCTGGGTGGAGTAATCTATTTAATCTGGGCAGTAACACTCAACAGAACTGGCTCAAAGACCTGAATCTCATTAGAATTGGCTCAAGGAGGAAATAACATACACATTCAACTGGGTGGAGTTATCTCTCTAACCCTGCAGGAAAATAAGAGGGGAAGGGGATAAAGAGAGAAGGGTAAAAGAAGGAAGGGCAGATTAGGGGAGGGGACAGACAGAAGCAAATCCCTTTTGAAGAGGGACAGGATGAAAGAAGATGGATAATAGAATATCATGGGGAAGGGAATAGGATGGAAGGGAAACAGTTAACAATAGTAATCATGAAAAAGAGAAGAGGGAAAATTTGTACATAAAATATTTATAGCAACTCTTTGTGGTGGCTAAGAATTGAGAATCAAGGGAATGTCCATCAATTGAGGAATGACTGAAGAAGCTGTGGTATATGATTGTGGTGGAATGGTCTTGTGCTATAAGACAAACAGGATGATCCCAGAAAAACCTAGAAAGACTCATGAACTGATGTACAGTGAAGTGAGCAGAGCTGGGAGGATATTGTGCATAGTGACAGCAGTATTATTCAATGAGCGATTGTGAATGATTTAACTACTCTCAGCAATGCAATGATTCTCAAGACAATCCCAAGGGACTAATGATGAAGCTTACTATCCACTCCCATAGAAAGAACTGATAAAAAGATCACTTGTGGATTGTACATATATAACCTGGTTGTGGTCTTGTGGAGGGAGAAAAATTTGGAACTCTAAATTGTATAAAAATGAACATTGAAAACTACCCTTACATGTAACCGGAAAAAATGTTTGTTGAAAGCCCCCCCCCCCAAATAATAATTTGCAATGTTTACAGGATATCCAGTGTGAAATGTCCAAGAGAGAACTGGTGGTGCAGGACTGAAATTCGGATGAGATGGGAGGAGGATATAGAGATTTGAGAGTCATCTGTATCCAGATAGCAATTAAACCCATGGAAGCTAATGGAGTCACCAAAGGAATGTGTAGAGAAAAAAAGACTTACAACAGAACCTTGTGTAGCACTCACAGATAAGAGCATATGATAATAGACAATAATTCAGCAAAGGCAACTAACGAGCAGCCAGAAAGGTAGGAAGAAGAATAAAAGAGAGAGTAGTTTCATGAAATCACAAAAAAGAGAGAACATCCAGGACATTAGAGGGGTCAGTAGTATCAAATTCAAGAGAAAAGTCAAGTAGGATGAGAACTAAGAAAAAACCCTAAGTTTTGCCAATTTAGAGATCATTGGAAAAACTAGTTTCCATTTAAGTGGGAAGCCAGATTGCAAAAGACTGAGGTGTGATTAAAAAGGAAAAGAAGTAGAGCCAAAGAATATAGCCAGTTTTTCTGAGGACTTTGATGGAGAGTGTATTGGATGAGAATGGATATAGGATGATATTAAGGGTTTCATAAGGTCTAGTGGTGATTTTTAAGACTGGCTTGGTGAAGTCTTGAGACTTTAAGAATTCTTAGATATGACACATTTATTTTTGCTCTATAGAGGATCACAGTACATTAACTCTCAGACTCTGAGGACATTTTTTTAGTTTGGTCATCACTCTTCTTATTTGATCTTTGCTTGATCAAGAGGACACCACAAATGCCTGCCTATTCCCCTAGTTCTAAATACTAGATCATTACGTGGCCTCGAGGGCAGAGAGTACTGACCTTAGAATCTTAATGACCTGAGTTTGCATCCTGCCTCAGACTCTTATTAGCTAGCATTTAACCTCTCTGGGCCTCAGTTTTCTCATCTGTAAAGTGGAGATAAATAACACCTATACTTCACTGGGTTGCTATGAAAATCAGATGAGATAATACAAGTAAAGTGCTTTGCAAACCTAAAATCACTCAGAGTGTCTCAAAAGCCTTAGTAACTTAGGTTCAGTAACTATATAAACGTTAGTTGTATGTTTATGTTAGATGTTATTATTACTTCAGGACAGCCTTGTTTACAGGTAATTGTAAAGCATTCAGCGAAGTCTGGCACATAATAAGCTCCATATGAAGGTTAGCTATTATATAACAGGTACCAGTCTCTTCACTTATCAATCAAAAACAATTTGAGAGAATGCCAGAGTAAGGACATCTTTGGACACAAATTTGTCCAAAAACTAGCCTCCCCTATCTCACAAAATGTAGGGAAAGGCGATTCTTTCCTTTCAGGTCCGGTAAATAAATACTACTTGATAGCTCCTTATGACCTGGAAGTCAACAGTAGGACAGGGCTGTAGCGGAATCAACAGGAAAAGTGAGCATCGAAAGGAAACAAGCACTTGAAGAAGTCAGCTGGCTTGTGTTAAATATACCAAGGTCAAAGACTGAGAGGGTGGCAGGGACAACTGCGATGGAGCACAGGCGCATATTCTAAACACCATGCAAACTTGGAAACGCTAAGCCAACAGGTTGGCTGCCCAAACCTACACCAGTATCTCCTGCAAGACGTGGGTGTGCCTGAGGACATGACACACCAGGCTGTGATTTTATTAGCGCTCTTCTCCAACGGAAAGCACAGTAGAGAGATGGGGGAGCTGCAGGAAAGAAGGCCCCGGGAAGGACCAGGCGCTCATCCCGATGTCCTCCCCCAAACACCCCCCCCCCCGCCCCCCAGCCGCTGTGGTCACCTCCTTTCCGGCCCGAGGAAGCAGCCGTCAGAACCGCCCTGGCCCTTTCAGCTCTAACTTTTCCGTTCAAGGGTCTCCTGGAACCCTCCCGCACTCCCCCATACACTTTCCCTGCGATCGCCCCAGAAAAAGAGGAGCTTTCTCCGGCTCGAGAAGCCAGAGGCGCCACAAGAGGAAACTGACCCTCGCGGGCCCCCGTTCCCCCCTCTTCTTCCTCCCCCGCCTGCGCCCCCGCCTCCGCCCCTGGAGGGAGTCGGCAGAGGGGGCGTGAGAATGAGCGCGGGGCAGGCTGGGGCGCGCGTCCACGAGACCCGGGCCCGCGCAGCAGGTGCGGCCGGGTACCTCCCTTCCCATTGAGGGGGCCCCTCCCCACCCGGGACTCTCACCCCGACGATGTTTCTCAGAGACGCAACCACCACGGCCGCCTCCTCTTCCGACCACTCGGATCCTCGATCGCCGCCGCCGCCGCCACAGCTGCCGCCGCCCCCGCCGCTGCGTTCGTCGTCGTCGTCGTCACCGCCGCCGCCGCCGCGGCGCGCGCCCGCTCCCACGCACAGCTCCGTGGCCGCGCCCGCGCCAGCTGCGCACTGGCGTCACTTAGCAACCGCTAGAGGCCCGGCGCAGCCGAGCGTCGTCTGAAGTTCTGGAGCGGTGGCCGTCGAGCTCTGCGTCCGCAGAGGTGGCTGTGGGGCTCTCTTCCCCTTTGCCCTACACGCGTACCCCTATGGCCCCCGGATGAGTTGAGACCCCCCCCCGGGGCGTGGCTGATAAGCCCGCCCTGTCCCCTACGTCACCTTACGTCACTATGTCGTCACCGATGCTCGAACACGTCACCGTCGTAGCGGGGAAGTATAGAGAGGGCCGCTTTGGGCAGCTTAACCCGCGCCCGACCCCCCACTCAGTCAGGAAATCCGTTGGGTGAAGAAGATAGAAGCGTTGTTGGGGAGGTGATGAAAAAAGAACTTTGAACTGGACTGGGGGGGTGGGGGGTTCAGAGGACGAGATTCAATAGCCTGCGACTCTTTGGGGGTGAGGGGTCAGCCTCTCCGTTCCGCTTAAAGGTGGGACTTGAAGGATGGCCAAAAACTATGTTGTCTCCTCCTGCCAGTCCTGGAGGCTTTTCCAGAGGACGTGGGCTGGAAGCCGCAGGGGTTTTCTCAGGAGAGACCAAAAGGTCTAGGTGGACCCCAAGAAGCCCTGCTTGATATTGGGACACGTTGAAGTATCGTAGAATAAACCAATACAAATCTACATTCTTTGGGACAAGGTCCGAAGAACGGAGAACGAAGAACGCCGCCAGAGCTGTCTTTGCTAGCAGTTGATCTCAGTTTTCCTCCCCAACTCTTGCTAAGGCCTAGCTAATAATGGAGGTGTTGCTACCCTTTGAGAAGTCCTAGACTAATAGGTCATCATCTAGGAGTATTATAATGTCATCCAAGAGGCAGAATACACATACATGAGAAAAATGCTGGGTAAAAATTAGAACAAATCTAGTGCAGCTGAGTCCTCGAGGGCTGAGGAGGACACAGAGGAGAAGAGTGGCCATAATCAGATAGATGGGTTTAATTTGGGAAGATTTCCTAAAGGAGGTGAGTTGTCAGTTTCTCATGAATCTCCAGCCCAACCTAGATGGATTTCTCTAAGGCTCACTTGTATCATCAAGTCCCTTAGGTCTGGTATTAGAGCTCTCCTGCTTCAGGAGTGGGACACGATATTGATTCAAAACCACCAAAAAAAGTTTGAATTAGAGGTTATATACCTATTCACTAAACCCAAGAGGGGGAAGCAATGGTCCTTCTCTATAAAAGAATGACTGGATGTCCAAGACCTTTTACTGAGTTCATCTTTTGTAGTCACCCCAGGTCAGTCCACCCCAGACACACTCTGATCATTTTATGCTATTTCACTCCCTCTAAAACCACCCACCAATATTTTTAATTCTTTTCTGTTGAAAAAGCATATACATCTTTGGTAGAAAAATGTTCTAACCCTGTGTGCTATACAATTTGAGTAGGGGTTTTTTGTTTTTGTTTTGTAGATTGTTTCCCTTCTTATCTTGTTCTAAGGAACTCTACCCAGTATTTTTCCTCTTCAGACACTAATGGCTTTTCATCAGTTATTTACTTGCCCAACAGTTTTCCCAAAAAACCCTGCAATAATTATAAATAGCAAATAGTAAATCTTTTTTGGTACAAATATTAGCATGCTATTTTTATAATTATAAAATTTTTGTTGTTCAGTCGTGTCCAACTCTTCATGACCCCATTTCTGGTTTTCTTGGCAAAGATACTAGAATGGTTTGCCATTTCCTTCTCCAGCTCATTTTATAGATGGAATTGAAGCAGGTTAAATGAATTGACCAGGGTCACACAGCTAAAAAGTATCTGAGACCAGATTCAAACTCAAGAAGTCTTTCTGACTCCATGCCTAGCAACTCTATCCACTGCACCAACTAGCTTCCCCATAATTGTAAAATACCATTCTAATTAAATAAAATTTGCATTTTGCATGTATTTTATATTTTTGTAAAATGTTTTTCATATTAGCATACCCCCATTATCATCATAGACCAAGTTTTTCATAGTTCTATTTGTGTCCAGCTTCTCCCCTTGTCAGTGACTTTGAGAACTGAGAGGAATGTGACTAGAATCTAACCACTTGCTCATCAAAACAAATCTCCCTTTGACCCTGAGTATTTATCATATCCTGGACTCCTCCCTGTCACCCCACATAATCCAGTGAGTTGCCAGATTTTCCTTTTCTGTATCCACTGCATCTCTCAAATCAAGTCCCATCTCTATTCACACAACCCCTACTTTGGTTCAGGCCATCATTACCTCTTGTCCATAAGGCCTCCTAATTAGCATCTCTCCTTTAAATCTCTGCGGTACTTTAGTCTATCCTCCCCACAGCTGCCAAATAATTTTCCTTTAGCATACATTTAATAATGTTATACCCCTACTCCATTCTGTGGCTCCCTGTTACATCTAGAATAAAATATAAACTCCCTATTTAGATTTTAAAGCCCTTCATAACCTGGTCCTAACCCATCTTACCAGCCTTACTGTCCATTTTTCCTTCTCTACAACCTGCAATCTCCCTTTTCTGAACATAGCACACTCCATCTCCACTCTCCATGCCTTTGCACTCCATAATGGGAATCCATTCCTTCCTTACCTCTGCTTCACAAAATCTCTCTTTCCCTTCAGGATACAATTGAAGCACCACCTTCTACATGTGTTGTCTGCAGCTTTCCTGACCCCCCCATATGACAGTGTTCTCACTCTTATACCACCTCTTTTTATTTGTACCTATTTGTATTTATTCTCTTTGTATTCTGTATATTTATATATGAATTGTACTCCCTTGTTAGAATTTAAGTTCCTTCTGTATGGGCATTATTTCATTCTTTGTATTTTTGTCCCCAGTGACTGGAACATGGTAAGTACTTAATAAATACCTGATTGTCTATCACCATTGTTCATCACACAATGTTGCTGTTACTGTGTACAGTGTTCTCCTGGTTCTGCTCCTCTCAGTCAGTATCAGTTCATGTAAGTCCTTTCAGGTTGCTCTGAACTGCTTCTGCTCATCGTTTCTTACAGTACAATAGTATTCTATTACATTCATATACCACAACTTGGTTTAGCCTTTCCCCAATTGATGGGCATTTTCTCTTCTCAGCAGTGCAATGATCCAAAACAGTTTCAAAGAACTCATATAGAAAATGTTCTCAACATCCAGAAAAAAGAACTGTGAATTATGAATGCAGATTGAACCATACTGTTTCTACTTTGGGGCTGTTTTTTCCTTCTTTTTTGAGGTTTTCCCCTTGTGTTCTGATTCTTCTTTCACAAGATGACTGATGCAGAAATATGTTTAATGTGATTGTACATATATAACCTATATAAGACTGCTTTCTGTTTTGGGGAGGAGAGAGGGAAGGGAAGGTGGGAGAAAAATTTGGAACTAAAATCCTATGAAAACAAATGTTGAAAACTATCCTCATATGTAACTGAAAATAATAAAATACTTTTATTTATTAAAAAAAGAGAAGGTAAATGCTTTGATTTTGATTATACATATGAGATTGTCCAAAACATTTCCATATTAACCATGTTGCAAAAGAAAACACAGGGTGGGGGCAGCTAGGTGGCTCAATGGATAGAGCACCGGCCCTGGAGTCAAGAGGACCTGAGTTCAAATCTGGCCTCAGACACGGAACACTTACTAGCTGTGTGACCCTGGGCAAGTCACTTAACCCCAATTGCCTCACCAAAAGAAAAAGGGAATTTGAGGGGAGTTTTACAAGCTGCAGACAACACATGAAGGCCAGCAGATGACACAGAAAAAGTTTAGAAACTCAGAAATGTATTATATATATATAGTATAGCAATATATTTTATCTTTTAATACCATAAATGTACACAATTTCTTTTTTAAATTAAAATACATAAAAAGTTTGTTTGCAAAAAAAGAATGTGAAAGCCAGAAAATGACACACAAAGAGAAATGCAGATATCCTAAAAAAGTTTAGTAACTCCTAAATGCATAAAATGTACTGTTATGTATAATATTAGCTGTACAATATGTATTTTACTTTTTAATAACAAATGAACAGCTACACAATTTTTTCTTTAAATTTGTAGTAAAAGAACTGCAGTTCTAAGCACTGATTGCAAGATGCTAAGCGCATTTATGGCAATCTCACAGATGACATCTTGTGGTGATCTCATAGTGATCTTTGCATCTTGAGTTTTTTGTAGCTTGTGGTGTTTAAACACCATACATTCTATTAAAATCATAGATCCCAAATGTAGTATTCCTAGTGGTTCAGAAAGTGCTCCCAAGAAACAGAGGAAAATGACGAACTTGAAAAAAAATTAGAATTGTTAGATATGTTTCATTTAGGCAAAAATGTTTGTTGCAATTGGCAGCCATTTTGGTGTTAATGAGTCTGTGGTGAGGCATATCAAGAAAAAAGAGAAAAAAAACCATGAAACTGTTGCTGCAGCTACACCAACAACTACAAAGCATTTGCATAAACCACAAGATCCTCATCTCTCTCTTGAATTGAAAGAGCAACATTCTTTTGGGTGCAGGATTGTTATTTTTAAAAAGCATTCCAGTAGACCTTTGCATGATATGAGAAAAGGCTAAGTCCTTATATGATTTCCTAAAGGAAAAGGAAAGTGAAGGGTCTACCCCTGTGGATTTTCAGGCCAGCAAAGGAGGGTTTGAATTTAAAAAAAAAAAAATGTTTAGAGGCAGCTAGGTAGCACAGTGGATAAAGTACTGGCCCTGGATTCAGGAGGACTTGAGTTCAAATCTGGCCTCAGACACTTGACACAACTAACTGTGTGACCCTGGGCAAGTCACTTAACCCTCATTGCCCTGGGGGTGGGGTGGGGAAGGTTTAGACTATGCGATGTAAAAGCAACAGGAGAGGCAGTTTCTGTCAATAAAGAGGCAGCTAGGGAGTTTTCTGAAACTCTAAAGAAGTTGATTGAAGAGGAAGGCCACAAACTATAACAGATATGCAATGCTGACAAAACTGCTCTATACTGGGGATATGGGGGGAATGTCCAAGAAGACATACATCAGCCAAAAAGAGAAGTGAGTCTCAGGTTTTAAGGCTAAAGGGATAAAGTAACCAACAAAGTACTATAAACACCCCATAAAAGAAAAAATTCAGGCTGCTTCTCTGGTATGAAGGGTGGGCCAAGAAATTTTACACAGATTTCCAGACCGTGGGGTCTGCTGCACACTTAACCCCTGTGATGTGGGAGAGATAACTGTATATTGCAATTTCTTCACAACTTCCCACCATTATATTTAGTTCTATCCTCTCAGGCCCAGCTAATCAAGCTTAATTCCTACCTAACATATTAGTTATCCTTCACAGGATCATGTCATCCAAAATCCTTATGAGATGGCCATTTATGCCTTCAATCAAGTCATTGACAAAAATCTTGAACAGAACAGAGCCAAGAACACTTTTGTTGCATTCCACCACAGACTCTGGGTATCCATCAGATTATGTAATCAGCACTCTTATAGTCCAGTTATTTATCCATTTCCAAATGGTGGTATTCAATGGTGTTGGACTCTTCATGACCTCATTTGGGGTTTTCTTGGCAAAGATACTAAAATGGGTTGCCAATGCCTTCTCCAGCTCATTTAACAGATAGATGAGGAAACTGAGGTAAGCAGGGTTAAGTGACTTTCCTGGGTTAACACAGCTAGTATGTACCTGAGGCTAAATTTGAACTCAGGAATAGGAGTTTTCCTAATTCCAGGACAGCACCCCACTGCACACTGCCTAGCTGTTCATCCCAAGTGTACCCAACTGGATTTCTAGTTGAGAAGGCAAGATAAAAGGTTATAGAGGATGGGCCAAAAGTCACAATGTCTTAATAACTTTTTGAAATTTTTTTTTTCTTTATTTTTCACCATTTACAATATTTGATTTTTTACACATAGTGTAAATTCTTTTCCTATATGTGCTGTATATGATGCTATGGTATAAATTTTTTTAAAAGGCATTATTAAATATTGAAACCCCTTCATGACTTTTAACCCACCCTGTATAAAAAGCTTCAGTCTCCTCCAACAACAACAAAAAACACAACAAATATCTGAAAAGTGCCATAGAAAGACCAATGATAAACCTAAAAAGAAACAGAATGTCCTTTATCCTGAGTACAGAACTACAAGAAAGTCTTAGGGGAGCCAGTGCAAACTCAGGTAAAGGGTGAAGCTATAGTAGGCCTCCACCAGTCGCCGACGACCATGGATCAGCGCCTTGAAGAGCCACAGGCCACAGTGTGGCTGTGTAGTCTGATATGGGAGCCACAGCTCCTGAGTGACTTATAACCAGTAACTGCCACATCTCGTGTTGTATCTACCCCATGAGGAGTAGCTGGAGTGTCCTCTCTAGGGCGCTGGCCTGGGCGGATCAATATAGAAAACAAGCTGTTGCTCATGCAGCAGGTTTTCCCTCTGGCGACACTGGTGGATCCAAAGGAGAGGCAGAGCCAATACAGTTTGGCTCCAGTGCCCCCCAGCAGGAGTTGCCAGAGGGATGTCCTCGGGGTTAATTCCTGAAGCCTTTCCCATATATGGGTATAGCCGCAAGGCAGCGGAGGTTTAAAATCCTTCCCCTAGGCGGGTTGCCTGCCAAGGCTAACAAGCCCCACCTGTCCGAAGCGACCGGTTTTAAGGCGCCAGTGACTCGCCTTCGCCCCTTCTCCTGTTAGTGAAAACAGTTCCACCACGAGAAGGCCAGGAGTTGGGCTTCGGTTGTCAGAGGCTGTTTGAGATGCACACTACTGGAACATTTTATAGAGAGTGGGAGCTTATCCCCACTCCCACCCCAGCACGACAAACCTTTGGGTGAAGCTATAGAAGGCAGGGAAAGGGAAGGGGCCAGGTGAGCCAGTGTGAACTCCAGAAAATGTACCAGAAGCCGAAGGAGGTGAAGAGGAGCTATAACGAGGAAGTCAGTGTCAGCTCCCCACAGAGATATGAGGTCAATTAGCACTCTGAGCTGTGAATAGCAAGCCCCACAAACTCCAGTAACAGTACATCTGAAACCAGAACATTGATTTAGCTTCTCAGAGCAGATGTAGCCCCTCCATGAGTCACTACTCAAGGAGATGGGACCGGACTGTGCACTTCTCAGAATATTGGGAGCCACCATTAGAGGCCTGTATAGGAGACCTGGGACTACTATGATCTCAAATATCCCATGAAACCTGTCAGATTAAAACAACTTTGAGGTACTACCTCACACCGATCAGGTTGACAAATATGACAAAAAAGGAAAATGATAAATGTTGGAGATGTGGGAAAATTGGAACACTAATGCATTGTTGGTGGAATTGTGAACTGATCTAACCATTATAGAGATCAATTTGGAACTCTGCCCAAACGGCTATAAAACTGTGCATACCCTTTGACCCAGCAATAACACTGTTAGGTCTTGATCCCAAAGAGATCATTGAAAACGGAAAAGGACTCACATGTACAAAAATATTTATAGCTGTTCTTTTGTTGGTAGCAAAGAATTGGAAACTGAGGGGATGTCCATCAATTGAGGAATGGCTAAATAAGTTGTGGTATATGAATGTAATGGAACACTATTGTGCTATAAGAAATGATGAGCAGGGAGATTTCAGAAAAATCTGGGAAGGGTTGCATGAGTGAAGTAAGCAGAACCAGGAGAACATTGTACAAAAAGAATGAATATTAAAAACTCTTTACATGTAATTGGGAAAAATACTATTAAGTGAAAATTTTTAAAAATATATCTAGTTCTGGAAAGAAAAGGTTGAGGTGTCCTACTAGTATAGTTTTGCTGCCTATTTTTTCCTGTAACTCTCTTCTCTAAGAATTTGGATGCTATACCACTTGGTGCAGATATGTTTAGTATTGATATTACTTCATTGTCTATGGTACCTTTTAGCAAGATGTAGTTTCCTTCCTTATCTCTTTTAATTAGACTTATTTTTGCTTTTGCTTTGTCCGAGTTCAGGATTTCTATCCCTGCTTTTCTTTTTTTACTCCAGCCTTTTACCTTTACTCTGTGTGTTTCTCTTTCAAATGTCTTTCTTTCTTTCTTTCTTTCTTTCTTTCTTTCTTTCTTTCTTTCTTTCTTTCTTTTTTTTTTTTTGCAGGGCAATGAGGGTTAAGTGACTTGCCCAGGTTAAGTGACACAGCTAGTAAGTGTCAAGTGTCTGAGACCGGATTTGAACTCAGATTCTCCTGAATCCAGGGCAGGTGCGTTATCCATTGTGCCATCTAGCTGCCCCCTTCAAATGTGTTTCTTGTAAACAACACATTGTAGGGTTTTGGTTTTTAATCCACTCTGCTATTCACTTCTGTTTTTTATGGGAGAGTTAGCTTATTCACATTCACAGTTACCATTACTGTGTATTTCCCTCCATCTTATTTTCCCCATTTATACTTTCCTCTCTCATTTCACCCTGCTCCTCCTCACCAGTGTTTTACTTCTGACCACCACCTCCTTCAGTCTTTTTTCCCTTCTATCAGCACCACCTTCCCCATTTCCTTTCCCCTTTCCACTCCTACTTCCCTATAGGGTAAGAGGAATTTCTATACCCAATTGAGTGTGCATGTTATTCCCTCTTTGAACTAAATCTGATGAAAGTAACAATGCTCACCTCCTCCCTTCTTTCTCTCTATTCCAATAGGTCTTTTGCACCTCTTCATGTGTATCAGTTTAGAAGCTTGATTTAACTTTGTTTCCCAGGGAAACTGGGCAGAGCTCAGGCAACTTACTGATCTTGGCTCTACCTATCCTGCCCCCATCTAATTTACTTCTACCTACTACCGTGCCCTCCTATTCCTTAATCTATCCTCCTCTCTAAGAATCCCTCCCTTATCCCCCCTCATACTTTTTAATCTATATACCCTGCTAAAAGTCCCTCCCTCGTCCTATCTCCTCCCCTCCTATTTCTTTATAAATTTAGAAGACTTTTATACCCTTCTAGATGTATATATTATTCCCTTTTCAGTTCAGTTCTGTTGTAAGATTCAAGCACTACCAGTGCTCCACCCCATCTGCTTCCACTGCAACTGTTCTTTCATTCAAGCTTTGTTTGTATAATTGCTCCAGTTTACCTCTCCCTAGCTAATTTTATTTTTTGGAATCATCCCATCATACTCAACTCATCCCCAAGCTTTCTATCTATGTGTGCTCTTTCAACCAATTGAGTTCCTTATAATTGGTCTTTAATGTTTACATAATGTTTCTTTATTTTATGTTAAATTTTCCATTGAGTTCTGGTTTTTTGTCACATATATCTGAATTCATTAAATATCCTTTTTTTTTCTTCCTTCATGATTATACTCAGATTTTCTGGGTAAGTGATTCTTGGTTGCAAGCCCAGCTCCTTTGCTCTTTGAAATATGATGTTCTGAGATCTCCAGTCATTTAATGTAGAAGCTGCTAGGTCTTGTTTATCTTTACTGTGGGAAAATATAGGCCTCCCTCAAAAGCTGATTGAAGTTGTCTGGGGAATGTCTGGGAGGTGAATTTCAGCTGGGAGAAGGGTGCTTACTAATGGCTCCTTACCTCTCCCCTCCCCAGCAATCAGGATCACATGATGAGAGAGACCCAGGGCTGTTCACATGGGGGAGGAGTTTAGAGGGCTGCTCCTTTGGCTGTACTGCATTCCAATTGGCTAGCGTTTGGAGCCAGTGTCTTGACTTGCAAATTGTAACTGAGGAAGAAGGGAAGGACCAGCTAGTTGAGATAAAGGGGCTCCTGAGTCCCAAGCTCTCTGCCATTTCCATTAGGGAACTGGCCCATTTGAGAGTGAATGTATAAATAAAGACCTTTTATACTTCTCTAACTTTAAAATGGGGTTTCTCACAATTTATTTCTCACATTTACTGCAGCTCCACAGTATTTAGATTGGGTCTTAAGGACCTTCTTAATTGTGTTAGGAGGACGAATGCTTTACCCTGGCTTTAAATTATTTCAGCTGCTCAAAATTCCCTTTGAGGCAATATTTTTTATCATGTTTGTGGGAGAATTTCAGATAGCTCAGTGTTTCCCAACTTACTCCTCCACCTTCCCAGAATTCTCTCCCAAATCTCTTTTTATGAATCTTCTGTGTCTTCTAGTGATGTATGGGATAAACAGAAACTTGAGCTGAACATGCTTTCTGTATCATTGACAAACATCAAAACCTGGGAATCAAATCAGAATTCCAGAGTTGTAAGGGACATCAGTGATCATCTACTCCAACCACTTTTCAAAAGGAATGCCCACTTCCCATAACTTATTCAGTAAATGGTCATCCAGCCTTTGCCTGAAGATTTCCAAAGCACTCAATTTTAGAAAAGATAGGTATGATCCATCTCTAGCAATCACTATATTTCTCATCTCTCAAGGAAGCTCATTTCACTTTTGGAAAGCTTTAATTATTAGTTTTTTCCTCATTGATCAAACCTAACTTTGCTTCTTTGTGACTTCCACCCTGGTTCTACCCTTTTGGACCAAAGAGGGCAAGTCTAATTCTATCTCTTTTTTACAGTCCTTCAAATAAGTGAACACAGCTATCATGCCTTGCCCACTCTCAAGTTTTTTCTCCAGATTAAATATGTTTAGCTCCTCCATTGATGTCCTTCATGATGCCTAGAAAATCATCATTCTATATAATGTACACCTACTCAGATAATTTCTTGTCTCAGTTGTAGCACTCCATCATGTCCCCAACCAGGTACCTTTTTCCCACTGTCCCCCAGCTTTTCAGTTTCTTTCTAGGTATTGTCTTCCCCCATTATATTGTGAACTCCTTAAAGGCAGAAATGGTCTTGTACCTCTTTGTATCCCCACTGTTTAGCTTAGTACCTGGCAGATAGTGGGTGCTTAATAAATGTTTATTGACTCAGATCCTTATATGTTGTGAATTCATTGACTTTCTGATTGCCCACCTTTGGACATTCTCTTGCTTGTCAATGTCTTTCTTAAACTAGTGTGCCCAAAAATGAACACAGTGATCCAGATGAGGTCTGACGGGAGGCAGAGTACTACAGGATTATCATCTTAATGTTCCTGGAAACTAAGTCCCCTCCTAATGTGCCCAAGATTACATTAGCTTTTCTGGATACCATGTCACACTGCTGACATATTGAGTTTGCAGTAAACTAAAATCCCCATATCCTTTTCAGAACCCAGTCTATCTTATACTTCTTTAGTTGATTTTTTTTGTACCCAAGTGCAAGACTTTACATTTACCCCTTTTGAAGTCCATCTATTAAATTCAGCTCAATACTCTAGCCTATAAAAAAATCCCTTTTTATACTGACTCTGTCACCATAAAGGAGAGGATTAAAAAGGGTGAAAGAAAGTATAAGAACCAAATATCAAGATTTGAGCATTGTAATGATTGGAATGATGCCACCTACTGGAGACTTGCTGTGGGAAAGCTCCACCATGAGGAAAATGCCTCAGAGGCATTGTGGCTTTTCCTCGTCAGGAAATGACGGTTGCTAATGGGTGCTGTCTATCAAGGCTACCAGCCAATCAACTTGAGGAGCCTCCTATTTTCTGGGAGGAGACAGGAAGGAGGAGAGGGAGCCTGCGCAGAGAGCTCTTGTGCTTTTTTTGGGGATCCTGACTTGGTAGTGGCGGCGGCAGAGGACTTCACAGGAAATTTGAGGAAAGATAGGAATGCCAGGCTGTTGGAATTCTGTTCTCAATCTTTTTCTTTCTATTTTCCAATAAACCCTTAAAAACCTAAACTCGTTTTATCAGTGATTTTAGTCAGTTTTCCCCAAAACTGGGGGAACAGATTAGAATCCACATTTAGAATCTTAAATTACACAGCATGGTAAAGAAAGAAGCTATAGAGTAATAGGAACCAACTACTTCATTTATAATTATACTCTTATTCTGTTTCATTTCTTTCTCCAAACCCTTGTTGTGATAGACAAAAATACACAATTAACAATCATAATAGAGAATGTGAATGAGATAGTGTTGCCTATAAAATGAAAGAAGGTAGCAGAATGGATTAGAAAGCAGAATCCAACACCATGTCATTTACAAGTGTGAGAAATAATTATTAATAATCGATATCTTGGGGAACCTAGTGATCTCCCTTCTTTCTTAGTCCTTTCTCTATCCCCACCTCCCCACTCCAAGATCTAATTTCTTCTTGAAAGTAAGATTCATCTAGGGGAATGAGGTGGCATAGTGGATAAAGCAATGGCCCTGGATTCAGGAGGACCTGAGTTCAAATCTGACTTCAGACACTTGACACTAGTTGTGTGACCCTGGGCAAGTCACTTAACCCAGGAGGGTTAAGTTGCCTCCCCCCACCCCACCCCCGAAAAAGTAAGATTCATCTGGATCAAAGGAGCCTTGGGTGGAGACAGATCTTTATCTAGATAGCAGAAGGACTTTGTACTATATAACCACTCCTTTATGGAAACTATTTTGGGTGATGAGTCTTACATTCTTTCTCTGATGTCAGTACCAAGAGTTGAGTGACCTAAGTCATGTATCCTTGGACTTCATTTTAATATAACCTACCTCCAATAATGTCAACCTCTTAGATTTGATTGTAGTTAACCAATTGGACTTGATTGCTATATGATGGACCTCCCACAGTTGGAAGGATATATGAACTGTGATGCCACCACCATTAGGTCTGAGAGAGATGGCCAGTAGACCTCCTTTTATGAATAATTTGCTGGCCTATTAATAAAATGATTAAAGTACCCAGAAACTATGTCTCTCATATTTTTGATCATCACACAAGAAATATGTGAAACAAAGATCCACTCAGAATTAAGATGTGGATCTACAGGGACACAGCCAGTATATGTCAGATGAAAGATTTGAACTCAGTCTTTTTTGGCTTTGAATCTATACTCTATGCTATGCTGCCTCTTGTATCTGATAATTGCATATTGTTATTCCACTACAAGGAATGGCAAATATGAAGAATTCAAATAAGAATGAGAAGACTAGGTTGAAGTGATTTAGAGTATAGAAAACAGAGTCAAAAGAACGATAGACACTATGACTGCAATATTATAGATAAAAACAATAAATCTCACAGCCAAGACATAAGAGAAAAAAAAAAATGAGAGGTTGGAGCAGAATTCTTTATGCCTTAGGCAAATTCAAAAGAGTGGTAGTAGTAATCAAGCTCTCAGAGAAGGCAATAGAAAAATAGAAATGGTTAAAAAAATGACAAAAGATTGGAATAGTAAGTTTTGGAGACTAGTGGAAAGATAGCCACACTAATGTATTAGTAGAGCTATGAATTGGTTCAATCGTTTTGGAAAACATTTTAAAGTTATTCAAATAATTTAAAATGTCTGTGCCCTCTGACCCAAAGATTCTACTGCTAAGCAATTACCCCAAGGAGGTCAATAACAACAAAAGGCCTAAAAAAAGAAAAGATCATAAATGAATCATGAAAAAACAATAAATGCAGAGTAAAGGCAGTTGAGAAGTGATCAGGACAGTGTTAGAACTGCCTAATGTTAGATTTTAAATATACAGAAAAACAAGTTGTACTTAGGGAAGATACAGTTTCATATGTAATCCCTCTTTCCCCATTCTTTTGTATAGGGTAATGTTGATGTTTATCAGGTTCATAATAATTAAGAAGAAACTTTAAAACATACAATCATCATTTAATCAATCAAGCATTTGTCCATTATCTACTATGCAACTTAGATGACTGTGGTAGGTGCTAGCAATACAAAGAAAAAAACAAAGAAACAATTCCTGACTATAAAAAGCTTAAATTAAAATTAAGAGAGCATGGAGTCAATTATCTGTCATTTATTAACAGAGGAAGAATTTAGGGCCAAAGAAGATATAGAGAGCAATACAAAATGTAAAATAGATAATTTTGATTATATAAAATTAAAAAGCTTTTGCACAAACAAAACTAATGTAACCGCGACTATAAGGAAAGTATAAAACTGTGAAATAATTTTTGCAACAAGTATTTCTGATAAAAGCCTCAGTTCTCAAATATGTAGAGAACTGAGTCATATTTGTGAAAATACAAGTCATTCCCTAATTGATAAATGGTCAAAGGATATGAACAGACAGTTTTTGACAAAGATATCAAAGCTATCTATGGTCATATAAAAAATGCTCTAAATCACTATTTGTTTGTTTTGTTTTTTTGTTTTTGCAGGGCAATGGGGGTTAAGTGACTTGCCCAGGGTCACACAGCTAGTAAGTGTCAAGTGTCTGAGGCTGGATTTGAACTCAGGAACTCCTGAATTCAGGGCCAGTGCTTTATCCACTATGCCACCTAGCCACCCCCTCTAAATCACAATTGATAAAAAAAATGCAAATTTAAACAACTCCAAGGTATTACCTCACAACTATCAGAGTGGCAAATAAAACAAAAAAAAGGGAAAATATTGGATGTTGGGGATGTGGGAAAACTGGGATGCTAATCCACTGTTGGTGGAGTTGTGAAAAGATCCAACTATTCCAGAGAACAATTTGGAATTATGTCCAAAGGGCTATAAAACATTCCTTTTGATCCAGCAATACCATTGCTAGGTTTATATTCCAAATACATTCCCCCCCCCAAAAGAAAAAGATCTATTTGTACAAATAGATCTATAAATTATAGCAGCTCTTTTTGTGGTTACTAAGAATTGGAAATCAAAGGAATGCCCATCAATTGGGGAGTAGCTAAATAAACTGTGGTATATGATCGTGATGGAATATTATTGTGTTATGAGAAATGGCAAACAGCACAATTTCAGAAAGGCCTGTGTCACAGGGGAAATTGTTTGAGGGGTGGTCCTTAGGTCTTTAAAGAATTATACCCGCTCACACAAATCCAATTAGAATAAAATAATATTTTATTTAGGCACTAGAGAAAAGAATCAAGAGAGAAGTCAAGGACTTCTCTCAAGGGGAGATGGTTCAGAGGCATGGTTATCTGAGATACCTAACTCCCTGAACAGAAGAAAGGCAAAAACTTTTATAGATGGTAGATGGGGTGACCACCTGAAAATGGAAAGTTTCCTTTGGGGATGGGGTAAGCTTGAGTGAGGGATGGTTGTCTTGACTTCTGGAGTTATCTCTGTCCTCTGGCACTAATCAGGCTGAAGCCACCCTTAATGGGCTTATCTCCTTTACTTGTTAGGTGTGTCTGTCCTGATAGCTTAGCTTCTCAAGGAGAGGTACCCCAGACCCATGTCATTTAGTTTAGCTGGCCAGGTTAAACTTTAGTAGTCCCAAATTCCTTGATATGTCCTAACCCCATATCAGCCTATAAAGACTTATATGAAGGGGGGCAGCTAGGTGGCGCAGTGGATAAAGCACCAGCCCTGGATTCAGGAGGACCTGAATTCAAATTTGGCCTCAGACACTTGACACTTACTAGCTGTGTGACCCTGGGCAAGTTACTTAACCCTCATTGCCCTGCAAAAAACCAAAAAAGACTTATATGAACTGATGTATAGTGAAGTGAACAGAACCAGGAGAATATTGCGCACAGTGACAGCAATATTGTTTGATGAAGAATTGTGAATGACTTAACTATTCTCAGCAAGACAATGATCCAAGACAATCCCAAAGGACTAATGAGAAAACATACTATCCACCTCCAAAGAAAGAACTGATATTGATTGAACACAGACTGAAGCATGCTATTTTTCACTTTTGTTTTTTCTTTTATTCACGTTTCCTTATATAAAATAAATAATGTGGTAATGTTTTACATAATTGTACAGGTTTAAACTATATCTGCTTGCTGCCTCTAGGAAGGATGAGGGGAGAGAGAGGAAAGGAGGGATAGAATTTGGAACTCAAAACTTTAAGCACCCTTTGACCCATCAATACCACTGTTAGGTCTTTTTCCCAAAGAGATCATAAAAAAAGGGAAAAGGACCCACATGTATAAAAATATGTATAGCCGCGCTTTTTGTGGTGGCAAGGAATTGGAAATTGAGGGGATGCCCATCAATTGGGGAATGGCTGAACAAGTTGTGGTATATGAATGTAATGGAATACTATTGTGCTGTAAGAAATAATGAGTAGGTGAATTTCAGAGAAACCTGGAAGGACTTACATGAACTGATGCTGAGTGAGATGAACAGAACCAGGACAACATTATACACAGTTTCAGCAACATTGTGTGTTGATCAACTGTGATAGACTTGACTCTTCTCAGCAATACAATGGTCCAAGATAGTTCCAAAGGACCCATAATGGAAAATGCTCTCCAAATCCAGAAAAAACCACCTGTGAAATCTAGATGCAGATTGAACCATACTATTTCTACTTTTTTTGTTTTTCTTTTTTGAGGTTTTTCCCTCTTGCTCTGATTCTTCTTTCATAGCATGACTAATGCAGAAATGTTTAATGTGATTGTACATATATAACCTATATCAGATCACTTGCTGTCTTGGGGAGAGGGGAGGGAGGCAAGGGAGGGAGAAAAAATTGAAACTAGAAATCTTATAAAAACAAATGTTGAAACTATCTCTACTTGTAACTGGAAAATAATAAAATACTTTTATGGAAAAAACTTTAAATAAAGTGTTTATTATTATTATTATTATTTTAAAAAACCAAAAGCTTACATTCTATTGGGAGAAACAACACATAAATAAGTATATACAAAATAAAATACAAGGTGAATTTATGGAAAGAGGGAACTAGCAGTGCTAGTTATTAGAGAAGACTTCTTTTAGAAGGTGAGTTTTCAAAGGAACAAAGGACTTTTAGAGGTTTAGGTGTGGGTAGGAGTACCCCCCAGGCATGGGAGATAGTCTGTGGAAAGGCAGGAAGATGAGGGATGGCATTTGACTTCACCATAATGTGAATGAGAGTACTATTCAATAATTTTGGAAAAGTAGGTTGTGGGCAAGTTGTAAAGGACTTTAAAAACAGAGGACTTATATTTGATACTAGAGGCAATAGGGAGCCATTGGAATTTATTAAATGGGTAGTAAGTTAATGAGATCTGCACTTTAAGAATCACTTTGGCTGTTGTGTGATAGATGTATCAGAAAGAGGAGAAACTTGAGGGACACCAATTAGGAAGCTGTTGAAATAGTCCAGACAAGAGGCAATGAGGACATGAACTATCATCATAGCTGTGTATGACAAAGAAGGGATATATATGAAAAATGGTGTGAAAGTAAAAACAAAATTTAGCAAGTGATTAGATATGTAAAATGAAAGAGAGTGAGGCCTGAGGTTGTGACCCTGAGTCACAGGAAGAATGCTGATGCCCTCAGAAATAGGAAAGTTCAGAAGACGGATGAATTTTTTTTTTAGGGCAATGAGTGTTAAGTGACTTGCCCAGGGTCACACAGCTAGTAAGTGTCAAGTGTCTGAGGTCAGATTTGAACTCAGGTCCTCCTGAATCCAGGACTGGTGCTTTACCCACTGTGCCACCTAGCTGCCTCCAAGATGAATGAATTGAGAGGGAAAGATAAAAGTAAGCAGAACTAGGAAAAGAACACACACAAAACTACAACAATACAAATGGGAAGAAAAATAAAATAAAACTGAAAGCCATATAATTATGATCAATCTTGGCCCCAGAAAAGAGTTGAGGAAAATGTACATCTGTTCCTTCCTTGCAGAAGTGGGGAACAATAGTTGTGAAATATTTCATTAACTGTCAGACACACAATACCATACGCTATCTTTTTTTCTTTCCTTTTTCAAAATCTTTGCTATAAGGAAACACTGTGTAAAGGAAGGAAGATAGATACATTTGGAAATTAATATGATATTAATATGATATAAAAATGCATCAATAAAAATTTAGCTAAATTAAATTTTGCTAGGAATCAAAATGAAGCTCAATTTGAAGAATCCACTTTCTTTTTCTTTTTGAAAATCAAGCCAATATTTTCACACCTACAATCCTGTAGCATCTGTTTCATTCTCAATAATTCTTCTACAATTGCTAGTAGTTTACTTAGCAATCATATCCAGGTCTCTCAGTACCCTAGGACATAATTCATTCAGGCCTGCTAATCTGAACGCTTCAAAGGTAAGTGGGTACTTTCTTCCTAGGTCTTCATTTATCTTGGGTTTCAATTCCCTAATAACCATTATTTCCTATACTTCACAGTCTAAAGGTTATTTTCCTTGGTAGATCTTCAGAAACAAAATAAGAATTGAATAGTTCTGCCTTCATTCCATTATCTGTTTCTATCTTCTCATTTACCCCAAGCAATGGTCTTTTTGAACTTCCTTTACCCCAAGTGAAAGTTTAGAAAACCGTTCTTATTCTCCTTAGCATTGTCACAAGCTTAAGTTTTGTTTTGGCTAATGTTCTTTATTTGATTCTTAAAGGACCATTCCATTCTTTAGTAACCTTCTTGGTGCTGCTGTTTTCTTTAGGTGGACTCCCTGTAAAACTTTGTGTACACATTATATGACATTTGGGGCACAGCAAAATTGATACTGCAGTATAAGAAGTCCAGCTCATTTGCTGCCTTCATTAAGTCTACAGAAAAGTTTATCACAATATTAATTATCCTATAAGGGACTACAATAGATAAATTGTCCACTGGGATGATTCTTCTTGAGCCACCAACCCAATGACTGCTTTGGATCTGATCTGCTCCAAAAATCCCCACTTCTTGGACAAATGTCTGGATTACCTCACTCAAACCCACAAACACCTCACCCACCACAATGCCCAAGCCATGTGGCTTGGAATAGCAGCACTGTGGGATACTACTCTATGGTAAGAAATGATGAACAGGTTGGTTTTAGAAAAATATGGAAAGATTTGCATGAAATAATGAAGAGTGAAATGAGCATAAACAGGAGAACGTAGTATTCAGTTACAATAATGTTGCAACTGGTACAGGGAAGAAGGCACTTGGATGATGATCAGGGTAGAGATTCCTTCTTGCCCCACCACCCTTTTTGTGGGTGTCGCCACCCTTTCCTAGCGCCTCCTTTTGGATATGTCTTTTTCTCTAATCCACATCCTTGGCTGGGGATGGGGGTCAGAGGGGGTGGGGATGGATTTCTTTTCAAATGTGACTTAGGAATCTGAGGTGAGTGCCTCACAAGGGTCAAATCAAGCTCAACCTCTTTACAATACATACATGCATGCGTGCATGCACACATGCATGTGTATGCAGGTATGTGTGTGTATATATATATATATATGTATGTATGCATATATGTACACCCACATCCCATATGTTATAGTTTAAAATTTACTTCTCTTTACTGTGTGCTAATTTAAAAGCTGTTTGAGTAATTCAATAATTGTTAACCACGTTTTTTATCTTTAAAAAAAAGTTTTAAAATAACTGAAACAGAAAGCAAAATAAACTTAAGAAAAAAAGATTGGGAAAGGCTCATTGAGAGAGAGAGAGAGAGAGAGAGAGAGAGAGAGAGAACAAGCATAGGAATGAAGAAAAGAAGGGGAAAGTGTGTATTCACCACTTCTGTTCTCTGAAACATGAATGGCTTAAATCACTCTGTAATGCTGCTACAGTAGCTACTCAGCTACTACATAGCAGTTATGTTCCTTGTCATATAGCATCTCAGCATTTTCTCCCTGCCAGTTTTCTCACAGTGTTGATACTAGCTTGCCTTCCTACCCAGGCCATCTCAGCTCCTTTGGGGGGAGCAATGGCCTAACTCCTCCTCTCTTGCAAATTAGTATTTCTTTAAAAGGCATCAAAACTATCATAAAGATTTGATTGGTTCAGGGGGTTAAAGGCTTAGACTGTTGACATCACTTCCTAGTCCCCTGAGTACAAAACTGGAAGGAATTGTTGTGGGCACTCTCTGATTCTTGGCTGGCATTCCCTGATGGACAACTCAAGGAAGGGAACCTTACTTAGGTGAATCAACTCAGGGTGTCCTCATAGCATATCCTTGTTGAATATCCTTCACCTGCAAAGGCTAAGTAAATATCCTTCTATTAACTGTTGAATGATCTATGAAGTATCTCAATCTGTTCTAATATCATATATAAATTACCAGGGGACTGGCTTGAAGTCAGGCCCAGCCCAGAACAGCCCCCATCCTTAGATTCCTGACATAGCACATAGCAGCTGCAACAGATGCAGTTTTTGCCTGAGCAAAATGCCTGAGCATGCTTGTGATCATCTGTATTCATACTCACCCTTTGCCCTTTCTCAGGGCTCTCCCTCAAGCACTCTAATCACTCAGTTCCCAAGCCTACTCATTTCCCATACCTTATTCCTCCACTCCTCCTCAGCTATACACAAAGATGGCCATACTCTTGATCTTGCCATCACCTACAAATGTGCCACCTGCATGTTCCAAAATTCTGTCATCCAGTCATAATCAGCTGACCTTTTGCCTCTCCTTCTGCCTTCCTTTACTTCATCTACACTATGGGCTCCAATCCCTTGACCCCTCAATTCTCTCTCAGGTTATCTCCCCTGAACTAGCCACTCTCTCATCTTTTCCTCATGTGAACCTCTTGGTGAACCAATTCAACTCTACATTTTTCTCCTCACTTAGAGGTCCCTAACACCCTTGTCATTGTAAAGAATTAATTGTTATTTGAGGTTTTTATGCCTTGGTGTGCACTGGCCTGGGGCTCCGCAAACCACATGGTATTCCACCCACTGGTTGTAACTGTTGCCATGGTGTTGGCACCTCACGTCATCACCACTCGCTGACGCCTACATGGGCCTGGCAAAATTATAATGATTGGAAGCCTAGTGAGGGCAGTCATGTGACTGTCAGAGCGGCCATCCAATTGGCTGGGGGCTGTGTGGAGTGTGCGGGGAGAAAGTTTTTTCTCTTTCTGGCATTCTGGCTGGAAGCTGGAAGGCGATAGGAGCTCTGCTGTGTATTCTCAGCTGATTCCTGGCTGGTGGTATTTTTCAGGTTGTATAATTTCCCTTTCCCCATTTTATTTCCTTTCCCTTGATCCTACTGATCCTGTTTTTGTGTGTGTGTGTTTTTTAAGTTCGTTCTTGTTAAAATAAATCCTGTTCTGTTTTGAGGGAGGCTGCTGGTCTCCTTCCTTGCCCCAATATTGCAGCGAGCCGCTTAGCTGACACTCCCCAATTAAAAATTGGTTCCCACATCATTAAATCAAGTGTGCCCTGCTAAGCCTCAACTTTGGATCACTCCTACCATTTGCTGCCTTCATTCCCACACATATGCTATGGAACGAAGGTGGAGAAAAATCACACAATCATTCTGACTGGATCCACTATACATTTATACAACCTTAACTGGACTCCCACTGTTACTAAACAATCCTGCTATACCTGTAGCATCAACTCCACAGTAGCTCTTCCTAACCTTTTCATTCTTCCTCAAACCTACCATGGCTCCTCCCTCCCTACCCCCATATTATTATCTGTGAACCTTGGTTCATATTTTACAGATTAAATTGAAGCTATTCACTACAAACTCCCCCTTCTCCTCTCTTATCACTCAGGCGCCTTCTGCCACTTTCTCCTTCTTCACTACTGTTTCACATGATGAGGTGGCCTTACTCCTTAGGAAGCCTAATCCCTCCACCTCTTCAAGTGATCTCATTCCAGCCTATCTCCTGCAACAGATTGCCCCCTCTGTCATCCCCCACTCTGTCACTTATTTTCAATCTCTCCCTGTCTGGATCATTCCCTACTTTCTTACAAACATGCCCATGTCTCCCCTGTCCTCAAAAAACCCCTCACTGGATCCTTCCATCCCCACTTACTATCTTCCTATATCTCTTCTACCCTTTGTAGTTAGACTCTTTAAAAAGGGCTCTACAATAGGAATCTCCACTTTCACTTCTATCTCTCTTTTTAATCCGTTATAATCTGGTTTCCAACCTTATCATTCCACTGAAATTGCTTTCTCTGAAGTGACCAATGTTAAATCCAGTGGTCTTTTTTCAATCCTCATTCTCCTCAACCTCTCTGTAGCCTTTTATGTTGTTGATTACCCTTTCCTCCTTGTTACTCTCTCTTCTCTCTAAATTTCTGGAGCATCACTCTCTCCTGGTTCTTCTTCCTAATTATTCAACCACTCCTTTTATTCCTCTTTGCTGGATCCTCCTCCAGATCATGTCCTCTAAGTATAGGTATCCCACAGGTTTCTGTCCTAGATCCTCTTCTTTCTCTATAATACTTCACATAGGAATTTCATTAATTTTCATGGATTTGATTATCATCTCTATGCTGACAATTCTCAAATCTATCTATTCTGCTCTAAGTTCTTCCCTGGTTATGCCAATTGTAGGATTGTATAGCCTCCAAGAGAATGCTGAGATACTGAAGACAGAGGGGATCATCCTAGCTTGGTTATTATTAGGTTAAGTGGGTTAATTGGGGAAGTTTACTCATAAGATGCCCAGTCCTTGGTAGCAGGAGAACAGAATGGTGGCTCCCTATATTACCCTTAGGTCAGGTCAGTTATATAGAAACAGAACAAAGAAGGCATAATGCCAGGGATGGCCCAGGTAAAGTGCAATTTAGTTAGGACAGCTAAAGCTTCTTTTGCTGTTTGTGTTTACTCAAGGTAGTTTACATTTTCTGTGGAGACTCAAGGTCACATTCCCAGGCTCTGGCTACCACCATACACTCTACCCCTCATAATCTGCTTATATTATATATTCTTTCCAATAGTGCCATTTCTTCTTTAGTAGATTTGCTTCTCTGGTTCCACGTTACTTGTAAAGATGCCTCAAATTCTCCTGCTAAAATCTTTTACAAAATAGACCTCAATAGAAGTTAGTATAGCCTCTTAACTGGTTCACGTGGAAAAACCTTGTGGTTCTGATCTTATTAACAATAGAGTTATAAGAGGAACATAAAATTAGGAACCCATAGTTCCTAACCATTCTTCAATGATTAGAATAATTTACATTTTTACATGCAGGATTATTTGATCATGTTGCTTTTTCAAAATTTTCCACTCCAGCCAATTCCAATTCCTTTAGGATAATCAAGTGTTATTAAAGATCTGATCCTATATATGAAAACAAACATGGGTAACAACACTCTTTGCTCTCCATCCCTAGGTTAAATGGTTACACAAATGAATTTATTTATAAGAGACTGACTTTACTCAAATTGTAACAAAAAGACCTGGAACGGGATGTGTAGATACACTAAAGTAATTAATTCCCCATTGGCTACAGAGAACATTATATATCAAATGGGTTGTCTGTAGTAAACCATGTTCAGTTTTAAACCATATTCAGATAGAATAGATATTATACAAATATTATTCTCCACTGAGATGATGGATTGCACTGAAATTCTATTCCTTAAAACAAAAGAGGTTTCTGACTTTATCCCCCCAAATTAATAGATTCATATCTTTGTTTCATGAATTGTTCTTTTTTACCTTTGTTCAATTATTCCCATAGTGTTCTGAAAGAATGAGATATTTCAGGGATTTAATTTTGTACATGACTTTAACTATTAGCAGGCAAATAACAAACTCAAGTACTAATTTACTTGGTTGTTTGGAATATAGAATGATTCACATTCAGTCTTAGTATCATAATGATGAACTTCTAACCTGCCCTAATTATAGAAATTTTCTATTCAATTAAAAAAAAAACCAGGCACATGATCATAACAGCATCAAACTGGTCCTCTGGGCCTAAACATAAGGGCACAGAATGACTCATGTATACCAGGATAAAGCATCCTCACCTCTGTTTGATTTCAGATAAGAGTCAAAGTTAACAACTAATCATGCAGTAGCAATTCTACCTCATAGCCAAACGCTGGTTTAATCCGGTAGGAAACATTCCTATTCAAAAGGAAGTAACACAATGGGGAAACTGAGTCAAAATAATCCTTCCTCTGGCCTTCCTCTGGTTGTCCTTCTAAGCTTTTGCCCAGATATAGATATCCATTCCAACAATTCAAGATCACACTCCCTCTGAGTTTCTTGTGGCATTTCTCTCAGATGGTGGATTGACTTAATGATCCATCAGACAGCTTTACCTGAATTCAAAACTTAGAACAATATTAATTATAGTCTCAAGATGTTTTACCTCAAATAGCAAGTTTTACTAATCACAGCTTAGGGCTAGATGGAGGTATTATCACTCTCATAGTTTTGCAATAAGCAATTAAAATCTTACCAGGATTCATACTCATACAAAAGATTTCACTTAATATCCTTCACTTGTTTTTCTTCTCCAGTTTAAACTCATCCTAGTATAAAGATCAATGATTAAATATCACTTCTATATCATAAATAAATGAATTCTCAGCAAGACACTTTCATTATTTAGGAATTTCATAACCCATAGCAAACTCTTTTTTCGCAGGGCTGATGACCTTGCCCAAACATATGGTTCCAAGGAACCTGGCAAGTTTGTACAAGGGGAACCTACAAGGTCTTTTATTTGTACCTTTTTTCATGTTACCATTTTTAAAAATGTCCATAATATTTCTAGTTCTTACTGAATCTCATCACTCAGATATAGACCTCACTGGCAGGATTTTTACCCAAGCTACTGAAGCTTGTATATCTAGGAGTTATCAGGAGGAATTGGACTTGTTCCTCCTGTTCCCTTAAATAAGTTTCTCTTTTGTAGGGTGGAAAACAAGAAAGTTCTTAAATTTAAAATTAATTATAATCCATTATAAGACAGGCAGAAGTCTCATATAATTTATAGCAAAGTTTTTAATTTCAAGTCACCCACCAATTAAAAAAGTTATTTTTAGTTTGTAAAGCTCCTCAAGTATCTAAGTAGATATATTAATCAAACTCAATTACCTTTTGGTTGTTTCCTAATTCGAACAACATTTTCTCTTTTTGTGAGCCAAGAAAGAGTTAATATGATAGGCAGGCAGTTTCTAAGTGCTAAATTTAATATTTTTTTAAACTTCCCCTGGCACGGCACCCAAACCCCATCTCTCTGTAGTCAGTGATCTGACCTTCTCTAGCTATAAAACAATAATCTGTCATTTGGCTGGGGGTCAGGTGGGGTGAGGGGGGTTGTGGAGAGGTGGGAAATGCCCTTAGTTCCCTTAAAACAAATTCTAAATAAATGTTAAAACAATTTTGACAGTCTGAGGGGAAAAGACACCCTCCCCTTTTGTTTCCTTCTCTATCCTTCCCTCCACAGTCCTAGAACCTGGCCACAATTCAGGAATGTAAAGGGAGAGGAAGAATCTTTCTGAAAGCTTATCAAGCTTCCCGGAGTGGTTCACATTCTTTTTCCCAAGAAAAGGTTATTTAACAAGACACAGAGAGATAGATTTGCCGGCAAAGATTTTTCCTTCTAAGTTCTGTGATCACAATTGCAGACACAGAGATTCTGAAAGACACTCAAACCTGGCCACAAGAAAACACACAAAACAAATTGACAACTGTGAGATAGCAGCTTCAATGTTAAAAGTTACTTCTCCTTGCCTGCCTTACTAGTTATCTCCAGAGGCCATGCTTTCTCTCTCATACACACAAATACCCACAGCCTAAGAAATTATTACCCTTTTAAAACTGAACCTGTCTTGTTTCTGGCATATTCTGATCCACACTTCCTTTATCAATCATATCCCAAATAATCTTTATTTCACTGAGTTTTTCTTCCTCTCTCTGACTCTCTACAATTCCCTTTATGTGCATAGTCAGAAAGGGAGGGAGGGAGGGAGGAAGGAAGGGGGGGAGAGAGAAAGAGACGGAGAGAGAGAGAGAGAAGGGGGGGCAGGGAGGAGGGAGGGAGGGAGGAGAGAGAGAGAGGACACAGAGACAGAAACACAGACAGAGACAGAGAGAGAAAGAGCCTTGTTCTCTGTCTTCTCAAAAAGAACCATTCCTCATCACCTCCATTTTTTACCTCCAGGTTATTCTGTTCTTATTATCCAAGATAATAAGGACAATTGCTATTTCAAGGTCTCTCTTAATAGTGAAAGTTCTTATGTTTGTGTAGGCTATAAATCTTCTATTAAGCAACACAAACAACCGTTAGCATGCAAGATTTCCCTTGTGGAAGCTTATCAAGGCAAAGCCAATGTGCATTTTCCAGGCATCCCCATACTCATGTAGCTCAGGCAACCTCTCTCACATCCAGTTGGATGTGGATGGCCAACTCAGGATTTACCTCCCTCCATTGGTACACTCCCCCCCCCCCCCCCCCCCCCCCCCCGTTCCCTGGAAGACATGCCATCTCTTCCTAGGGAATGAAAATGGCCAGGATTTCCCCTGAGAAGGCCTCTCTTCCCAAGTCCATTTTTTAAGTATCCATCTAACTATGCCAAATGTAAGGGGGCAGAATCTGTTCTGCCCTGATTATGCCAATTGTACGATGATATACTCGCCAAGAGAATACTGAGATACTAAAGGAAGAGGGTCCCATAATTATTAGGGTTGTATGTATGTATGTGTATAAATATGTGTGTATGTGTTTATACCCACACATACATACATACATACATACATACACACAGTACAAAGATGGGTATAGTACCAGGGATGGCCCAGGATCATGTGCAAGTTTTCCCATGGGATAGTTAGAGACTCTTTTGCTGTTTACATTTACTCAAGGTAGTTTACATTCTCTGTGGAGACTTGTAGTTACATTCCCAGACTCTGGCTACTGTAGTATACCTGCCCCAAACTCTTTGCTGATTTTCACTTTCACATCTTCAACTGCCTTTCAGACAACTCGAACTAGATGTCCAGGAGACATATTAAGTTCAATATGTCCAAAACTGAACTAATTATATTTCTGCCTAAACCCTCTCCACCTTCCCAGCTTTCTTATTACTGTTGAGGTCAACACCATCCTCCCAGTCTCTCAGGCTCACAACTAAGGAGTCATTCTCAACTCCTCACTATCTCATTCCCCCATATCCAATATGTTGCCAAGACCTTTCAAATTTCACCTTTGCAATATCACTTTAATGTGCCTCCTTTTCTCTTCTGACACTGCCACCACTCTCATGAATGTCCTCTTCATCTCATGGTTCAATTACTGCAATAACCTGCTTGTGTGTCTGCCTGACTCAAGTCTCCCCCTACTCCAATCTATCCTACATTCAGTCACCAAAGTTTACTTCCTAAAGCATAGGTCTGACTGCATCATTCCTTTACTCAATAAAGTTCAGTAATTTGTTATATAATTAAAAGCAAAAGCAAGCTATACATAATAGAATCTCAGATTCCTGTGCAATCCTCATTATCTATACTACATTGTAAATGGAAATATTCATTTTATTGCCTTTTTTATTATTATTATTATTATTATTATTTTTTTTTTTAGTGAGGCAATTGGGGTTAAGTGACTTGCCCAGGGTCACACAGCTAGTAAGTGTCTGAGGCCGGATTTGAACTCAGGTACTCCTGACTCCAGGGCCGGTGCTCTATCCACTGCGCCACCTAGCTGCCCCCATTTTATTGCCTTTTAAGGTTAAGATAACATTTTTTAAAAAACAAAAACCAAAAAAACCAAACTTCAGTAACTTTCTATTGTCTCCAGGATCAAATACAAATTGTCTGTTTCATAACCTAGCCCCCTTCTACCTTTCCAGTTTTCTTATACCTTACTTCCTGCCATGTATTCTTCAATTCAGTGACACTAGCCTTACTGTTCCACTAACAAAACACTCCATCTCTTAGGTCTAAGCATTTTCTCTACTTGTCCCCCATTCTTGGAAGACTTTCCTTCTTTATCTCTGTCTACTGCCTTCCCTGGCTTCCTTTAAAACCCAACTAAAATCCTACCTTGTCCAGCCTTTTTTCTCCTATTAATTCTAGTTTCTTAATCCTTAATTCTCTCTCTCTTTTTTTTGGGGGGGGGCGAGGCAATTGAGGTTAAGTGACTTGCCCAGGGTCACACAGCTAGTAAGTGTTAAGTGTCTGAGGCTGGATTTAAACGCAGGTCCTCCTGACTCCAGGGCCAGTGCTCTATCCACTGTATCACCTAGTTGCCCCAATTCTTAATTCTCTTAATTCTAGGTCCTACCTTCATTTAGTTATTTCCAATTTATTCTGTATTTAACTTATTTTTACCTATTTGTTTGCTGGTTGTTTTCATATTAGATTGTGAGTTTCTTGCAGGCAGAGACTGTTTTTCGACTCTTTTTGTATCCCCAGGTGCTTAACAAATATTTTTTGACTGACTGCTCAGTCTCTTGTTGCACTCCTCCTCTTTCCCCATCTTAGGAATTAGAGGATTTAAATCTTCCACTGATTTGGTATATAAACAGTTAGAGAATTCTTATCTACCATCAAACATGAGCTTGGAGCCTGTCTTAAAGTCAAGAAGACCTGGTTTTTAAGTCTGCTGTCCTATCTCTACATAATGGCTGTGTGATCCTAGGAGAGTTATTCAACTTTTCCATGTTCTAGATAACTCTAAGACTAGATGTTAGAGAGAACACGATGATCTGCAAAGGTACAATGACTTACTTCCTTGCCCACCCTGGAGATAGGGGAGAAGGGAGCTGTCTCTCAGGAGTGCTAAGTTTGGCTCATTAAACATCAATCTCAGCCATATTCCGATTCTGTCTACCCAGCTACAGCAGAAGCAATAACCAGTTGGAGTCTTTCCTAAGAGAATAGCAAACACCTGAACCTGCTCAGCCCTTGCCTCTGCCCACATGGTCCCAGGATGATGAACTTTACAAACTTTCAAACTGCATTTCCAACTCAACTTTCTACTGGAACTGAACTGCTTCTACCTTCCCCTCTCCCAGAAATGTCCAAAAACACTCCCAAAATTAAAAAAAAAATGTCACCCTCTCAGAGACTCTGGGATCGCATCTGCTTGAGACTCTCTCATCTCCGTGGCAACACAGACAGCATGTGTGCTAAATGAAAATCACTTTGGCTGCTTTGTGGAGGATGCAGTGGACTGACTGGTGAGACACTTGATTCAGGGAGTTCTGTATGAAGAGGTTGTTTCAATAATCTAGATGAAAGGTGATGAAGGCCTAGACTAAGTAGTCATATAAAAAGAAAAAGAGTTGAATGTGAGAGATCTTATGGAGGTAGAAACAATTCTAGTCAGTTAGTCAATAAGCATTAAGTGCCTGGCACTGTGTTAAGCACTGGGCATACAGAGAAAGACAGTCCCTGCCCTCAAGAAGTTCACAGTCTAATGGGAGAAGACAATATGCAAAAGGGTGAAAAGCAGTAGGGAGGAAAGATATCTGGTTCAGGGGAATGAGACAGTTCAGAAGCATGCATCTGGGTGGGAAATGCCCCAACTAGATGCCCTCTTGAAAATGGAGGATCTGGGAGGAGAATTGACAAATGATTGCAAATGTGGGGTATAGGAGAGAAAGGAGTCATGGATAATGCCAGGGTTACAAACCCAGGAAACTGGAAGAATGCTAGTGTCTTCCTCAGAGAGAAGGCACCTGGGAAAACCAGGATGGGATTAGGGAGAGAGATGATGGATTGTATTTTCAGTACTTTGAGTTTGCAATGTCTCTGGGATATCCAGTTTGACACACTAAAAGGCAGTTAGTGATGTGGGACTGAAGACCAAGGGGGAGACCAGGGTGGGATAAAAATGTAGCATAAGTCTCTAGGTAAAGGGTACCTAGGGAAGTCCATATAGTGCAATCCCTCTCCCCTACTCCCCTTTTGTCCTTCATTTTCAGGCTTGTTAATAATATATTCCCTACAGGTTTACTGTGCTTTTTAGCAAAGCATTTGATAAGTCTCTCATGTTCTCCTGTGGACAAGATGGAGAGATGCAGGCTAGATGGTAGTATAGGGGCTTTTGTTTAGGGGACTTCCCATATCACCTTGATGAGTTCACCCAGTTATAAGCCTTTGTTAGGGATTTTGATACCATCTGAGTTAATTGTTTTCACTTCTCCTTGCATGTTAATATTAATTTTTGTTTGTTCTCCCTTTTCTGAACTCAGAATGGAATCCAGAAAACTAAAAGTAGACTTTGGGAGTCATGTGGACTTTGGCATAGACCCTTAGGGGTAAACCAACCATCTTCCTCTTAGCTCTAGAGATTGCAGCAGTCAGAGCAGTTGATGAGGCATGCATAATTCTTTGATTCTACGTTCTTAGACCCATCCTTTGAGACAGAACAGCAGAAGCAGCTATGTGGCCTCAAGAGATAAGAGCCACATGGCTAAATAGGGAGAGTTCTATAATCTAGCCTTCTGTTGAGAGACAGAGGCATTCCAGGGCAACTCTAGCCCTTGGAAAATAGGAGAAGATCTGAAAACCTTGGCTGCTATTGAGAAATGAGTGTATTTCCAGGCCATGTCCACTTTTGAGGGGATAAGAGTGTCACATATGTGACCATGAAGCTGAGGAAACAACACAGGACTAATGCCATGACATGGGAAGAAGCAAATGTCATGGGCTTTGCCCTCTCCTATTACCAAAAAGTTACCTAGAGCAGAGGTATCACACATGAAATCGGCAACACTCCCAGGTGCAGCTTGAACCAAATTAAAATGAAATTGGGAAATATTTAACAAAATGAATAAAAAATAAAACAAAATGTAGACAAATCCAATAAATACAGGTAAGTCAATATATATATATATATATATATATATATATATATATATATATATATATACATAGCCCACTAGGATTCTTATGTATGATTTAATGGTCTCTGTTTCTATTTGATTTTGACACTACTGATCCAGATGGTAAAGTCCCAGGAGACAGTGGTTTGGCTAGATGACCTCTGCAATCCCCACCAACTCTAAATCTATGATACTATGATTTTTTCTCCTCCAGCAACACTAAATTTGTTTCTTTTACGACAGTCTAAACCATCAAGGTAGTCTGGATTTCTATGTCTTTATTCCTATATGGATCACTGAGGTGAAAGTGGGATGCACTATATTATTGAGGGGATTGCCTGTCTAGCAATCCCAAATTAACTTTTCTTCTGAAAGGAGTCCAGAGCACAGGGTAGTATAATGAGTCTGGGACATAAAATGGGACTCTAGGGAAAGATGTGACTCTACAGAGAAGGGAAGAGAATTGTTTTGATTGTTTATGTGCTGCTATAAATCTTTTTACAGTATGATCAATGGGGTGAAATAAAGACTGGTGTCCAATATATGCAATTATTATCTTGAGTGCTTGTATTAAAACTGTGAACCTACATCTGTGGCCACCTGTAGTCATATTTCTCAAAGATAATTTGTAGGGGCAAAATAAATCAAAGAGAGAGTGATTTGGGTGGGTGGGGTGGACCAATCTAGGTCACCAGGCTTCCTTGTTGTTGTTTTTTTTTTCACTTTTTCATGTATGCTCTTTAGTCAATTATATGAAGATGCACACATAAACTAGATCTGATAAATAGTTGAGACATCATTTTTGTAGATTAATCAAAATTGGTCACCTTCATTTCCATTTTGTTTTGTTTCTTTGCTATGGAAGATTCAGAGGATCAGAGGATGATAGGTTTAGAGCTGGAAGGAACTTTGAAGACCATCTATTCCAACCCTCACATTTTACAGATGAAACTGAGAGTTTAAGGAACTTGCTAAAAATTCTTTATATAAGTGTAGTGAAAAGTTGTTACCTTTTTCATCCTTGCTTAGAACAACAGCTAAGAGATATCAGCTCTATCACACCTCCTACCTTTTGAGGTTTGTGGGGAAATGACCAACACTGGTTTTACATCGACCGACTTAGCTGCCATGGAAAAACATGGTTGATGGGGAAGACAAACAGAAAGAGAATGGGAGTGTGCCTCCAAGTCCCCAAAATTCAGTATTACGAAGTAAAACATGAGGAGGGCTCCTTGCCAAGGTACTGAGGGAAGATGGTACTCACAACTCTCCCACAGTGCACTTGTCTATTCCCCTGTATCCACCTAAAAGAGATCTCTTTGTGTGGAAGGTAGAACTGTGGAAACTGGGTATAAAGTCTGGATGAGGATGCTCTGGCCTCAAGGCCATCGATGGCCTCCCTAAGGAGATAGAACACCATTATCTGAGCCTTGTGGACAAACTTCAGAGTCAGGAGGTAGTTCCATCTGCTGGTGTAGAGTTGAACAGCGCAATAGTGTTGTAAAGCTGAATGATGGGAGCAGTGGTCCAAAGAAAGCTGTCAGTCAAAGAGCAATGCAGCACAAATTATTGATAGGAAGCAATGACTTGATGTGAAATGACCTTGAAGAATAATGTGATGTAGGGTACTGACATGGTGGAACAAACTTTAGCTTCTTGATTTGGTAGAGAGTGTGCCTTTTATCCTGGAGATAATAGAGAGCCATAGAAGATCTTTGAATAGAAGAGAGACATATGTAAAACACTTAAAAAAACCCCAGACACTATATAAATGCTAGCTGTTATTGTTGTTTTGATCAGTCCTGTTATAATAGTATTAATTCAGCAGTTGTGTAGAAGATATATTAAGAAGCTATTGCATGGGGCAGCTAGGTGGTACAGTGGATAAAGCACTGGCCCTGGATTCAGGAGAACCTGAGTTCAAATCCAGCCTCAGACACTTGACACTTACTAGCTGTGTGACCCTGGGCAAGTCACTTAACCCCCATTGCCTCACAAAAAAGAAGAAGAAGCTATTGCAGTAGTCTAGGGGTCAGGTGATATGGACCTGAACTAGGATGGTGATTGTGTTAGTGGAGAGAAGAGAACAAATGAGAAATTTTGCAGCTATAGGATCAAGAAGACTTATCAAATGATATAAAATAGAGGGTTATAGAGACCGAAGAATCCAGGATGACTCTGGGGTTGAAAAGTTAGGTGATTAGAAGTATGGTGGCACCTTGAACAGAAATAGGAAAATTTAGAAGAGAGATGAACTTTAAAGGGGCATATGAGTTATGTTTTAGAAGTGAGGAGCACAAGATGCCAGTGGGACATCCAGGTAGAGATGTATAATAGGCAGTTAGCAATGTGGGACTGGAGGTCAGGAGGGAAATGAAGGTTGGCTATAGGAGTCATCTGTGTAGAGATGAAGCTTGAACCCATAAGAACTAATGCTATCATTAGGGGATATAATAATAATTAGGGGATAATTAGAGGATAAAAGAGAACCTGAGTTAGAACCTGGGGGGCTATCCTATTCTAAATGGTCAGGGAAAGGATTATAATTCGTCAATGGAGGTTAAGAAAGAGTTCAGACAGTAAAGGAGAGAAGCAAGAGAATTCTTCTACCCTCTCCTATTATTACTCCTATGAACTGGACTCCTTTTCATTCCTGTGGTTCAGATTTCCATCAAAAAGGAAAGGAACTTCCATTTTCCATCCAACTTGCAGTGTCCAAATAACTCACAGTAGTAACAGAAGACAAAGTCCACCTCTTCTCTTCCCACATGTTGTGGCCTTAGTCCCTAGTTACTCCTCCAGCTATGGATGGATCTTTCCCCCAAGGAGGGGGGAAGTCATAAGAGGCAGTCACAGAGCTTAGCACAATGCAGGCATTTAATACATGTTTACTGATTGATTATCACTGCCCTGGAAAATCCCTTCCTTTTTACATAAAGCTGTATTCTTGGACTCAAACTTGGGGTTACTAAAAAGACAATCTTCCAGTCTAGCTGTTCAGAAATTCCTCTTCTCTAGCTAGAAATATGGGTTCTTGAATACTGTTGCCCCTGAAATTCATCCTCTATTCAGGAAGCTAGCATTCAGGAACATTTGACAGAAGCTCCTGAATAGAAGTAATGTAGTTTTAGGAACAACACTGGCCAAGAGATTCAGGCACTACCACTGCTCAAACCATGCAGTTCCTTTCTCTATGGCTACTATATGGTGGAGAGGCTATCCCACTGACTACCTAAGGATAGTCTCAGGAGCTTAGGGTTTAGGACCCTAGATTCCAAGAACTCTTTTTGGCTTCATGGGTGAGTGTGTTTGTCAACTGAAAAGCATTTAGTTAAAAAAAATCTAACAATTGCCTGCTATGTGCTAGGCTTATGGCAGGTAAGCACTGGGATACAAAGAAAGGCAAAATAAAACAGCCTCTTGCCCTCAAGGAGCTTACATTCTAATGGGAGTGACATGAAAATGACTAGACACATACAAGATAAAAACAGAGTATATGGGAGGTAATTTCAGAGAGAAGGCACTAGCATTTGGGAGTACTGCAGAAGGCTTGATTTGAACTCAGTTTTGGAAAAGCCAAGAGAAACCAAGGGAGAGAGGCAAGGAAAAAGCATTCTAGGCATAGGAGATAGCCAGTGTAAGGAACAGAGGTAAGAAAGGAAGTGTTGTGTGAAGGAACAACTGAAAGACCAGTGAGGATGGATTGCAGAGTGTATGAAGGTGATTGAAGTGTAAGAGCACTGGAAAGATAGAAAGGAGCCAGCTTATGATGAGCTTTAAATGACAGATGATTTTATATTTGATCCTTGAGATAATAGGGAGCCACTGAGTTTTTTGAGTAAGGGGGTGACATGGTCAGACCTGAGCTTTAGGAAAATCACTTTGTCAGTTGAACAGAGAATAGGATAAAATGAGGAGATACTTGAGGAAGGGAGACCAATCAGGGGTCTTGTATTTATCCAGGTGTAAGGTGATGAAAACCTGAAATAGGGAGATGGCATGTGCATATGTGTCATGGCAGTTATATTTGGCTCTAGGACCCAGGGGAACCTAGGACCGTGGTCTACTTTGAATTCTGTTGCACTCCAGAGAATTTAGTGGAAAGTCTTCCTTTTGTAGGTCAGTCCCTCAGACATCAGAGCCAACCAGTTGTCTCAACAAGGTGCTACGGGGCATATCCACACCCTCCATAGAGAAATTTCCTTAGAATTGAAAACAAAGATTCACTGCCCTGGAAACTCATCAAGTTGATATGGGAACACCTTTGTTTATATTACATTTGGCAAATTGGGTTTTTGTTGGATGGTGAAAGAAGAAGACTGCTTCACCTCAGTCTTTCACAGAGATTAAAAAGGGGGAAGAAGTACTCTGATACAGAAAGGAAGGGAAGGGAAGGAAGAGTCTGAAAGAGCAGAAATAGAATACTTTCGATCTAGTTACGGGGGACACAAGGACACATTTTTTCCCCTAAACTGTCAATTAGCTAATAAGTCAAATTTAGAGTTATCAGTACTTAGTTTAAAAAGAAAAAAGCTTACCAAAGTCTAAAGATAAAAATTAGAGGGGGTCTGAAGGGATACAAAATATAAGTTATTGCATTTTATTTGTACCACTGTGTGTTTTTGTTCTGTCTCTTGTGATTTTTTTCCCCTCCTTGTGAAGGTGGCTTTATTTTTTTTAATTCTCTTTTTAAAATGTTTAGTCTTACATACCTACTGACTGCCACCTAGTGATAGCACTATATAACCAGGGTATAATAAATGGAGAAGAAAGAAGTGAATATTTCTCAATCCATCTTAACAGCAACTCAGGGTCATAGCTGGATCTGGCAGCTAATATAACATGTAACGTTCTTATAGGGAAAAAAAAAATCTTCCAATACAGTGGATTGGGAAATTTTGGCAAGGAAGGGCAGAACCATTGTTAGCAATACTGAAGTCTAAGGACAAGGAGCATAAAACATTGGTAAGGCAAGCAGAACAAAGAGTGCTCTTAAATCAACTCAAAAACAAATTTCACTGAAGTACAGATAGGAGAAAGACTCTGGGAGCCCAACTGCAACCTGGCCTTCACATTTCCAGAGTTCTTATACCTCATTCCCCTTCCTACCTCTTCAACATATTCTGCAATCCAGGGACAGGATCTCCTTGCTCTTCTTCAAACAAGATATTGCATTTCCTGACTGTGGGCACTGACTGCTCCACATGCATATAATGCTCTCTCTCCTTAGGTATGCCCCATGGATTCCTTCAAGTGCCAGCTAAAATCCCATCTTCTGTGAGAAATCTTTCCTGATCCCCTTTAATGCAAGTGCCTTCTCTCTCTATTCCCAGTTTATCCTGTCAATATCTTGTGTGTGTACAGTTGTTTTCATGCTGTCTCCCCCATTAGATTGTGAGCTCCTTGAGAGCAAGGACTGTCTTTAACTTTCCTTTGTTAGCACAGTGCCTGGCATATAGAAGGTGCTTAATACATGCTTATTGACTGTTTAACTGACTCCATAGGAATCCAGTAGATCATTTCAAGTAAGGTCACCAACTCCAGGAGATCGGGGTAGGCTGAACTGGGAACTAAATCTACCTAATGGCCTCTGGAAAGAAGAAGCATGATATCTGTTAATTTCTCATTTTGGCTGATTATTCTTGTGAATTGGGTGCTAAGTTCAGTTGTTTCTAGGCTCAGCTGTTTTAAGTGCTAGCTTTGCCCCATTACATTATAGTGCCCTGAGACAATGCCCCAGTGGACCTACTCCAATTATTTCTATGATATTGGGTTAAGATGGCAGTTCTGTGGTAGACTGGGTGTTGCTGTAATATGATGGCAGAGTGATTTTCAATACTTCTGAAACTTTATAGTGGTAGCTGGATAGTGTAGAGGATAGAGCACTGGGACTGAAGTTAAGAAGGCCTGAGTTCAAATCCATCCTCAGACACTAACTTTGTGACCCTGGGTAAGTCACTTAAGCATTGTCTGCCTCAGTTTCCACATCTATAAAAAAGAGATAATAACATCATTTGCCTCCCAGGATTGTTTGTGGGGATAAAACAAGATATTTCTAAAAAGCACTTAGCATAGTACCTGACACATAGTAGGTGCTATATAAATGCTAATTCCCTTACCTCCCCTCCCTCATAGACTTCACCATCACAGAGAGTCTTCACTCCACACACAAACACAAATACGCCCTTATTCATACTTCAGGATCTATTGAATCTATACTTAAATCTCCAGGAAATTTAGTCCCTTCTCTTTACATAGAGTATCATAGAGGGACTTTGGATATTATGCAATTTAGCTTTCTTATACTAGCATTCAGGAACCTGAGACTTGGAAAGAGGCTTACAAATGTCTGGGGCTGTGACCTAAGTCTCCTGACATCCTGATAGTGCTTCTCCCCTCTTCCACTGTATTATATGAAACTTTCTTATTTTCCTGGGTCTTTATAGTGGTTAATAAGGTTGGACTATATAAAAGCTATATAATAGCTACCACCAGATATTATAACACACTCCAGCCTGAAAATGTTTTAAGCTGGAGATATTAGATTATGTTTCTATGTCAAGTTTACTTAAAATGAAGCACAGCAATATTTTTTTTGTATTTTATTTATTTTTTTCCATTACATGTAAAGATAGTTCTCAACTTTTGTTTATACAAGCTTTTCAATTTCAGATTTTTCTCCCTCCCTCCCCTCCCTCCCCCCTCCCCTAGACAGTAGGTAATCTGATATAGGTTTTATATATATATAACATTAAACATATTTCCGCATTAGTCATGTTATAAGAGAAAAATCAGAGAAATGAGGAAAAACCTCAAAATAGAAAAACAACAGCACCAAAAACAAAAGAAATTGTATGGTTCATTCAGCATCTATACTCCACAGTTCTTTTTTTTTTTTCCCTGTATTTGGAGATCTTCCTCCATCATGAGTTCCCTGGAACCCTTCTGTACCACTGCATTGATGAGAAGAATATAGTCCATCACAGTAGGTCAACACACAATGTTGATGACACTGTGTACAATGTTCTTCTGGTTCTGCTCATCTCACTCATCATCAGTCCACACAAGACCCTCCAGGTTTCTCTGAACTCCTCCTGTTCATCATTTCTTACAGCACAATAGTATTCCATGACATTCATATACCACAACTTGTCCAGCCATTCCCCAATTGATGGGCACCCCCTCAACTTCCAATTCCTTGCCACAACATAAAGTGCAGCTATAAATATCTTTGTACATGTGGGTTCTTCTCCCCTTTCCATGATCTCTTTGGGAAAAAGACCCCAAAGTGGTATTGCTGGGTCGAAGGGTAATGCACAGAAGCACAGCAATATTTAAAGTCATCCAAGAAAAGAATTAAAATTTGAGTCATGTTTTTAGTGAATCATGTAGATATATCAGATGTTTAGTCTCTTAATAATACCCTTGCTTTGTGAGTAAGGGTGAGGGATGAAGGACAGGTAGACAGCCAGAGTTCTTTATGGGTATCCTTGAAGTGTTGGGAGAATATGAGGAAGGTCTATTGCTTGGAGAAAGGCATGGACAAGAGTTGCACAAAACAGGAAAGCATAGACTTGAATAATATCATTAGAGCAAATTTTTGCATCAATGAAATCCTTTTAAGAAATAACTACCTTACATTTTTGCGGTACTTTAGTTTTCAAAGTGTTTTCACATGCATTCCCTTGTGTCATAATAATCTCACATTACAAAAGCTTACAAAATACTATCCTTTCAGCAATCTGTGAAATGGGTAGAACAATAATAAAAAAAGGCACAGAGCTCACCTTTGCTCAGGCTCACATAGCTAGTTAAGTGATTAAAGTGGGATTCAAACTCAGATCTTTCCACTTCTAAACTGGTGTTCTTTGTGCTAGAGTATCCTCTAACCTAATAATATTCCTGTGAGGTAGATAGGTGAGATATCATCACTCTCACTTTGCAGAAGAGGAGAGTGATATTCAGAGGGGTTAATTAACTATGTTATCTAAGCTCACAGGATAAGTTAAGTCACAGAGCAGAAACTAGATCCCAGGTTTTCCCATTTCTATCCAGGGGACTTGTGCTTCACTGTGGCTGCCTCTGGTTAGCTCTTTTTAGCTTTTCCTCTCCTCTCCAAACACTTTAACAATGTCATGGGGTTTTGTTTTTTAAACACAACCCTGCCTTTGAATATTATGATATTTTTTCCTCCTCAGATATTGCAGTAGCACTTGTTACCCCAGGTTACTTTGAACCATCAAAGCAGAATTCTCAACCCTTAATTTCTTTAAAAAACATGTAGAACTAGGAGAGGGACATCTTGGGAGATGTAGGTGGTGGAAAAATAAAAGTTATCCATCAGAAAATTTTAATATACATTGTCAGAATAAAAACCAAGCTTTTTTCTAAAAGCCTATAGCTTTTTAAATAAAGGGTTCTCATTTACTATCTCAGGACAGCTTATCATCACTGCTCCATGGACAAATTATATTACATGTCAGAGCACGATGAAGATATGCAATCATTTATCAGTCAGAATATAGAAAATGTATAGTACCAAATGCTTTTGTAGTTCCATGCATTTTCACTCTTGAGTTATTTCTTCTTTTTCTGACTTAAAGGAACATTGCCAATAGAGACCTCAAATGTTGACTGTTGTTTTTAATAAACCTTTTAGAAAAACCTAATATGAATAGAACTTTTTTGAGTGGGGATAATGTTGATAAATAAAAAAATTTAATCATATAGATCCAAAAGAGGACTAATTTAAATGCCACTTGCAAATTCCTTTTGTGGTACCTTCAAGTCTGACAGCTAGCAAACTTAGTCTCATGAGAAAGGGAAGAAGGCATTTTGAAATGAGAGTCCTTCAGCAAGTGCTATGTCTTTGGTGTCTAGAGAGGCTGATTTTAATTGCTAAAATGGTGCACTGGAAGAAAAAAAACCCCAAACCTCAAAAGTGCCAGGGCTCCTTCCTAAAATTATGAGAAACTTATTAAGAAATCTAGGCATAAGAATCTGGAAAACAATATGTAGTCACAAGTGACTACAACAGTGTGTATAGTAACAATAAAACAAATGCTGTGTAATTATAATTACAAAGCTTAGCTCCAGAGAAGAGCTGGGAAGATGTACCTCCCTCAGTTCACTGGAGAAGGGACTGTGGGTGTGGAATGTCACACCTGCTGGTGGATGTTGATGTTTCAATTGGTTTTGCTAAGTTTTTTTTCTTTTTTAATCTTATAAGGGAAGGCTTACTGAGTAGAGGAGAGGGAAGGGGCACATTAGAAAATGAAGGTGATATAAAAAGAAAATGAATCAATAAAACAAAAGGAATTCAGATTCAAGCCTTCTAGAAAAGCACTTATCATACCACTGCCTCTTTGTAGAGGTGTGTGTGTGCACACATTTATATACACATAGACACTTACTAGCTGTATGACCCTGGGCAAGTCACTTAAGCCTGTCTGCCTCAGTTTCCTCATCTGTAAAAATGAGCTGGAGAAGAAAATGGCAAACCATCCTACTATCTCTGCCAAGAAAACCCCTAAGTGGGGTCACAAAGAGTCAGATAATGATTGAAACTACTGAATAACAGCAACAAATATATATACATACATATATGCACATATATACATTTATTTAACACACATGTATGTATGCATTAATAGAAATAGAAAGTATAGTTTATGTGGGTATATATGTTATATGTGTATACATATAAAATGTATATATATGTATGTACACACCTATTTACATACATATATGTGTGGTAAAAAGTTTTTAACAGTCGGTTAGTGAATACGGAAAGACACCAGTTTTTAAAGGACTACCCTTTTGGGGAGGAGACCATCGGCTGTGCATGGGCTACACACGCCAGTCCGGCTGCTAGGCACTCCACTTCTGGGGTGCGAGCTTAAAAGGCAAGGAGAGAATGGAAGTAGGTATCTTTTCGGCTCTCCTGGTTCGATGGCTGTGCGGCACAGACAGATGATGACTGGAGTTTGACTCGGCCCGGCTCCCCGTAGCAGCACATGCTTGACGCGGCTCTCTCCCCACAAAGGTGGCCTTGGGTTTTTGGTGAGTTTTATATGAATATAGACTAAGCTTAGACTTAAGACTATTTGTTTTGTATTTCTACTTTCCTATCCCTCTAATCAACATCACCTTATAATTTCCAAACAATAAAAGCTCTAACTAGAGACCAGAGGCTTCTTCCATTTACTAGTCTGGGAGATAAATAAGGGAAAAGTTACAAAGGGAGGTTAATGCTCTAGTATCCAATTTTAAATCTCACATATGTAAAGTGCTTTCATGTAAGGTCTGGGTTTGAATAACGATTGCACATACATACACACATGTATGTGCATATAACATACATGTATATTAATATCTATGATAGCCATCAGGGAGTATGGTGAATTAAAAAATTTATACCTCAGGGCATCTAGGTGGTGCAGTGGATAGAGCACTGGCCCTGGATTCAGGAAGACCTGAGTTCAAATCCAGCTTCAGACACTTGACACTAACTAGCTGTGTGACCCTGGGCAAGTCACTTAACCCTGAATTGCCCCACCAAAAAAACAAAAACCCCCAAAACAACAAAAAAATTATACCTTGCAAAATAGACTGTAGAGTAGATGATTTTGTGGAAATTAGGAAGGCTATTGACAGAACGATAATAAGCAGTATAATCAACTTTTCAAAGTGGTTCTTTTAAAAAAAATAAAATATATTAATGTTCTAATATGTGAAACTAACATTTTTGACATATATGTAAGAACTTCGGCCACATAAAGAGAAACGGATAATGAATAGGAATGTTTTGGTATGTCAACAGATCTGTGACTTAATCAATTTAAACGCCTTTGTGTATCTCTTAAATGAATGAGTAAAGCTTTTATTAAGTGTTTACTGTATGCGAAGCACTGTGCTTAAACACTGGGCATACAAATAGAAAAGCAAGACAGCCTAGTTCTCAAGGAACTCACATATGAAAGGTTTCAACTGCAAGTCAGATGAAAATGACCTGTGGTCCTTGGGGTACAATGGCAAAGCAGATGGAAATGTATCGTTTTGTTATTATTTTTATTATTATTTTTTGGTGAGGCAATTGGGATTAAGTGACTTGCCTAGGGTCACACAGCTAGTAAGTGATAAGTGTCTGAGGTCAGATTTGAATTCAGGTCCTCCTGAATCCAGGGCTGGTGCTCTATCCACTGCGCCACCTAGCTGCCCCAGAAATGTATCATTTAAAATGTAATTTCCACTAATAAAATCATATCATCCTTTCATGTTCAACCATCTGATTGTGCCAAGGACTTTGGTGACAAGAACTTTTTTTTTGTGGGGGGGGAGGTTAGTCTTCAACAGATGTGGCTATTACTTCTATACTCTTCATGCTGCACTCCTGACCCTCAGTCTTTCTCTACAATGCCCCAGAAGCTTTTTTACATTAGAATCCATGTATTTGAAGTACTATTCCTTCTGTCGCCTCTGCCTCTGATCCTCTGATCCCTATCAGAACCTCCATTTTAAGGAGGAGGCTCAGGTAAGCTAGATCTTTATTCCTTTCCTGGGAATAACTCTCTAAACTCCTAAACTTTCTTCTAAACCTGTGTTTTGGGGAGGGAAGGGAGGGAGGGAGAAAAATTTGGAACTAGAAAACTTATAAAAACAAATGTTGGGGCATCTAGGTGGTATAGTAGATAAAGCACCAGCAGGACCTGAGTTCAAATTTGACCTGAGATACTTGACACTTACTAGCTGTGTGACTCTGGCAAGTCACTTAACCCTCATTGCCTTGCCTCACCCAAATTTCTGAAGCTTTATACTTTACCACTTGGCAAAGATGAAAATAGTAATGCTGAAGGGATTGTGTGGGGAAAAAAAACCACCCTAAAGCAGTAGTAATGTAGCTGTGAATTGGTCCAACCAACCATTATGGAAAACAATATGGAACCAAGATAGAAAAATCACTCTACTGTGCATAGTTTTTGACCCAGTAATCACTACTTTGCATATAGCCTAGGGATGTCAAAGACAAAAAGGAATGATCCCAGATGTACAAATAATAGTATAGCTGTAGTTTTTGTGGTTAGCAAAAATACTCAAATCAATCTGGGTGCTCACAAATTGGGGAATGGCTGAACAAATTTTGTTATATTAATGTAATGAAATATTAGAATGCCATAAAAAATTCAGACAAACTTGAATGACTTTTGTGAACTGATGCAGAATGAAGTTAGCAGAAGGGAAAGAAAACTTTGCATAATGACTGTAGTAATATTAAAGAAAACGACTCCAGCACACACTGGAAATCTGATCAGTGCAAGGCAGAGTACCTCCCTCAGGGAATCTTATAGACACCATGGATGAAGTGAGACCTATTGTTATATATGGCTGATGTGTTGTTTTATTTTGCTTAACTATGCTTATTTGTTACAGTGGAACAGGGATTATTGAGAAGTGGCAATAATGTAAAAAAATCATCAGTAAAATATCTATTTAAAAGCAACAAAGCAAGACAATGCAAGCTTCTAAGTTAGGTCTCATTTACCTTTCCTAAAGGGGTGCATTTTTATTTTCTCCATATTTATCCTGTGTATATTTCTACAGGCTGTCCCAAAAGTTGTAGTGCAGTTTTAATCTATTTAAGCTTATACTGCTCTGTCCATGTAATGGTTATCTTAGAATGTAAGCTCCTAGAAAGTTGAGATTATTTCATCCAATGTTTTATGATGCTCCAGTTCCTAGCACTGTTCTTGATACTTAGTGGTTGTTTGATAATGGCTTGATTGGTTGATTTGTGCAGGTAACAATAATAGCTGACATTTGTAGACTTGACAATTTGAAAAGCATGTTACATCCTGGCATTAAAGTCCTCACACTCATAATATGGAATTTCTTTTGGTCACCTACAATTTTGATTTTGATTCCTTGAGGTTGTGGTGATTAAGGATTCATTGTGTCAGAGCAATCTGGCACTGTTGTGTGTGGGGAAAATAGGAACCACAATTATTTTGTAACGTATTGATAGACTAATCTTCCAGCTACATGATGTCCTAATACTAAAAATTCCTAACCCCTACTGGAGGTGAAATAAAATATAGAAAATTATGCAAGGACATAGTTAAGCAGATGGTCTCATTCACTGACATAACAATTATTTGTTGTCCAGACAGGAATTCTGTTGTTTTGTCTAAAGGGACTTCTTTCACAATTGTAAAAGTATTTGGTCACTTCCCCATGGCTCTTGTCTTTGAACAAGGAATGTTTTCTTGTAATAAATCCTACTAATTGAATTCAAAATGTGTGACCTTTCTCCCTTGGCTGATCCCCCTCCTTCTTTTTGAAATGCTTTATATATCTATCCTAAATTGTTACAGAATGTGACTGTGTACTCTAAATGGGCCCAAAAAGTTATAAAAATCAAATTTGTACACTAGGAAGCAAAAGCTGCTACTAACAAAATAGAAGTCTTCCTTAGCATGTAAATAGATTTCTTGGCCTTCAGTTTGGCTTCCTATCTTTGACCCATAGTCATTGGATGCCCACTGATTGTTTGCCTCTACTAAGAGGTCCTATTCTTAGGTGAGAGAATTCCCTGCCAGTTGAATGCACTGTGCAATTTTCCAAATGCGATCCTACTCACCTCTCTTCCTCTTATTCAGTTCTAGTCCCAGCTCAGTGCCCATAAGCAGTGCCTGTCCTAGATGCATTTAGTGAAGGATTATCTCAGAGGACTAGCCAACCAACTTGCATGTCACCATCTGGAAATAAGTATTTTGCTTATGGTTTTTTCTTCTTAATTTTAAACTAAATATCAATAAACATGAACATTTCAAGAGAAAAGAACTGGAATAAGGATTGCACATAAAACTGTAAATTTTCACATACAGTTTTATTAAAGTATATGGGAAATTTAACACAATAGTAACAAAATTGTCCTTCTTTTCTGTGCTCCCTCTTATACTTCCTTCAGTTTTCTTCTGCAGGTTAAAGTACAGATTTTTCATCTATTTAGTTTCTCATAGTTTTTAGCCCTCTCTCTTTAGTAGTCATGGATCTTAATGGGGAGTCCCTAGAATATTCTAGAACTTGATATAAACAGTGATCTAGAGAATATATAATATCCCTTTCCTTTGGGCTCTGCATGGGCTATTCTCCATGACAGTAACAAATATCTTTGGTGTGCATATGTCTCCGTTTTGTGACTTACTTGCCATTATTGATCAGAGAGTTATGGAGTGGAGTTATCCCCATTGTTGCATATATCAGGGAATCTACTATTATCTTAACAAATTTTACACAAGAGACTCCACATTAGAGAAGAACCTATAAGCCTATGTTTTTTTCTCTGTGAAGTTAAAAGGTTTTTTGTTTGTTTGTTTGTGAGTTGGTGGGTTTTTTTTTTTTGGGTAATCAACAACAAATAAATAAGGTGAGATCTTTGTATTCTTTGTACCTTTCTATTTCTTACGTGACTGTAAAGATTTAATCTCTACCTATATTCTCTCAAGGACACTCTCAATATATATGTAGATCATTTTCAGAAAAAGTCTTGAAAGATGAGGCAGAAGCTTATATGGTTTGGTCATTATCAGTATGCTCTTGGTTGATTTTCTCGGGTTGTAATATTTTCTGTGATTTTCTCCCCTTTCTTTATCTTCAGCTTCCTGTGATATCCTGTAAAACAATCCCGCAGTGTTTTCAAGATTGTATTGCTACCAGCAATTTCCTATGTGTGTACTTGGTCCAGTCCAGCAACTCTTTTCTGACTTTGTCTTCTTAAGTGCCATTTCAACTTCCATATATGGCTCATGAGGGACTGAGCACAAATGTGCTATTTCTGCTGAAAATGATGATGAAAATAGATTGTTGTAGAAATATGGACATATCTGTTCCATTTCCTATCTATTTGCTGTCCTTTTCTAGTTCATTTATAAATGCTCTTGGGATAACATGGCTAAGTTGGGTCTCAAGCCAATCTTTCTGCAGTCTTGTTCCTATTTCTATTGATTTTTTGACTCTTTTTTATGAGTGATACTGCTTGTCATTTTTTGGATCATCCTTAGAAAACTTTTTTATAAGTCTATATTCTAAACTTGTATTTGTCTTGTCTGCCTTGTCTCTCTGATTAGCAATCAATTAACAAGAATTTGTTGAGTGTTTTTTATGTGCCAGGCCCGATACTAGGTACTGGAGGTCCAAATAAAAATGAAATAGTCTTGGGCTTTAAAAAGCTTACATTTTATCAGGGAAAATAATATATATACATATGAGTACATGCAAAATATATGCAAAATAAATGCAAGGTAATTTGGGATGGAACTAACCTGGTAATATCAGGAAAGGACCAAAGGCTCCTATAAGAATTAGCACTTGACATGAGCTGTGAAGGAAGCTAGGAATTCTAAGGTAGAGGTAAGGAGGGTTTACAGAGAGAGAGACAGAGACACAGATAAACAGAGACAAAAACACAGAGAGAAGAAGGCATAGAGCAGAGCCTTGGGGACATTCAGGCATGAATGAAGGGCAATCCATCAAAGGAATGAACAGCCAGGCAGGTAAGAAGAAAACAGGGAGAGAGCAGTACTACAAAAATCAAGTGAGGAGACAGTATAAAGGAGGGGTGGCTGATTGACAGAGCAGTTTCAGTAAGTGGTAGTTTTGGAAGCCAGATTACAAGGGAATGAGAAGTAATTGGGTGGTAAGAAATAAGTGGAGATAGGAGCGCAAATGATTCTTCCCTTTTCTTAGAGGATGATGGAGAGGGGTAGGATGAAAGGTACAATGGTACTTGTTAAGGAGAAAGGTCACTTCATGCCTTGAGATTGGAGTAAATGAGGAGAAGATGGGTAAAGTTGAAGAGAGGTTTTTGAGGTCATTCTCAATTTTCTCAGTAAAATAGGAGGTCAAAGCGGTGTGGATATTGTTGGGGAATTGAGTTAAATAGCATGAATTTGTAGTGGAACTCCATGGGCATGGTTTTAGTATTCAGTACTTCCAAAGTAGAATGAAAACTAATAGATGATAGGAATAACTCAGAATTGGCAAGGTATGAATGGAAAAAGATAAAAGGCAACATATTGGAGGTTGTAGAATAGTACCTTGAGTGTGCCTTATTGAACTCTTTAAATAGAGTCTAGTGTGAAGGGAAGCAAATGAGACCAAGACAGGGATATTGGACTGGGAGAGCATAAAAGGACTGAGGATCTGGAGCTGATGATTAGGATGAAGAATACATCTGAGGGCAAAGGATTATGATCAGAGAGGACTTTTAAAGTTTAAGATCATAGAGCTGAAAGAGTTTTGGGTGAAGATCTAAGATAAGCCTGGGTAATCAATCTCTGCCAATGAAAGGAGTCTTATGCAAGTAGGATTTGAGTTGAGGCCTACACTTAGACAAAGAGAGATGGCTATCTTTCTTTTTTGTCCTGGAAGCCAGAGGTACACAGATGAATCACTGGGTTGCCCAAAATAACAGGAAAGATATGTATACATAACATATATATAAAGACACAATGGAGTACAGAAGCTAACTAAATATGGGATCTCTATAAGATATATATGTACATATATCTATACTTGTGTGTATATGTGTGTGTGTATATAGATAGATAATATATGGGTGTTTGAGGAGGATTAGCACCTCTGGCTTTCCAAGTCCTTTTCAGGACTACTCATCCACCTTGGCACACAACTCTCACTTGTGGCTCCAGGAAACTGTAGCATGGGCAGCAGACACACCCCAGTAAACCATCAAGAGGTTAACTGATGGGCCACAAACCCATCAGTGAGTTGGGGGGGGGTGTCTACCCCAAGACTGCCTCTGGCAGAATGGGTGGAAGAGAACAGTTTGTTCCAATAGCCATGAAAGTGGCTGAAGCTGATTTTGGAGAGCTTAGAGCTTGGTCAGATATCAAAGAGGCCAAGGTCATCTACTACATCATGGGTCATTGTCAGTTGTCCTGACTTTTGTTTTGCCACTGGACTTCTATGACCCTGGAAGAAAGAGCTGATGATTTTGTGCAACTCTGCCTCATTTAAACTCAATTCACCAATGAGTGAAAATCTTACCTATAATGACATTGGGTCTCTTCAAAAACAAAAGATAAAGAACTACACACACGTGTGTGTGTGTGTGTGTGTGTGTGTGTGTGTGTGTATAGATATAGATAAAATGGATATAGAAGCTAATTGTAGAACAGAACATGCATATACATAAGAGGATATGTAAGCCTTGTGTAGGATTTTGCATTTTTTCCATTTTAAATTTACTGTTAACTTATTCAGCCTGCTGTCCTAAACTGCTGAGCTATTTTTGCTAATACTGAATTATTTCACACTTCTAGATATACAGCATTGCAGTTATTCTTTAGTTGTTTTATGTGTGTTTACATTATTTCCTTCATTAGACTATAAGTTCTTCAGATTCAGGAACTGAACAGAATGCTAACAGAGTGCTGAACGTTAAAGGAAAAATACAAAAGAATTATTGCTATGCAGAATTACAAAAAGTCAGAGGAAAAATAAAAGATACATAATTCATTTGTATTTTTCACCTGACTTCATTGTCAAGCACAACACAGTAGGTACTCAATAAATGCTATCAAAGTCTAATTGATGCTTTTTGTTTTGTTTGCTGCTTTCCAAGAAAAATAGTTAAATATAATGACCTAGAATGACAGTATATACAACATTCTGCAGTCTACCACATCTTTGCTAAGAGGAGGGAAGTATGTTTCAACTTCAGTTTTCTGGATCCAAGAGCAGTCATTACATTTAATCTGAATTCTAATGTCCCTTAATATGATTGTGGTCATTATTGCATATTGTTCCTTTGGTTCTGTTTTCTTTGATCTACACTATCAATTCTATAAGCCTTCCTCTATTTCTCTTAAATCCTCATATCTGTAACTTTTTATAACATAATAACATCCCTTTAAATTCATATACTAAAATTTATTTATTCAACCATTCTCCAATCACTAGGCATTCATTTTGTTGCCAGAGTTTTTTTTGTTTGTTTTTGTTTTTTACTATCACAAAACATGTTGCTATGAATATCTTGGTATAGAAAAGACCTTTCTGTTTGGCCTTCTTAGGGTATATCCCAAGGTCAAAAGATATGAAGTTTAGTAATTTTTCTTAAATAATTAAAAATTATTTTCCAGAACAGTTGGAACAAATTAAATCTCCACCAATAGTATAGTAGTGTGCTTCAGTTATTCTGACATCCTTAATTCCCACAGATAATTGAAAATTAAATATAAGCCTTTCCCTATCTTACAAAAAAAAAAAAAGCAAAACATCTTTCCTAAGTTGATTATTTGGAACTTGGAATGCATTTTCTTATTGGAACAATGTTACAAATTGTCATTAGATTCCCCAACCAACCCACTAAACCATATTTAGCTTACAGTGTAGCTGAAATACTCATTTGTTCGTAAAACTATGTTAGTTATCTACGTACAAAGTACTGTGCTAGGTGCTAAGGAAGATAAAAAGATAATTAGGCTATGTGCACTATCCTAATGAAATTTTCAACATAATAGGTGAATTGTAAGGTTATATATTTAGAGCTAGAAAGGATTTTAGTGATTGTTACAAGCTGATGTTTTGACTCAGGACTGCCTGACTCCCTTAGAAATGTTGGTTGCAGTTAATCCTTTTAAAAAAATGATTAGCAATTTCAAAATTGAACACTGGGTGGAGCTCTTGCATGGTTGGTGTCTATAGTAATGTCTTTTCAACCAAAATTTGCAAAGATTATCAGCAGAAACAAAAATCTATTTAGAACCAATCAACTAATGGTAGGAAATGTGGCTTAGAGAGAAATATGAATACACCCATTTGCAGGGATTTGCTCATCACTGTGAACAGATTTGCTTTTAGCTACACTTTTTTTTTTTAAATAAGCAAAGAGATTCTAGAATTTGTCATTGGATTGAATTTAGAGGTCATCTAGTCCAACTTTCTCATTTTGCAGACCAGGAAACTGAGGTCCAGGGATTGTCAAAGGTCTTCTTACTATATAATCACTTTAGATAATTTAAGCTCCAATACTAAGAAAGATCTAAGAAAAGCAGCAGATAGAAACCCTTTCCCTGGCCCGCCCTGGAGTCAAGAAGAAAAGGTTTCATCTCTGATACCTATTAGCTATGTGACTAAGGACAAGTCACTTCTCAGTGTCCCAACTCTCCAAGACTATGTAAGTTACAAATGAGAGGGCATCTCTACATGGGTCTACTATACTGCCTCCCAATTATCTGCATTTTAAAATGAGTAACCATTTTGAAATAGAATTGTGCTTAGCAGATCAAAAAATGTGATAGTTAAAAACAATGTATATACAATGGAAGGAAATGTACCTCATGTTGTGCAACGTTCCTTGGAAACAGAACTGTTATTATATGTTAGCAAATTTAACCATATCTTACACACATTAGACAAGCTTGATGCCCAAAGGAACACTTCAGTAAATCCTTAGGTAATTTACATTTAGTATACTTCGATTTTTATTTTGTAATGATTGGAATGACGCCACCTACTGGAGACTTACTATAGGAAAGCTCCACCATGAGGAGAATGTCTCTGAGGACAAGGCTTTTCCTTGGCATCAGGAAGTGACGTTTGCTCATGGGTACTGTCTATCAAGGCTACCAGCTAATCAACTTGAGGAGCCTCCCATTTTCTGGGAGGGGACAGGAAGGAGGAAGGAGGAAGGAGGGCCTGTTTGGAGAGCTCTCTCTCTTTTTGGTTCCTGATTTCACCAGGGTAGCAGTCACAGCAGAGGACTTCACAGGAAAATTGAGGAAAGATAGGATTGCCAGGCTGTAGGAATTCTGTTCTCAATCTTTCTTTTTCTATCTTTCAATAAACCCGTAAAAACCTAAACTCATTTAATCAGTGATTTTAGTCAGTTTCCCCCAAAACTGGGGGAACAGATTAGAACCCACATTTAGAATTTTAAATTTCACACTTTGAGATGGAACACTGTAATTGAGATACAGTTTTACTGTACGGATCTCATCCAAATATCTGAGGGGAGGGGCAGCTAGGTGGCGCAGTGGATAAAGCATCGGCCTTGGATTCAGGAGTACCTGAGTTCAAATCCAGCCTCAGACACTTGACACTTACTAGCTGTGTGACCCTGGGCAAGTCACTTAACCCCCATTGCCCCGCAAAAAAAAAAAAAAATATCTGAGGGGAAAGAAAGTGCTTCTGTGTTCGCATCCCCTTCTTCTATCTCTGTCATTAAAATGACTAAATAAAACTGAAAATCACAATTCTGGGAATGAAAAAGGGAAATAGAAATAAATGCTTTCCTGTGGTTTAGATCAGGCAGAGGAATATCTTTTTTTTCCTCCATGAATATTAACTCATTCCTTAAAGACAGATAGGACTGCTGTTGCCACCTTGCAGGTCAGAGAACTTGGATTAAAATCTTGCCTCTGTCACTTACTTTTGTGTGACACACCCCCCCCCCCGCCCCCAGAGCCCAGCAAGACTTGCCACTTCTCTGGGTCTGTTCTTTCATCTATAAAATGAGGGGGTTGGACTTGAACTCAAAGGTTCCTTCCAGCTCTAAATTTATGATCCTATGAGATATTCATGAGAAGCTAGGGTCCCAGGACTTACATTTATTGGGGAGAAATCAAGAAAGATTGCTTTGAAGTAGGAATTAGTCATGTTGCTTGGTGTCCTGACACTGACAGAAGACTTGTTCTTCATAGAATGTCATTCAAGGCCAACCATACTAGATAGGGGTGGATAAAGCAGCATGAGTTGTAGGTCCATCCATGTTCAGATAGTAGCTAAACCTCAGGGAGTGTATAATGTTGTCTAGGGCTAATGGGGAGAAGCAGAGATGTAAGACCTTTCTCAAAGCCCAGCTCCTTCACAATATTCCACCCCATTTTATGGTGATTTCTCCCTCTGAACTTCTTTTTGCTTTTGTTTATAGTCATTCAATTAGCCACTATCAAATACAATTATCCCTTCCACATCACAGGGCTTAGGGACATAGGGGCCCTGGCAATCTGGAAAATCCTTATAAAGTTTTTTGGAGGAGTATTCCTCCTTTCTCTCAAAAAAAGAAATCCTACACACATGAGGAAGATTTTCATATTTCTTGGGAATACTTCCTTTGAAGAAATCATAGACTTTGGAAGTATTACAAAAATGCTATTGAATATCAAGACCACTTAGGTCTTGAAATAGAGCAAATGGATGTTAGATGCCAATTTATCTACCTCTACTGCTGTTATTAGCAAAATTAGAGGCAGCCTGAGTAAATGCCATGCAGAACATTCAGAAGTGAATCCCTTAATCAACTTGTCAGGAAAAAATGCTCTAACTATTGCAACCAAGTTAAAATCTTTATTTGAGAGGGGTTCATGGGGATCATGTCTTATTTAATATTTTTAAGAACCTCTAAAATTTGCTGGTTGTTCTTTTGCAATTACGTTTGAATAGAGAAGACAGAGTTCTTTGGTCTTTTTTATTCTAACATTCCTCACTTGAGGAAACTTAAGAGTCCTGTGCTTCATATCAACCTTCTAACACCTAACAAGATGAATGATCAAATAATTTATACTTTCCATTCTTCAGTGCTATGGGCACAATATTGGAATAAGTCAGTTGTAGATAAGGATGTTTAAATAGCCACCCAGGTTGAAAGAACAAATAACTTGACAACATCTTTATACTACATCTCCATGAGGAAAGAAACCATAGGTTATTCTGTTTTGGGAGTTACAACTTTTATTTTTTTAAATCAACAATAATTTATTTTCTTTTCTGAAATTTGAAATTCATCATAGTATTTATTTACAATTTTAATTAAAAAAACCCCTTTTAATCAGTGAAAATCTGCCTTCTCTTTCTCTCCCCCGCCCCCCAACCACCACATTGAGAAAAAAAAACAACTCATGTTCCAAACATTAATAGTAAAGCAAAACAATTCTCCCACTGGCCAAATAAAAAAAAAAGTCTCAGTCGACACTTTGAATTACCACCTCTTTATCAGAGAGGGGTGGGGGAGGGAGGGTGAAACATGCAGGGATAGGCTGGAGCCAATTCTACCAGAATCTTAAAAATTTTCAATGTAAACATTTACTCCTCAGAAATGAGCAAATGCGCTAAATCAGTGCTTGATTTATTGTTTCGTTGATTTCTAGACTTTAGAGTGTGTTGTGCTTTTTGGAGAACCTATTGTTAAATATTTGCCAACACATCTTTGGTAGCATGGTTTCATCATGAGTAATCTGGAATTGTGGCTGGTCATTGTGATGATCAGAATTCTAAAATCAAAGTTGTTTGTCTTTACAATAATGTTGTCATTGTAGGCATTTTTCTCCTTCCCTCTGAATCTGTTCATATAAGTCTTCTAAGTCTTCAAAGGTGTGCATCTTGAATCTATCACTTCTCTATCAGGAATGAGAAACATGCTTTATCATTATTAATATGCTGGAATTGTGATAGTTCACTGCATTGATCAGAATTCTTAAGTCTCAAAGTTGTTTTTCTTAACGAAGTTGTTGTTACATTATGAATTGTTCTCCTGGTTCTCATTTCAATCTATAATCAGTTCATACAAGTCTTAACAGTGTTTTCTTAAACCATCTCTTACTTTCTTACATTGAACAATAATACTCTATTGCATTAATAAACTGTAATTTGCTCAGCCGTTATCTAATGGATGGGTATCTCCTTAGTTTCTAGTCTTTTGTCACCATAAAAAGAAATGCTATAAATAACTTTGTATCTGAGGGTCCATTTCCTCTTTTTTTGTTGTTTTTTGTTTTCTTTGAGGTATAGGCCTAGTTAATGGCACTGCTGGGTCAAAGGGTATGTGCGGTTTGGGGCATAGTTTCAAATTGCTTCCCAGAAATCCTAGACCCACTTCCTCTAACAGTATACTAGTGTGCCTATTTCCCTCTAGGCTCTCCAAAATTTGTTGTTTTCCTTTTTGGTCACCTTTGCCAATCTGATTTGCCTTTAATTATGTTTTCCACATGGCATTGATAGTAGAATCAAAATTGTCCATGTTATTTTCTATAATCCTCTTTTTTCCTTCTTTGGTCATGAACATTTCCCCTATCCACAGATGTGAAAGGTAATTTTTTCCTTATTCTCTAATTTATCATGTGATCTTTTATCTCAGTCATGTATTTATTTGCCATTTGTCTTAGTTTTTGGTGAGAGGTGTTTGTCTAAACCTAATTTTGGCCAGATAATTTTCTAGTTTTCCCAGAAGTATTTGTCTATTAGTGAGTCCTTTCCCCAGTATCCGGGATCCTTGGGTTTATCAAACACAAGACTGTTAGGTGTGTTTGTTTCAGCATTTTGTATTTCTAATCTATTCCACAAACCAACCTCTATATGTTTTAACCAGTACCAAATAGTTTTGATGATTTATACTTTGTATTAAAATTGAGATCCAGTACTGATAGCCCCCCTCTCCCCCTCTTTTTCATTATTCCCCTTGAGATTCTTGACTTTTTGTTCTATCAGGTATGAGTTCTTGACCTGAATTTTGTAAACCCATTTTATAAAAAAATGCTGAAATTGTCTTTTAATAGAATTGATTTTCTTGTAACCTGGTGTAATTCTTATTTTATGCATTTAAAAAACAATATTCAGAGAAGGGGGTCTGTAGGCTTCACCAAAGTGCCAAAGGGGCATAAAAATAATGCATGAAACGTTAAGAATCTCTATTCTAGATAAATGTTATTTCCCCCCTAGCATTAGAAAGAAATCCTTTGGCGTGGCACTGAATAAGTAAATTAATTTAGGCAGTATTGTCATTTTTATTATATTGCCTCAGGCTGCCCATGATCAAATAATATTTCTTCACTTTCTTTGGGTCTGTTTATTTCTATAAAGTGTTTTGTAGTTGTATTTATATAGCTCTTATGTGGGTCTTGGCAGTAGACTTCTAAGTGTTAGGCATTCTGTACTTATTTTAAAAGGAATTTCTCTTTTTTTCTTTTGCTGGGTTTTGTTGGTAATATCCAGAAATGCTAAAGATTTAGATAATTGTAATTTTAAATCTGCAATTTTGCTAGTTATTGTTTAAATTAATTTTAGTTGAGTTTCTAAGTAAACCATCATCATCTGCAAAAGGGTTGATTTTTTATTCTTGTTTGTTCTTCTTGATTTCCTTTTATCATCATCTTAAAATAATTAACATTTCTAGCACTACATCAAATAATACGAACATCTTTATCTTACTCCTTATCGTAAATCTGTAGGTCCCACTTCCCCCCGCCATTACATAAGGTTGTCCCAAAAGTCATAGTGCAATGAAGATAGCCTGTATAATGCTCATTCTTGCTTTTAAATATACCACTTATTATAGTAAAGAAAAGTTTGGGGGCAGCTAGGTGGCGCAGTGGATAAAGCACTGGCCCTGGATTCAGGAGTACCTGAGTTCAAATCCGGCCTCAGACACTTGACACTTACTAGCTGTGTGACCCTGGGCAAGTTACTTGACCCCCATTGCCCCGAAAAAAAAAAAAAAGAGTAACTTCTCTTAGCTCCCCACATGATCATGTGAAAAAAAAAAAAAGAAAAGAAAAGTTTGTCAATTACTATGCTTTTTAGTGTTTTAGACTGGAATGAATATTACATATTGTGTTAAGCTTTTTTTATTGTTGTTCTTAATAATATGGTCTAGTGTTTATAGTTTTCCTACTCCATGGCAGGTATAAATCTAACTTGGTCATACTTTATAATCTTTTTGGTATATTGCTTTAGCCTCTTTGAAAAGAATTATATTTAAATTTCTTGTGTTGATACTCAGTAGGGATATTTATAATTTGTTTTGTTTTTTTTTTGGTATGTGTTTTGACTTTCCCTTATTTAGTTATCAAGATCATATTTGTATCACAGAAAGATTTTGGTAGAATCCTTTCTGTCCCTATTTTTGCAAACAGCTTATGTTTGCATAAACTATTTTAGTAATACTGGAATTAATAATTCTTTGAATATTTGATAGGATTCACTTACAAGTCCACTTGTTCCTGGTTGCTTTTTTTTTATTTAAAATTTTGGGCACTGTTATAACTTGTTTAATTTCTTTTTCCAAGACCAAGTTAATTTAAATTCTTAATTTTTTTTGGCCTGATAATTTGAGCACTTTATATTTTTGTAAAAATTCATCCATTTCATTTGTTAGTTTGATGGGAATATAGTCAGGCAAAATAATTTGCTTTATTTCTTCTTCCTTTGCTGTGAATTATTTTTTATTTTTGATACTGGCAATTTGTTTTTTCTTTTTCTTTAAAAAACCAAATTAGCTAACAATTGATCTATTTCATTGCATTTTAAAAATCAGTTCTTTGTCATTTTAATGGAATTTTTGCTTTCAATTTTAATATTTTGAATTTTTAGAATTTCTATTTTGGTGTTTCATTGAGGTTTTAAATTTTATTGGTTTTTCTATGTTTTAAATTATTCTAACATATGCCTAATTCATTGATCTTTTTGTTGTTGCTGAGTTTGGTATGTTGTCTTGTTGAAATTTTCTTTAATGAAATCTATTCTTTCTATGATTTGTTTTTTGGCTCACCAATTCTTTAGGATTAAGTTACTTGATCTTCAATGAAATTTTTTCCTTTTTTAATGATCATTTACTGAATATAATTTTTATTTCATTATGGTTGCTAAAAGATGCATTTTAAAATATTTCTACATTCATCATTTTTTAATTTTTTATTTTTAAGTGAGGCAATTGGGGTTAAGTGACTTGCCCAGGGTCACACAGCTAGTAAGTGTTAAGTGTCTGAGGTCGGATTTGAACTTAGGTACTCCTGACTCCAGGACTGGTGCTCTATCCACTGTGCCACCTAGCTGCCCCCATTCATCAGTTTTTTATACATATGTGGTCAACTTTTGTAAAAGTGCCATTTACAACTGAGAATATATATACTTCTTTTTATTTCCATTCAGTAACCACCAGGGATCTAACATATGTAACTTTTATAAAATGTTATTCAAGGTCCTAACTTCTTTCTGTAGTTCTTGTTGTTGTTGGAACTAAGTCTGAAAGGGGCACAGTGAGGTTCCTCTGTATTATAGTTTTACTATTCCTCCCTGCAACTCATTTAACTTTTCCTTTAAATATTTATTTGATATGCTACATGATACATATGTATGGGGCTTTTAAGCATAATGTAGTTTCTCCATTTTTTTCTTGTCTATTTTTGCTTTTTGCCTTGAGATCATAATTATCACCCCTCCTTTTTTTTGAGTTCTGCTGAAGCATAATAGATTGCTCTAACTCCTCATTTTAACTGTGTGAATCTTTGTTTCAATATACTGTAAAAAATATTTTGGATTATGTTTTCTAATTCATTCTGTTGTCCTCTTCCATTTTGTGGGCGAGTCCATCCCATTCACAGTCATAGTTGTAATAATTGTGTATTTTCCTTTATCCTATTCTTTTGTTTTTCCATCTCTGTCTCTCTCTCCCTTTGACAGAGACTGAGAAGAATGTGTATAGCACTAATGATTTTTGCTTCATGCTATCTATTTTTGCTCCACTGCCCTTGTTTTTAATTCTTCCCACCACAGATTATTTTTTTTATTTCTTTCCTTTTAAACTTTCCTTCACAATCTATCTTTTGAGATTGAGAATGAAATTTATTTTGGGTTTGACTAATCTCTCCTTGAACTTCCTTTCCCTCTTATTCCACATTCCCTCTCCCCTTTTCTTCCTGTTTTCTTGTCCAATTGAAAGTCTTTCTACATCAAACTCTGAGTATATTCTAACCTACTTTGACAAGTTCAGGTCAAAGTGAGGTTCAAATCATCCTCCCCCAATCTCTACCTCCTTATTTGCACATGTGAGAGAGACAGTAAATCTCCCCTCTTCCTTTGCTAGGATATTCCTTTCTTTTCCTTTTTCTTTCTTATATAATGCTTAAAGAGTTGCAAAGCATTTTACATATGTAGTCTCATTTGCTCTTTACAAAAACGTGGTGAGGTAGGTGCTATAATTATCCACATTTTACAAATGAAGTAACTGAAGCTAAGAGAGGTTAAGTGACTAGTCCATGGTCATACAGCTAAGTAATAGAGACAGTATTTGAAGTATGGTTGTCTTGATCTCAAGTCTAGAACTCTATTCACCATGCAACACCTCCATCAGAACATTAAAAAAAAAAAATGATTCCCAGGCCCTTTTTCTTATGTGACTCTTTTTATTACTGCTAACATTAGAATTTGGGGGGAAAGGGAAGATTTCTTTTCCTCATAAGAGAATGTAAACACATTATCCTTGTAGTCTCTTCTGAATACTCATTCATATTTACCCTTTTATGTTCCTCTTAATTCCTGTGTTTACATTTCAAATTTTTACTTAGGTTTTTTTTTTTTTTAAATCAGCAATACTTGGAAGTCCTCTCCTTCCCACCCTCTTTCTGTATGATTATATTTAGTTTTGGTGTGTCATTTGCCTTTTGAAATATATTCCAAGTTCTTTGTTCTATTTTTTTTTAAATGGTAGCTGGCAAAACTTGTGTTATCTCCTGACTGTGACTCTTTGGTAATTGAGTTTTCTTTTTGGATATTTGTAGCATTTTCTTTTTAAATGTGAAAGTTCTGGATATTGGTTATGGCATTCTGGGGAATTTTATCGTGCAGTGTTTTTCAGAAGATGGTAGATGATTCCTATTTTCATTTTGCCATCTGGTTCTAATAGGTCTGGGCAGTTGTCATTCATGATTTCTTGAAATATGGTGGCCAGCCTCTTCTTTTGTGTCATGGCTTTCAAGCAGCCCAATAACTCAGATTTTTTTTTTCTACTTACTCTTTTCTAGGTCAGTCGCTTTTTTTTTTTTTTTGCTGGGCAATTGGGGTTAAGTGACTTGCCCAGGGTCACACAGCTAGTACGTGTTAAGTGTCTGAGGCCAAATTTGAACTCAGGTCCTCCTGAATCCAGGGTTGGTGCTCTATCCACTGCACCACCTAGGTCAGTCGCTTTTTATATTAGGTACCTTATGTTTTCTTCTTCTATTAGTATGTTTCTTTTATTTTTCTTTTTGCTGTCTTATGGAGTCATTAACTTGTTTGGTTTGTTCTAATCTTACTTTGGTAAGGTTTTGTAACTTTTATACTAAGCTATTAAATCTCCTTTCAATTTTTTTGCCAGACATCTTTTTTTTTTCTTTTTTGCAGGGCAATGAGGGTTGAGTGACTTGCCCAGGGTCACACAGCTAGTAAGTGTCAAGTGTCTGAGGCCGAATTTGAACTCAGGTCCTCCTGAATCCAGGGCTGGTGCTCTATCCACTGTACCACCTAGCTGCCCCCTCATTTCAGTTTTGATTTTTAAACTTCCTTCACTTCTTCCAGGAATTCTACTTAACCTTGACTTAAGCTTTCTCTCTTCTGATGCTTTGCTTGTAGATGCTATGGCACTATTCCCTTCTGGATTTGCATCTTGGGCATCTATGGCTCCATATCTTAGGTCCTTTTTTGTTACTCATTTTTTTCTAGAATTACTTCCTGAATTATAACTGGATTAGGGACAGATTCTGTCTCTGGACCTGGTTTGATGCTGATTTTGTATTTTCTGGGTCTTGCTGTTATTTTCTCTGGGTGCTGTGTTCTTTAAGAATTTCAGAAGTACTTAAGGCAGGGGACCTACAAACATTTAGTGTGCCCCAAGCAGTCTGACCTAGGAAGCTGATCAATCATGGCCCTCCTAGTCTAATTGCTAATATCTATAATTATATAACTATATAGTGCTTACTGTGTGCCAGGCAGTGTGCTAAATACTTTACAGTTATCTCATTTGATCCTCTTAACAATCCTGGGTGCAAAGTGCTCTTATTATTCCCACTTTACAAATGAGGAAACTGAAGCCAAGAGTGTTGTGTCTTGCCCAGGATCACACAGCTGCCATATTTGAACTCAGGTCTTCCTCATTCCAGGTCTGGTGCTCTATCCACTGAACTATCTAGGTTGCCCTGAACTTTGTAAGCTTCTGATCCTGCTTTGGGTTTGGGTGCCACAACTGAAGGTTTTTCCTTTGGATTTCCCAGTCACTACTCTGGTGCTCTGAGGCAGCTAGATAGTAGAGTGGGTAGAGCATCAGACCTAGAACCAGAATGATGAGTTCAAATGTGGCCTCAGACATTAACTAGCTCTGTGATCTTGGGCAGGTCACTTAACACTGTTTGTCCATTTCCTCACCGGCAAACTGAGCTGGAAAAGGCAAAGCACTGAAGTACCTTTGCCGAGAAAACCCCAAATGGAATCACCAAGAGTTGGTCACCACTGAACAACAAGCCCTGTTGCTCTTCCTTGAACTTTTCTGGAGTTGCTGGAAAGAACTGGGCTGTCCTGCTTCCTCTTACTCTACCATCTTTGTCAGGATACTTATTTTTCCTTTTTATCACTCACAGTATCTACCTTTAATGTGCTCAAAAAGTTTTACTGAACTAAATCTGGTACCAGAATTATGGTTGTTGCTCAAACGAAATTTTTTTTTCCTTAGGAAAATCCAAATAGATGTGTCCTTCATGATAAACTCCCTCCAATTTCAAGTTACTAATATGTGAAATGTGACATTATTTCTGTGCCTCCCTACATTCCTTTACACTTAGCCTTTTTTTTTTTTCCCCGCTGGATGAGGGTTAAGTGACTTGCCCAGGGTCATGCAGCTAACAGCTAGTGTCAAGTGTCTGAGGCCAGATTTGAACTCAGGTCCTCCTGAATCCAGGGCCACTGCTTTATCCACTGAGCCACCTAGCTGCCCCTAGCCATTCTTTTTGGTTTTTAACCTAAGCCGTTTACTCTCCAGTCTCTACCACATCCCATTTTTTGCTCCTTTTCATTTTGCCCCTTATACTTTCTGCAACTACAGTAATATTCAACCATTTTGAGGATATCAAGTATTCTCAACTTTCCAGCCTTTACATGCTGTTAAGACTATAGGGATCTGAAAAGCAGTCGTGGTGAATCCATCTTCCTGAATAATGTGCTATTGGGAGTAAAAACTTGAGTTTAAGAACATCTGCTATTGTCAAACCATTCTAATATAAAGTGTGATACTGTATTCATGAAAGGCAATTGTGCTTAGAAAGAGTGTCCTTGGGGCAGCTAGATGGCGCAGTGGATAGAGCACTGGCCCTGGATTCAGGAGTACCTCAGTTCAAATCTGGCCTCAGACACTTAACACTTACTAGCTGTGTGACCCTGGGCGAGTCACTTAACCCCAATTGCCCCACAAAAAAAAAAAAGGAGTGTCCTTACATATCTCTGCACAAAAATAAATGTACCAAAAGAGTCAAAGAAATTTCATTTGAAATTAATCTTTAATTCACTTTACAGTACTAATTTGAAATTTATTCACACAGACCTATTCAGCCCACATAGGTATTGTAAAGTGCTTCCAGCAAGTCAAGAAGCATTTATTAAATGCTTACTACATGCCAGCCACTGTTCTAAATGCAAAAAGCACAGTCCCTGCCCTCAAGGAGCTTACATTCTATTGGGAGAGACAAGTAGACAACAAGGTAGAGCCAAGGCAGAGAGCAGATGGAAAGTAATCTCAGAAGAGAAGGTATGAGCAGATGGGAGGAATGGGAAAAGCCTCCTGGATTAAGTGAAATTTCAGCTGAGTCTTAAAGTGGTTCAAGGAAACTAAGAGGCAGAAGTAAGAGGGTAGATCATTCCAGGTGTGGGGGACAGCTAATGCCAAGGCATTAAAGATAGGTAATGGGGTGGTATTCAAGCTGCCAGTGGTTCTGGAACAGTGTACCAGGAAGTAAGTAGAATGGCTAAATTCCGAAGGGTTTTATCCTAGAGGTAATAAGGGGCACTGGAGCTCACTTAGTAGGCTGGGGTGACGTGGTCAGATCAACATTTCAGAAAAACAAATAACTCTGGCAGCTAAAGGGAGGATGGATCAGAAGAAGTTAAGAACTGAGGCAGGGATGCCAACCAGAAAGTGGTTGCAATAGTCCAGGTGAGAGGTGATGAGGGCTTGAACAAGGATCATGGATATGTGAATGGAGAGAAGCATATGTATACTACATGTTGTAAAGGTGGGAATGTCAAGATTGGAAGTGTGGGATGAGTGTAATCATTACTGGAATGGCCTCTAGGGATCAGTACATTTTGCAAAATGTCTGTTGCTAAATGAAATTAGATTTTTGTATTATAGAACCATAATGAATATAAAGACCAGCTATATTTTAAAAATAGATCAAACGGATGTCAGTTTGATAGGGAAGTGCATTTAGCAAAGGCATTTGCTAATTAGCAGTTCCTGTGTTAATTAAATTCTGTGCTGAGTGATCATTGAACATGATTTACAACCAGTATAATAGAAGTAGCCTTTTATTCTAATTCTTTATTTTGGTGTGGAGGCAACTCTGGCTTCCTGAAGTCTACACCAGAAGAAAATAAGCTTAGGCAGTTCTAATGCTAAGAGGGAAAGACTTATAAATATGGGCCCCAATGGCAGATTACATCTGTTGCCTGTAGACCAGTCTAGTGATGCTGAAGGAAGCAATTTATAAGGAATCAAACCACAAGCATAAGAAAAAATGTTCACTTTGTCTAACAGTACTCTTTAACATGGAAGACCTATCAGGATGTGTTTTAAGGTTTTAATTTCAGGTGCATGATCTCAAAAGTAGAGCTTTAAAAAATTAATTACTGAGGTCTTGATTACATGTAAATATACCTTAAACAGAATAAAGTTTCCATTTATCTCAAAAAGCTTCTATAACGACTTTAAAAATACTTTTATATTAGCATCCTTATCAACCTGATGGGATTTTAAAAAGTTGCATCTCTGGGCATCTGCTTGAACACAATGAATACTTCATACTAAATTCTCCAATTTTTCTATTTGAAGTTCACATTAAATTTCAAGGTGTGCGCCTTCTCTTACTCTCTATTGTAAAAAGTTATTTCTAGGGCATTTAAATCTCAGAAGACATCACAACACAAGCACATTAATGCTTTTTTGAAAATGATGGTTAAACACAAGTTAAAAGGCAAAGAGAAGTGATGTTCAGGAAGCATAAAAGGCTAATTTAAAATCAGCCTCTGAGGAGGAATTGTACTAATTATTACATAAAAGGCAAAGATGCATGACTACATTCAAGGACAGAGTTGGAACTATAGTATTTCAACTAGTGGGAAGACACACAATGCTTTAAAACATGAACAGTAAATGTAAAATATAGCCAAAAATGGGTCATGAATAGAACTAAAGAACAAATTTCAGGTGGAGAGAGGACTACGTAAATACTGCATTCTTCCTTTAGTCTAGCAACCTTGAATCACATTGTTTCTTGTTTTCAAAATGTTTTCTGTAGTGTTCTGGCAAAACTAAGTGAGGGTGGCCATATGATTAGGATTCAGAATTTCAATCCAGTAGCCATCAGGATCTTGAATAAATGCCAGTCCTTTCATTTTGCCTGGGTGGAGAGAAAGTAAAATGTTTACTACTAAATCATTAAGAAAGAAAATTTAACATTTAAGGTCTCAAACTAATTCCTAATCCCTCTTTGGATAGAATTATACTGTTACTGAAAGCGTACCCCTCTCAGAATGCCTGAGGCTTAAGCACATACCTGGAAAATGACCTTAACTGTTAGTAGTAGCTTCGACCAAAGAATCATGTATCCAGAGCTAGAGGAACCTTATAGGCTGTTGAATAATGTAATTTTTTTTACAGATGAGGAAAACCTAGAGAAGTGAAATGACTTGCGAATTAGCAAGTCCTCTGATTCCAGAGGCAGTAATTAGTCTTTCCATAATAGTCACATTGCTGAGTGTTGAAATTTCTTTTTTAAATTCTCTATCAGTTGACCACATGCAGAGCACTTTACTGAAAGGAACCAAAGAGGAAGGGGAAAATCAGAGGAGCAGGGCCATGGAAACCTAAAATTTCAGAGCTAGAAGAACCTTGGAGATCAACTAGTCTACCCTCACCTCATTATATATAAGTGGAAAAAAGTCTAGAGAAGCAATTGACTCCAGGTCCCAATGACATCATGTAGCAGAGGTGGGATCCAAGGTTTTCTGACTTTGAATTCAGGACTCCTTCTGTCAAGTCACACCCTGTCATATGGTTTCCAGTTGGGTTTAAAAGTAAAGACTCCTCAATCCTAAGCCCAGGGCTCTCTGCAAATGTGGCTAATGCTCAGGGCTGGATTCTTCCCAGAAATTTACCAGGTATTAACTTTTTATAATCTTATACTGTCCAGTGAGGCTAGATATATATGCATTCCATTATGAGGTCTTTGATTCAAAGGGCAAAGGGAATCATTGCTTGACTAGTGATCATTTTACAGTTTTTGCCTGTACCAGTAGAGAATACCTCTAGTTTACTAAGACTCCCTTCTAATCCAATTTAATCCCCAAGCATTCATTAAGTAGTTACTACAGACAGTTCTTGCTTTATGTAAACTGACACAGACCTCTCCTTAAAGCAATTTTTACAAAATGCAAATCTGTCCATAGATGTGGGGAAAGGATAGAAGGAGAAAAGAAGAGGGCCACACAAGCACCTGTGGAGGGAGGAGGCTGGCAAATAGTTCAAGAGTACGTGGGGTTCAGGGACAGAGAAGCAAGAGAAAGAGGGGGAACATGTAGGGACTGGGGTCAGCCATATGGGGACCTGGCCAGGAATTGGGGACAGACATATAGCACTCCAGCACAGACTGACAGGGTCAGGGAGAGACACATGAGTGAAGCAGGGCAAAGGTATTCTCTACTGACTCTATAGGTCTCAAGTCAAGCCCCACCATCTGCTCTGCTGGCCATGGGGGTCTCTCTGTTCTATCAGTTTTTCTGCTTTCACTTGGAGGGTTTTTACATATGTTTGTGTGTGTGTGTGTGTGTGTGTGTGTGTGTGTGTGTATGTAGGGGAAAGCCATGAATCACTGAGTTGAGGGAAAGGAACAGAGAGAAAGAATAGTACTGTATAGTAATGTTAATGTCTTCATATAAAGTCAAATTTGTGTAATGTGAATTTATACAAAATGAGAACTGTATATGCGAGGTAGTCTCTGTGAGGTGTTAAACAACAAAAATCATAGCAAAGGACAAATTTTAAAGCACATACCTTTCCAAGGCCCTGGAAATACCAAGTTTGGGACATGTACTAGACCATGGCTTCTTACATTTTTCCACTCATGACCCCTTTTTGCCTGAGAAATTTTTACATGACTCTGGGTATATAGGCATATAAAATAGTTATACATAACCTTTTCCTGTTGCCAAATTTTTCATGACCCTCACATTCAGATACACAACCCATAGTTTAAGAAGCTTCGCATTAGATAATGATATTGCTCAAATTTACTGTCTAGTTGTTATGGGGCATAAAACAGTGTTATGCAAAACTCTGGGTACTTAAATATTATTTAAAATGAAGGAAAGTGGGTGGAAGACTGATACTAAGACTTACCTTCATCAGGTTTCTTCACAAATTTTACTCCTAGCTCCTCAAATCTTTTACAAGCACTTTGTACATCAGGAACAGCAATTCCTATGTGGCCTGTGGGACCAGAAAAAAAACCAATACAGCAAAGTGGGACCACAGCTGTTGAAGAATTCTAAAATGTAGTTTAGTTCAACTATCTCATTTTATTTTTAAAAATTTATTTATTATTATTATACACTTAATAAGTACCAAATAAAACAGGCATTTTCATATAAAGAGCAGAAAAATCATACTTGAAATTGGCAGCTAGGTGATGCAGTAGATAGCATTAGGTTTGGGGTCTAAAAGACCTCAATCCAAATTCTAGCTTCAGATACCAGCTTTACAACCTGGGCAATTCTCTTACCCTCTATTAGCCTGTTTCTTTCTCTGTAAAATGTGGCTAATAATAGTACCTACCTCCCAGGTTTGTTGCAATGAGAAAATGAGATGAAACATGTAAAATATTTTGCAAATCTTATTTTTGTTTACATATCCCTGTTCTCTGCCTCCATTCCCATTTGTTTAAAAAAACAAACAAAATAAAGTCCTTGCAACAAATATGCATACTCAAACAAGATCAATTTCCACATTAAGCTGTTTTCAAAAATATATAGAATATTTTGTATCTTCTGTCAAGAGTCAACCTCCTCACTTTAGAGAAGGGCAGAATCCTAGAGAAGTGTCAGGGCTAGAATTAAAACCCAGGTTCCCTAACTTCAAACTCAAAGATCTTCCAATTATTACCACACTGTCTCCTAATATCATCAGAGACGTAATAAAATCCAGTTAATTTAAAGCATAAACTCATAACATCAGCTCAAAAACTGACTGAATCAACTTGGTTCGGGTTAAAAGAACAAATGGTATTTAGCAGGCTGACAATAACAGTTACTTTGACTTCAGCATTGTTCTGAATGTTATATGGATTCCGTGAGATAATACCTTTGAAAATACCATTGCCATTTGGTCCCAACCTGTCTTTCCAGGCTCACTGCCCTTCCCCTCTCTTCCTGTACTATGAAATCTACCAAACTGGCTTTCTCTATTCCTCACAGTGTGCTATCTTCTTTCTGAATATTTGCCCTGGCCAATGCCCATGCCTGGAATGTATTCCTCCATACCTCTGCCTCAAAGGATCCTTCTTTTCCTTCAAAGTGCAGCTTAAGATACATAGCAGGCGCTTAAATGCTTGCTATTTGAGTGCATCATGGTATCTTCTTTTTTACTCCATCTATGCCTATGGTTTACTACCAAAAGGAATAACCATATTTAGTATGTTTAAGATTCTACTGGGGCAGCTAGGTGGCACAGTGGATAGAGCACCGGCCCTGGAGTCAGTAATACCTGAGTTCAAATCCGGCCTCAGACACTTAACACTTACTAGCTATGTGACCCTGGGCAAGTCACTTAACCCCAATTGCCTTACTTAAAAAAAAAAAAAGATTCTATTGGCTTTAAGGATAACTGAATCCTATGATTTTAATGGGAAGATTTAGTTCAAGACAGAAGTATCCAGTTGGTCTGGGTATGACATGATATTGGCAATTACAATTTTTAAAAATCTGCTGCAAATACGATGAGGATTCCAAAGTGAATCTGCCACAATGAAGCAAATCTAAAACCTAGGCAGAGGCAATAACACTTAATAATTTCTAAATGAGAATGCGTGTGAAGAACCAGAATGACTGCACTACCAATGCCCTACTTATACTAGTTTTGTATTAGTGAAATTGAGGAGAATGACACCAACTCAAAGCATATTCATACTAAAAAAAAACATAAACATAAATATTACATATGAACATGTGACATACCAAATCCCCGAGGATCTGAATTGCCATTATGGTAAGCCTGGTTCTCATCATTTTCAGTGCCCCAGTTGCTGCAGAAGGAAGTAAAATATAAATATTTCAGAGTAAAAATTTTTTAAAAGAAAGCTTTTTGAAATCCTATAATATCAAGCAATTGCCTCATTTATTCAGCCCTGTCCCTGTTATTGCAAAATGAAGAATGCTTTTGGTCACAGTGAGTGAGAATCCAAAGTACAAACACTTTGTTTTTATATCACATTTTATTTCCAAATATGTCAGCTATCCCTACCCAGTTCTCTCTTTCTTGTAACAAAAACACAGTTCATCAAAAGCAAATAATCGATCAAGTGTGTCAGAAAGTACATGCAACAGTCCTGAGCCACAGACCTCCTTCTATGCTGCCAGTGAAGGAGGGAGGTGCCTTTTCTCATCTCTTCTCCAGGGCCAAGCTAGGTCATTATAATTATATACAATATTCAGTCTGACTTTATTTTTTTATTCACACTGCTGTGACTCCATGTATATTTTTACCTTGTTCTGCTTATTTATTTCACTTTGCATTGGTCACCATATGTCTCTCCATATGCAGGGTATCCTGATAGATGCTAATACCTCTACTTCTCTTCATTCACACCTCTATCACTCCTCATCTCTCTCCTAAACTAATGAAATATATGAGTCTGGAATAAACTGCAGACCACTGCCCCACAGCACAGAAGGGATGAACTGTCTCCAAGTCTCTCCTTCCCTAGTACATTTTCCACAAGGTGCCAATTCAATTCTCCTAAGATGTAGGTCACCTGTATCAGCCCAATAAACTGCAGTGTGTCCTTACTGACTTTAGGATCAAATACCATTTCACCCTTAAAATTTATATTGTCTTATAGCATATATATATAATTATTAGTGTAACATTACATGTCTATAATTCATAACAAGTAAATATTTACATACTGCATGTGGTATGTATTTAAAAAATAATTTTACTGCTAGGACATGAAAAGTCTGGGGACTGCCCCACTAGGGGTTTAGTCATGGCAGGAGTTTGCTTATTGTTTATGCAAGGTTCTTCACAACACCAAGCTTGGTTTTTTGTGATTATTGCTTCCTTTTAGAGATATTCACTTATTTCTTTCATAACATACTATAAGATCTGGCCAGGTGACAATGCCAAGCTCCCTGTTTCTTCCTACCCCCTAATGTATCCCCTCCTTCCCTTTTTCAAGACTAAGACATTTGTCCTTTTCCCAGGACTGTGGGGCCCCTGCCGCTCTTTGTAATTTCTCGTGGCTCTCCAACAGTGGCTCATTGTCCCATTCCGTTACACCATAACTGTCAGGGCCCCAGACTTGGTTCATCAGGGTCAGGAGACCTGAATTCATCAAGGACAGCTCAGAGTTTTCAGTAATTCCTCCCTCTCTCCTTATTTATCTTGGGCACGAATTCCCGACTAGCCTTTTTCAGTCTGATTTTTCTAGCCCAAACATTGTTCTCCTCAGAAGAGAAGAGGCAAGCGAAAGAGGCTGAAGGTCTGTGTTCCTTCAGTTGCTGGTTGCCACTTTGCCAGTCTTCAGCCTTCTTTGCTCTTCCTCACCAGCTTTAGCTTACTCTGACTTCTGGCCTTCAGGATAACATTTATATATTGGGTCCTTTTATATCGATCCTTTGCTAATCTGCCCTGTTCCCATCCTCTGTAGATAAAGGACCATACGTTTAGAGTTGGAAGGGTTCTCAAAGACCATCTATTCAACCTCCCTCATTTTACTGAGTCCCAGGGAGGATTTACCCAAAGTCTTAAAGAAGCAAGCCTCAGAAGCAGGATTAAAACCAAAGTCCTCTGACCTTGGAGATAGTGCTTCCCCCCTCGAATGCATTTCCTTCTTTGAAAGATCTAACTCAAGGGCAGCTAGGCGGCTCAGTGGATAAAGCACTGGCCCTGGATTCAGGATGACCTTGAGTTCAAATCCAAGCTTCAGACACTTGGCATTTACTAGCTGTGTAACTCTGGGCAAGTCACTTAATCCTCACTGCCCCCCAGAGAGGATTGAGAGGAGAGAGAGAGAGAGACAGACAGAGAGAGAGAGAGAGAGACAGAGAGAGAGAGAGGGAGGGAGGGAGGGAGGGAGGGAGGGAGAGATCTAACTCTTTGCATCACATTGGTTTCTTCAGACCACCTCCATTTTGTTTCCTCATTCCCAACTGAAACTGTCTCTTTGTGTCTTCAGGATTTAGTTCTTGAGTTCTCATTTCTCCTGCAGTGACTTCTAGTCCACAGCACCACACCTGCCCCTCTCCCTAATCTTTTTAAATCTGCTCTCTGAAAATCAAGGATGCCTGTCAGAGCATGCTGGGCTTTCCTCTTCTCCTCTACCACACACCCTCTGGGAGTGGGGTCACTTCTCTCCAAAGTTCCCGTTATTCTAAACCCTAGCAACCAGTTCCTCCCTGTTTGTGAAAATGAGATACAGAACTGGATTTCCCTCTTTTAGGTTCCTCTGCTTCTGGAAGGATGACATTAGTGTTGAACAAATAAAAAAAAATATTAGCACCTTTGCAGTCAAATGCCCATGTGGATAGTATTACTTTCCCCTATGATATTATGAAGAGGATTCTAGTAAACAAGACCAGTATGAGACAAATTCTTGTAATAAGACCTAAGAACTTGTACTCACTGTGTTAATTCAAGTGTACCTTTCCTGGAAAACAACCAAGCTGTTCGTTCACTTTCATCTTTTGGGATGTCATTTTTGTCCTCAAAAGCCAAGAAGTAGAGTGAAAACTTCATAGTGGGAAAATCATACTTTTGGAGTAGTCTGAAGTTAGAGAGAGGACAAGATGAAGGCGATTAGATGAAAATTTCAATAAACAAAACAAAACAAAAAAACAGTTATTTGTGAAAATAACAAAGTCCAGTTAATATACATGCAATGAGGTGTTTTTAAAATCCCCCAAAGAAACCTAAACTAAAAATATCCTATTTAAAAGAACAAATCTAAAAATAATCAAAATACCAAGGAATCATTATTATGCAATTATTCTAATTCTCACCCCCCCCCAAAAACCCCAACTCTTAACTTCTTTTTATTAGGCTTAATGTTTATTTAGGAATGTTCACATTTGGGGGTCTTCATCTAAATATGTTGATCACAATAATTCTCTTTTGACTAAATTGGTTCTAAAGTATCTGCTCTTTCTCTACAATGAAGAAGTGCCAATGAGCCTTAGTAAGAGTGCTCGATGGGGGGCAGCTAGGTGGTGCAGTGGATAAAACACTGGCCCTGGATTCAGGAGGACTGGAGTTCAAATCCGGCATCAGATACTTGACACTTACTAGATGTGTGACCCTGGGCAAGTCACTTAACCCTTATTGCCCTAAAAGAAAAAAAAAAGAGTGCCCAATGTGTACCCACTTAACTTAACAAAAATAATACACTGTCACAATATGTCCATGGTCTCTGAGGTTTGACAGATTGTTTTTTAATATAACCACACACTTGCATGTACATACAGAAACATAAATCAGACCCAGAGGACCTTAATAAGCATACTTCTTATGTGGCATGGAAATTGAAATTTGGGGAGAAAAAAGAGGCACAGGAAACAGTTTCTCCACTTTAGGAAAAGTTTAAAAATCCAGGTTATTTCACTCATTGCTATTTTAGGATAATAAATACTTTTAGGAGGGAAGTTACAAAAATAAAACTACCTGGAAATTAAGAACTATCTCATTCTTTTTGTTAATCGAAGCTCTCCTTAATAATACATTTCTTGAATACTAAATAAATTTGTTTATCAATGTAATTTCCTCAGTTGAGAGGTGCACACACAGACACACACATTCTCTCTCTCTGTCTCTCTGTCTCTCTGTCTCTCTCTCTCTCTGTCTCTCTCTAACACATACCCCTCTAATTTAAAGAATGGAAACTACATTAGTTCCCATAATGGTTAATAGCTATGAGGTAAAATTTTTCGTAAGACAAAAACCCTGACGTCAATGTAGACTTTCCCTTAAATTTTATTTTTATTCTGACTTAAAAAAACCCCCAGCAAATAAAATGAGCATTTCTGTGTACAAAGGAGAACTGAAAAAGATTATACACAGAACTGTAGATCTCTACTACATACAACTTGCCTTTATTTTTAAGTACAAAATAAATAAAATATGTAGCTTTCAAAGTCATCTTATTTGTGTATACTTCTGGTCTTCCTTCTATTCTCTTCTGTGCATTAAAATGTTTCAATGACCCTATTTTGTTTCTTTCCATTTTGGGCAAGGAGGATCACGGATAATGATGTTATATGGTTTTTAAAGTTAATATGCTGAGGACTTTTAAATGGCCCTCCTTTTCTATCTGAGTTTGATACCACTGGCCTAGAGCACCAAGAAGGTTCAGGAACTTTCCCAGGGTCACACAGGCAATATCTATCAGAGGTAGGACTTGAACACAGATACTCTGGGCTCTGAGGTCAGTTTTCTATCAACTACACCATGCTACCATATTAACAAGGCTTTAACAATCATTCTCTAGTGTGTGAAAGAGTTCTACCCAAATACAAGTTAATTTAGCATGCATTTATTAAAATGTTTCCATGACAGGTGCTGAGAATAGACAAAAATGACAAGTCCCTGAACTCAAAGAGCTTATATTCTACAGGAAGGAAAAAACATTTACACACAGAGAAGTGAATATAAAATATATGCAAAGTATACACAAAGTAAGTGGAGGAGAGGGAAATACTAACATGAAGGGCGTCTTGTAGGAAATGTCATTTGAGCCTTGTCTTGCAGGAAGCTAAGGACTCCAAGAGGCAGAGGTGAGGAAGAGGGGCCTTCCAGGCATGGCACAAGTGTCCAAAGGAGGGAGAGAGAATGATATGTAGTGGGAAAATCAATTTGGATGGTTTGCCTGGGAAGTAGAATGTGTGAGAAGTAAAATGAAAACAGTCTAGAAAAATGGGGTTGGAGCAAGACTTTGGAGAGTTAACAGGAGTCTGTATTTTATCCTAGAAGTAACTGAAAGCCATTGATGGTTCTTGAGCAGTGAAGTGACATGCTTAGAGAGAAGCTTCAGAAATAATAATTTGGTAGCTGTATGGAAGATGGATTGGGGAGTATCAGGAAGATCATTCAGAAAGCTATTTGTTGTAGTAGTCCAGGTGAGAGGTGAACTAGGTGTCAAACAATAAGCATCTAATTGTTCTCTATCTCCAATGAAAATTTGAAAAGAGGAAATTGGCTGAAACTATGACAAAAAACTAAGAGACAAACTACAAGCCCATTCTAGCTTACTTAATTCTATATTTTTTCTTATGCAAAAATAGTGTATTCTTATTGCTGAAAAGCCTGTGTAAATTTATCTCAAATATTAGGTTTGCTTTAGTCCACCTAGCTATTTATTAGCAATAAAATATCATGAAATAACTCCATTAAACTTCTCAAGAACATAAATAATGTCTTTACAAATATAATCATACACTTTTTTTTTTTAAAGGCAGATAGAAGTATGGAGCCAAGATGTTGGAGTAGGTAGAATTACAATGAGCTCCCTCATTCCTCCCCAAACCCTCCTACAAATTGGTCTGGAAAATGCACTGGACTAAATCCTGATTGCAAATCTAAGGAAAAAGTTGAGTGTGACCCAGGAGACACAGGGAAGTCTGGGCACAGGATCTGGCCAGAAGCACACTGTGTAGAGCATTCCAGTGCAGGGAGAGGCTGTGTGCCCGGCAAAAGGAGGCCCTAGGTCCAGCATAAAGGAGCTTACACTTGTGTACAGTGTAGGGAAAGGTATCAACTGCAAGTGTGTCAATAACTTCCCAGTTCTAAATCATGAAGGGAACCTGTGCCTTCAGGTAGCATTCCAGGGTGACTGACGAGTGGTTGTTGATGAGAGAGAAGTAGGTCCAGAAGCACCAGAAGTAACAGCTATGTGGCCCAGATTCTAGGAATAGAGCAAGATCTCATTTCTGGCCTTTAGTCTGTCTGCAGCCTGCCCTGGAATTACCAGGGCACGAATCCCAGACCAAAGCGGAACCTACAAGTCTGTCACTCTGAACCAGCAGAGCTTCCCAGCTGGATAACAGTGACTGAATCCAAAGACAATCTACTGGTACTCCAAATGAGATGAGTGCACAGTCCTTTAGCTTAGACCTAAACTCAGGTCAGGAACTTGCAGGGCTCAGAACCGGGGGAAAATAATCAAACTTGACCTAGATCAGATCATTGTGGGATCACTGAAAGCTTGCAGGTCCCCAGCCCGAGATCCTGGAATAATACAACCCTCAATACCCCAAGAAAGCAGAATCAGGACAAGCCCAAATCTCCCCTCCGGAAGTGGAAAAAACCTGGCCCTAAAAGTCTGAAGTCAGGAAGTAAGCTGGAAGAATGTGCAAACAGAAAAAGAATCTCACCATAAAAAGCTATTACGGGACAGGGAAGCTCAAGTCACAAATCTAGAAGAAGAAAATGTCTCTGAAACATCTCTAAACAACACCTCAAAGAAAAAAACAGCTTGAGTACAAATTCAACTAAAACTCCTAGATGAGGAAGTAAAATTTTAAAAAAGGTTAAACTTTTAAAATAAATTAAATAAGAACATGAGAGAATAAAATGGAAAAGAAACAAGAGCTATGGAAGAAAAAATTGGAAAGGGAATTACAGCTTGTTACAAGACATACAAAACCTTGCCCAAGCAAAAGACTCCCTGAACATTAGAATGGACCAAATAAAAGTCAATGACTCCATGTGACAACAAGAAATATTAAAATGAAGACAAAAGACTTTAAAAAATAGAAGAAAACTTAAATATCTCATAGAAAAAAAATTGACCTGGAAAATAGTCATTGACAAGAAAAAAAGTTAAGAATCACTTTATTTCCTGAAAGCCATGACAAAAACAAAAAGAGCCCAGACATCCTATTTCAATATATCTTAAAAGAAAACTGTCCAGATTTCTTAGAACAAGAAGGTAAAGTGGAAATAAAAAGAACCCATTGGTCACCTCCTGAAAGAAGTCCCCAAATGAAAACTCCCAGGAACACTATAGCCAAATTTATGCGCTTCCAAATAAAAGAAAAAAAAATACTGCAAGCAGTCAGAAAGAATTCAAGTACCAAGAAACTACTCAGAATCACACATGATTTAGCAGCCAACACTATAAAGGAGCTGAGTGCTTAGAATATGGTATTCTAAAAAACAAAGCTTATAGGCTTACAACCCAAAATAACATACACAGCAAAACTGAGTATGATCCTACAGGGAAAAATGGATATATGTCTCATATAACTCCTGTTACTGTCAAGGGCACCGCCATCCTCCAGTCCCCCAGGATTGATTCCTCACTCACGGCCCATATTCAATCTGTTGTCAAGGCCCACCCATTTTACCTTTTTACCATCTCTTGAATATACCTCCTCTCCTCAGAAACTGCCATCACTGGCGCAGGCCCTTATCACTTTACACCTGGACTACTGCAACAGCCTGCTGGTGGATCTGCCTGATTCAAGTCTCTTTTCATTCCAGTGTATTCTTCACTCTAAGTGATTTTCCTAAAGTGAAAGTGTGATCATATGCTGCCCTCCAACTCAATAAATTCCAATGGCTCCTATCACTTCTAGGATCAAATATAAAATCCTATTTGCTATTCAAACCCTTTCATAACCTATCTCTACTCTTTAACCTTACATACACAATCTTCAATCCAGAACTCCTTGCTGTTCCTTGAACAAGATATTACATCTCCCAATTTCAGGTATTTTCATGGAATTCTCTCCCTCTTCATTTCTACCTCCTGGCTTCCTATGCTTTATAGGAAGCCCTTCCAATCCTTCTATTTCTTGTGTCTTCCCTCTCTTGACTATTTTTATAGCCATAAGGATAAGAAATAATTGTGTGATTTGTAGTAAAGACATAGTCCCAGGTAGAAAAACCAGTGTGTAACTCAACTATGATGCAGTCCAAGAAAATTCCTGTGTTAGTTAACCCCAGAAGTATAACTAAATCATTATAAAATGTGCATCTTAAGTATGTTACCATAACAATCATACCTATTTATTAATCTTTATATTAAAATGATAAAGCAAGAAAGTTCTATAAAGGGCTGATTGAGACATTATGGAAAGTACAAAGTTAAGATATCATAAAGTTAGGGCATAGTGACCTGTAAAATGCAATCTTAACATGAATCAGCTTCTAGAGGACACTGCTGCACTATGCATGAATGGAGAAACCTACAAATATCTGTGAATTCTGTATTTTGGCATCCCAGATCATATGGGATAGACTGTAGACCCTACCTTTGTTTCTCTTAATAAAAGGTCGGTTCCTTTGCCCAGAGAAGTCTCCCAGTTTCATTTTTACAGAATCCAATGGCTTCCCAGTTTTTATGGAAGTTTACACTTTTACAATAGCAGGACAAAGGGAGGAAGGAATACCAGGAAAGGGCTTAACATGGGAGGGGGAACAATGCAGCAAAGTGTAGAACACCAAAACCACTTCCCACAAAGCCGCATTCTTTTGTCTTGGGAACTGCCAAACTAAGAAGATAGGAGGGTGCCCTTATCTGCAGAAGACTCTTGTTGCACAAGCAGTATCCCAGGCTGGCACAGATGACTGACACCAGTCTTACCTCCCAAGGATACCCAGGGAGTCCAGCTTGGGCTACAAAAACAAATTATGTCAGCCCAGGAGGAGCTTTCTTCTTGACTCATTCAGGGCTTCCTGTATTCTCTGAGTCTGACGTTTCAGGGAAATATGGCAACTCAAAAAGACAAGTTTAGGGTACTCCTTAAGATACCCTCTCCCTGGTCAGACAAAAGTGACCCCTGCATACACAGATGATCGACAGAGAACACACTGGCTAAAACTGTACTGTGAATACCACTTCGAACAGCCCCAAGTGGGACCAGAACCATTAAACAAGCAATGGTACAAGTCATAATATAAGAACAACCAAAATTAGGGACTAATTCGAAGGGGGAAAAACAAGCAACATCAAAATAATCAGGAGAATGTAGTATACAGATACAGAAAACAAACACCAAAGCAATAACAACAGACATAAAGTCTCCCTTCCAACAGAGTACTCCTGCCCAATGTCCATTCAAACAACACGATTCCTCCTGGATCTGATATCCCATGCAGATGTCAGGTCCCTGGGCATATCATTCCTTGGAGCACCCTGGAAAATACCATGTCCTCAAGGGCATTCCTCTCTACTGGACTCATCCATTCTGTCTCCAGGTTACTTGGAGCAGCTTCTCATTTGTTCCTGCCAGAACCCCTGATCTTAATACAAGTAAGCACAGACTCTCAAAATTTACTTTTCCAATAACTAGTTCCTATTGTGAAAACCAGCTCAAACCACATAGTTCCAATCTAATCAATAATAGAGCAAAAAGGGGAGACACCAAAGTAGGAACCCAAACTTTACCTGAAACTTTAGGGAATTTAAGTTATAAATACCTCACACCATTTACATCATACTCTAAACTCTGTACCTCACATAAACACTGGTCACAACAAGCTAAAGGACTACTGATGCAGTGATATATGTAAGACATCCAAAATAAACCAAACATTTTAAATACCCCAAAGGGTTCCTCAAAATTTACTCAAATCACCTTTTTAAACTTTGCAATATTTACCAATTATTTATTTTACTAAATTAATTATTTTAGAACTCCAAATTCAAACACCATTTGATTTAAATTAATTCCAATTCAATTCAATTGTCAGGGACAGACAAGGATTTTAACCCTCACACAAAAACATATGGTATAGAACACATTTTACAAGAAGATGACCCAAGATATAAAAATAAAGTTACATAAAAGTCATCAAATTAACTTCAAAAATAGCAAAAGACTTGGGATGACACTCAAGTAATCAAGTTCCAAACAGTGCACATCAAATAAGTTGTTTATAAGGAAAATCTGGTTTGTACCACAGGATACACAGTACAAACAGATGTTATTTCCACATTAGTAATAAACTTGAATAATATTGACTTTTCCATTGATATGACATAAACTATTCCATAAAGACATCCCTCTAAGAAAACTGATTGCACTAAAATTCTCTTCTCCAAATCAAATTGTAGATGTTCCTACTTTAGTTTCAGTGATTAATAGAGTAACAGTTAAGTCCCACAAACAGTTGTATCAATATCCAATTATTCATACATCGTTTTGAAACATTCAAGAACCTTGTTTCATAGAGATGCATATATCCAGTAACAGGTAGATGACTAGGCCAGACACTCATTTACTAAGTTGTTTAGGGTATAGAAAGGACTATAATTCTTAGGCTGAATAGCTCACATCTTAAACACGTGCATTTTATTATAGTAGCTCAGATGCATGCCAGACTCAGTTCATGGGATAATGATATAACAGCATGATTACATCTTTGGTTCACAAACTTTTTTATCTTTGTCTAATTGTTTCTATATTATCCAGAAAGGATAAGCTATTTCTGGGACTTAATTTTACACATGACTATGTAAACATAGATGGCAGATGCCATCCTGAGTACTAATTTACCTAGTTGTCTGGGATATGGAATGATTTGTGCCCGTATAAGGTGGAATAGACTAACACTGCTGCACACCCTCACACCCCAAGGCAGATTGCTCTGGATAAGCAGAACCAATCCAGATAAGGCTTTCACCTCATCCCCTCCTTTCCATAAACAGTAATCAATGACCAGTTAGCACAGTATAAAAAAAATTTTAGAAACATAACAAATCATAAAGAATATTATATAATTAAAACTTGATACAAACCCATTAGTGATCAGGTGATTCCAAACCAGCTAAATGCATTTTCAAATTACTTTACACAGAAAATCAGGCATCTTATCGCCACTGGCATTGTACACTGATCACACCTACAATCCTACATAAAGTTATCAATTATGAAGCAATTACACCTAATTAAGGAACTAATAATAACTGTGGATATCTATAGTGTTTGCCCTATGCTAGGAATTGTGTTAGACACTTTACAATCATGTGAAATAAACTGAGGTAAATAGATGTGAGGTGATTTGCTTAAGGCCACCCAGTTAAATTTCAGATCCGTGCATTTTCCCAATTTGTCAATGCCAAATAGTCCAGCTAGAAACAATAAGCCCAATCCTGTCCTAGCTAAGAGAACCTTTATCCAAGCATTCAGCCCACTTATCCAGTTTGGATTGTCAAAGCCATATTGGCTGGGATCACCTTAAAAATAAACCAAACAAGGCTTTACCTTTGTGTCCCCTTTACTAGAAGACAACCCACTTTTTCTTGTAATGAGGAACTCAACCCAAAGAGAGGGGAGTCTGATATATGAGTGGAGAAAGTGAAACTTCATAACCAGAGATCCAATAGAGGTGGGGGGAAAAAGCCCATGCTGGTCTTGAGCCCTGCATCTGAACCCTCTAGCCAGTCTAAGTCACTTCTCTTATCATAGCCTACTGTCAACAGGCCATCGTGAGACATATGTGAAAACCAGGTTTATTATAGAAGAAATGGACATATATGTGAACCCAACAGGTTCCCAGTTTTTACAGAAGTTTACACTTTTATAACAGCAGGACAAAGGGAAGAGGGGGTACAGGAAAGAGCTTAACATGGGAGGGGGAACAGTGCAGCAAAGGCATAGGACACTAAAACCACAACCCACAGGGAGGAACAGGACAATGGCAAAAGCCACATTCTTTTTCCTTGGGAACTGCTAAATGATGAAGATAGGAGGGTCCCCTTACCTGCAGAAGGCCCCTGATGGATGAGCAGTATCCCAACCTGGCACAAAAGGCTGGTGCCTGTCTTGCCTCCCAAGGATACACAGGGAGCCCAGCTTATGGGGTACAAAAAATATTATGTCATCTGAGGAGGAGCTTTCTCCTTGACACATTTAGGGCCTCCTGCATTCTCTGAGCCCAGTGTTTCTGGGAAATATGGTAATTCAAAAAGACAAGTTCAGGGGACCCCTTGACCACCCTTAACAGCACTCAATAAATGTTTATTGTCTGACTTTAATGAAACAGAGGCTTTCCAAGCATTTCTGATAAAAAGCTGCATAGAAACTTTGAAGTATAAACACAGGAGTCAAAAGAAAAATAAAAAGGTAAAGATGAAAAATCATAAGGGATTAGTCACTGGAAGTGATTCTATTATGATAACAGGAGGGTTTTAAATGATTTATTATTTTTTTCCCAATTTTTGCTGGTTGTATTTGGGGGGGGGGGAACAGGGCAATGAGGGTTAAGTGACTTGCCCAGGGTCACACAGCTAGTAAGTGTCAAATGTCTGAGGCTGGATTTGAACTCAGGTACTCCTGACTCCAGGGCCGGTGCTCTATCCACTGCGCCACCTAGCTGCCCCATATTTATATTATTCTTATGTTCTGGGTGGGATAGAGAGGAAAGGAACATTGGTCATTTAAAGTTTACCTCTGAACATAAGCCATTAAATCCTAAAATATTTCTACTAGATTTTTAATAAAGGTTCCTGAATATTCCCCTCCCATCCTCATCCCCTAGTTACAAGGCCAATTTTGTTTATTTATTTATTTATTTTTTAATGTATGAGGTATTTTATTTTTTCCGTTACATGTAAAGATAGTTCTCAACTTTTGTTTATACATGCTTTACAATTTCAGATTTTTCTCCCTCCCTCCCCTCCCTCCCCCCTCCCCTAGACAGCAGGTAATCTGATATAGGTTATATCTATATATCTCTATACATATACATATATATATATATATATATATATATACACACACACACATATATATATACACATAATAACATTAATCCTATTTCTGCATTAATCCTGTTACAAGAGAAAGAATCAGAGCAGTGATGCAAAACCTCAAAATAGAAAAAAAAACAGCACCCAAAACAAAAGAAATAATATGGTTCAATCAGCATCTATACTCCACAGTTCTTTCTTTCTTTTTTTTTCTTGGATTTGGAGATCCTCTTCTATCATGAGTTCCCTGGAACTCTTCTGTACCATTGCATTGGTGAGAAGAATATAGTTCATCACAGCAGGTCAACACTCAATGTTGATGATACTGTGTACAATGTTCTTCTGGTTCTGCTCATCTCACTCATCATCAGCTCACGTAAGACCCTCCAGGTTTCTCTGAACTCCTCCTGCTCATCATTTCTTACAGCACAATAGTATTCCATTGTATTCATATACCACAACTTGTCCAGCCATTCCCCAATTGATGGGCACCCCCTCAACTTCCAATTCCTTGCTACCACGTAAAGAGCAGCTATAAATATTTTTGTACATGTGGGTCCCTTTCCCCCTTCCATGATTTCTTTGGGCAAAAGACCTAAAAGTGGAATTGCTGGGTCAAAGGGTATGCACAGCTTTATTGCCCTTTGGGCATAATTCCAAATTGCTCTCCAGAATGGTTGGATCAGCTCACAGCTCCACCAACAATGCATTAGTGTTCCAATTTTCCCACAGCCTCTCCAACATTTATTATCTTCCTTTTTTGTCATTTTAGCCAATCTGATAGGTGTCAGGTGGTACCTCAGAGTTGTTTTAATTTGCATCTCTCTAATCATTAGAGATTTAGAGCATTTTTTCATATGGGAATAGATAGCTTTGGTTTCTTCATCAGAAAACTGCCTGTTCATATCCTTTGACCATTTCTCAATTGGGGAATGACTTGGATTCTTATAAATTTGATTTAATTCCCTATATATTTTAGAGATGATTCTGAAAATATACTTATATATTTTCATACATGTAGCTTATGTTTTACTTACGTCATTCCAAGAACCCTCGTGTAGAAATCCAGTGACTTTTTCGGATCCTTTATTCTTAACATTGTTTGTTGCAACAGGAAATCCTAAGGAAAAATAATAATAAATGAAAACATGGTTTAAACTACTACCTAGATAGCAGCACGGAACAGGAGAGGTAAGAGTGTTGGCCTGAGAGTCTAGAAGGACTGAGTTCAATTCTGACCTCTGTCATATTGGAGGTGTGACCCTGGGCAAGTCAACCTCTAAGTGCCCCAGGCAATTCTCTAAGACTATATATTTCCTAGGTGCAGATATACACTGTTATAGGGAGTCCCTCACTAGGAGCTCCATATACTGATAAAATCATAGGTCTAGTTAAAAAAAAAATAACAAAAACAACATAAATAGTATACAATCATGACAACCATTCTGATATTTGTTTTTTGGGGGGGCAGCAATGAGGGTTAAGTGACTTGCTCAGGGTCACACAGCTAGTAAGTGTCAAGTGTCTGAGACCAGATTTGAACTCAGGTACTCCTGAATCCAGGGCTGGTGCTTTATCCACTGCGCCACCTAACTGCCCCCTTCTGATATTATTTTTTAAAAAAATAGTGCTTATATTGCCTAGTCAATCTAATCTAATGAATTTTTAAGACTTTAGTTTGGCACAGGTTATAGAACAGGGATAATATGAACAACATGGAAAACTGAATCTTGAATGGTTGACAGAGAAAAGGGTCTTTTTTTTTTTTTACCTTTTCTTGACACCCCTAATGATGCTGAATAAAGGAAGTACAATTTTATATTCATAGTATATGTAATGTACTGAGAGGTATGGATAGATAGATGACTGGAATAAGGCCTAAACTGAGGATGGGTCTGTTCTGATAAATCCACAGGTATGTATTTCATGGTCTTAGAAACTGTGTAACACTGGACTAATTAACAGACTTATGAGTCTCACTCTAATCTCAACTCCTTAAATTTATTACCATATGACTTTACAAAAATAGATAATTTCCCCTGAAATTGAATTTCTCACATAATGGATTGCTGCCTAGGGATTTTTTCAGATAACTGGAGCTTATCCCTTTAGGAACTAAAATTCTTTTATTTTAACCACTTTTGATGGAAATCTTTGTAAAACGTATTACAGACTTCTCTGCCTTATCAAATTGAGTATTATGAATGTTTCTGACAACTCCATCAACTTATATCAAATTAGGCTGAAATTGTTATCGTCAGTTTCTCATGCTTTCCAAATCCCCGTGTCTCCTTTTCCCATTAAAAACTCTCTCTTTTAAAAAATCCGTCTCCTAAATCTTCAGATCCATCAGTTCTATCAATGATAGACATTTATATTTTCCAGCCTTCATATCTTCTTAGGGTATACCAAAAAACCAAAGTACTTAATAATTACTCTTGATCCATTCAGAAAAGTATACTCTCAAATTTACATATTTTGGGGGAGGGAAGATTTTGCCACAGATGCTCTACTTGGTCTTCCATAGAGTAACAGAAAATCTCCATGCCCTGGAAACTTACAGTTAGAGCGAGCATGGCTATGGAATGCTGAAAAGAGTACTGGACATGGAGTAAGGGAGCCTAGGTTTGAATCCCATTTCATTTATAAGCTGTGTGATCATGGGGAAGTCACTTATCCTCTCACACCCTCAGTTTTCTTATTAATAAAATGGGAATGATAATACACACAACCACCTTTTTTAGTTTTCATGAGGAAGAACCTTTGCAAACCCTGAAGGAATACGTACAACACTAGTTCATCTACTTTGTAGAAATGAAGAATAGGTATGATTTTTTTTGGAAAAGCAATCTGGAATTATGAGGCAGCATGGCATAGTGGAGAGAGCTGATCTCTGAGTCAGGAAGACCTGGGTTCAAGTCTAGCCCCAGAAAAACAATGGCTATGTGATCCTGGACAAATCATTTAACTTCTCAGGGACCCCCATTTAATTCTCAAAGACTGGAAGCTGCAGAACAAGTCCTAATCTACAGGGACAGAGGGAGATTCCTATCTACTTGTTCTCTACACAGATAAAATCACTGGTCTAGACCAAAAAAAAAAAAAAGTTTTATTAAGGCTCTATGAGATTGATATCATCTCTTCAATGATGACTATGCTGTGTCAAGGACAACACATCCAAGTCATGTATAAAAGTGAAGTGGATGAAGTGAAAAATAGTTCAAGTATAAAGAAGGGGCTCACCTTCCTCACCAGGACTAGCAAAAACTATCGACTTAACTGCCACCAAAAGGTAGATCAACACAGGAACCCTGGAAGTGACAGCACCCCGCCCCCAACTCCTACTTCCAGCCCAGCTACCATGATCCAGGGAAGCCAACACCTATGGAGAAGGGGCCAGCCAGCCCCACATATTGCCCCTCACAGGTCAGGTAAGCCAGCCTAGCCAGAGAAGCTGGCATGATGAGGAAGAGCCAGGGGCTCCTAGAAAGCAGGGCATCTCTTAATTTTCAATTTTTATCCCCAGCACTAAGCACAATGCTTTGCATCTTATAAGTGCTTTAAAAATGCTTTTTTCCATTCATTCATTCATTTATTCAAAATGGCACAACCGGAACTCCATCCAAAGGCCCCTGATTATAAGTTCAATATTCTTTCCACTAAACATTAATGGGCTCTCGAATTCAACAATGCTAGATAGCAAGGCAATCGTGAGTGTTCTTGAGAAATAAAGGTATTATTTCTTATTAACATTAATCAGGTATATATCAGTAGGGTGGCGAGTATAAGGATCATCACTGAGGCAATGCATAATGCCATGACTTAGGAGAAACAGAACAGTCACCCTTAAGTCAAACAGTGGTCCTAGGATTCTCCACCTCACCCACTTAAAATTACCTCTATCAAGAAACCCTTAAAATGCCTGCCAATTCTAGAAGGCAGTCCACTGAGAACTCAACACTGATAAGGCAGGAGGGCTAAATAACTAACTCCAGCAATAATTTAGCATTGCCTTAGGCTAAAGTCCAGAGGAATTGGCTTTCCTATATGTTAATGGCCTGGGTAGCTACTTAAATATTAGTTACTTAACACAAATACACAATACACTCCAGTAGCAGGTGCTGAATTGACATGTTGTAAGGTGGAGACTTGGAAATCTTTTTGGATGTTTTTTTAAGCTAGAAGGGCAGTTTACCTCACCTGGATCTGTTTCCTCAGTTAAGTAAAGGCTCTCTCAAAAATCTGAAAGTGTATATATGTTAAGGTAATGTATGTATATTAAGAAAGATAGAATGAACTTAGAACTGCTGTAATAAACCAAGTAAACCCTAGGAAGAGTTAACCTCAGGAGACTGATAATTAGCATGACTGGGTTGGAGGTAAGGGAGTTATTGGAGATGAGTCACCTCGGGTGGCCCAAGGGCCTTTGAACCCCACCTGTTGGGAATTGGAAACAGCCACAATAGCTAACAGGGAACCTTCAGTTCACAGATGTAGAGACTGAAAGAACCGTAGGTTCTAGAAATAAACAAGTCCAACCCTTTGCCTGACTTTATCAACAGGGAAATTGAAGCCCAGGTAGGTCCAGTGATTTGCCTAAGGTTACATAAATAGGAAGTATCAGAAGCAGGATCTGAACTCGTGTCCAAAGACTTCAATCACTGCTCTTTCTGGTCACTGCCTCCCAGAGTGGAGACTTGCGACCTCTGGAGAAAAAAAAAAATGTAATAAAGAACGTGTTAATACCAGCAGGCAACAGCTCCACTGCAGCCAAAAACAATCACGATATTCACGACAAAGGATGATAACTGGGGGAAGGAACGGAGACACTCTTTATGAAGCTCCTGGGGAGAAGGGTAGCAAGCGAGTCCCCAGTGGGGCCTGCTCCCGGGGCACCTTGGGCGCTCAGACCCCATCTCAGGCACCAGGCCTCCGGAAAGCGAGGAGAAGAAGGGCGGCGCTGGCCCGGGGCACCTCTACTCATCCACCCACCTTGGTGCTGGGGTCTGGCTCAGAGCAGAAACTCAGGGCGGCCTCTCTGCTAAGGCCCTCCATTGGCTGCGAGGTCTCGGCCATGGCGATGCGCGTGACTCGCGTGGGGCCTGGGCAGAGAAAGGAAGAGGCTAAGAGAAGGAGTTCTCAGCCCCCGCCTATTCTTAACTTCGCTCGTAGCGCGCAGGGCCACTTTAGTACGCTTTGAGGGAGGGGCTCTGAGGCCGATCATCCAATCAGGACTCAGAGAACGAGTTCGTTCTCCCAGGATTGAGTCCCGATGAGTCACGGCCTTAGAGGTCTCGCGCCGTGAGCCTCCGAGGAGACTACAACTCCCAGTGTGCAAGGCGGCAAGTACGGTTCAATTGGGTCTTCTTCCTACGGAGGCCGGATGTAGATAAATAGAATTTTTCTGGGATGGGGCCAGGTTTTACTAATGTATGGGCCTACGGCTGAGGAGCCTCTTGTGCTGGGCGGCCCCCTACTGGGAGGTTTGGGCAACGAAGCTGTAGGGCCTGAAACCAAACTCATTCTCGGCCTTTAGGGCTCAGAGAAGAGTCCATATATAGTCTTTTCTCTCAATGTGAACCAGTTTAATGACAAGAGGATGACCTAAGTGGCTACTTAAGGTCCATTGATTAAGGCTCACTAAATATTATCAAGTTCTCACTTGATTAAATATTATTAAGTTCTCACTCATTCATTAATTCAACAAATATTTATTTAAGATATACTACATGCCAAACCCTGCTAGTAGGTCCTAAAGGACATGGATACAAAGACAAAAAAATAAAAGTGAACTAATCTTACCTTCAGGGAGCTTACAGTCTATTGAGGGAGATAACATACACATAAATAAATACAAAATGCAGAGTAATGTTTGGAGGAGTCACTAGTAAGTGAGGAAATCAGGATTAGCATCCTCTAGGAGATGGAAATTAAAGGAAGTTGGGAAGATGGAGAAAAGGAGGGAGAGGATTCAAGGTGTGGAGGACAGATTGTACAAAGGCCTGGAGACAGGAAATGGAATATTATATAAGCAGGACAGCAAGAAGGAAAGTTTGGATAGATAAATGGCAGCTGTTCCTATTATTACATAATTATTTAAGAACTAAGCCAGAGAGGGAAATAGAAGTGATAGCAGCATCACTTCTCTTATACTATTCACAGACTTCTCACTGAAATCAGGGACACTCCATTGTCCTTTGGGTTAGCCACAATTTTGATTCTTTGGAGCATGATTTACAGCTATATAGCTTCAGTGGAAGATATTATACTCTCAACAAATGTTAATGGTAAAACCATTGTAAATCTGAAAACTAGAGAAAGCCTTGCCTAGGTATATAGGAACTGTGCTGACAAATGTCACCAACTGGAAACCTATAATATCTCAGGTTATTCTCCACTGTCCCTGATTCCCATCCTTTCTTTTATTCATCAAATCTTGTTGATTCTATATAGGCTTTCTTCTACCTGCTCCTTCCTTTCTGTATACTTTGGCACCAACATAGTCCAAGCCCTTATTATTTCACATCCATGTTATTGTAATAGTCCCCTAATAGGTTTCTTCACCTCCATTTTCTTCCCTATATTCTCACTCTTTTCATTGAATTCAGAAGCTGCTACTTCTCCTTGTTAAAGTGATCGTCTCAGGGTGGCTAGGTGGCGCAGTGGATAAAGCACCGACCCTAGATTCAGGATGACCTGAATTCAAATCCAGCCTCAGACACTGGACACTTACTAGCTGTATGACCTTGGGCAAGTCACTTAACCCTTATTGCCCTGCAAGAATAAATGAATAAATAAAGTGATCATATCTATTTATGTCTGTGATCCCATTCCCACACCACTCCTATCTCCTCTGGGAGCCTACTATAAAAGTTTTTTTTTTCTTTTCCTTTCTTTGTCTTACAGCAAAGTTGAATTGGTCTGTAAGTGCCATCCCATTGAAAGTGATCAGAGTTGCCATTACTGTGACTGGTGGAAGAGTTAGGGTCTGCTTTAAGCCATATGAAATGGCAAGAGTCCCCTTATTTTATGTGGTACTATGTGGTACTGATAACTTCCATATACAAATAGGAGCAACCACCTCCTCCCTCAGTTGTTCTTTTCCTTCCCTTGTCAGAGCAAATATGTTTTGTAATCTCAACTAGGTTCTCGTTGCTTCTGGGCAATCCTTCTACACCTCCCTAATTAACACATTATCCCTTACACCACAATGGTTCTTTCAAATCTCTTCATACCTGAAACTCCCCATGGCTCCTCTCCCCCTATCCTTTCAACTGAGAATCTTATCTCGTATTTTACTGAAAAAAATTGAAGCTATTCATTGAGAGCTTCCTCATCTCTCCTTCTCCTTATCTCATATCACTCTAATGCCTTCTGCCACTATCTTCTCCTTCACCTGTATCTCACATGAAGAAGTGGCTCTTTTTTCTTTCCAAGGAAAACCCCTACATATGCACAAGTAATACTATTCTATCATGTCTTCCCCAGTAGTTTGCCCTTTTTCATCCCTACTGTCTCATACATCTTCAATGTCTTTTTGTCTTCTAGCTTCTTTTTTACTGCCTACAAACATGCCCATATCTCCTCATGTTCAAAAATAACTCTCCCTTGATCTATCTATTCCCACTAGCATTCATGTCTCTCTTGCTTTTTGTGGTTAAACTCCTTGAGAAGGTTATCTATAATAGGTGCCTCTACTTCCTTTCCTCTAATTCTCTTAGTTACCTATAATCTGGCTTCTGACTTCATCATGACGATTTCTTAATTGCCAGATCTAATGGCCTTTTCTCATTCCTCCTCCTTTTGACCTCTCTGTAGCCTTTGATACCATTGATCACCAGTTTCTTAATACTTCTCTTTATATTTTCATGACCCTACTTGGGGTTTTTGGTTCTCTTCCTACCTCTCTGATTGCTTCTTCTTAGTCTCCTTTGCTATATCTTTGTTCAAATCATGTCCTTTAACCACAGGTATCTCACAGGCCTCTGTCTTTTATCTTCCCTTTTTCTCCCTTTATACTCTAAATTCTTAAATTCTGGGGCTCAGCCTCATATTTGGTCATGTAACTGAATGTGAGGGGTCTCAAAAACTTTGACAGCAGTAAAAGGCTATGTATACCTATCTTATACCTGGGGTCATATAAAAATTTCTTGGGCAAGAAGGGGTCATTAGTGAAAAAAGCTTAAGAAGCCCTGGTCTGTACTATTTCACTTGGTGATCTCATCATCTCCCATGGAGTCAATGATCATCTCTCTGTTGATTGTCCTTAGATCTGTTTATCCAGCCCTAACCTCCCTACCCACTTCAATTCTCTTATTTCCAATTACCTTTTGGATATCTCAAACCAGATGTCAGACAAACATCTTAAATTCAGCATATCCAAAATGGAACTCATCCTTCCTCCCAAACTCTATCCTCTTCCTAGCTTCTCTATTATAGTCAGGTGGAGAATCTCTCCAACAGACTCCATAATATGCAGAGGGTGTATAAATATATCCAAGATGAGCCCTACAAATATACTATTTCCTGATTTCACTTTCCCAAAGGGAAGTAAGTCAGCTACATCTTTCCCTTGGGGTTCTAGAGTTTCCCTTAAGGGGTTGTAAAGTATGGAAATTTGTTCTGCATGACAATACATGTATAATCTATCAAATTGCTTGCCTTCTCAAGGGATGAGGGGGAGTCAGAGGGAGGGATAGAATTTGGAACTCAAGATTTAGAAGAATGAATGTTAAAAAATTTTTTTACATGTAATTGGGAAATAATGAAATAAATAAAATATACTAAAACAAGAGACTAGATTGTGCTTCTCTAATGCTATCAGGCTGAGCCTTCATTCTGATGTTTTAACCACTGTTAGCCATCAGTAATTTGTACCACAATTCCATTTGACCAACTAAAATCAATTAGCTTTTACAAAAGGACATTTACTTTGAATAAATAGCAAGGGCAGAATAAGAAACATTTCCCCCACTCTTCCAACACTTTGGAAGCATCCTCTTTTGTATATCATCTTATCTGTTGGGGAGAACCTCATATCCAAATGTGGCATTGCTGCTAGTCGAGACCCTCATCAGGTACTGCCTTAGTCCCAAAGGAAAGCACTCCTCCTTCTTGGGAACCTCAGAGTTGCACTGGCTAGCTGCAAACCCTGGCATGGACTCTACACCCAGACCTTGTTAGCTTGCTCTCCTGATCTTTCAAAACTCATCAGGTTATAGCCTCCAATCTCCTTCACTTAAAATGAAGGACAAATACTGTGGCAAAGAATCAACACTTGTATTTATGGGCCACATGATGGCCTTTGATGGGAAGGGACTGAAATCTCTCCCCTTAAAGTGTTATCTTTCTTCCCTCACAGGAATATCCCCAATCAGGAAAGAGGCAGATAAAAGGAAGGGGCAAAACCAGGCAGGCTTGGAATAAATAGTACCTTTCAAACATTCCCAGTTCTAGTTATAGAAGCAATCGAGGTGAAAAGCTATGGGGAATTGTAAAATGTCTACTCATGTTCCAAAGTCCACATCAAAGGTACTCTGCACATGTTCAGAAGGACTGCCCGACTTGGCTTATCCCCTGTTTTGTATGTAATAGGACTGGTTCACATAGAAAGCTGGGAGTGTCATAATGCTTTTTGTTTGTTTTGCAGGGCAATGAGGGTTAAGTGACTTGTCTAGGGTCACACAGCTAGTAAGTGTCAAATGTCTGAGGCCACATTTGAACTCAGGTCTTCCTGAATCCAGGGCCAGTGCTTTATCCAATGTAGCACCATCTAGCTGCCCCCCCCCATTCACTTTAAAAAAAAATTAATAAAGTATTTTATTTTTTTTCTGTTACATGTAAAGATAGTTCTCAACCTTTGTTTATACAAGCTTTACAATTTCAGATTTTTCTCCCTCCCTCCCCTCCCTCCCCCGTGCCCTAGACAGCAGGTAATCTGATATAGGTTATATATATATATATACACACACATAATAACATTAATCCTATTTCTGCATTAGTCATGTTATAAGAGAAAAAAAAAACCAGAGCAATGATGGATAACCTCTAAATAGAAAAAAAAACAACAGCATCAAAAACAAAAGAAATAGTATGGTTCATTTAGCATCTATACTCCACAGTTCTTTTTTTTTTTTTTCCTGGATTTGGAGATCCTCTTCCATCACAAGTTCCCTGGAACTCTTCTGTGCCATTGCATTGGTGAGAAGAATATAGTCCATCACAGTAGATCAACACTTAATGTTGATGTTACCGCCATTCACTTTTTTTTTTAAGTGAGGCAATTGGGGTTAAGTGACTTGCCCAGGGTCACACAGCTAGTAAGTGTCAAGTGTCTGATGCCAGATTTGAACTCAGGTCCTCCTGAATTCGGGGCCAGTGCTCTATCCACTGTGCCACCTAGCTGCCCCCCCCATTCACTTTTAATTGAGAAAAGATCACTAATGTGATGCCTTGGAGAGATAATGGAGCTTGTATAAACATTCTGTAATTGGTTCTTGCTGGCTTACCAAATAAATGTAGGCTCTTTGATTGTCTGTGGAGGAATTAAAAGAAAACTAGAGACCTGAGCCTTGGCTATTTTTTTTTTTCTGCTGTTCATTTTTGGTGAAACTGTTTGAGTCCTTTGCTGACAGCATCTGATGTGAGACCTTGAGCCCACCCACTATGGCCAACATATACTCTTGTGAAGCAAGCCTTGGTTATTTGCTACAGTGTTTATTTTGTTGTTTTAGGTGAAAGAGCTGAATCTGGAAGCTCCAACCTTGTGAGTTTCAAAAGATGAGGAGAAAAAAACCTCCAAGTTCCTGGGTTTCCATTGAGAGTTTATAGTGTGGCACATAATCTGAAATGTTGACCTGAGCTTTATTTCTGTTGGTTTCTTTCCCAGCAGTTGTTTTTGAATAGTGGATTTATTAAACACTAGGACACTAGATTTATTTGCTTTTATATGGTGTTTGAACTGAGTACTGAAGGAAATAAGGGATTCTGTGATGTGGTAGTCAGGAGGTACCAGATTCCAGGCACAGAAAATAACCAATGAAAAGGTATTAGGATGGGCAACAGAATACCATGAATGAGGAACACAGAGAAGGCTATGTTGGATGGATTGTAGTGGAAAGGGGAGTGGTATATATAACAAGGAATATATAACAAGTGGTATATATAACAAGGCTTGGAAGATAGGTTGGGGCCAGATTATGAATGGCCTTAAAAGCCAGATATAGGGGTTTATATTTTATCCTAGGGACAATAGAAAGCCCTTTGCTGAATAGGGGAATGACATGGTTATGAACTGATGTAAAGTGAAGAAAGCAAATTTTAAAAAATGTATGAGATAAAGACAGTCATACAAATATAGAGGAAAAGGCAACAAAACTCAGGCCAGATACAACTGACAATGTTGATAATCACTATCAAAATTAAAGTTCATTCTGTTAATGATCAGTACAATATAAAAGTGAAAAATGATGTGCTATCAGTTATAATCATTCTACTGCGTGGTTTTACTGAACTATTTGGGAAGAATGTACTTTGAGAGATTGTTGGGCAGTGTCTATTTTAGCAAAAGAAAATATGCCCTCCAACCCCTCAAAGGAAAGCATTTGCTAAAGCAAAACATTGAGAAAGCAGAAATATGTAAAAACATATTTTTCCATTGGGAGTTGGCCTTGGAATCAGAAGGCAGGATTTCATAAGAAGTCAGATTCTTTTACCTACTACTTATGTGACTTTGGGCAAATCTCTTTTTTTTCTGAGTGTCAGTTCTCTGATATGTAAAATAGGCAATATTGTTCTCATACTACATATTCACAAGGTTATTGTGAAGAAAATGCAGAATTTTGACTTTAAAAGCATGATATAAATGTGAATTCTTATGACAAATTGATTTTTAATTTTAATGCATAAAAGTGAAAACCTTTCAAAATATAATGCAATATTTATAGATCACTTCTTGTCACTCTTGCAAAAAAAAAACCCAAACCAAACCAAACCAAACCAAGACATTTACTAGAATGCCCAACATTCTTTTCATTGCCTTTAGATTTCACAAATTAAATGATCATACAGAAATATTTCATTAATAATTATTTACTTACCTTTCCAGAATTATTAAACATTTCCTTTCATAAACTACAGTATAGGGGCAGGTAGGTGGCACAGTGGATAAAGTACCGGCCTTGGATTCAGGAGGGCCTGAGTTCAAATCTGGCCTCAGACACTTGACCCTTACTAGGTGTGTGACCGTGGGAAAGTCACTTAACTGACACAAAAACCAAACAACCAAACAAAAAACATAAACCCTAAAGTCAGAATTCTCCATAAACTACAGTATATTGAAGCTAACCTATTTGCTATTCCTTACATACAACATTCCATTCTCTCTTCTGTTTTTTTGCATGTCTAGAACACTCTCCTTCATTCTCTTTTATTTTTTTTTTTGCGGGGCAATGGGGGTTAAGTGACTTGCCCAGGGTCACACAGCTAGTAAGTGTTAAGTGTCTGAGGCCCGATTTGAACTCAGGTACTCCTGAATCCAGGGCCAGTGCTCTATCCGCTGCGCCACCCAAGTGCTCCTCATCTAAGACAATTTAATGTATAGCCAACTAGCTGCCCCCCCTTCATTCTCTTAACAGTGCTTAGAACACAGTAAGCACTTACTAAATTCTTTTTCATTAATTCATTCACTTCTTTGTCTTAGGATGCCCAGCCTCCTTCAAGGCTCAACTAAGTGTGACCTCCTACCTCTACTAGGTAGAAGTATCAGAGGATGGAAGGGTGTGGTGTATTTGAGAGATGTTATAAAGGTAAAATCATAAGGCAACAGACTGGATATGGTAGATGAGAGAAAGCACAGTCACTCATACGGCATGATTTTTATCACTTTTCAATGGGAACAAATCCTAATTTTCTGATCTCAGCTGGCAATGCTTCTCCCTACTCCTGAAATTATCTTATATTTTGTTTTGCTTTGACCAGACCTATCACCTTTTACCACTGTAGGGACTCCTTGATGAGATTTTTTTTAGCGTAGATACCTAATAAATATTTGTTCATTAGTTGATTAATGAATATAGATGTTCCCGTGTTTCTCTGAATTTTTTCATATTTAGTAATTTTCTTCCAGACTGAAATCCCTAACTGCCTATTAGACATTCAACTGCTTCTTAGTAGTGGGGGAAGAAAGTTGTTGAATAGCCTGGACTTGCTTAGGAGAGATAGAGCGAGTTCCAGCAGCCAAAATGAAGTTCAAATATTCTACCTGAGGTAAGCACCATTGCACCTTTGACTTAGAGACCTTGTGGCCTCTCTTGTATAGTTCTAATAATAAGCGACGGCTGTCCTCCTGACATGTTTCAGCATCAGGGGAGGATAAAAGTAAATCATCAATATACTGTACTAAAGTGGAGCCTTTAAAAGTAATAGAGGCCAGGTCCTGCTGTAAAATTTGAGAAAATAATGTAGGAATATCTACAAATCCCTGTGGGAGTCTAGTCCAGGTCCACTGTGTATTTTTCCAAGTAAAGGCAAATAAATATTGGAAGTCTTCATGCACTGATATAGAGAAAAAAGCAGAGCAGAGGTCTACCACTGTGAAGCATGTAGCCTCACATGGGATTGAGGAAACTATGGTGGCAGGATTAGAGACTATGGCATGTCTTAGTATAACATAATTGTTAATCACTCTAAGATCCTGTACAAAATGATAAACAGGTTTGCCATCTGGCCCAGGCTTGGGTCTTTTAACTGGCAGAATGGGAGTATTACATGGAGAATGATGGCATGGGACAATAATACCCTGGCTTTTCAGAGCCTCAATTATAGTGGTGATTCCTTCTATAGCTTCTTTAGACAGTGGATACTGTGGAATGGATGGAGGTGGTTCCCCTTTAACTCTAATAATAACGGGCCTAGCAGATTTAAGGAGCCCCACTTCAGTAGAGGATGAGGCCCATATGAATTCAGGAATGTTAGAGGGGATTTTTAGATGTATCCCCTACTGTTCCTTGAGCATCTGCAATCAAAATTGGTAATAAATGAACAGTATCCTCTGGCAATTGTAGGGAGACAGCCCCATTTGGAGCACAAGATATGGTTGCTCTAAGTTTACAAAGGCGATCACGACCTAATAGATTTACAGGGGCATCGGGCATAAGTAAAATTGAATGTTCTACTGTTAAAGGCCCCATAGATACCATGCAGGGGGTTAATTCTGCCACTCTTTGGGCTTTTCCTGAGACTCCTACCACATTTAAAGATCCAATAGCATCGCATCCAGGATCTGGTTTACTCACTAAGACTGATTTAGAGGCTTCTGTGTCTAATAAACAATCATAATAAGTGTCCCCACCCTTAAGGGTCACATGGGGTTTGTTAGTCTGGGGAGGTGAATGGATTGGTATAAGAGGGTTAATATATTCAGGGTATGGAAGAATAAAACTTTCAGTGTCTATTGTCCATTCCTTCCCATTACACCGTCAGTCCTGTGTCTCCCTCTGAGGGATTCTAGAGTTATCCCAATTCTGATTCTGTCCTTCTGTACCTCCCTGATAGGGTCTATGGTTATTCTGATTCTGTTTGTAATAAGGCCTGTAATTGCCTTGGTTGTTTCTTCTCTGGTAAAAGTTTCCAGAATTATTCTGGTTTCCCCTGAAAAAATCTTCAAGACCCTCAGTTATTGCCTGCCTAAGTTCTTGCTTTCTAATTCTACATTCTCTCAACAAGTGTCCTGTATTTTACAGTACTGGCACACCTTAGGGTTTTTATACTGACCTTTAAATGCCTGACCTGAAAGTGCTGGTGCTAGAATGCTTTGCTTAGCTCTATTTTACTTATTTGCCTCGAAGATATATGTGGCTACTTCCTTAATCTTTTCTATAGCCATATCTTTCCAGCCTGGACACTGTGTTATAAAATATTTATGGATTTCTGGGAAGGATTGGTGGACAAATATATTAAGCATAATATAGGAATCTTTGGAATCAAGTGGGTCTAGTCTTGTAAATTGCTTAGCAGCTTCACAAAGTCTATCATAAAATCTATTAGGTTGTTCATTAGGCTCCTGAGTGATTTTTAAAAATTTCTGCCAGTTTTCAAATCTTTTAGAACAGGATTCCATCCCTTTTAGCAGTGTTTCCCTAGCATCTTTTAATTGTTGGAATTGTTGTGTGTCATTGTAATTCCAATTTGGATCCTGGAGAAGCCATTCTGTTCTAGTTTGCCCTGAGGCTACTAAGGAATTTACTTCTGTGACAATATCTATAATTTCACTCATGGATAGTATAATTTCCATAAGACAAGTGATCGGCCCAAGTGTGTTGATATGTATTAAGTATAGACCTTAACTGTGAAATTACTGCCTTCGGATTCTGATCAAACCTAGGTATAATTTTCTTCCATGCACTCAAACCCATTGGGATAAATGGAGTATATCTTTTAAGTTACACTCCTTTGCAGATAAGGGAGGAACCATGTTCTGTAACATCCTGCAGGGGGAACAGTTTCTGATGATCTGATTCTAAAGACTGGTCAAAATCTGTTTCTGAACTCAGTTCATCTCTAGTAGAGGGAGCTATCTTAGCTTCTCTCTGAATATGTGGCCTACTATGGTCACACTCTTTCCAGCATTTTATGAGAAAATGCCATGTCACAATAATGATAACAGAGAGAATAAAATTTGCAGTAACTAGAGCTATGATTATGCTACCATAGTAAGGCTCAAATTTAGTTACAATACTTCCAGCAATGCTAGACATGTGCTCAGTGAGGAAAACAGGTTTTCCCATCCCATTATTCCAAAAATTTCTTAACGTGTGGAAGAGGAGAAATCCTGTAAAACTATGATGAAACACTAAATAAGTCACTCACCTGACCCGAGACATTATGTGGTCCCAAAAATGAGAAAAAACAAAGGGAAAGCAAAATATTCAATCATGGTGCAGTTTAAATTGGACTGGCTTTTCTCTGACCAGCAAGATAACTGCTAGAGGCTTTCAGAGGCTTTAAAAAATTAAGGGAGGCAATGGGCAAATAAGGGAGGCAGTGGGGGGGGGCGGTGTATTGTTAAGGATAATGTTCGGATTCACTCCTACAAAAAAAAAAAAATGACACTCCAACACCAGGTGAAGAAAATTAAATTTAATGAGTATTATAGTACAGGAAAAGAGATACTAGTTTTGCAACAGTAATAAAGTAAGCAGCTTAACATGTAACTATTAAAGCAAAAGTGACCACTATGTAGAGATTTAAAGAGAAATACATCACCAAATCAGGGAAGCACCAACTCCTGGGTCCAATTGGCTGGGGGTCCTGGTACAGCCTCCCAGAATCCCGATTGGGAATATCCTGGGCAGAGTGTCCTCCTCTCCATGGGTGAGACGCCAAAGAGGTGGGGGCTTACTTTGACTTATATAGTACCTTAAACAAAAGTGCCTTGAAGCCACCAATAGCAGCTTGTATGATGAGCTAATTTTATGACTGACACCAAGTGAGTTTGTGCGGGATCACTGCTAGAGAAGTTGGAATAAACATTTAATTTCTCAGGACATACTCCTGAGGGGGAGCCAACCCCCAGGACTACTCCTGGAATTGTTTATAGTCCCTAGGAATGGCTAGTTCCGGGGAACCATAGGCAGTTAATCAGGGAGATATGCCAGATACATGGCCAAGATCCCAGCAGGGTATCCTCCTTCACATTCCCACTCTCGGTCAAAACAGGGGCAATTTCCCACGTTAAACTATAGCTAGAGTTAGCAGAAAACATCTGGGAGTTCATAGAGGGGGCAAACACAGACTTGTGAGCTAGGCCTATGACTGGATGATCTTCTAATATTCATTTACCTTTTAGGGGGTTAAAGAGATTCACCAGGTTAGTTAACTCCTGGCTATTAGGTTAGTTAACTCCTAACTACTAGGTTAGTTATCTCCTGGCTGGCTCGCCAAGCTGTAAAGGCCAAATTTAATCTGATTAGACTCTTAAGAGTGACTAAAAACAAATAATATCAATATATCTGTAGGGAATTAAAAAAAATTAAAAAAAATTTTTTTGTGGGGCAATGAGGGTTAAGTGACTTGACCAGGGTCACACAGCTAGTAAGTGTCAAGTGTCTGAGGCCAAATTTGAACTCAGGTCCTCCTGAATCCAAGGCCTGTGCTTTATCCACTGCGCCACCTAGCTGTCTCCCTTATCTGCAAGGAATTAATTGTGATTTGGTGTTTTTATAACCCCATCTTTGCTTCATTATGGTCAGACTGAAAAGACGCAACCTTTAAAAGCCTAAGAGAAGATGGGTGTGTACTTTAAGAGATAAGAGAACAAACAAAAGGAACTCTGATCACAAAGAACATTTATTGAGTCAAAGTATCCAACTAAAGTACCTAACCCCCACTTAGGAGTTCCTCCATGCCCACATGGGCCTGGTCAAATTATAATGGGGACAGCCCAGGGGGTATGCTGAACCAATTGGAGACTCAGCATGACTAAGAACCACCCTGCCCATTAGAGAAGCAGGAAGGGAGAGTTGAGTACTCTCAGAGAGGGACGGGGAAGGAAGGTGGAGAGAGGGGTGGGGGTGGGGGAGAGAAGCTGGTGTGTGTATGTTTTTGGTCTTCAGACCTAACCAGGAGACACTGCAAAGCTGATTCTCCTTAGAACTCCAGATTCCAGGTGGTGGTGAGTTTGTGTTGTTGAAATGAGGCTGGCTTGTTAGGCCAGCTGAGCTGGAAACAAGTTAGTTTTTGCCAGACCCAAGCTGTTGTGAGTAGCTGAGGAAGTAGAGCTTATTTGAGGTACCTGGGGGGCCTTTTGTTTTGTTGTTTGTTTTTTTTTGTTTTTTGCAGGGGAATGGGGGTTAAGTGACTTGCCCAGGGTCACATAGCTAGTAGGTGTCAAGTGTCTGAGGTCAGATTTGAACTCAGGTCCTCCTGAATCAAGGTCTGGTGCTTTTATCCACTGCACCATCTAGCTGCCCCCACCTGGAGGCCTTTTTACCCTGGAGATTTAGATTCTAACTATCTGGGAAGTGGGACATACTTTTCCCTTTCTCTATCCCCTTTCTCATTGTACCTGGCTTTATGAACTCCACTTGTGTTGTAAATTTTGTTACCATTAATAAAACCTGATTTGTTTGTGGAAAAGAGGCTGTTTATCTCCTTTCTTATTAGTCTGGGAGACGTAACTGAAAAAGAGGCAGTTTGGAGAAGGGAGAAACTCTGGACCTAGAGGTCCCCCATTATTTTCTGAACCCCAATATTATGGTGAGCTGCCCAATTAACTCTCTCCATATTGAATTTGGCCCTTACATATCCAAAGAGAGTGTTTCCCAGGCTTCTTGATCCTCCTTATATCAGGAATTATCCCCCTCTATTACAACCCAAACACCAATAGCAGGGAAGCTGAAAGTCAGAAGTTCAGTTCCCCATAGTCATTCACAGGGGGGGTCTGGAAAGGACATATGTCCCAGCCTTTTCATGCTGTGGTAAATCAGTGTCTAATCCATAGTTATGGAAGTCCATAGTATCGAAATGTGAATGCTTTGGCTGATCTCTTCTGAGGTGCCATTGACTCCATGACCAGACTTCTGTCTGGGGGCAGTCTTATGTTTAGGTGCCAGGAGTCCCTTGTTCCTCAAACTCTAGTGTCATCAGGCACACTTATTTATGTAGCACAGACTCTCTCAACCCCCATTTGCACTGGCAGGTTGGGTTTTGAGCCCCCGGGCATTTTCTAATACTTTCAAACATGTGGAACATCAGGTATGTTCCACAATATCATTTAATCAATAATTATATCCTCATTAACTAACATCAGGTAGCTTTTATAGAGGGAAATTTACCAATAAGGTATTGTAAGGAACAAAGTACAACAACATCCCTCAAATTAGGAGGCACACTGTTTTTTTACATAGCTAACTCAGTCCCTGGGAAGAGTGGACTTCAAATTAGTGTGGCTGCTAAAAAAAGATTCTCCCTGCTCCTCCCCCCACTTCCTCAAGAAGTACCTAGAGGGGGCAGCTAGATGGCACAGTGGATAGAGCACCAGCCTTGGAGTAGTCAGGAGTACCTGAGTTCAAATCTGGCCTCAGACACTTAACACTTACTAGCTGTGTGACCCTGGGCAAGTCACTTAACCCCAATTGCCTCACTTAAAAAAAAAAAGAAGTACCTAGAGGGTACTTCTTGGCTCTGATAGTCCTTTTTGCCCTTCAAGGAGTCCCCACCAAGTTAATTTCTGAGCATTAGCAGAGCTGATGGATGAGTCACCTCTTGCTTGTGTAAGGGGCTAAAATTCTAGCTAGAATGTCTCAAATCTAATGAGTGCTCACCTTAAATTAGAAGCTTTAGCAAGAGTTTAGACTTTTAAGCATTTTATTCAGGTGCATTATAATCTAGTGATCAGAGAGAAAAAGCCCAATATTCCTTCATCTATCTATCTAAGGGAGCTAGCATCTCTACTCCAGCCAAGCCGAGGTCCGGGGTGAAAAAGACCTCGCTCGCTCCTTCCTCCTCCAAGAAGCCTCTTGTGAAACAGGAAACAGGGCTGTCCACACACACACACAGTTCCAAGCTAATTGGTTGGCAGCACTGATTGACAGGACTAATAGGCGGCTCTACAGATGCAAGTTCCAGGACGCTGGCCAACTTCCAGATGCTAAGGTCACATGGCTTCTCCTCACATGCCTTCTCCTCATGGTGGAGCTTCCCTACAGTATCTCTCCAGCAGGGGGTGCAATTCCAATTCTTACACTTGCAAGATATGGTATTTTGGCTCCTGGGTCAATTCACTAAACATTCCCATTTTTGTAGGCAGACTCAGTTTTAGCTCAGCAGCCAATTAAAAAGCTCTTTGTCACTGTGCAGTAAGTTGATAGGAAGCTGAGTATATGTCCTAATTCTCTGGATGGTGGAGAATGGTCATTCTCCAGAGGTTGTCCCATGTCCAGGTGCCAGTAGTTTCTGCCCTTCAAATGCTAGGCATACTTATTTATGTAGCGCAGGCTCTGGGATCACTCTTCCCACCCCTATTTGCACTGGTAGTTCAGATTCCTAGAGGGAAGCTAGCTATGTCTCCCATTGTTTTTTGTGGGATAAACCTGAAGGTTTGGAAAATTTCTCATACCATCACTCCTAAGTCCCTATTAGGTATATTGCACCAATTTTACATGCTTGGAAGGGGGCTCCCTAAGTCTCCACATGGGTTGGCACCAGGCAGGGCATACTGCACATATTCTAAGAACTGAGCTCTCATTGACCAGTCCTCTTACTATTTTTAATTTGCATCTCTACCCTGGTAGTACCAGGTATATTGGTGAAACAGCTGGAGAGGGGCTAGGCACTGACTTCTGAAGCATGATGCTTTTTTACCCCCTTCTGTCTTCCTTTTCTCTTTCAAATCAGTCCTTTGGAATTCTGTGGTTCGGTTATTTCTTTACCACTTGGCCTGTGAGAATCCCCAGAGCTATGTAGGTGAACAAAGTACAACAGAGATTTTATAAATCTATTGTGATTTGACTACACTAAAAATTTCCTGTCATTTCTATAGGCAGCAAAGTCCCCTACATTCATTTATTCTGCGAGGCAAAGAGCAATCTGTAAGGTACAGTGAATTGGGGTGATCATCCTAGGCTCTCTACTTTGGAGAACTGTTGGCCATCTACCTCGATAGAAAATCACCTCTATATAACTGAGACTTGTTTCTAAAATGTTTCATCACTAGGGTTGACCTCACGTTTTATTCAGTCACAACAATGCCTCAGACTTTTGTGAACCCAGGTTTAGAAAGGGCTGTCCCTAAATTCTAATGCAGACTTACTAGAATTCAATAAGTATTTACTTTTTTTTTTTTTAGTGAGGCAATTGGGGTTAAGTGACTTGCCCAGGGTCACACAGCTAGTAAGTGTTAAGTGTCTGAGGCTGGATTTGAACTCAGGTACTCCTGAATCCAGGGCCAGTGCTCTATCCACTGTGTCACCTAGCTGCCCCAGTATTTACTTTTTTTTTTTCAGTGAGGCAATTGGGGTTAAGTGACTTGCCCAGGGTCACACAGCTAGTAAGTGTTAAGTGTCTGAGGCTGGATTTGAACTCAGGTACTCCTGAATCCAGGGCTGGTGCTCTATCCACTGCGCCACCTAGCTGCCCCAGTATTTACTTTTTATAGAACTTTGGACTTGGTGTTTTTTTTAGTGGAGGTTCCACTTTCTACAGAGAACCAAGTGTGGAAATGTGGACCCAGCAATCCTCATTTAGCACTAACCCCTTCCTCTCCTATCCTCCCTTCCCCTCTCCTTTCCTTTCTGTTGGTTTTCTCCTGGGTTCATTCCTCTCTTCAATGTTCTGATATTTTAGTTCACTTCCTTCTGGTGGATTTAGAAGTTCTCAGAGATGGAAGGTTTTGGTCCTTTACTCCTTGGAGCTCCCACCAATGCAGATGCTACTTGCATGTTTTAGAATTCTTATCATGGAAATTAAAATGGAGAGACTGGATGTGGGCTCTGTGATGGATGAAATACAAACAAGTCTTATAATTTTGAGTCATTCCCAGCTTATTTCTTACAATTTGCTTTCACACATGGGATTATTCCCAGCGTGTGATGCTCCTGTAATTTTTTTTTTAAGCTTTCTTTTCTTATCAATGACATTCAGGCAGGTGGCTCTGTGGATAGAGCTTGGAACTCATTTTCATGAATTTAAATCCAGCCTCAGACACTTACTAGCCACTTGACCCTGAGACAAGTCACTCCACCCTGTTTGCCTCAGTTTCCTCATCTGTAAAATGAGCTGAAGAAGAAAATGGTAAATCACTCCAATATCTTTGCCCAGAAAACCCCACATAGAGTTATGAAGAGTTGTATGTGACTTAAATGACACAACAACAAACAAAATCTCTTTGGTGATATTCAGCCTCCTGACTTTGATCCTCATCTTCCTAATGCTCAGGCTGATTCTGCTAGTATAGACCTTTGCTTTAATGACTTTTTTTTTGCCTTAATGACTTTTAAGCCCAATTTTTCTGGGTATTTCCTTTTACTCTTAATTTTCTGCCAAAAATATGGCAGTTGAAGTTCAACCCCATCTTGGGTATATACTAACTGCCTCTCCAGGGGAAGAAATACCCACCCCATAGTAGGTTGGGCAGAGGTGGCAACTGTCATAGTGGTGACCATCCAATCAAGGGGTTCACACAAAGGTCTTATTTCACTGTCTCCTGATGATCTGATATTTATACTTTACTTTTTTCATGATGTTCTTCCAGGTGGCCTCTGAGTCCAATAGCAGTGACTCCAAATACCCAAGTCTTTTTCTATACTGTTTTCAAATCAGCTTGTTTCTCCCACAATGTTGGTTTTTTTAAACTTGGGAGTCTTGGTCAGTTGATGAAAATTGAGGAGAAAAAGAAACAGGAAGAGGAGAATGAATCATAAACCAAAGAAGAGGAAACCTCACTTTCCTCTTGACCTTCAGCTCCTGTTGGATCCATTCTGTAATGAAAATTCTTCTTTCCCAATGTCTCTGAGAAAAGGAATGGATAATTCAACTTCATTCTTCTTAGCAGACCCCACTCTTGGTCAGTCAGCTTCTTCCTGCCTGGCCCTGTTCTCCACCCTGCCCTCCCCCCCCCCCCAGCAAAGCCACTCACACACCAGTAAGGTAATGTTCTTTTTTGTCTCTGGGACTGGGATTTCCATCTGGAACCCTGGGTTCTCCTCTGGTCTCCTCCCCCTCCTCCTTCAACAAACTCCCTCCTAGCCTCATAGGGTGATCACTGAACTCTTGCATCCTGATCAAGCTAGGATCCCTCCTGATGACTAGAAACATAGTCACTCAGTTCAGAGATAAGTTTTGGTTTGTCTAGAATCAGAGGGAAATCACTTTCGTGTGTGTGTGTGTGTGTGTGTGTGTGTGTGTGTGTGTGTGTCTGGACATACATTTCTCTGTCCAGCAACACTTAATTTCTTTAGGACTTTGTTTTCTTACCTGTAAAAAAATGAAGAGACTTTACAACTTGATCTCCAGCTGAATACAACAAATAGAGAAGAATCAAGAGAATGGAATAGGAGATCTGTTGCATGCTCAATACATATTCCTTTGTAATTCCTCATTTGTGTATAGCAGAGGACGGGTTGGGACCATTTATAGGGACAGAGGACAGGAATCATTTGGAGATCCTACGTAATGTCAAAGATGTTCAGGGAACCTCTAACAATAGCTCTCTGTCAACACTCACTTTCAGTCCCTCCCTCCTTTTAGCCCCACATTATGAATCCAATCTCCTAAATCTACCATAAGTCTTATATGCTCTCCATCTTCCCAGAGAATAAGTAATCCAGTCTCTCTCTCCTCTGGATCCTTCTGTCTTTCCACAGAGACAATGTCTGGCTCTTACTTTCTAACTCTTGGGAGGTTTAGCTATTAATCTCAGCAGCTAGTGGCTCTGTTCCATGTCCATACCTAATGGTAAAAGATCACAGTTGAACCTTGGAAGAACTTTTATTCTTACTGTCTTAGTACTAAGCAGATTTGATCTTTCTCCAACAGTATTGACTCAAAATGTCTGAGAAAGTATGGAACCAGGCAGCAATCATTCTACTCTGCAGACCTATGGGGATCTGCATGATCAGCAGACACTTAGCAACCAGGATATGAACTCATCAGTAAAATGGGACCATACTGTAGGCCCAGATTAAATAAAACATGGCAACTACCAAATCCCTACTATGCCCTCAACTATCAGAAGGGTAATTCATTTTTTTCTATTTCCTTTAAAACAAACTTTCTACATTATCTTCATTTCTGAATATATCCCTCCTTCACCCAGCAATTTATCTCTTCTTGTAACAAAGAAAAAGAATGAGAAAAAATAAAACAGTTTAGCAAAACTGATCAACACAGCAAGAGAGTCTGATAACACATACTACATGAAAGGATACTGTCCCAAAGGGACTTTTCCCACTAACCTCACTTTTATCACTCCCATACACCAGCAGCATTTAGAGTCAAGAAAATTAAAAAAAAAATCTACAGGACCCCAAAATTCCCTTCCTAGTATTAAATTTCTCCCTATTATGTGATTCTGTGACTGAAGCAAGTGCTATTACATTGGAGAAGCAAAAAGTAAGAAGGTTTGGGGAAGTCAAAAGAAAAGAGATTAGTCTGGAAATCCCTCATTTCATTCCGGGCATTCATCTTTAGCTGACTGGCTCCTGAAATGAGTGAGTTTTATCTAAAACTTAAGCCTCTGCAGAAACAAAAACTAAAAATAGCCCTGAAATTGGCCATGAGTTTCTGGCTTAGGCAGGTACTGTCCCTACTAAGTTCTACCCCTTGGGAAAAATACCACAAAGATGTATGTATGGATAGAAGTAAAGGCAGCTGGTGGTACAAGGTATATAGAATGCTGGTCCTGGAATCAGGAAGATCTGAATTTAAATCTAGCCTCCAAAACTTACTAGCTGTGTGACCCTGGGCAAGTCACTTATCTTCTGTTTGCCTCAATTTCCTCGATAGTAATCGAGTATAATAATAGCACCTACTCCATTGGGCTATTGTGAGAATAAAGGAGAAAATATTTATAAAGTTCTTGGCACCATGCCTGACCTATTATGTACTTAATAAATGCTTATTTCACTTATCCAAATATATGCATATATGTATATATATACATACACACATACACACAAATACATATATATGCACACACACAATATATATGTATATAATGTATCCTGCTACTTCTCCATCTAGCAATTCATTAATTTATTTTTAAAAATGAATTTAATTGATACCTTTTGTTTTTACATTAGTCAATTCTGGATATGCAGAATGATCCAGGGGAAAAAGCACCAAACTTGGTGTCACTGGATCCCTTGAATCTTTCACTACCCCTGTGATCTTGGGTGATTAATCAATTAATCAATCAAATAAACATTTATTAAGCACCTACTATATTTCAAGGGCTTACAAGACAAAAATAAGCCAGTTAGAATAGATACTAATGAGTTTAGAGCTGGTTAACTAGAATGTCTCAGGCTTCAAACATGTCATGTGACATATATTCTAAAGTGGACATGTCCTAAAAGTCATCTTCCCAAAATACACCTCTTGACGAGTTTAGACACTTAAATTTGTGGCCGTTCTCATAGGTGTGGTTCAGTTCCCACCAGGAGTTGTGGAATAGTTTAGACAAAATATTTTAACTTACCCATTTGCTTTCATATATTTTTCATTTTTTAATTAATAAAGTTCGTTTTGAGACAAGAGTGCAAATCCCCTAACATCCCAACCAATACCTGAAAAGTGCTTTCCCTGAAAAGCCAAGTCAAATCATTCATCTACCATAGTGACTCTGACCAACAGGACTTCTTACTTACAGATTGCTAACAGAAAAGGATGATACAATTTTAACTTTTAGCTTAATGACTTGGAATCAATTCAGTTTAACACCATTAGATGCTGGGAGAGTAGAAGGGGGAAAAACAGTTTCTAATTTCAAATACTTTAATTCTATAGGGAGGAAAGAACTACATGTCTAAATCAATATAGGAGTGTATACAAAATATCACAAAGTAATTTGAAGAGGTAGAGAGGCTAATAAGTGGAGGGATCAGGGAAGCCTTCAAGAAGGCTGTGTTTTGTTTTTGTTTTTGTTTTTTTTAGTGAGGCAATTGGGGTTAAGTGACTTGCCCAGGGTCACACAGCTAGTAAGTGTTAAGTGTCTGAGGCCAAATTTGAACTCAGGTCCTCCTGACTCCAGGGCCGGTGCTCTATCTACTGCGCCACCTAGCTGCCCCTAAGAAGGCTGTGTTTTGAAGGAAGTTCAAGATGAGGAAGGGAGCACTTTCCAGTCTTGGAGAACCACTGGTACAAAAATACCCAGGGCAGGAAATGAAATCTTCCTAGGGAATAGCTAGTAGGCTAATTTGCCTGGAATAGAGACCACGTGAAAAGGAATTATATATAACCAAGATAGTAGCCAAGTTGGGTTAGAGCCATATGTAATGGACATCTGGCACATGAAGAGATCACCTCAGTTTTCTCAGATAGTATCTACATCCTGACAGCTTGTAGGAGAATTGTGACGCTGTGTTTCAGATGCGTCCTGGGGATACGGCGGAGGATGTTCTGGTTGGCTAACTGTGGACTTGGGCACAGCCTTTATGACTGGCAGTAAAACCTGAATTGTGGCCTGCCTCAACTCCATTTTATGTGCTTTTTTCATGTCTGGGCAAGAATAGATGCTTTCTCTCATGGCTTCAGGCCTGGATTCTTGGCTTTTTTCATTTGTCCTGTTCCATTCTAGGTACAAGAAGTGGAATCTGTGAGCCAAAGGAATGTGAGAAGCTAGGTCAGGACATCTGGAGCAGGAATGTGAGAAGCTAGGTCAGAACATCTGGAGCAGCACCGATGCCCCTGAGGAATAAGGAATGACCTTTGGGAATGACCTTCAAGACTCCATCCCAGGAGGAGGACTCATAAGGTAGCAATGCCGATGTTGGACACGAACCTGGTGGGACCAATGCTATGTAGGAACCGAGGTAAGTTTCAAGCCTCCTCCCCAAGAGGCCGATGTGGTATGGAGAAGAGCATACCTGAGAGGAATTGGGGAAAAATGTTTGTACATGTGTTCTTGCTATCTCTTTAAAGTAAAATATCCCTTTTGTAAAAGTTAATTGATGTTAAGTGGTTAAATGGATTGGGGCAGGTGCTGGTCACTAGCCCCTAATAAATGAGGGGGGGGGGGAATCACTTCCAGTAGTGGCTTGAGGTGATAGGATTAGAGTAAAGAGAAACAACTGGGAGATGTAGCCTACTTGGTTCTAAGAGAAGTGGGCCACAATTTGCATGTTTCATGTATTATGGAGGACTTAAACTGCCAAGCTAAAAAGTTTGTATTTTATACTATGGGCAACAGGACAGTGAAATTTTTTGAATGGTAAGTGTCACAATCATAGCTATGTTTTAGAAATATTAATTTGAGTTAAGGGTAGGGTGGATTGAATGGAAAAGAGACTAGCGGTAGGGAGAACAATTAAGAGGTTGGTGCAAAAGTCCAGGTGAGAGGTGACAAAGGGTCGGAACCAGGGTAGAGCTTGTGGGAGAGGAGCAAAGGGGGTGAATGTAAGAGAGCTTATGGAAATAGGATTGACAAGATCTGGCAACTAATTGGATCCTACATTCTTAGATTTGGAACTAGAAGGGACCTTCGAGGCCAAACCCCTCATTCTGCATTGAGAGAACTAAGACACAGAGTTAAGGCCAGGGTCACACAGCTAGTAGATGTCTAAAGATGTCAAGGATGTCTTCAGGGTTGTGAATCTTGGTGACTGGAGAGATGCTGGTGCCCTCAACAAAGATGGGAAAGTTTGAAGCAGGGATTAGTTTGGGGGGAAATAAAAGAAATTCAATTTTGGAGGTGCTGAATTTGAAATGCCTACTAATATCGTCCTACATATTTGATCTGAATTTTGTCGATTGTTAGTGTTGCCTTTATCTATGTGGACTTATCTATGTAGTACTAATTGTGTACATAATTTCTTTTGCTCTGCTTTCATTATTCTGCACCACTTAATGCAAGTCCTCTCATGTTTCTCTTAACTCTTTGTATTTGTCATTATTTGGAGTCTAGACACATTTCTATATCTTAATTTGCTTAGGCTTATCTCAATTCTTAGACACACTTTGCTTCAAATTTTTAATTACAAACAATGCTTCTATGACTATTTTCATTTGTCTTGTCCTTTCATCATTAGCCTCTTTGTGATATATACCCAGTGGTGGGACTGTAGATAATAGGATCATATAGTTCCCTCAGTTTATTGACAAAGACACCATGGAAAAGAGGTGCAACAGAGCTAGAATTTGAACCCAAGACTCCTGACTCCAAATCCAGTTCTTGTTCCACTATATCAAATAGCCTCTCACTGGGGTTTTTTTTAAAAAAAGGCTATGAACAATATGGTAACTTTTCTTATACAATTTCAATTAGTTTTTTCCAAATAGTTCTACCAGCCTTTGTGTTCCAACCTTTTCTCATACTGGATTTTTGTATCTTTTTTCATCTCTGACCACTTGGAAGGTATATGATGATGGCTCAAAGTTATTTTAACATTAATTTTCTAGAGTATTTGGATTTTTTTAAAACAATTGCTTAACTGGTTATTAATATTCTGTATTATTTCTTTTGAAAACTCCATTCCTTTCTTTTAACATTTTAAAGACATCTTTGAACATTTGTTAAAGGTAACTAGGTCTTAATCTTTTTGATTTGTTTTACCAATAGATATTTAGATGTCAGACCAAAAAAAAAAAGCCAGATCTGTTTATGTAGCAGGGTTTTTGGAACATACACAGATTGCCCAAGATGGAGGCATCCCTAAAGTGGTTTGCCTGGGTATGCCCAGATTGTCCAACATCGAGGCGTTCTCTCTCTTCTACCACGTGGGTATGTGGGTGGGGTTGTCTGCATAGCCTGAATAGACTAGAAAAGGCTGCATCTTAAAAACGGCTAAGACTGACACACTATCTCAGGTTCTGACTCTTTCCTGCCTTCCTTTCTACTTTGTCCAGTGGGTGAAGATCCTAGTTCATTCAACAGCAAGAGGATCATGAGCTGAATTGGTGAAAGGTGAAAGATTTCCTTCTCCTGCTCTCCCTCTATTACCCCAGCTCCAAGAAATGGGTCTGGGAGTGTTTTATTCTGTTCTGTGTCATTTGTCCTTTCTTGGTTCCAGGTGCAGGTGGTGATCCCCCTCAGACCTGGAAGTTCAAGCTTTGGAGACTTTAAAGCGAGGCTTCCACATGGGATACTATAGCCAGCTAGCCTGCCTGACATGGAAGTCTGGAAAAGCCAGAGCACCTGGGACTCAAATCTGAGGGGGTCTTGTACTTAGAACTGGGGCTGTGCTCTATAGGAACTGAGCTAAACTGTGAACCTAATCCCTTTCCTCTCCCCACACACTGAGGTGATGTTGGGGGAGTGTTGTGCCTCCCATGTTTTGAGGAGTGAGTATATTTGTGATTATACTTTTGAAGTAAATATTTCTTTGTAAAAGTGAATCCTGGGGGCAGCTAGGTGGCACAGTGGATAAAGCACTGGCCCTGGATTCAGGAGGACCTTAGTTCAAATCTGACCTCAGACACTTGACACTTACTAGTAGATGGGGGCCAGGGTCATTTGCTGAGAGCTCAAGAAGCATATCAATCCCCCTTAAGGGTATTGGAGAACACTGGGAGTGGGGTGGGGTGGAGGGGAGAAGTGGAATCTAACATACTTGGCCTTCAGGCAATAGAGGCTAACTTAGCCAGTGTTAACATTTAATGTAAAGATTTATTTGCTCAAAACTTTCATCAAAATGGAAAGGTAGTTTGACAAAAAATAGGTATAGGCCATCAACTTATCCTCTAAATGATAATAAATTTTAATTGGATAAATAATATGAAAAGTTACACCATAAAACAGAGACCAAATTCCAACGAAGGCTTAATAATGTATGCCAGGGCAACAAATTTCTATACCTGGGCTCATGCATGTATGTGTGGATATACATATCTATACATACACATTTGTATAAATACACACACAAGGTATATACATAAAATTGTAAACAATTTTATGGGTAGGCTCCTAGAGTAAACCGTAAGGGAATTAGGGCTCTTCATTATACACTGCCTGACACAGGCTAGGTTTTTAAGTCTTCCTTTCTGGGACAGGATGCACTAGGAGAGCATGACAAACATGAACTTGGCTGCTGTCTCCTGTTCTTCCCTTGTGAGAGCATCTAGATTGGTGTAAACCACAGGGTTTGACACAAGGGACAGTCTATGGTGAATCTTTTAATTTGTCTCCTTGACTCAGCAGCTTAGAGTTCCTGAAGGTCGTTGTTTTGGAAAGTCCCTAATTTCAGAATCTTTGTTGCATGGATATATGAGATGATACTATATTGCTATGTGTCCAATCATGTGCCCAGTCAGGCTTATTTCTACTGCTCTGGTCAACTGCTCTGCTGCCTTTCTTCTCTAAGCCTCTGGGTTAGAACTTAGTTTACAAAGAGGTTTGGGATTAGGGTTAAAGGATAAGGACAGCCTAGAATTTATTAGATTGGCAAAACATGCTGTACACATATTGTAGATACGTATTTTTTGCTTCTACAAAATATTGGGGAAAAAGGTACCAAAAAGAAAGTTCTAAAGACTTGTGGAATGTTCCAAAATGGATGTAAGTATTCTACTTTTTGGAAGACTATCATAAGTGACTATGCAATTTAGGGAGTTAATTTAAAGAGCTTCTTATTAGGAGAATCGACACTTTCAATTTCTCCTAATCCTAGGGAGGCAGCATGCTAGAGGGAAGAGCTCCTTGCTAGAGGAAGAGTAGAGAAACTTGGTGGGGGGGGGGTAGTTATGCTTCTGTCCCTCACTGGGACATGGTGTGAGTCATTTACTCTTTTTTTATTCTCAACTTCCTCTGCTGCAAAAGGAGGGGGTTGGATTAGATAATCTCTAAGGTCCCTGTTGAGTATAGAATCTTTGTATATGGATCACCTAGACTCAAATAATCTTTGCAATAATTGAGATATGTCTTTCCTATTTATTATCATGAGAGGGCAATCAATCAATCAATCAATCAATCAACAAATATTAAGTACCTACTAAGTCTCTGGCATTGTGGGGAATATAAGTAGAAAGACTGAAACAATCTCTACTTGCAATGGTCTTAAATTCTAATAGGGTAGATACAACAAATACATAGAAAAGTATTTACAGCATAAATATAAAGTTAATAAATATATAGGTGTATGTCTATATGCATGCATGTATATGTAGATATGTATGTGTATGTATATACGTTTAGAAATATATACACACACAGGTACAAATGCAAAGTAGTAAAATATGAAGTAGTTTGGGAGGATGGATACTAGCAGTTGGAGGCAGTGGCCAAGAAAGGTTGAGTGCAAGAAATGGTGCCTGAACTGCATCTAAAAGGGAAAGAGTTAGAGTTATAAAGAGTTCTAACTTCAAGTTAGAAATAAGGACAGAGTACATTCCAGGTATGGGGTGGGGTGAGTGGCCAAGGTAAAGTCAGAGAGAGGAGACATGAAATGTCATGAATGATTAACAGAGAGAAAGCCATTTTGTCTGATTTGTAGAGAGTGGGAAAAGCATTGTCCATTGAGGTTGGAAAGGTAATTTGGGGTCAGGTTTTATAGGGCTTTTAAAAAGCTTAACAGAAAAGTCCCTATTTTATTCTAGAAGAAGTAGTAAATTATGGGAGTTGGTGAAGTAGGGGAATCACATGGTCACTTTGGCAGTGGTGGGTAGAATGTACTTGAGTGGTGAGAGACACGAGGCAGTGATACCAATTAGTAGGCTATTGTAATAATGTAGATGAGAGGCAATGAGAATTTTAACCAAGGACTAAGGTGGTATTTGTCTAAGTGGAGAACAGGGTCAAGTGTGGGATGTTACAAAGGTAGAAATAGCAAGATTTGGTATATGAATTGTAAATGTGAGGTGAGGGAGAGTAAGGACCTCGGGAAAATGAGAATATTATGAACTTGAGACATTGGAAAGGTTGACAGAAATAGGGAAAGATGTTTATTTTATTTTTTAATTGACAAGCATTTCTTTTCTCTTCTTCCCATCTCTCCTGCTTCTACTTACACAAAAGAGAAAAAAATCCTTGTTACAAAAATGTATAGTTCGACAATACAAATTCCCAAATTGTTCATGTTGAAAAATTTTGTATCATTCTGAATCTTAAGTTCATCACCAGTCAGTAAGGGGCAGGGTATCATGCTTCACCAGCGGTACCCAGAACTGAATGTGATGCCCCATATCTGCTCCTTTCTGGGGACAGTAGAGCAGAATTTATTTCTGGAAGTCATGTCTCTTTTAAGGTAGCCTAAGACTGCCTTAGCATTGCTTGGTCACCATACCCCAATGTTGATTCATAGAGAGCTTTCAGCCTGCTAGAATTCACATTAAAAAAAAACAACACATCTGTAGGGGGCAGCTAGGTAGCACAGTGGATAAAGCACCAGCCTTGGATTGAGGAGGACCTGAGTTCAAATCTGGCCTCAGACACTTGACACTTGCTAGCTGTGTGACCCTGGGCAAGTCACTTAATCCCCATTGCCCCGCAAAAAAAAAAAAAAAAAGTAAATTGCTAGCTATCCAAGCTTCTTCTATTTTGTACTTGTGAAACTAACTTTTTCAATGCAAGTTTAAGGCTTCACATTTATCCCTATTAAATTTAATCTTATTAGATTCAGCCCAATGATCCAGGCTTTCAAGATCTTTTTAGATTCTGAATCTATCATCCACTATGTTAGCTATCCTTCCCAGGTTTGTGTAATCTGTAAATCTGGTAACCTTGACATCTCTGCCTTATATTATCTGAGAAATTAATTTTGCCTTCTGGTTGATCATTAAACATAAAAGTCAATGTAAACATGAATAAGTAGTGTACTTTGTACCAGGGTTAACAATTCTTTGGGGGAATCTATGTTAGGGAGTTGTCACTAGCTGCTCTGTTATTGTTAAGTAAATAAAGAAGTTATTGGCTACTTTGCTTTTGGCAGAGAGAGCTTTAGCATCTATTTGAGTAACTGAAATCCCCCATCACAACCAACCAAGCAACTAACCAATCAATCAATAAACATATTTATTAAGTGCTTACATGGAGAAAAATCATGTACACATGTAGATATATACAAATGGATGTAATATGACTTTCTAGGAGGAGGGCATTACTAGCCATAGGGATTAAGAAAGCCTTCATGTAGAAGGTAGCCCTTGAGTTGCATCTTGAAGGATGATAGGGATTCTAAGAGGTAAAAGTGAGGGAAGACCACTTGGGGGATGGCCCATTAGTGCAAAGGCATGGAGATGATGTCTGTGAGGAAAAGTTAGAAAGCTGGATTCATTGGACTTTAGAATCCTTGAGGGGGAGTAATAAGGATTTAAAGGTAAGTTGGAGACAGGTTGTGAAAGACTTTAAATGTCAAACAGAAAGAGTTCATATTTTGTCCTTAAGATCATTAGAGTTTATTGAGTAGAGGCATGACATTGTCAGAACCTAGACTTTAGGAAAGTGAACTTGGCAGATGTACGGGTAACTGATCGGAGCAGGCTGAGATGAAGCAGAAAGACTAATAAAATTATTTCAGTCATCCAGGTGAGAGGTGATGCAGACATTGTAGGTCTGGTGGGGATAGAGGCTGTTATGACCAGACAGATGGGAATATATTTGAGAGAGGTTATTGAAAAGTTTTGACATTTTTTAGATATTGGCCATGAATAAGTAAGACTCAGAAGTAGAGAATGACATGGTTCTTGACCCTTGGTGATTAGAAGGATGATGGGGTCCTTAATACAAGTAATGGGGATGGTTTGGAAGAGGAATTTTTTTTTTGGGTTGGGGGGTGAATAATGAGCTCTGTTTTGGAAATGTTGAGTTTGAAATCACTATGACATGTCTAGTTTGAAAAGACTAATTGGTTGGTGGTCGGGACTAGAGCTCAGGATGAGCTCAGGAGAGAGATTAGGGCAGAATATATAGATCTGGAATATATATCTGATATAGAGATGATGATTCAGCCCAGGTTGCTATTGAAGTCACCAATTGAGAGTGGGAGAAAAAAGGCCCTAAGATAGAGCTTTGGGGCACACCCCACAGTTATGGGGGGCATGATGACCCAGCAAAGGAGACCAAAGAACAGTTGGATATTTAGATGAGAACCAAGAGAGAGAGAGTTGTGTCACAAAAACCCCAGAGAGGAGAGAGTATCCCGGAGGTTATCAACAGTGTCAAATGCTGTAGAGAGGTCAATGAAGATCAGGACCAATAAAAGGGCATCACATTTAGCAATTAAGAAGCCATTAGTAATCCCAGAAAGAGCAATTTTCACTGAGTGGTTAGGTTAGATGGCATATTGAAGAGAATTGAAAAGTGAGGGAGAGGAGAGGGAGTAGAGCATGAAAAGTAGATAGCTTTTTCAAGATATTTGGTTTGATGGCTTGAGGGTACTGATAAATTTTAAAGACCTAGAAGGATCTTGGATATAATTTTAGGCTTCAGGAAGAAAATAGTAGAAAAGGAGATTGGAGAAAGAGTGGGGAAATGATTGTGGGGACAATCTTCTGGAGAGAATGGGAGGGGATGGGATCAAAGATCCATGAAGGGGGTTAGCCTTTTTGAGGAGAAGGGTCACCTCATTATTGGAGGCAAGAATAAAATAAGAAAATAGGGAGTGTTGTTGAGAGATGTAGAGAAGGGAAATAGAGGGAGCTCGTGGTAAATGACCTCTATTTTCTCTACATCATTCTTCTGTGTCAGAGTTGTGATTGGCTTCCTGAACTCTTCTTGTATATCTCCTTTACGTCCCGGTCATCTGTAGGATTTAGTGAAGACTGAATTGGCCTATAGAAGCCATCCTAAAGAATGTACTTCTCAAACTCCCTGGAGACTTCTATGTACTTTAAGGGTGGGGAACAGCTCTTGAGCCTTTGGGGGAAGAGCAACTTCTGAGCTGCTTCTGGCTATGTGGTGACCTGGTGCTGAAAGCATTTATTGCATTGGCACGAGGCAGAAAATCCTGAGTGCTTCCTTGGTCCTCAGCCCTGTCATGGTGGCAGAGGGAGGGAAAGTGGAGTGCTGTGCTAACGTGCTAAATGTCAAGGGGCAACTTATCATTCTAAAATTTCCAGTGCAGGCTGGGTGGTGGCTTGCTCTTCCTTACCTTGCCATCACAGTGACCACTTCCACAAGGCAACTAGAGCAACGGAACTCTATAAGGCCACCTTATACTCGGGCTCCTGGTTGACTGCCTTTTCTGATCAGTGTTTCCTTTCCTGAGAAGTAGAGGATCAACCTTGAGGAGGCATGTACAAGCTTGGAGGCAAACTTGTGAGTTTATAAGTTTATAGGTCTATAGGTCCTGAGTCTACTGAAGGATGCCAATAGGTGGCAAGGGGGAGTTTCTTCATTGGAGGTTACCACTGATAAGAGGTAGAGGAAGAGGAAGACAAGAGGAAGAGGCTAGACCAAGGCCTGACTTTCCAGAAGATGTGGAAGTTAAGGGAGATAATGAAGAGTTTAAAAATTTTAAGTCCCTAATCAGTCGTTTTATAAATTGCTTAATGTTCTGATGAGGTTTAAGTATTGTCTCTCAACAGATTTTAGCAACAGTTGTAAATTGTTACTGAATACCATTTTAAGTTGTATCAATGTGTTTTGGTGTTTTAGTATTTGTGTGTGTGTGTGTGTGTGTGTGTGTGTGTGTGTGTGTGTAGGAAATAAACACCTGTCCCAGTCCTGATTCACGAGTATCCTTTTAATTCTCTCTTTTGAAGAAACACCAGATATGAGCTGAAATCTAAGCTTTAAATAAGTTTGTCCTTTGGTTGATGGGCAGAAGTTTTAATGAATTGAGGAATGTAAGAAAAGGGACCTACCCTTGCTTAGAAGCTAGGCTTCTCTAAGACTATGTGAAGCCCCTCAGGGAGAGGGAATACATATAATATCCCCTGCCCTTTTTGGCTTTCATCCTTTCCCCTTCCTGGAAAGGTGCCCCCAAGGTGGAGATCTTAGATCCTGTCCATTCCACTAGCACTGTGGACGTTCTCCTAGCTTTTTACTTACTGCTAACTCCAGATGGACTGCTCTGGATGTTGCAGTGGCTTGTGGGAACATTAATGCTTGTGATGCAGTGGGAGCACCCTACTGCAGTGCCATGATGATAGAGTCATCACTGTCTCTTTCCACCTGAGTCTGTCGTTTTTTTCCCCCTCTACTGACATTCTGGGAGCCGAAAAAACTGCTAATGATATGCTAGGATACAAAATCTTGAGGAGACTTTGGGGCCTTCATGGGGGGAAAGGATTTGGAGATTCACAGAGGAGCCTGGGGATTGTGAGGGGGAGATTGGAAAGATGGCACAAGGGTCCTGGCTCTCCCTTGTTTGGAAGAATCTCCTATGCTTCTGCTGCTGGAATTTTTTTTGGGGGGGAATCCCATCTGTTTTAGTATCTTATGTTTAGATCTAAATGGAACCTTAGAGACCATAATCCAACCCCCTCTTTCTACAGATGTAGAAAACTGAGGTCAAGGAGATGAAGTAGCTTGGGGTAGCACTGACAGAACTGGTATTGGAAACCAGCTGACTTTGAAAGCTCTCTTTCTGTTATATCACACTGCATCAGGGGTCCAGGTCCTTGCCTGACTACTCTCCTTAGCTGCTCCATTGGGTTAGTTACTTAAACTCTTTGAGCTTCATTTTCCATTTCGTTTTAGCCTTTGCAGTGGCTGTCTCCCATACAAGCACATACCTCCTGTTTTCCTTCAAGAAATGGCTCAAGGACCATCTTCTGCATGAGGCTAAAGAATGTTTGAAATTAAACAGCAGGCAGGGCGGGCAGTCACTAAGGGCTTCACTTCCCACTCCAGAGTCAACTGCAGCTGTTGGTTTCCTATCCTCCAACATCCTTCCTGCTCTGTAATTGACCCCCAGCCCTTTCCAATTATGCCCCTTTTGGCTGTGGCTGCTGAGGAAAAAGCAGCTTCTAGTTAATAGCAGGTGGGGTAAAAAAAAATCACAGGTCACCAGCAAACAAAACATCTCACTAGTGGTGAGGCTATGGAAAGAGTACACAATGAAAAATTCCTAAGAATAAGGTGGAGTAGCTTGGTAGATCTGGAGTCAGGAAGACCCAGATCTAAAACTTGCCTCCCACATATTGACTACATGGCCTTAGGCTAGTCATCTAACTTCTCAGTGTCCCAGGCAACACTCTAAGGCTAGAGGTTGCAAAACAGTTGCCTATCTGCATAGGTGGGCAGCTAGGTGGCATAGTGGATAGAGTACTGTACCTGGAGTCAAGATGACTCCTTTCCTGAGTTTAATAATGGCCTCAGACATTTACTAGCTATGTGACCCTGGGCAAATCACTTAAACCTGCTTGCCTCACTTTCCTTATCCGTAAAATGAACTGGAGAAGGAAATGGCAAACCACTCCATTATCTTTGCCAAGAAAACTCCAAATGGGGTCATGAAGAGTCAGACCCAGTTGAAAATGACTTAACATCTATATAGTTTGAATGATTGAGGACATCTCTGTCCTTAGAATTCTCCATATTAATAAAACCATGAGTTCTGGGGAAAAAAAGAAACCCCTCCCAAACTTCCAAGATTATGGAAGAAAAAGTAATTTTGTGATTTTTCTCTTGTTTCCTGGGGACTGTCCTACCTGTCCCTTTCCTCTCTCTCTCCCTCTCTCTCCCTCTGTACACTGTTCCCTACTCTGAGCTCTAACCTTCTCCAATCCCAGTAAGAAAGCCTCAAATAAAGGTCATATCATAGCTAAACTCCGTAGGGTCACAAAACCTGTCCTGGGAATCTAAATTCTTACTTCTGGCCTGAGATAATTGCCCAACATTGTGTTTCCCCTCAAGCCATAGGCCTCAGGTAAACTCAGTGAAAGGCTTTTCCCTTTGAAGACTCACCTAAATAATTTTTACGAAAGCTTTAAAAAATTTAAAAATTTTAAAACTTTTATTCTGTGACTTCATGGAACTGAAAAAAAGGGGAATGAATTTTTCTCATGGTCAGTCAATCAATAAGCATTTATTAAGCATCTACTATGTGCCAGGGATAATGTGAAGCACTTTGGGGATGCAAAAAGGAAAGAGAATCATCCTTTGCTTTCCTTTTTTCCTTTTATTCTTTTTTTAGTCCTTTTCTTTCAAGAAGCTTACATTTTTTAAGGAGAAGACAATGTATATAAATATAGTAATATAAGATACATACAGAGCAGTCACAAAGTAACCTAGTATGGGAAAGCATTAGCAACTAGGTGGAGGAGACCAGGAAAGGCCTGCAGAAGGTGGACCTTTAGTTAAGTCGAAGTATTTATTAAGCACCTACTATGTGCTAGGTGCTGGGGTTATAAAGATAGTCCCTGCTGTTAAGAATTTGATGTCTAATGTCTAATGGGGGACACAATGTACAAACAAGTATGTATATACAAGCTATATCTAGGATGAACTGGACGAAGAGTGGCACTCAACAGAAATAGTGAAGTTTTGAAGAGGGATAGGTTTTGGGAGAAAGATGAAGAGTACTGTTTTGGGCGTGATAAGTGAGACAATTTTGGGAGAACCAGTTTAAAAGATCCAAAGTGTAGTTAGTGATGTGGGACTGGAGCTCAGGAGAAAACTTAGACCTGGATATATAGTTTTGTGAATCCTTAGCATAGAGATGATGAGGTCATCAATTGAAAGAATATAGAGAAAAAAGAGAGTAGGGCCTAGGACAGAACCTTGGGGTACCCAAAATTAGTAGGTTTAACATGGATAATGAATGTAAGAAGGAACAGTAAAAAAGGTAGGAGGAGAATCAAGAGAAAGTCATTTAATGAAAACCAGAGAAGAGAGAATATCCAGGAGGGGTGTGTCACAGGTAACTCAATAAGTTGAGGATATCCATTGAGAAAAAGCCTTCAGATTTGGCAATTAAAAGATCCTTGTTAACTCTGGAGAGAGCAGTTCCCATTGAGGGATGAGATGAGAGACTAATTGCAGAGGGTTTAGGAGGGAATGAGAGGAGAGGAAGTAGAGGCAACAGGCAAAAAATTACTTTTTCAAATAGTTTGACTAAGAAATAAATGCCTGGTGGTGGTAGTAGGATCTAGTGAAAAAAATATTTTAATAGGGGAAACTTGGGTATGTTTGTAGCTAACAAGGAAGGAACCAACAAATAGGGAGAGACTAAAGAGAAGAGACAGAGGAAATGATAGTGGGGAGCAATTTTCTGGAGAAGAAAAGAAGGGATCTAGGGCATATGTTAGAATTTGGCCTTTTTGAGGAAATGGGCAACCATTTCCTTAGAGCCTGAGGCAAAGGAAGATGTAGTGAAAGATGATGTCAGGGGATGACGAGTTCAGGAGGAGAGAAAGAGAGGGAGCTTGGCAAATGGCCTTTATTTCCTTTTCTTTCTTTCCTTTCTTTCTTTCTTTCTTTCTTTCTTTCTTTCTTTCTTTCTTTCCTTTCTATTTCTTTCTTTCTTTCTTTCTTTCTTTCTTTCTTTCTTTCTTTCTTTCTCTCTCTCTCTCTCTCTCTCTCTCTCTCTCTCTCTCTCTCTTTCTTTCTTTCTTTCTTTTTTTTTGGTGAGGCAATTGGGGTTAAGTGACTTGCCTAGGGTCACACAGCTAGTAAGTGTTAAGTGTCTGAGGCCGGATTTGAACTCAGGTCCTCCTGACTCCAGGGTCGTTGCTCTATCTACTGCACCACCTAGCTGCCCTGGCCTTGATTTTCTTAATGAAATATAAAGCAAGGTCTTCAGTAGAGAAGGGGGAAAGAGGGGACTCTATGGAAATCCAGAGAGAAGGGAAAGTTTGGAACAGTTGTTATAGTGAAAGGGATTGAGAAACAATTAAGGTAGTTTAAAAGGTTTTCCTGAAGGCTGTGAAGACCCAGCTGAGATCCGATAAGACAAATTTGTAGTGGATTGAGTCAGTAGAGTTGTGGGACTTTTTATAAACAGGTGAGGAGTGGAGAAGATAGATGATGGGAGTAATCCAGATTTGGCAAGGTGTGTTGCTAATAAGGCAAGGGGTCAAGAGAAAGGGTCAAGGCATTGGGAAATAAAGGATATTGTAAAGTTGCACTGGGTCACTAAGTTTTTCTTTTAAATTTTTTAAAAATTTGTTTTTTTTAATCATAAAAGTATTATTTTCCAGTTACATGTAAAGATAGTTTTCAACATTTGTTTTCATAAGATTTTTAGTTCCAAATTTTTTCTCCCTCCCTCCCTTCCCTTCCCCCTCCCCAAGAAAGAAAGTAATCTGATATAGGTTATATATGTACAATCACATTAAATATATTTCTGCATTAGTCATGTTGTGAAAGAAGAATCAGAACAAAAGGGAAAAACCTCAACAAAGAAAAGAAAAACAACCAAAAAGTAGAAACAGTATCATTCAATCTATATTCAGAATCCACAGTTCTTTTTTCTGGATGTGGAGAACATTTTCCATTGTGAGTTCTTTGGAATTGTCTTGGATCATTGCACTGCTGAGAAGAGCCAAGTCTATCACAGTTGATCATCATATACTGTTGCTGTTGTTGTGTACAATGTTCTTCTGGTTCTGCTCACTTCACTCAGCATCTGTTCATGTAAGTCCTTCCAGGTTTCTCTGAACTCCTCCTGCTCATTGTTTCTTACAGCACAATAGTATTCCATTCCATTCATATAGCATAATTTGTTCAGCCATTCCCCTATTGATGGGCATTCCCTTGATTTCCAATTCTTTGCCACCACAAAGAGAGCTGCTATAAATGTTTTTGGTTTTAGTATATTTAATTTTTTTTAGTTGAATATTTCTCAATTACACATAGTAATTTTTTAAACATTTTTTGGGCGGGGCAATGAGGGTTAAGTGACTTGCCCAAGGTCACACAGCTAATAAGTGTCAAGTATCTGAGGCCAAGTTTGAACTCAGGTCCTCCTGAATCTAGGGCCAGTGCTTTTGTCCACTGTGCCACCTAGCTGGCCCCTATAAATATTTTTTGTGCATGTGGGTGCTTTTCCCTCTTCTATGATCTCTTTGGGATACATACCTAGTAGTGGTATTACTAGGTCAAAGGGTATGTACAGTCCCATAGCCCTTTGGGCATAGTTCCAATTTGCTCCCCAGAATGGTTGGATCAGCTCACAACTCCACCAACAATGCATTAATGCTCAATTTTCCCACAGCTTCTCCAACATTTATATTTTCCTTTTTTGTCATATTAGCCAATCTGATAGGTGTCAGGTGGTACCTTAGGGTTGTTTTAATTTGCATTTCTCTAATCAATAGTGATTTAGAGCCCACCTTCCTGTGCATTTTTTTCATTAGTTCCCTTGACATACTTGACCTTTTTGTTCTTCCAGATGAACTTTGTTATTATTTTTTCTAGCTCTATAAAATAATTTTTAGGTAATCTGATTGATATGGCACTGAATAAGCAAATTATTTTAGGTAGAATTGTCATTTTTATTATATCAGCTCAGTCTATCCATGAGCAATTGATATTTTTTTCAATTATTTAGATCTGATTTTATTTGTGGGCCACTAAGTTTTGAGATGGAAAAAGGAGGAAGGTATAATTAGAGAAGGGGTGCTGGCCTGAGAAGGTAATGAAGGGGTGGAGGTTTTAGAGGTCATAGTCAGGACAACGAACAGGATTAGGAGAGTAAGGCATAGGGAGAGACAGACTGATAGAAGATTATGATCAGGTAAAGAGTTTTAGTTATCACCGAAGAAGAATATTTGGGGTGATGAGAGATCAAGTGTGACCATTCTCTGTGAGCTGAGGTGGAGTGGAATAGTAGGTCATGGGAAGTAAATTGAAGAAGTGGGAGATTATGGTATTAGAAGGGAACATCAACATTCATGTTGAAATCCCCAATATGTCTTTTGTTAGAATGAATTAGCACCTTTCCAGTGCTAATGAATGCAAATAGGGCCTTAGCCACTATAGAGAATTATAGTCATTTACCTGTAGTGATTTGAGGGATTGGGCAAAAGATTCTACCCAAAGTTCTCCCTCACCTTGCCACATTAAAACAAAATCCAGGGCAGCTAGGTGGCACAGTGGATAAAGCACCGGCCCTGGATTCAAGAGTACCTGAGTTCAAATCCGGCCTCGGACACTTGACACTTACTAGCTGTGTGACCCTGGGCAAGTCACTTAACCCCCATTGCCCTACAAAAAACAACAAAAAAACAACAAAAAAACCCAAAACAAAATCCACCAAAGTGATTAATTTCATTTCATTTCATTAATTTTAAAAACAAATTTTACTATAGTTTTAAAAATTGCTATTCTTTCCTGATATCACCCCACCCTTAAGTTCTTTTTTGTGTTTTATTTTTATTTACATATAATCTCTTGTAATAAGGAAGTATAGTTATATAAAATATGACCCTATTTGACAACATATTGTTATTCCTCAATAAATGGGCATCCATTTCATTTCTAGTTTCTAACACATAAAGTGGTGTTATAAATATTTTGGTGTATGTTGCACCTCTCTCCATCTTTGAACTCTCAAAGGGGGAGGGAAATGCTCAGTGACTACCACCCTATTACAATAGTCTCCAATTTGGTCTTACTCCCTCAGGTCTTTCTCCATTTCAACCCATTTCCCATACAGCTGCCAAAGGATATAATGTGGCTAAAGGATATAAACTTTAGTCACTTTTCTAGTTCCAAATCGTTTTTCAGAGTGATTGGCTTTATTCATAGCTTCACTGAGAGTGTGGTTTAAAAAAATCTTTTTATTATTAATTTGACAAACAAAAACAAATAACACTTCTGTATGTAAAGAAGAACAAAAGAGAGGGTTGTGTGTGGAAACTATGAATCTTTATTATATTGGTTTTTAAAAGTGTATATTAAGTTTAACATGCTTGTTCCAGAACTACCCTGCTTGTTTGTGTCTGTTTCTGAATTTCTTTCTGCTCTTTGATGTTGATATGTAAAATGCTTCATTCATGTCCTTTTCTTAATGTTCTTTTTTTGGCATCACTGTCTCTACCTCCCTCCCTCTTACAAATCTCTTCCATGCTCTCAGAACAACTCAAAACCAATAAATACAGTAAAGCAAAATAAACTCATTAGCTATGCTTGTAATATATGCCTCTTTCTATATCTCTAGTCTGCAAACTTTTTTTGACCAAGAACTACAATCAGAAAAAATTTTTTGAGCTTGTACAACCAATATAATTCTGTATAACAATAAACTTGCACAAAAGAAATAAAAATTTAAAAGGATGAGAGGAAATTAAAATAATATTTGATCCCAGAATCAATAAGGAGCCATTGGAGTTAATTAAGTGGTGATTTATAAAAATCACTTTGGTAACATCCCCCAAAAGAGAAAAATACCTATTTGTACAAAATATTTCTAGCACATCCTTTTTGTGGTTGCTAAGAACTGAACTCAAAGGATTGCCCATCAATTGGGGAATGTTGAAACAAGCTATGCTATATGTTGGTGATGGAATATTATTGTGCTATAAGAAATGATGAGCAGGATGGTTTCAGAAAGGGCTGGAAACACTTGTATGAATTGATGAAGTGAGCAGAACCAAGAGAACATTGTGCACAGTGACAGCAATATTAGTTTGATAAAAAACTGTGAATGACTTAACTTTTCTCAGCAATACAATGATCCAAGACAATCCCAAAGGACTGATGATGAAGTCTACTATCCACCTCCAAAGAAAGAATTGATATTGATGGAACACAGACTGAAGCATGCTATTTTTCACTTTCTTTAATTTTTTCTTTTATTAAAGTTTTCTTATACAAAATGACAAACATGTTAATATTTTAATTGCACATGTAAAACCTATATTTCATTGCTTACCACCTCAGGAAGGGAGAAGAAGGGAGGAAAGAAGGGATAGAATTTGGAACTCAAAACTTTAAAATGTTTATTATTGAAAAAAATCACTTTGGTAACTGACCGGAGAGGATGGACTAGAATAGGGAGAGACTTGGGTCAGAGACACCAATTAGGAAGCTACTACTAGTTGAGACAGGCCAGGGGTGATGAGAGTGTGAACCAGATTGGTGGCTGTGTGAGTATAAAGCCAACAATTGGCTATTTTGGGGATGCTAGGATGTGACCCATCTTCCCATCCTTTGATTATTGATCACGTGCTCCTTGGGGTGTTTTGGGGCCAGAACATCCATGGCTCTCACCATGTAGATCACTATTCTACTCCATCATTGCTTTTCTTCCAAGTGAGTGAAACAATTTCATCATTCTTCTCCTAAAGTCATGACTACTCATTGTGTAGATTATAATTCTCAAGTTTTTCCAAGTTGTTTTTCTATACCACACTGTAGTCATTGTATAAATTGTTTTCTAGGTTCTGCTCATTTTACTTTACGTTAATTCATAGAAGTAATAGTTTTCCTGGCTTATTTCTTATAGTACAAAAGGCCGCTAATTTTTGTGAGTGAATTTTATATCCTGTTAATTTACTGAAGTTATTAATTTTTAGGGCTTTCCAAGCAAACCATCATGCATTGTAAAAAAAAAAGGTAATAATTTTGTTCCCTCTTTCCCTATATTGTTATCTTTTTTGTCTCATGGCTATTGTTAGCAATTTAAGAATGGTATCAAATGATGATGGTGACAATGCATATACTTGCTCTATGATTTTATTTGAAAGGCCTCTAGTGTTTCTCCATTATAGATAATGCTAGCTCCTGGTTTTAGATAGATAATATTTACATAATAAGGGGATGGTCTATTTATTCTTATGCTTTTATATGTTTGTTTTTTTTTTTTTTTTAGTGAGGCAATTGGGGTTAAGTGACTTGCCCAGGGTCACACAGCTAGTAAGTGTTAAGTGTCTGAGGCCAGATTTGAACTCAGGTCCTCCTGAATCCAGGGCCAGTGCTCTACCCACTGTGCCACCTAGCTGTCCTGCTTTTAAATGTTTTTAACAGACAAGATGGTTGTATTTGATCCAAACCTTTTTAAATCTAGTGATATAATGCAATTTTCATTATTTTTGTTATTTATGTGGTCAATTATGTTTATAATTTTCCTAATCCTGAAGAAATCTTGCATTCTTGGTATAAATCCAACCTATTCTACACCAATACAGCATTAATACCCCAGTTTTACCCACAATGCTTCCAGCATTGATGATTTACATCTTTTATCATCTTTGCCAGTTTACAATATGTGTTTTAATTTACATTTTTCTTATTATTAGTTATTTAGAACACTTTTCATATACTTGTTGAGAATTTGCTCTTATGTTCTGAAAAATATCTAAAGTTCAATTAAATTCAACAGACATTTAGTAAGTGCCAAAGAAATTCACATCAAGATGTTAGCAAAGCATAAAAAATTCTATTTGGCTTGTGTCTTCAAGTCTGCCTTTGATGGACTTCATGTAGTCTTTGATGTACTTTTTTGTAGGATTCTTTTGTGAAACTAGTTTCTTGCAGATGATGGTTTATTACTGTCAACTCCAGTGATTATAGTGGCATCTAGGTGTTCCTTCACCCTCAGGACCTTCAGCAGAGGCATTTCCACCAGTGAGTGAATCATCAATGGTACCCTCTGTCCTACCGTCCTACTGTCTTCCCCTCCACCTCCGGGCACAGCCCGTTTGAGATCTCCCGGATCTTGTAAATGTTGGAGAGCATCTCATCGTGGCTGGAGGTCCCAGTAAGCTAGTGCTGCGGGGGGAGGGGGGTGGGGCCCGGAGCTCAGTGTGAGCATGACATGGCCTGAATGGCACTGGAGGGGCGTTGGGGGGGAGGGGGGAAAGCGGAAAAACAAAGCATACAGAATTTAGGTTAAAATTTACTTCTACATACTTCTACTAAAGCTCTTCTCTAATGTTTCATTCAGGGTCATGAAGATGACCTTGGCCTTACAAAGATATGCCAGTGGAGCACAAGAGCAATGGAAAATCATTGCAAAAAAAAAAAATTCAGTTTTCCAGGATTCTCTGACTACATTGGGAAGAGTTGATTCCTGCACTGGGGAAATTTTGTTGCCTTTAGAACAAATGACATTTGCTATTCTAGGGTTGACTGAGACTCAGTCTAGTCTTAAAACTTCTCTGTTTGCAGTATGCCTTTATTATGTTTGAGGGTGGACTGGGTATAAGAGAAACAGTGAGCACTCATCTGCATAGTAGATGTTCCATGACATATTACTGTCTGTCTCTTTCTGTCTGTCTATCAATCATGGGTTTGAAGTTAAATAATAAAATACTATATGTAGTATCCACGGATATCTATTTGTCTGAATAGCTGACTTTATTTCTCCAAGGTCACATGACTAGCAGTAAATTTAGCCAGGCGGTATGATTTCTAGTAGGTAGGGGTTCAGGAGCTAATTCTGGTGGAATAAATTCATACTAACCACACCTCGTAGGTCACCATAATGAAAATGACCACCTGGAGAAAAGCAGAACTCAGGAATAGAAGATAGCCCACTCTCCAAAACCATAGACAATTTGCCACTTCCTTAGAATTCCCTCTCAATTGAAATGCAAATGAACCTTTTGGTTCATCAGGTTAGTGGCTCTCTGATGGTTAAATACAGATATATTTTCCCCCATTTCCCCTTTTAAATAGCAATTTTTGGGTACAGTTTCAATATTGGGATCAATATGATCAGTTTTGTAACTTGTATTATAGATTAGCATTTCCATTTAAAAAAAAAATGCTCCAATTCAGTTTAACAAGCAGTGTAATATTGTGCTTGGTTTTCTCTCTATGGCCCAGATGGCATCTATCATGACTTACAACTCTGAATCTATGATTTTGTGATCCTTAAAAATCAAGAATTAATAAATCAATAAGCATTTATTTTTATTACATACATCTGTTTCATTAAATATTTCCCAATTACATTAAAATTTTTTTAACATTCATTTTTTTAAACTTTTGAGTTCTAAATTCTCTTCCTTCCATCTCTCCCCCACCCCTTGAGAAGACAAGCAATACATTGATTATACACGTAAAGTCATGCAAGACATATTTCTATATTAGCCACTCAACAAACATTTATTAAGAATAGATTATGGGCCAAATACTGTGTTAAACAAAGGGCTTTCAAATACAAAGACTGGAGCAGGGAGAAAATTGCCTATGTTTAAATTGAAGATAAGATACCAGTGCTGTGGGGTCAAACTCAAATAGAAACCGGCTGGTATTGACTTAGAAACCCACAAATTAACATTATCTTTTTTGTCTTTTTTATTTCTTTTGTTAAACATTTCCCATTTGCATTTTAATCTGGATCAGTCAGCACTCTGGAATTTTGCCAAGTTTGCCAGCTCTGTCCTAAAGAGTAATAAGGATAGTAATTGAGATATCCAGAAGTTTACAGGAAAAAAAAATCCAGGAAAGGAACCAGTGGTAAAACTGACAAACTTAAATGGAAGCTAGGTGGCACAGTGAGTAAATAGAGTGCTGGGCCTGGAGTTTAAATCCAGCAGTGTGACTCTGGTCAAGTTACTTAACTTTTGTCTTCCTCAGTTTCCTCATCTGTAAAAAGAGGTTGATGATAATAGCACTCAGGGTTGTTGTGAGGATGAAATATTTGTAAAGTGCTTTGTAAAACTCAAAGCACTATATAAACATTAACTATTGTAATTATCATTATTAAATATCTATATACAAATGCCCAAGTTTAGGCTACAAACAAGAGGAATTAGAAGCCACAATGAAAGGAGTCAAATTTGACCTCAGAGGAATCACTGAAGACTTAGGGGATGAAACTCATGACTGGATTATGATTTCTTGACTTGCCTCAATGATAATTTCACCCTTCAAATGGTGGAAGAACCAACAAGGGAAAATTCTATATTGAACCCAGTTCTCACAAATAGGGAAGAACTGGTTTCTCGGGTGGAAATTATGGGCACAAAAGAGAAGGAGGTGACCGTTTTCTCCCAGAGTTTTTGACAAAGGAGAGGAAAGCTAGGTCTGGTCTGATGTGTGAAAAGATTTCAGAGAATTGTGGGAAAGACTAAATAAGATCTTGTGGACCTTTAAGATATTATAGGAGAAGTCAGTGAAGGAAGAATGGGAAACTCTCAAGATGAAATTCTAAAGGTACAAAGGGAAACAGTTTCCAATGAGGAAGGGTAAATAGAAGTTTCTAATCCATTTCCCCAGAGACACACAGGGAAATCACCAACCAAATTTAGAATTTAAAAAAATGTGCATAGGAAATGAAAGCAAAGGTAGGTGACAGAAAATATACGAATGTGGCCCAGTCTTTTAAAACAAAATAGCATCAGGAGTGATAAAGCTTAAAAAGAACTGTCTAGAGAAGCCAAGGACAACATAAAAGGGTTGGATCATGATGTGTTTTTGAAGCCATGGGGAGATGGCAAAATAGATCAAAGAAAGGGTCAGACTGTTGCTTAGGGTGGGTGGGAGGAAGAGAACTGACAAGAGAGAGAAAGCACAGCTACTCAATTCTTACATTGCTTCCAGTTTCTCTGACAAGGAGAATGACATTTATTGAAAATGACAGAAAACCCCCCACATTCCTAAGAGTGAATTGATACCCAAGATAAGTAAGGAGATAATAAGAGAGAACCTAGTGGTTCCTGATCATTTCAAGTCACCAGATCAGCTGAACTGCTTCTTTCAGTATTGAAAGAACTTGTGGATGTGGTTGCTAGGCCATAGTCATCGGTAATTTGAAAGATCTTTGAGACAAGAAGCAAGAGAGCAGGATTGGAGAAGGACAAATGTCCTGATTTAAAAAAAAAATGGGTAGAAGCTGAAGACTCCAGGAGGGTGAGCTTGACTTTAATTCTTTGGAAGAATTAAAAACCAGATCATTAAAGCAATAGTGAACATTTAGAAAAAGAAATGGTGACCACAAAGAACCAACCCATAATGGCTTTATCAAGAACAGATCATACCAGGCTAACCTCATTTCTTTTTTTTTTTGACAGGGTTACTAAAACTCAAATCAGGGGAATACTGTCAATAGGGTTTATCTGGACTTTAGAAAAGTATTTGCTAGTGTCTCATACTTTTCTTGGGGAGAAGTGGAGAAATACAGACTAGACAACATTTACAACAAGATGAATTCAGAATTGGATGAATGGGTCTGACTCAGAGAATAGTCATTAATGGTCTGATGTCAACTTGGCAGGATGTCTCCAATGGAGTTCCCCCTGAATTTGTGTTTGGTTTTGTGTTTAACATTTCCATCAATAACTTGGAACAGAATTTGCAGATAATCCAGAGGTAGGAAGGATAGGAGTGAATGGCAGCCAGAGTTAAGTCTAGTAACATCAAATTCAGTGGGGAAAAATAGAAATTCTTATATTTAGGTTAAAAAAACCAGCTTCATAACTGAAGAATGGGGGAAATATGGTGAGACAACAATTTTTCTGGAAATGTTCTGGGGTTTTTTAGTGGATTGTGAATTTAATAAAAGTCCGTAGGATGATGTGGTAGCCAGTGATAGCCAAAACAGTCTTATTCTGTGTTGAGAATCACATCTTTCAGGAATAAAGTCCCTCTGTATTCTGCCCTGGTCAGACACACACCACTATTTAAGGAATTTTGATAAGCAGGAGAGCATCCAGAGGAGAACAGTGAATGAAGCACATGAAATCTAGTCATGAAAACAGCAGTTGAAGTAACTGGGGATATAGAGTTTGGAGAAGAGACTGTGGGAAGGACATGCTAGCTGTGTTCAAGTGCCTAAAGGGCTATGCTGTGTAAAAGGGGCTTAGACTTTGTTCTCTTTAGTCCTGGTTTCTGGCTGGGACTAAAATTTATTCTGTTCTGATTGGATACAGTTCTCAGGGGTTTTAAAGTATATGATCAAGTGGTTGCTTTTCTCAAGAAGCATGTCTAATGAATGTGGCTCTTCGTATTCTTCCATTATCTGTAGTAGTGTGTTCCAAAGTCCCTAGGTGGAGACTTGGCTTATGGGGAGCTAGAGTTTTATTCCATCAGTCTGAGTAGCTTCTAAAGAATTACTGGAGAAGCCCTTCTCCTCAAGATGGTTGCCCATTCAAGGATCTTACATCTGTCTGTTTAAGTCATTCCCATGGGGGGGGGGGGGTGGATTCTTTATCAGCTGTTACCAGCTGTGTAGTGTTTAATTCAGTTGCTGACCTACCAACCACCTATCCCTGTCCCCTGTCCCTCAGCAACCTGGACACACAGGGTATCCATTGTCTTAAATGGCAGTGAGATTTTGGGAGCTGGCACCCCTCAATAGAATGAAAAACATGAACCCCAGTAGCATAGTTACTCCCAACCCTTGGATTCCAGTTTCATGATGGCAGATGTTACTCCTGGGTCTCTCTTTCACCCCCCCACTACTTCTTTGGAGCCATCATTTCTTGGCTAAAGAGCAATTAATTATGGACTAAGAATGGGATGCTGCTGATGGAGTGGATGGACCTTGTTTCCAGGTTAGAAACAGTAACAATAGCCAAAGGAATACTGTGGGCTTGTGTGTGCTTTGGCCTTCATAGTCCATGCTGGTGCCTACATTATTGGTTATGTCAGGGTCCCTTTGCCCTCTCTATTTTTGCTTCACAAATGGATACCCAGTCCCTATATGGAGCTGTCCAGGCATACTGGGTGAATCATGTCCTTTCTAAACCATAAGGCCACAATGATTCAGAAGCAGATCCTGCTTTACTGTGCCAATTTTCTCTGGCTCTCAGGCTAGAAATCTATTTTGTTCTGATGCAGTAAAGCATCTTGGGGGTCTCAAGTATATGATACATCATTTACTTAAGCAGCAGCATAAAGATACATAAAGAGAGCAGCTCCCTGTATCTTCTGCTGTCTGTAAAGGTATGCTTAGTAATCCCAGATGGAGGTGGACCCCACTGAGCCAGAGTTTTTTTCTGCTAGGTGCAAGGAACTCCTGAGGGGCAGCCAAAGCAGTCTCTATGTTCTCCTAAGATAGGCCCCTCCCTCCATGAGGGAAATGAAGGTGCCCTTGAGAAGACCACATCCTAGGTCAATTAGCTTGGGGAAAAGTTACTTATCATTTGCTGCCATATTTATTCCAGGACCAGTAATAGACCCAGTAGGCACAACTAGTAGCAACAGATAGAATTTGCTGAGTCAAATTTAGGTTTGGTGTCAGAAGAAAAAGACTTTCTAACAAGTAGAGCTGTCCAAAAATGTTGCCTAGGAAAGAAATGGGACTCCTCATTGGTGTTCTTAAAGCAGAGGCTGAATTGTTGAGTCTGTTGTGTGGGGATTATCTTTTGGGTATGGGTTGGACTAGATAATCCCTGAGTGCCCTTCCAACCTTAAAATCCTATGATTTTATGATTCAAGTCTGGTGCTGAGGGACAGCCCAGGCTTGGTGATAAAGACTCAGATTTATTTGTGTGATACTGCTATGCTACCTGAGATGCTATGTGTTTGAGAATTGTGGAACGCCATGATCTCCAAAAGAACAAAAATCACAGATGATCCAAATGACAATATGGAAACATGTAGTGAATCTCCAAGAAGTGGTGTCAAAGATATCAAGGATGAAGATGGAGGAGATAAGCTGTTCTTCTGTACTTCATTTTTAAAGCTTGATTTAGTGTTTCTATAATCAAAACACCATCGCTTTGGGCTTTTTGCTAATGACCTAGATGACCTGGAAAAGCCGCCAGAGGCCAAACGTTGATGATGGTGGGCTATGGTAAGAATAGTGTGAAATACATTCTTCAGTTCATACCTGATTCTGAACATTGTTGTTTCCATTCAGAGACCATATTATATCATATATTTGCTATTTTACTTTATCCTCATCTCTCTCTCCCTCTTTTTGTATTTAAAAATTCATATTTATTGATATTTTTGGTTTTATATGTTTATTTCTGAATATATCCCTTCCTTTCTCCTACCCAGCTTCCTCTAAAGAAAAGTAAAAAAGAAAAAAAAGCAGCAAGTCAACTCCCTTCCCCAACCTATGGACTGAGAGTATACAGCATAGGCAATATTACACGTGTAATTTCCCAACTTGAAAATGGAGATGCATTTTTCAACCCTTCTCTAGAGCCAAATTTGGTGATTATAATCACACAGCATTTGGCTTCTTTTTATCTTTCTGTTTTCATCATTGTAGTAATTGTGTATGTTGTTTTTTAGTTCTGTTTACTTCATGCTGCATCAATTGTTATAAAACATCATTATCATGTTTTTTCTAAACTCTTCATATTTTTTGTTTCTAGTAACACAGTAGCATTTTATCACATTTGATTAGCCATTCTCAAGTTAAACTTGAGTTGGAAGGGGGTGGGTAGGATGCAGTGGAAAGAACAATGCAGATTTGGAGTGGGAGAACCTTGGTTCAAATTACAGTAATGCCACTTATACTTGTGTGACTTTGGGCAAGTCACCTAACCTCTCTGGCCTCAGTTTCTTTATTTGTAAGGTGAGGGAGTTGGACTAGGGAACTTCCAGAGGTCTCCCTCCTACAATTTCAAGAATCTAGTTCTTGGTCACTACAAAGTGCTTCAATTAATATTTTGATATGTGTGAGACCTTTCTTTCTCTGACCTCCTTGGGTCTATTGGCTAGTAGTGGGATCTCAGGGGCACTTCTTTTAATAGCATAATTCCAATTTTACTTTACTGCAATTGGAACAAATCTCATTTTTACCAACAGTTTATTAGTGTTCCTGTCTTCCTGTAGCCAATCCAACATTAACTGTTGTCAACTTCTGCAATCTTTGCCAATTTGCTAGGTATGAGGTAAAACCTCAATTATTTTAATTTGCATTTCTCTTATTATTTGTGATTTGAAACAGGCTTTCATATTGTTGCTAATAGTTTATAATTCTTTTGAGAAGTGTTTGTTCATATTCCTTGACCATTTATCTATTGGGGAATGGTTTTTGGTTTTATTTAATTCTCTATTTATCTTGGCTATCAGACAATCCTATCAGAAAAATTGACAAAATATTTTTTCCTCATTCAACAATTTCTCTTCTTATCCTAGTTGCTTTTTGTTTATGCAAAATTTTCTCAATTAGAAGTCATTGGAATTTTCTGCTTTATCTTCTGTGATTTTCTCTACCCCTTGGTTAAGAATTCTAACTTTTGCCACACTTATGAAGGGTACCTCCACAGATTTTCCTCCAATTTTTAATGATACCTTTTATATTTAAGGTCAGTATTCATTTGCAACTCATTGTGATATGTAATATAAAATGTTGGCTTAAACCTATTGTTTTTTTCAGCCAAATTGCTTTGTTTCTTTCCTTAGTAGTTCCTGTTAAATAACAATTTCTTCTCCCCATCATTTATGTCTTTAGATTTACAAAACACTAGGCTACTGTTTTTAATTGCTTCCTTTTCTTGCCTATTCAGATCAACTAGGTGATGCACTGAATAGAGTGCTGGGCCTGGAGACAGAAAGACTAATTTTTATCAATTCAGCTACTTTTTAGCTATGTGACCCTGGGCAAGTCACTTAACCTTGTTTGCCTCAGTTTTTCATCCATAAAATGAAGTAGAGAAGGAAATGGCAAACCACTCCAGTATGGTTGCCACAAAAACCCCAAATGGGGCCACAAAGAGTTAGACACCTGTGAAATGACTGAACAACAACAACAAATCCCAAATTTGCTTATTGGCCAATTCCACTGATTCACTTTTTAAATTTTAATCAATACCAAATAGTTTTGATGATCATTGCCTTATAATTTCAGATTGTGTATTACCAGCCACCTTTTACTTTTTCCATTTTTAACATTTCTCTTGAGATTCTTGGCAATATATTTGTTCCTGCACATGAATTTTGTTATTACCTTGTCTGACTCTTTAAAGTAACTTCTTAGCAGTTTGATTGTTATTTCACTAAAACTAAATTGATTTCCATAGTGTCATTTTCTTTTAGATTGCCAGGGTCCAAGAATGAACAATGATCATCCAATGATTTAATTAATTTTTTGTTTCTTTAAAAAGTGTTTTTTAATTGTATTTATATAAATCTTGACTGTTTTCATAGGTTCTCTTCCAAATATTTTATACATTTTGTATTCATTTTGAATGGACTTTGTTTTTTTTATTATTTCCTTTTGAATTTTGTTATTGTTACTGTGCTGCCAGAATGGGCATGGTTTTTGTGAATTTGTTTTATATCCTTATTCTTAACCAAAGCTATTGATGATCTCACTTAGATTCTTTTTGATTATCTATCAATAGGGATAATCGTTTCTTCTTTGCCAATATTTAGGTTTTTAATTTCTTTCTTCTGTCCCATTACTATTACTAGCATTTCTAAAAGTATGCCAAAAATAAAGGGGAGATGGTACACCCTTGCTTTACCCTTGTACTTACTAGGGGAAGTTTTTGGTGTTTTCTTATTGCAAATAATATTTTTGGTTTTAGGTCTATTCTTTTAAAATCATATTAAAATGTTCCCTATGCTTTTAGGGTTTTTAGTTTAAATGAGTGCTGTACTCTGTCAATGGTTTTTTGGTATATATTTCTAAAATCTTGTTTTTAAAAATGTTTTTGTTTTTCATATGACTACTTATATTAAAATTTTTCTTAATATTGAACTATCTTTTTGCCCTTAGTGTAAATCCATCTTGATCCTTGTGAATAATTTTTCAAATATACTCCTTTAGTCCTTATGCTAAGATTTTATTTTTTGCATTGGATTGAATTATATATTTTCTTTTTTTGACATGAATAATGTGGAAATTTGTTTTGCTTGACTATCTATATGTGTAATAAGTTTTATTTTTCTTGTCTTCCTCATGTATAGGGAAAGGATGGAAGAGGGAGAGAATTCAGAATTGAAAATAAAATTGAATTAAAAAATGAAATAAACAGAAAAAATTTAAAACTCCTAATTTATCTTTTACATGTCTTGTTTGTATATGGTTGCTTACAGATTGTCTCTCTCATTGGATTGTAAACAACTTTAAAGTGGGGACTATGTTTTGGTTTTTTTTGTATCCACTATGCCTGACAGAGAGGTGTTTAATAAATGTTGTCTTGAAACTTTTTTATTACATTGATATTCATTAATGATTGTTATGAAAAAAAACCTAGTAGCTCATTATATAGTATTTAAATCACAAGGAGTTTTATTCAGGGAACATATAGCTATTGGGAGGAATTAGGAGAAACTGAGCATATAGCCTTTTTTTTTTAACTAAGAAAATTTTCATGGTTTTATTGTATAATGAGGCATTGGAACATCTAAACAAATCAAGATCTGGGCTGTACACACAGCTGCTGCTTTCTCCTTGGTTTCTTTGGGTTACTAGAGCAACCTGTCAGTATATTAAAAAAAAGACAACCTTTTACATTACTTGGTCCTTCTAAGGCATGCGGTGGTACAACACAAACTTCTGTCAGATGCGGCTAGTCTAACGTCCAAACATCATGCACGACACACTCAAACACTGCCACCACACCACGGTAGTGTCCACCCACCATGGCCTTGTGGGCTTGTGTATGATATTTGGAGTGTACTGAGGGGCTGGGGGGAGAGGAAGTGTGAATAATATCAGGAAGAGGAGAGGGAAGGAAACAGCGTGGATGCCTTGGGAAGACGAAGTTCAGCCGGAGTTGTGCAGCGTTAGCCTGAGCATGTCATTGGTGCACACCCAAGCATCGCTGATGTTCCTTAATAGAAATATCTGGTGGAATTCCACGATGGGGTTTTCATCAGCCTTTAGCTGCCCCACCACCATGCTGAGTATACAGCTGTCCGGGGTGGGCTGGTGGTCCTGAGCTGTGATGATACTGTGCTGGATTTTCTTAAACGGAAGGCTAGACAATTTCTCCACAATGCCTGCTTAGCCTTGGAATCGCTGCCCTTTCCATGTAAGGCAAGAGGCATCAATATATATTGATCCTAATTGGGTTCTGTCATTATCAAATAACTGGTAGTAATGTTGCACAAAGCTGGATCCAATCTGCTCCCAAATTGGATTGTCTCCCATTCTGGATCCTCACCTAGCAGCAGAAACCTACAGGCTGGCACGATGGCAGCAGCGGCAGCGGCAACCGAGCGCGGTCCCGGACCGACTGTCCCCCCCCCCCAACCCCACCCCCATCTTCCCTCTCCCCGAATATAGCCTACACACACACACACACACACACACACACACACACACACACACACACACACACACGCACGCATATATATGGAAACAACTTGTTTTTATCTCTCCTTAGCCTTCCAAACAGAACAGGGCAACTTGTTTTTCTCAAGGAGATAACAAGAACAGGCCAGACAATCTTTTTTTTTTTTTTCATTTTAAGACTGATTATTTGCTTTTCTTTCTTAAATTTAAATTAACCAATGGTTTATATAGTTTATTCTTTTTTTCATAAAACCAACTTCTAGTTTTATTTATTAGTTCAAGTTAATTTTTACTTTTATTTATATCTCTCTTTCTTTTTGGTATTTCTACTTTGGTGTTTAATTGGAGATTTTTAATTTGTTCTTTTCTAGTTTATTTAATTGCATGCTCAATTCATTGATCTGCTCTATTTTATTGATGCAAGTATTTAAAGATATGATTTCCCCACCCACCCACCCAAGTACTGCTTTGGTGGCATTCTACAACTTTTGATAGTTTGTCTCATTGCCATCATTATCATTAGTAGAATTGATTATTTTTGTGATTTGTTCTTGACAAAGTAATTCTTTAGAATTAGGTTATTTAGTTTCCCAGTAATTTTTAGTCGATGATTAAAAGGCCCTTTATTGAAAGCAATTTTTATTGCATTATGGTATGAAAGGGGTGTATTTAATATTTCTGCTTTTCTGCATTTGTTTGTGAAGTTTTTATGCCCTAATACATGGCTATTTTTTGTGCCAAATAAAGCTGAGAAAAAGGTATATTCCTTTCTATTTCCATTCAATATTTTCCAGAAGCTAATTTTTCTAAAATTCTATTCTTCTCTTTAACTTCTTTCTTATTCATTTTATGGTTAGATTTGCCTAGGTCAGAGAGAATAAACTGAAGTTCTCTCGTATAGTTTTACTGTGTATTTCCTTATTGTAAATCATTTAAGTTTTTTTTTCTTCAGAATCTGGATACTATGCTATTTGGTGCTTATATGTACCATATGGTTATTACTTCATTGCCTATGATATATTTTGGCAAAATAATGTTTCCTTGATTATCTCTTTTAATTAGAACTACTTTTTCTTTGTCTGAGATCATAATTGCTATTCCTGCCTTTTTGAAAAGCCTCACTAGAAGCACAATAGATTCTGCTCTACTCCAGCCCCTTCTCTGAACTCTGTGTGTGACTCTGTTTCAAATGTGTCTCCTATAAACAACATATTGTTGGATTCTGGTTTCTAATTCATTCTGCTATCCTTTTGGGTGAGTTTATCCCATTCCCATTTATAGTTATGACTGTTAACTGTATATTTTCCTCCATCCTATTCTCTTCTGTTTATCTTTCTCCTTTTTTTTACCTTTTCCCCTCCTCAAAAATCTGTTTAGTGTTTGATCACTAACTCCCTTCATCTACCCCTTTTTCTTAGGTCCTTCCTCCTCCTATTTAAAGTAAATCTTGGGGCAGCTAGGTGGCACAGTGGATAGAGCATCGGCCCTGGATTCAGGAGGACCTGACTTCAAATCTGGCCTCAGACACTTGACACTTACTAGCTGTGGGACCCTGGGCAAGTCACTTAACCCCAATTGCCTCATAAAAAAAACCCCAACAATAAAGTAGTCTTTATGGAATAAAGATTTTGAATTTGAGATTCATAAATTACTAAAAATGAAATTTTGTGGGTAATAGATACTTTAAAGTTCATTTAACCCCAACACTCTCATTTTATAGATAAGAAAAATAGGACCATAGACATAACTAGTAGAATTGAGGACAGAACATGAGTCTCCTTATGCCTTTTCCAATACATCATGCAGTATTGGGCTTCCTAAGAGCATGAGTTACCAACATTTTTCTAATAATGGTATAGTTTCTTTTAGTCCAAAGCCTTTGTTTCACTAAAGAACTGAGGTAACAAAAGATTACTACAATTCTAGGGGTAAGGTGGGCAGCAAATAATTTTTTCAGGTGGTTTTGCTAAAATTAAGTTCCTTAAATATACTGTTAAAAGGCAACCAGTACAATGGATGGAGAGTTGGCTTCTGAGTCAGAAAGACTTGGGTTCAAGTCTTTCTTTTAACATATACTGTTTCTAAATGCCTGAGTTAATAACTTGACTTCTCCATGTCCTAAGCAACGCTGCCTGTAAGATACAAAGAAGTTGCCCCTACATTGGGTAGAGGAGGTTCCCTCATTGTGTGTTCCTTAAACTAATGGAATCACAGATCTGGATGCATGAGCATGCATACATCTATATACATACACATGAAAATACATACCCACATTCACACATGTATACACACAAAGTGAGGTGAGTGAGTGATTAAGGACTGAAAAATAAACTACAACCCAGGGATTCTGACTTTTAGTACTGTTTATACTGTACCACACTATCCCCTAACCATTTTAAATTTAGGCTATAAGTAGATGTCCAGTCCTAACAGAGACAGATTTTTTTTTTTTTGGCAGGGCAATGAGGGTTAAGTGACTTGCCCAGGGTCACACAGCTAGTAAGTGTCAAGTGCCTGAGGTCAGATTTGAACTCAGGTCCTCCTAAATCCAGGGCTGGTGCTTTATCTAATGCGCCACCTAGCTGCCCCCAACAGAAATGTCTTGACTCTTTCTTCCCACTAGATCTTGCTTTCCTGAAATGATTCTGAGAGTGGAAGAGAGAGAGAAGAAGGGACTGTTGTACTTATGCCTATGGATAATCTGGTCCTACAAGCCTAGAATCAGCTTCCAAGAAGGAATAAAAATAGCTTAAGATTCCTAGTGTACAACACAATTACTAATTCATTTTAATGCCTCAGTAGGTTGGCTGAAGCTGTGTCCTGTACAGAGTCAACAAGTGAATGGATCCCTACTTTCTTGAAGATCATGTCTTCTACTGATTTGTGGATATCAGGCTTGTAACATTTGTCATACCTGATTTATGAGAAAAGAGGAAATGGTGTCATCTTTAAAAAAAATATCTGGTTTTGAAATGGTAAAGCCATTTTGTGAACTGTTAAGAATCCAACTTGGTGATCTGGTACTTTGAAATTACTAGATTATTGAGCTTAGCTTTAGGCTCCATTATATGAGGGTCAAGAGCTTATGACAGGGCCTGTAGTAGGAAATATATGTGTGGGTTTTAGTAGACTTCAAGTTCAATATGAATGAGCAAGAAGGTGTGATTAATGGGATTTTGGGCCACATTAAAAGGAGTAGAGTTTCTAGGACTAAGGCTATTATACTCTGTCCTAGTTAGACTAAATTGGGAGTGTTTTGTTCAGTTCTGGGGGCCACAGTTTAGAGAGGACATTGATAAGTTAGAAAGTTTCTAAAGGGTGGCAACCAACATAATAATGAAAGGGGGCGGTTAGGGTCCATGTCATAGAAGGATTAATTAAAGAAACTGGAGATGTTTAGCATAGAGAATAGACGGATTGGGAAGGCATGTTACCTGGCTTCATTACTTGAAGGAGGTATTAGACGTGTTCTCTTTGGCCCCAGAGGAAAGAACCAGGAGCAATGGGTAGAAATTACAAAGAGTCAAATTTAGGCTTGATGTCAGAAATAAAGTCCTAATAATTAGAGCTATCCAAAAGTGAAAGCAGCTGCCACAGGCTCCTCACAGCAGAGAGACTTGTCAGGTATAGGATCATAGAATTAGAGTTGGAAGGGCCTCATAGGCCATACAGTCTACCCCTTCACATTTTACAAATGAGGAAGCTGAGACCAAAAGGGAAGTTAAGTGACTTGCTTAAGATTACACAGGAAGCAAGTAATTTGAGGTAGGATTCAAACCCAGATCCTTTGACCCCAGAACCAGTGCTCTATTATATTGTGTTGTCTCTTTGTATGTTTTAGTAGGAGTCCCTATCTAGTATGGGTTGCATTCGATGGCTGCTAAGGTCCCTCTAACTCTAAAATTCTGTGGCTCTGTTATTCTGTAAATGACAGTTGGAGTTAGAATCAGGTGGGGACGACCCATCCCTGAGGAATGGGACCAGTTTCAAACAGTTGGAAAATTTCTTGAATCATTAGTATTAGCTGAGCATTTAACTGAAGTAAATAGTTGAATTGGTATGAATGACAAACCAAACACCAGCAGTTAAATAAGTGCTGTTTATAAGGTAGGGAAGACATTTGAATAAGCAGGGGTGTCTTCAGAGACGTCTATTGTTCCTGTCAGAAATCAGGCAAGAAATGAACACATTTAGGTTATGTTTCCCCAATAGTTGTAGTTTTGCTAAGGATGGGAATCTCCACGGATTCAATACCATTATTTTTGTTTGCAAATCAGTAGTTTTTCTTTTGGTTACAAATTCACAAATACTGAGTCAGGATTTGTGATATCTCGGTGTTCAGTCTGTCCATTGATAAGGTTCCCAGACCTCAAGCTTCAAGCTTAGATTTTCAAGTAACTGGTAACATTTCACCCTTGATTATTGAAATCTTAGGGATCAGATGAAATTTAAATTAACCTCAAACCCACTGACAGCTCAGCATCAAACATCCCAAAATCTTAGGATTGGAATGACCTCAAAATATCTAGTTCAACCAGATGTTCAGATGCCTGAACAAAGAATCTCTTTATATGCCAATGAAACCTGCTAGGATAGTGTTTGGTTGACCACCTACATATTACATTGAGGGATTTAGGTTTGAGTTAGGGTTTGGATTGGGGCCTTGGCCTTTTGAAGGACATAGACTGTTCAGTCTGGGCTCCATTATGTGGGGGTGCTTGGGGAATGTGACAGGCTGTGTGGGAGGAATGACAGTTGGAGTTTGAATCTGGTGGGCAGAGCCCATCCCTGTAGATGGGACCATTTTCCATCAGAGAAGGTATATTCTGACTAATTACTAGGAATGACAGTAATTTTGTTTATATGTCTTTATTAAATAAAATACCAAAAATTTATTTATAAACAAATTAAAAGGAGTCTGAGTCAGGATTTGTGATATCCCAGTGTTCAGGCTATTTCTGAGGTTTACAGAGCATTGCCAAGTAAATGGCACTATCTCATTCTTCATAGTACAGTTTGAGGGGTGAGGCGCAACTCCTAGTTGGGATGTTAAAGCCTTCTTACCCTCAAAAACTGAAATAAAGTAACACAAATCACACACAAATTCTGGGGGGAAATTTTTTTAAAGGCTTGGTTGGTAATCTCAATTTAATTTATCAAACACTTATTTCTGATTGGTCTTATGCTCAACACTGTGGTGTCCTTAAGGGGCCATATGTCTTTGGTATCAGTCTCAGCTCATGACTTTTCACTTTCAAGGCTACTTTCTAGATGACTTAAGTCATTTGTGGAAAGTTTTTATTCCCTCTGCATTGGACATAAGGAAGATGATTCATCTATGATCTTAGGGAATACTTTCTCTGTTGGGGTAACTGAATCCCTACCCAAAGCAAGTTTTAAGGATTGACACTTATAGAGTTCTTGCTCTGTGGAGAATTTTAGTCAAATGTTAAGATTTGAGGTGCTCAGAGGAGATCCCAAAGTTTCTGTTTTTAGAGACTGATAGTATCTGATATTGCACTTTAGCTATTTATTCCTTTGGCTTAAGAAAGGTTTTCCCTTTAACATGAAAATACCTGAGAGGGGTAAATAACAGTTAAACTACTGGCTATTGACATATTAGTTAGAATGGTCTATTGGACACTTTTCAACTTAATAACAAATTGTGGGTATACTTTGTTGTAGGGGACAAATAGATTCTCCTTTCTTGAAGTAATTTAAAAAATAATGATAAAATAAAATGACAAAATATATATTAACCTGCCAAGGAACAGAGGAGAATTTCATGAAGAAAATTATAAATATGTATTGGCAGAAAAAGCTTAGGTCTGAATGACTAGAGGACCATTTACTATTTATGAACAGGAAGGATGGAGAAAAATGTCTATATTCCACATGTTTTTTCTAATTAAATGCTCTATCAGTTAAGATCCTGATCCTTTTAGAGAAATAATATAACTATAGTAAAATTTCTATGGTTTCATAGGATCCAAGGATCATATATGTAGAGGTTGAAAGGACCTAAGATATTATTTAGTCACCCTCCTCATTTGATTCATGAGGAAACTGAGACTGAAGAAAATTAAATGACTTACCCAATGTCACACAGGTAGTGTCAGAGACAGGACTTGGAAAATAAGCAGGTGAGAATATGGATTATTATATTGGGAAAAAAGGTGGAAGAGAAACGAATTGCTATCTTAGACATAAAATATACTTAAACACATTTAAAGCACATCTTAAAATGCCACAGAAAATTGTGTGCATTAGAAAAAGAAAAAAATACAAAGAATTAGAACATGGGAAGATTTACATAAACCGATGCAGAGTGAAATAAATAGAAACAAAAGAACAATATACACAATGATCATAGATGTGTAAAGGGAAAAAAAGATCACTAACAGAAAGCTGAATACTGAGTGATTAAAAAAAATGATGGTCTCAAAGAGGAGATGTTTAAACATTCTCAACACAGAAAGGTAGGGAACTTCTAATGCAGAATGTTGTATACATTCATTGTTACTATGTTGAATATTTTTGCTTAACTTTTTCTTTAAAGGAGAGAGGAAGAGTTTCCCCTCCCTTTCCCCCTTCCCCCATGACTATGATGTAATGGGGAAAAACAGAAGGGGAGGATATAGAAAAAAAAATCTAACTTTTGTTATAGTTATTTGTGTTTCTGTCTTATTTTGGAGCATAGACTCCTTGAGGGTAGAGGAAATGGTTTATCTTTCTATCTCCAAGAACTAGCAATAGTACATTACATATAGTAGGAACTTAATAAATGCATATATATGCATGTATGTATTACATTTATGTATTATCAACTGATTGTTGGACATCTCCACTTGGATGTCTTAAGTATCCCAAATGTAATATATCCAAGAGGGAAAAACTGATCCTCTTTTTCTCTACCCCTGGCCATCCTCCAAACTCAACAGTTTCTATGGAAGGCATTACCATCCTTATAGTCACTCAAGATGCTAAGCTTGACTCTGTCCTCTTCCTCACTACTCTTACTATTTACAATTCAGGTGCCAATTCCTATCAACAATCCTATTTCTAGTATATGCCTGCAATCTGTTCCCCTTTTCCCATTCATATAGCCACCAATTCCTCATCATTTCTAGCCTGAATTACTTTGATTGCCAATTAGTTGATTTTTTTTCTTCCTTCTCCTCTCTCTCTACAAGTCTCCACATAGCTGTCATTTCAGTCTTCTAAGACAGAACTTCCCTGCTCAAACAGGAAAGTGGACCTCAAATACTTCTAGAAAAAAAATGCAAGCTCTTTGGGCTAGCATTTAATTTCTCATCTCTGGCCCTAATTTAACTTTCCATACTGTTCAGCAATTATTCCTTCCAAAGATCTTTGTCTTTCTGTGCTCCTTCTGAGGAGTATGTGTACATTTTTCTTCAATGATGTTATCTCAGACCAAAGAGAATCTATATTTAATGCTTGGGAAAAGTACAGAAGAGGGACCAGAATCCCTAGTACTGACATTTCCATAGCTTCTTATTGTTCTCTGGATAAAGAAGAATGATTTTGGTTCACCTTTTAAACTAAACTCAACCACATGAGAACTGCCTCTCAAGGGCATAAATACCATTACCATGTGTAACAGGTAAAGATAGTTTACTTCTTGGAGTATTTCTGATATTGCCATCACCAATGTTGGTATGGTCATTCATTATCAACATTCTCACCACCACCAGAAAATGCTTGTTGAATATTTAATGAATATAGGGTACTGTGGCCAGCAAGCCCTGTCTTAGAGGGAGCTTACAATGTAATTTGGGGTGGCAGGATCTATAGATGAAACAAAGGAGCCTTGCTGAATGAATAACTAAATTGTGGGAACAACACAAGAGACAAGAGTTAATAGGAGGGATTGATTCCACAGGCTGGGTCAGGCTGGGAACCCTTTATGGAGATAGTGGAGTTTGGGTTAGATCTTCAAGAAGAGTAGTACTCGGGGCAGCTAGGTGGTGCAGTGGATAAAGCACAGGCCCTGGAGTCAGGAGTATCTGAGTTCAAATCTGACCCCAGACACTTGACACTTACTAGCTGTGTGGCCCTGGGCAAGTCACTTAACCCCAATTGCCTCACCAAAAAAAAAAAAAATTTAAAAAAATAAAAGAAGAGTAGAACTCAGATAAGGAAAGAATTAGGAGAGAAGGCATTACAGATGGGGGAATAGCAGGAGAAGTTGGATGGAAGCAGAGCTATGCATCACTTGGTCCTTAGTTTCACTGCAGCAAAGAATTTGTGCAGGGACAAAGTGGACTAGGGGGATGATAGGAGTGAGATTGAAGCTGTGAGAATTGGTATGGCACCCCCTACTGGTGAGATACTGATACAGATAGCAACCTTACAAGGTTGCTATCAGGACACCCACAGAAAGAGGTGGCCTCATGCCTCCACAGAGAAAGGTTGATGGAATGTGGTTTCTCTGAAATTTTCAGCTTCCTCTTTCCTCATAGTCTATATATCACATCTTCTTTGGGTCTCACCTCAATTCGCTGTGAAAATCCCTTCACGATCTCCCTGAAGCCTGAAGCCTCCCTTAGCCTGAGCCAACAACTAATTCCCCAGTAGCATGCATATATCACTGGTGATTCTTTATGAAAGATTTTGCTTTCAAGTTCTTGTTGAAATATTTGAATGTAGTAGATTCTAGAGTAGTTCTGAACATTGCTCATTCTTTTTAATTTACTTTTTACACTAGGAAGCATGCAGCCCAATAGGAAAAAGAAATCAAAAGAACTATAGCCAGGCTAGCTGGGCACATTTCAAGGGGGCAACAGCAACAAAATATTTTGACCTTGAATCTGTGGTGTGTGTGTGTGTTGGGGAGGTGGTGGTGGTGATGGTGGTGATAGTGGTACTGGTGGTAGGGAGGATGGTTAGGAAGTGTTGAAAAACTTTATCATATAGACATTTGCATTTTCTATGAAATCTGAAACTCACTAGCACTTGTCTGAAATAAGGTACATCCAAGGGACATGTTGATAAGTTCAGGAATGCTCAGTGGTCATAGAAAATTCACTTTTTTATGAGAAAAGGTCTGTTTTTCTCTAACGCCTTTGAGGTGGTTGTGTTTTTTCTTATGTTCAAAGAAGAAATCTATAATCAAATAAATGTCATATTGCCCACTAGGCTGACACTGTAATAGGCAGAACAGGCAGTTACTTAATATGATATGATTTCAGGGTTGATGAGAAGGCAGGAATTTCCTGGAAATTCCTTTAGATAGAATACAGCCTTTCCACTTTCTTTTTTTAAAATTTTTATAAAGATGTCTTTTTTTTGTGTGTGAGGCAATTGGGGTTAAGTGACTTGCCCAGAGTCACACAGCTAGTAAGTGTGTGAAGTGTCTGAGGCCGTATTTGAAATCAGGTCCTCCTGAATCCAGGGTCAGTGCTCTATCCATTGCGCCACCTAGCTGCCCCCAGCCTTTCCACTTTCAATGACAAAGTGTTTATAATGGAAAAATTCCCAGGAAAGGGCATAAAATGATCAAAACTCATGCTTAGGTATAAATAACTGATGTCAGAAAGTTTTCTGAAAAGCAAGTATTTTTGTAGAAGAAGGAAAGAATATGAGGTAACATGGGCTCTCTCACAATTGGGAACTAATGTAGAGGGATCAGGTCACAGAAAGAACTCCTACCCCAGTGGTTCTCAAACTTTTTCCCCCCCTCTCATGGCAGTCTTTGCTTTGAGGAATCATGACCCTCAGAATTTAAGTTGGCAACAAGAAAATGCTCCTGGGCAATTGGGTCTCCAGATCCATTTCCTGGGACTTTGGATTCTTCTACCTATCCTTCCCCTTACCATCATTTTTCTTCACTTCCTCAGGACACCCACAGAAAGAGGTGGCCTCATGCCTCCACAGAGAAAGCTATTGAGACTTTCCCAAATATTAATTTGGAGAGAGTGTGTAGAAAACTGCAGGTGGGAACAAGGGCTGAGATTTTGTGTCACATCTAACACTCACTTCTGCTGCCATATCATTTGACTCTTCAGAGAACTCTCCTTTTTTCCCCTATGAGGCTTGGATTTCCTGCCTGTTCTATTGGGTCCAACTTAACTCTATTGATCATTAGGAACATATCTTGGAGCATTTGGTAAAGGGACACTGTGGAAGAGTAAAATTTGAGAAATATGAAAATGTTTCTATGTTCAATATAGATTTAACCCTAGGGAGATCTAATGGGAGCCTCAGAAAATGGATATTTTATGAGAAAATTGCTGTTTCCTTCAGTAGAAGATAGAACTTAGTTATCCTTTAGACATTCTTGAAGAAATTGACATCATATGCTATTCTCTACTATTTTTCTCTTCTCTCTTCTTGAATCAATTTAAGTCTTCTGTTTTGGAAAGAAATGCAATGAAGGAATGAATGAACAAATTATACTCAATGTTTTTTTTTTAAGAATCTAATATATAAAAGACAATGGGTTAGGCACCAGATAGACATTTGGTTGTTGGTTGTGGGTTTGGAATCAGAGGCTGTGGGTTTGAAGCCTGGGTCTATGACTTAAAACCTCTGAGATCTTGAGCAGGTCACTTTTTTTGTAAGGTAATGGGATTAGAACAAATGATCTCTTGGGGCTCTTCCAATTTTAAATCCTATGAATAAATTATACTGGAGAAAGACTTGAAATATAACCCATTCATAAATGAAGGAATTACAAATGAATCAAAGTGGATGGCACAAAGGAGAGAGAACTTTACCAAAAGTGGACCTAGACTTGCCTTTAACTAGTTACATAACCTTGGGCAAGTCATTCACCTCTGTTTCCTTATCTGAATAATGAGAAGATAGACTAAGTGAACTCAGAGGGCTCTTTGAGCTTTGATAATCTATGGATTTATAACATATAGGAAGAAACTGCAGATTTCATTTTCTCTGTTCTGGAAATGACCTTGGCACAGAATTAGGTTGTCTACATCTCTTTTACTGACAAATACATCCACTGAGAGCACTCTGGCACTCAACTCTGACCCAGTAGGCAGAATTTGGCCATCACGCCAACCTGGCCTGATGAAGCCTGGAGGGGATTATGTGCACATCTCTCTCTGGTAGGAGTGTTCTGCCACTTCTGGACTGACTGTTTCATTTTCTTCAGAAATGATGGACCAACCTCTGTTCTTTTCTCTTCATTCCTTTCCTCAACCCCTTCCACCTCCCAGATCCCAACAGTAGAAGACCAGGATGTTTATCCATCTGTGACTAGGAAGAGAGCTTGTTTTATTAATTGAATCATGACAGTTTATATTCCTTTGTACCAACACATCTAGTCATTTTATAGAAGAAGGTTCTTATTACTGTCTATTTATTTTGTATTCTTTATATATTCTGTATATACTGATAAACAAATGTGAATATATTTGTATATGTATACACACATTTTCCCCTTTAATAAAATTTACACTACTCATGAACAGAGATAATTTCACTTTTGTCTTTGTATCTCCAGTGATTAGCACAGTGCTTGGTACATAGTTAGCCCTTGATTGAATGTGTTTGCATTTCCAAAAATCTATTAGATATGTATGTGTCCAGGAGACAGTTCAGGGAAATTGGAAAAGTTCTTCGAAATTAGATATCACATAACTCTAGTTTGGTCCTGAGCTGGATAGATGGTTGGTTTCACTATCTCCTACAACAGGATTCTGGCCTTGGGGTTCTGAGCTTAGATGTCTCAGTGCTGTGATAGGGGCACTGATCCCAGCCCTGCAGAAAGCTAGGAACCCCTGATAAGGGAATCAGTGATATCTCAAATGCTTTTGAGTTGGTGGATATAGAATCAGAGACTATCCGCCAAATAGCTTATGGCAGAACCTGAAAATGTGAGAGGGTCCTATATCTAACTTCTGTGTTTGACTCCATTAGGGGCTGGAACGTCTTCTCTCCTTGACTTTCTCCATTAGTCCTCTCTGAGATCTCATATTGGGCCCCAAACTAGTGCAGGAGCAGGGTGGAGTAACTTGGCCCCAGGACTTTTAGGGTGGGGTGGCTTTCACAGTCCTTTGGGTAAGAACAGAAGAAGGACTCTTGCCTTATCACTAGTATTATGATGAATTGCTGGCTTGGGCAAGTAACTTATTTTGTCTTGGCCTTAGTTTCTCCATCTGTAAAACAAGGGGGAGGGTTTAGAAAAGATAACCTCCAACATCCCTCTACTGCTAAATATTTGTTTCTATGATTTACTGGAATGCCAAGTCCTCTTTTCTTCTCTTCTCCTTCCTCTCAATTCATCTTTTGTATTCTTTTATTATAGGTCTTGTCTTCAATAAAGCCATTATCAACAAACACCAAGATCACATGTGTCCTTCCTACTAGTTCCTGGGGGTCCTGACCCTTCTCTTATCTGAATCCTGTCAATTTCTCAATACCCTTAGCTTGGGTGGGCAGATAGCCCAATCTATTAAGGGGTGGTAGTAAGTAGTAGTGGTGCTAGGGGTTGTTGCTCATCCTATTTTATTTCCCAAATGTCTTACAGTGTCCTGTACCCTATTATCTCTCCTCTGAGGATGGCAGATCCCTCTCCTGTGATTCAGTAACAACATGTGCCATCTCTCTCTCTCTCTCTCTCTCTCTCTCTCTCTCCATATATATATAAATATATATATATATATATACATATTGCATCATGTAGGTTTTTTACTCTTATCATTCAGTGAGTTTTATCCACTGTTAGCCCATAACTGTTGGCTTATGTTTATGTGGCACTTGAGAGTTTAACAAAGAACTTTGCTCATAACAGCCCTTTGATGATTGCACAGATATTATTCCTGTATTTTAATTGAGAAAAGTGTGGCCCAAGACATTAAATTCATGGACACATGGATAGAAAGTGACAAAGCTAGGATTCATATCTATTGAAGCAATGTCAAATGTTTTTTCCACCACCTATTTATCTCCTGCCAAATAATTTAGATTTATATATCACTTTGTGCTTTACAAAGTCACATTTTAAAATAGGGATACAGATAGTAAAAGTATTATTAGCCCCATTTTATGAATGAGGAAACTTTGGCTAAGAAACGAATTCATTCATGGTCACTTAGCTATTAAGTCTAGCAGGTGAGATTCAAACACAGGTTTCATGACAGCAGGTCCCTTTATTCCTTAGGTGTGGCTTATCCAGAAGAGGTACCTAAATCTTGGAAATGCCTCTCTGGAAATGGTGTCTTCTTCCTGAGTACTCACTTCCCTAGAGTCAGTTTTCCATGACCCTATTCTGTCCAGGTTTTTCATCATTATTAGACACAGGCCACAAGGAGAGGTAATTTTCAGGTTGGGAGAGGACCACCAGTAGATCTGGATTTGGTTTTGTGATGATGAACAGTTTTAATTAATAACTTAGACCAAAGAACAGATGGCATGCTTATGAGATTTGAAGATGACACAAAGCTAGTAGGAATAGTTAATACATTAGATGATGGAAAGGAGCAAAATCATATGAGATGGAATTTCATAAGGATAAATGTAAAGTTCTTGTACTCAGGCTAAAAAAAATCAACTTTAGAAGTCCAGTATGGGGGAGGTATGGCTAGATGACTGTCTTTCTGAAAAACAAAACAAAACAAAAACAAACCAAAACAAACAACAACTGGGTGTTTTAATGGACTGCAAGCTTGATATAAGTAGAATCCAAGAAAGTGAATTCAACCTTAGGTTTCATTAAGAGGATTAATATGTAAGATTAGGGCAGTGATAGTACAGGAGGACAGATGTTAGAGTATGACCATCTCAAAATACATATGGAGTACTTCTTTCAGTTCTGGGCACCCCATTTTAGGAATGATGTTGGTTATCTATAGAGCATCTAGAAAAGGAAATCCACATAAGGGTTGTGATGGGTCTTGGGTTCATGACATATGAGGAGCCACTGAAGGAACTAAAGATTAGAGAAGAGTAGACTGGGAGAACATAATGCTTAATTTGAAGTATTGAAAGGCTATAATATGGAAGAGATATTAGGCTTTTTCTGATTTGTACCAGAGAGAAGAACTAGGAGCAATGAGTGGAATTTGCAAAGAGGCAAATTTGGGTTTGATATCAGAAAAAAAGAAACCCAAACCCAACAACTTCTTGATAGTTAGAGCTATCCAAAAGTGGATTGGGCTGTCTCAGGAATGGTGGGTTCTCCCTCACAAGAGGTCTTCAAGCAAAGGCTGGATGACTGCCTAGATAAGTGGTGGAGATCACTCCTGACTGCATAGGTTCCTTCCAACTCAGAAATCTTGGAAGCTCTGTGATTCTTTGCATAGGTCCCCCCCCTTTTTGCATAGTCAGAATAGAAAGAAAAATTAAGAAAGACATCAAATAGCCAATTCCTGTAAATAACTGAGTTTCATCATGCCAGTATAAGTGATCATTTTTTTGAAGCCTAACTGGGATGAGTAAATGGACACATATTTCCAACTCTTGAATTTCTACTATCCCTTTTCCTCCTCCTGATTCCTATCCCATTCCTACTATGGTGCAAGACTTATAAAAGAGGTGACATTTTATTCAAAGAGCTCTCATTGGCTTCTCCCCACCTTCATGGCGACAGGTAGATACCTTCTGTCACTGATGGTCTCTCTCATCTGTTTTGGGTTCCCCTCTATGCTTTCCCACTGCTGAAAATGAAAAACAAGTCATTCTTCTGATGGGAAATCCCATTTTTAGCTTTGGGACAGAAGAGTTAGTTGCTGGCAAGTGCTTTAAGGGTATTTATTCTTCTAGGAGCCAGAATGTTTCTGGCTAAGGAGGCTAAGAACACAACAAAGCCCTTGTAGGATTTGTTTCCAGCATGAACTCAGAGAAAATAGGGCATTTGTGGGCATTTCTGCTGTCCCATCCTTCTATCCTGATGACATTTATAAACTCATGATGGATTATAACCCAAACTAATCATGTCCTTGGGCTCACACCCTCCTAGGACCAGGTCTTCAACCCCAGAGAGGACCAGGCTCCCCTGTTCTTTCTTAGGGTGATTCTTAAGATCTCTCATTTATTCCTTCAGTCTCTCTTCCTTTTTGTCAGGGTTAGAACTCCTCCCTCTGGAGGCTAATGATAACCACTGGAGCTTTAAAAATCACATTTATAGGCCTCCAACTTTATATTTTAAGATGACACTGTCCACTATGGGGACTAAAGATCTGAGCTTCTTCGCAACTAGTGACAGATGTCAAAAGGTCAGGTCAAAAAGAAAATTCCTCAAGCCTGTTCTGTAAAGATTATGTGACCTGGTCTGGTTCTGCCTTGTCTCAAGTTTTGTATGACTCATTAGAGTAAAGCAGTCAGATACCCATTCTATTCATATACTCACTTCTTTATGAGGGACAAAACATTCTCCTCTTTCTTTCTTTGGACATAGTTGACCTCTAGACTCCCACCTCCATTAGGGATCTATAAAGAGAAAAATGAATAAGAGCAGAGGCACAAGTCAGATCTATTATTTAAGAAATTTCCTGTGCAACGAGGAAAGAACATAATTTTCTCTGCATCTGCTAAAACTGGCCAATTATTCTAGGGGAATTCTGGCTTTGTGTACAACTGATTTCTACTGGTCACTGACAATATAGCTGGGATCTCCTACTGCTAAGGCTCAATGAAAGAATAAAATGTAGAATTAGAAAATTGTTTGAATGTCCAACTTAGATTTACACACAAGGCTAGTTTCTCCCCATTAGATGCTCTGTATTTGTCTAACACTTCTAGACAAGAGGCTTCAGATATTGGTTCTCAAGCTTTCTCCTAGCAAATAGTCCACAGATCTATATGGTAGCTGGCCCTCGATGTGAGAAATTTTTATTTAGAGGACAGTAATAACCATGAATTCAAGAGTCCTCTCATTGGCCAAAGAAATCCCATTGTGTTCTTTTCCATCATTCCTTCAAATCTCCTCTTTTCTCCTTCTTCTTCTTGTCCTTCCTCTACTTAAGCTGATAAAAGTTGAAGAAAATATTTGCCTTGTATACAACACATCCATAAATTCCAGGAAGACAAACATATCTGTCCCAATCTGATGAGAATACAGGCCTGGTAAACATGCAGAGGTGATTTTTTTAAACTTTAGATTTAACTAATTCTTCAGGAATGTTCCCTACTCTCCCCCCTGATGTCCTGCTTTTCTCCAGAATTCTCCTTTCCCATCAGATTAGCATTTCTGTATTGAACAAAAGTTGCCATTATCTGTCCATAAATATTTGGTTCCTAATTATTAAATCTTGCTAGAGGAACTCTTTTGGAAAATACCTCTTAGTATGTAAGGAATTGACTGATGATTGATTGAGTCAGCAGAGTATAATAATCATAAGATCAGTAGAATGGAAGTCTGGAAATCTGGGTTCTAGTCCTAGCTCAGTTAGTTCTATGACCCTGGATCAGTTACCTAACTTTCCTGGGCCTCTGTTCTTCATCTGTTTATTTGGTTTGGGAGTTGTTTAAAATTAAGTACAAATTTTTAAAAATTTTAAAAATGTTTCATTACTCGGACTGACCTGCATGCAATTCCCAGGGTCACAGCAGAAGACCTAGGCTTACATACATCCAGACTCAGTAAGGGACAGAGTTGATCCCTCATTCCGACTTACTGAACCACACAGAGCATTCACTTCTTGAGGGCCTTGGGATGTGATTGCATCTCTCGTGGAAGCTTTGCCTTCTTCAGAGGTCAGAACCAAGTGTGGGAAGTATGTGAGATTCCTGGATGTTTGTGGAGACCTCACCAATAATTCTGAAAGAAGAAAGGTCCTCCCTTTCTCCTCTCTTCCTTGAAGGTTGTATCCTGGGATCATTACTCTTCTGACTGTCTTGATCTGTAGGATTTTCACCTCCTTTGCAGCAAGAGGCAGCAGATGTTGTGAGTGAGGACTGGGGTGATTATGGGTTTGTCATAGAATTTCTTGGTGTAGAATAAAAAACAAAGTGATAGACCAGTTATGGTGCTGTGGTGGGGCAAATCATAGTCCCCCCAAAGTGAGACAAGTTCAGATGAATGAAGAAACATTATATGACTCCTAGTAGTTTGAAGGAACAATATATGACTCAGTAGTTTGATTCTTCTGGGTTTTGCCTTCACTCTTGACCCCTCCTTGATGATGTTCAACCTCTTGACCTTGACTCTGTCTGATGCTCAGACGAATCTTCCTGGTGTAGACTCTCACTTTTGTTGATGCCAATTTTTGCTAGGTATTTTTCATCTTTTGTAACTTAATTGATTTAAAAATATATGGTAGCTGAGATCTCTATGATCCCATGCTGAACATGCCCCTAGAGGGTTTCTGGAGGCTGGTAATAGCCTGGAGCATGTGAATCAAAGGTAGCTACTGTTTGGTGACTGACCATTCAGTTAGTTTCTCCTTAGTGTAGCTTTAGGGTTCTGGTGTTTTGCCTTCTTCACTTTTTTTCCTTGTGTTCTTTCAGAGTGGTCTCTGAGTTAGTCAGTAGACTCATGGAAGACATAGTTTAAGGAGGAGAATAGTGTCCCTTCATTCCATACCTCCACTTTAAACATCTAAGGCCACTTCTAGACTTATTCTAATCTAGTCTCATCACCTGCACCAGAAGATGCTCCTGATTCATTGATTTTTCACTTGTTATTAAGAAGACACAGGAACAGGAAGAAGAAAAAGAAGAAGAAAATGAAAGAAAAAGAGAAAGCCTCACTTAACTCTTGGCATTGGCCTTCCCTTTGGGGCCAAAGCTGGACTGGAGGATCTTCTGTTCTCATTGTCCCTGAGAAATGAAAGGAAGTCTAAACTTCCCTCTTTTCATCTGACCACACCCTTTCTCATTCAACCACCTCCTTCTTCAAAGTGTCAGGAATTGTCGGTGAGAAGGGCCACAGGAATCTTCACTCTCTATTTAGGTTTCCATTTTGGGAGTTATTTCTAAGAGATATAGAAAGTTTCCCTGTTCAAGCTATTCTATTTATTGCTCTTTCTTCTAAATGCCAAATCTTTCCACTCCAGTTGAGTAGCATTTTCTTGGGTCCTTTGGGCTGCATATTCAATCTGGGGCATTGTTGTATTCTCCATTTTCCCAAATCAACCTTAACCCCAAGCTTCCCAAATTCTTTTCTTACTTTCATCTCAAACAGGAATTACCTCTTTTATCCTAATCAAGCTTTGATCTCTGCTGGTGAATGTCAACCCTGATTTCACCTAGAAAGTTCCAGACACAGAGTTGGTCAGCTTAGAGATAGTCTGGGTTTGCCAATAATAGTCCAGTCCCCCATGAACAGTCAGAGAGTAATCCCTTTCTTGGCATGTACTTCTCTATGCAACACCATTTAAGTTCTCCAGGCCTCTGTTTCTCCATCTGTAAAATGGGGTCTGGTCCATCTCATCTCTAATTTCATTCATCCTTCTCCTGCTGGCCACAGCCAGAGCATCCAACATGGAAACAGTTAAAGAAGCCAAATCTCTACAACATTGATTCTTTTTCTGTAGCGTGTCCACCGTACGCTTTGACATATATCCCCGTGAAACACTTCATTTGAACATAAGCATTTAGAAGGCAGAGCAGCAATTTGAACATTGTAGATTCTTTGCAATGTCTGACATGTAAGAGACCCTCAAGAAGTACATTGCCAGTAACATCCTTCTTCAATATTCAGCTTAGTTCTTTCCTCCTATACCTCAAATTCCCTCCCTCAAATTCATGATATCTTTCAGGTTCCCCCAATTTCTTTCTTTCCTAGGGTATGACAAACCCATCTCCCCATATGATCCTTTCTTCTCTTCCCCAAAGAAAATGCCCAGCCCTCAAAAAGTGAGATCATATTTATAAAGGCACTTAGCATAGTTCCTGGCACATAGTAGATGCTTAATAAATGCCTGTTCCCTTCCCTCACCTTCTGCATATGGGGAAAGAAACAGCTTGCCTATAGGCTTCTACATCTTACTGCTTCCTCCTCATGCTCCAGTTTCATAGTGATGGACTAAAGCTAATCCAAAGAAGGGTAAATTTCCTCAAATCCCCAGGTCTTCTTGTTTCAGTACCAAGTGGGTTTTAGGTTCTTTAGGTAGTTGATAACACTGATTTCTAGTCAATTTGGTCACTCAAAACCTTCTGTCCAGGAAGATGGACTTTGAGGAAAGAATATGGAGGTGTGGATACCTCCCTATGGATTCCTGGAGAACATCAAAAGTACTGAAAACTAGCCTGCAATAATTTCTTTATATTTTTTTTCCTTTTCATTGAGGGATGGGTGATAGTTGAGTTTAGGGTTCAGGAAGTAGGAAGGGAAGAAGCATTGTGTCTTATTATTCTTTTGCTCCCTTCCTATTAGGATTTCTTACTAAAATGAAGTGTGAGCTGCTTTGACCATAGTTTATCTCTTTTCCCCACCCTATCTCCTTTTAGTGTTGAATATTTCCCTTCATTTCTCTCGTGGCTAAAATAAAGACACTAAATAAACCATCCTCCCTGGAGGAGGTTATGATATATTTTTGGAGGGAACTTTCCATGATAACTGTTTTTTTTTTTCAATCAAATAAAAGGTCTAGGGAATTCTCTTAGTGATTCCTCCCCCCTTCCCTCCCCCACAGCCATGAAGGAAAAGACGAAACCACTCCCCGCAGAGCTCCTGTTATGGGAAGGGATGGGAAGGCAACTTCCCCTTTCCCAATGTAAAATCTTGGGGTTTCAGAATCGAAAGTTGGAATGCAGGGCTCTTTAAAAATTAATATGTAGGGGGCAGCTAAGTGGCACAGTGGATAAAGCACCAGCCTTGGATTCAGGAGGACCTGAGTTCAAATCTGGCCTCAGACACTTGACACTAGCTGTGTGACCCCGGGTAAGTCACTTAACCCTCATTGCCCTGAAAAAAAAATTAATATGTAGTCTTAAAATAAGATTGCGATGTCTGCAGTCCTTAGATACTTTGATGGTTCCATTATCTCACTTCTTCCTGGATTACAAATCAAATCCCAGCCACATCTTTTTCTGTGTAATTTGTGCCCAAGTTTCCCTATAAAGTCTCCATAGATTATCTTCCTCTGAGTCTTTGAAGTGTTGAGTTTAGCAGCCCTTAGTGAAGCAGCCCTCACTCTCACTACAACAATGGCTCCCCCTCCCTACACCACTTCTTACATAGCCATTCTTGATAATATAATGAAGACTTCCTCCTGTTTCCCATTTCCCTTCTTTCCTTTTCCTGCCTCTGAGAATCTTTCCATCGTCTTTTGGGTCACTGGCAATTTTGATTCTTCTGACATCATGATGTTCCATGATTCACAGTTACAGAAACATCGGCGGAAGAATCTGAGTGTGAAATGGCTCACCTCTTGTGATAGCAAGTCATTTGAAAATTATTTGAAAATATTCCAAATGAAATCAAGCCTGATCCCCTGCTCCTGTTCAATTTTGGGCCCAGCTCATTGTCCATCTGAAGTAGATATGTAGATACACATATATATGTATAAGCTGTTGGACTCATTTGATGAGCTGCTCTGGTAGGAGAACTCTACTAATTCTAAGGTGTGCATATCTGCTCCTGGTTCCATGCCAGCTCCTTGTAGGCAAGCCAATATCATAGTTACTAGAGGCAGATTTGATGTTTCCAAAAGTCTGGGCTTTTCTAAACATGCATTTTTCTTGTCCATCAGTGATTTGCAATGGTGGGCAAGAACTTGGAAGATGTGGTTTGGGTGCAAGGTGGCCTTGCTCTAGCCAGATGTGCCAGTGCAGGTGTCATGCTTGCTTGGAGGGCAAAAATGGGACCTCATATAGACATTCCACATATAACTCTAGGGGAATCTCAGCCAACGCTATTGTTTGGGTTTAGTAAATCTTGCTGTCAGAGTGGCTTTAGTATAACACATCCACCCAGAGATTGCAATGTCCATGTATGAAGTTTAAACCCAATGAAAAATAAAGGGCAGAGAAACCTGGCATTGGCTGAGTTGCCTGGTGGCTTGGAGGTACCCCAAATTCTTAAGGATCAATAGGAATCATGAAGATATGCCACATCCCCTTGTTGTGGTGCCTCCCCAGCTCCAGTGTGGCTTTGACTAAGAGAGCCTTCTTTTGGGACTGTACAATTCTTTCTCACACTGGCCATCTTAGGTGAAAAGTATTTTTTAAGGGATGGGATGTAGAAGAGAACTGCCTATAGTCCATGAGGAAAGGGCCCCTTGGTAAAGTTGAATTCACTCATCTTCACAGTGAATTTTTTTCTGTGCATCTGGATCTATCAAGATAGGAGGCTGAGGTCCTGGTGTCTTATTCAAAGCCTTGAGTATGTCAATGATCTTGAGGTCACTGAAATATGTCTCCAGAGAAGAAGATGTGGTAAGATTCTCTCTGTAAGTCTTTCATGGCAGCCAGGACACAGAACTATTGCAGAATGAATTCTTCCTTCCATCTCTCAAGACATAATCCCAAGTGGACCATTATTTGTCCCCAGAAACATCATCTATGATATTTTCAAATTCTCTTTCTTCAATTTAGCAAATATCTAGTGTTGGTCTAAGTGTTGGTGGTTGTCTTGGACTAATTTGACTTGCTGGGCAGTATCTCAGGAAAATATCAGCAAGATGAACCTCTGCTTCCTTGTCTAGAAGGTCTTTAAACACTAAATTTATCAACCTCAGAAACTTTCTGAATGAAGAAAGAGAACAGGTCATATCCACACTCACCTCCTTATAGACTTTCCCCTCTTGAATGCTCAGGTGGTCTGTTCTTCATGCTCACTGATTTGATTGCCACTAAAATGGCATAAACTCCTGGGATTCAGTGTCTCTGAGTCAATAGAGTTTTTTTAGGGGTTCTCAAAGCCGTGACAGGTGGGACCTATAAACCATGAAATAGGCATTGAAACAAAGGTAGTTTAGAGATTGAGAGTAAGGGAATCCCACTCCCTACTTACTCATGGTCCTGATGGTTATTAGGGGATTGAATAGAAATCCATCATGGTGAGGCAAATGTGTGCCAGGCACTTTAATCACAGAGGTGCCAATGAAAATGACTCCTATTTCTTGACTGTAAGAGTGCTATTGCATCTGCCCCAAGGCAGACTCGATATGGACACATTTATTTATTTTTTTATTTGATAGGTATGCATTTATCCATTTATTTATCTTTTTTATATGTGTATATTTGGAGAGACAAGTCACTAGCTGTGTGCACCTAAGACTATGAATATAGCATGGGCACAGATAAGCCATCCAGAAATGAATCTGCTATAGCTGAGGGCTCCTTGTCATGTCCCTCCATAATCCTGGTGTAAAAGGAGCTGGCATTTTCTTTCATGGTCCAAATCTCCTCTTGGAATTGTCAAACCTTCTAGTTAGCCTGGTTGGCTTTATGGGGGATATCATTGGCAGTTTTTTTTTGGGGGGGTAAAGGGGTTGTTTATTTTAGCTTCCTTAGAAAGCCTTTTACATGAACATCTTGCTATTGTCTGTTTAACATGGTGGCTCTCTGGCAGGAAGCCTGCCCATCCTTGGTAGGATGCCAAGAAAACAACCTTGGTCCAAGCCTTGGGGAGTCCCCTAAGGTGAAGTTCCATAGACAACTCACAATGGTCCAGTGACTGTGGGAGGTCCAACATTTTCCTAGTAACAAAGTCTGGGGAACTCTGGGTCAGTATTTACATTTTTTCAAGGTTTCTAATGCCTCCAGTAGTATTGTTTATTTTTTCCTGGAGGTCTGACACATCTTCTATCCCAACCTGAAGTCTCTGGCTGTACCTGCTGGGGTTGTAGCAGTAGGCTAGGGGGCCTACCATTGAATTAAAAAACCATTTTGTCTTTTAGAGTTCACGGAGCCATCATGGTAAGAGTAACCTTTTCACCTGGGGCAAGTAGAGGGATGGATGAAGGGGAAGCTCAACTGGAATATGGTTTGGAGGGAGAAAATGTTCCCTGAATATACCCCCAAGATTTCTACCCAATTGATAATGGGACTGTTTCCTCTGACATTGTTAGGAAGTGGAATCGGGCAGGGATGGAAGGACAACAGTAGAGGTTAGTCATATCTGTTACTGCCAGGGGATGAAACAGAAAGGGGAGGAAGTCCCCTCCCCTCTCCCCCAAGTTGCTGTAGTCATGTTCAGGCAAAGCCCCAGCTGCTCTATCTTAATACAGCTCTGAGAATTTGTGCTGTGCTCATTGAAAGTACTCACATGAGTTTGTAATTAGGGGAAAATAGTGAGAAAGGGACAATTCTTGCCTGTGGCAAGAGATAAAAAGCTTGAAATAGGAGGAGGACCCACATGGTTGGAAGGTCAGGACAGGTCCCAATTGAAAGTGACAGTAGGTCACTGATATCTAAGTGGCTCTTATGTGAAAGAGGAGGAGTAGTAGTAATTAGGACTAGCTCATAGCAGATCATTTCCATCAATGTGTAATTTTTATCAATTTAGGGAATTCTTAGTGTAAAAAAATTCCTCCACTGATGAAAATCTTCAATTCATGTGGTATTTAATCATCTTAGAAAGTCACCAGGGTCACTGAGAGGTTAAGGGACCTGTCCATGGTCACACAGCCAGTATGTGACAGACACAGGGCTTGAACTTAGATTTTCCTGACTCCCAGGTCCAGCCCAATATCATTATGCTGTGTCACTACTTATCCAACACTTAACTGTCAAAGTACACACAGTGTGTCATGGGGTGGACTTTTTTTTTTTTTGGCGGGGCAATGAGGGTTAAGTGACTTGCCCAGAGTCACATAGCTAGTAAGTGTCAAGTGTCTGAGGCTGGACTTGAACTCAGGTCCTCCCGAATCCAAGGCCAGTAATTTATCTACTATGTCACCTAGCTGCCCTGGGGTGGACATTTTGTCTAAATTCATGCTTCTTCCCAGAAATTCAGGTCTTTGTTTCAGGACCTTCCTTGCCCTGCTTCTTCCTATTAGCTTGTGCTCACCCTCATGACTCTGAATGTGGTTTCTACTGCCTGGCTTGACTTGGTCACCCCTTGACAAGTCAAAAGGCTATCTAGCTAGGTAGCCTTAAAAATGCCAAATAAAGGTTATAGAAAGACTCAAACAATGTGACAAAAAGTGATCAGCAAAAAATGAAGATACCCTCATTTACTACATTTTTTAAAAAAAAGTTAACAAAGGATCATTCCAAGTAGACAGATGGATTCCAAATAGCCCCTGGGCTGAATTTTGATGTTCTCATTTTATAAAATTGAATATGATTATTTAAAGGCAAAATATAAATGGTCTGATTTGGGGGATTAATGGAATTTTAGATTTTATAGTTAGCTCTATGATTTGTTCATTAATACTTTAAAAGTACATAATAATAATGAAAGCAAAACTTCTCCCAGAAAAGGAATTTGCAAATATCTTTACCATTGCCTACTTTTAATTTTGGGGAGGTCTTGTCCACATAAGTCAAATTAGTGCTACTGGGTGCTTAAAGAATGTCTTCAAATCTCTGGCCTTTCACATGATGAAGTTTTGATTTGGGCATTTATCCTAACAGATAACCACTCTAAAGCCACTCCCTGCCCTGGCAATATTAGTTCCTAGTCTCTTCCTATTTTAGAGAAATTTCTTTTTTTTTCTTGGTGTTCAGACTATTAATATTCAAAACCTTTCTACATATTGTATTTGAAATTTCCTATGACAGAAGCACGGTGTTTCTAGGTAGTCTACAAGCTTTGGGGCTCTTTGACATTTAGATTGCAAATTTTATTTTTCAAAGTGTTTGTCATAATTCTCCCATGTGTCCAAAGTCACTTTGAAATGTATTTTCATCTGTAGTGTCAATGCCAATATTGATCTGATTTAATTTCTCCCATGGTCTATCAACTTATTGGATATAGACTAAAGATGCCATATTTATATTGATAGACATGATTTAAGGATAGAATGAAGCCTTAACATTTTTAGCATACTCTGTCCCCCTTTCTGATATCTTGCTACCATCACCACAAAAACATTAGAGTGTTAGCAGCACAGAACTGTCCAATCAATGGTTTGCTATGGCCAAAATAATCACCTAGTGGTCATTCTTCCAGTGATGAACCTCTCTGGCTTTAGCATATATTTAAAATAGGAAATGCTTGAATTGAATTAGCAGTACTTTTAACCAGTAAGCAGATACAGTCAGCTATCAGGAACATGCTCAAAGCCTTTCCTGCTTGCTAGTGCCTGAAGGAGATGATAGTCCATTGGCATAACCTTTGAGAACCCAGGGTCACTCCTATGCCATACTGAGGCATCAGTGTCGGGCATTTGTGGAGGGATAATGTACATGGATTTTTAAAAAATAGATAAAATAGAAATATTCTTCAGGAGCCATTGTTTAATATATCAATATCCCTTTCGCCACTTAGAACATTTACAATGATCTCTTTCTCTTCTGGATACAGAATATGGGGAATTTTCTCAATTTAATTTGATTATTTCCTCCTTCTACTTCAAGAGCTCACAGAAAGAAAAGATCTATTTTAAATTCTATTGTTGTTAACAATAGAACTTTTCCTAATGATCCCAAAAGCTCCAGACTTCTGATCCAAGGGGATGCTGGCCAGGAGACCTCCCCCTTCCCTAGCTATCAGGAATGGCTGGATTGTATTGTGCATGAAGCTGTTCTAGGGGCAAAGTTGAATGCTCTGTGTCATATCCCCTAGCAGAGGGATTCAGAAACTGAGGGGCATCTACTGGAGGAACTTATACTTTAGCAGTTTTTGGGACCAATGATGCTGTCAGTGAGATTATGTCCCATGTCACCTCCATCACAACTCTCTGGCGGAGAGTATGCGAGGAGCAGGAATATGGTGAGAGGAGCTCTGCTTTGTGGAGTAGAGGGCAGGCAGAAAAGGGAGATGGAGAAAGGAAATGTGAATTGACTGAGGGACACATAGGGAGAGGGGATTACTATATAATTCTTTTGATTCTTCATTGAAAATAAAGGAGAATGTTGAAATTGGGGGAAAAGATAGAGTCCACTCCAGTCTTTGAAGAATTTAACTTTACAAGTTGGTGATTTTTTTCTCATCTCTCTAAGAGTGGCCAGAGATCTTTATGTTAGTAAGGGTCACAAAGGAACTGGAGATATTGGGGATATGAAGCCTTTCTTTATCTGTCTTACCTTTCCTCCTCACTTTACCAGTGGGAAAACTGAGACTTAAATGGCTTAGCTGACTTGACCAAGCTCACATAAGAATAGAGTCTTAGGGTCTTTATTCTGGAGACACCAGACAGGTCTTTTAAGCTCCTATTGGGAGGCAGAAGCTGAAATGTTGATACCTAAGAATAAACCTGCTAGGTTAGTGGTAGAAAGATTTAGGGGCAATGGGATCCCTTCACTAGGTAGATAAGATTTAAATAGAATAGGGGATGAAAACAGGGTGTCTTCAAACCAGGAGTGGATTCTCACCTCCATTTCCCATGTTATACATTTTCTAATATTGTAGTTAGAAAAAAATAACTTAGAAACAATCACTACACCAAGATTTGACATCTTGGGGGAGAGTCTACTCTCTGTTTTCAAGCTATATGGAACATTGCTGTAATCCTTTGTTCAGTAATTCTCATAGCACATGAATGGGCCAGTTATTCCTTTGGAAATTTCTCATTTTCTCACTTCTCTGACTCAATGCCTCCACTCAGATAATCTGGGAGCTTCCTGACACTAGCTAAGAGGCTCTATATACTACTTGGAGTTGGAGAGAATCTGAGAAATGGGCTTAAGAGTTTGAGCTCTTTGCTTAAAATCGCAATCTCTGACAACACTAGATAATGTGTTCATCACCAACTACCTCACAAGAATAGGATTCCCATTATTCAGGGAATAGACAGACTTCTTTATAGGTTAAGGGAACAAGTGGGGTTTGCATGAGAGTCCAGAGAAAAGGTCAATACTCACCACTTAGTAGCCCTTCCCAGTGGCACATGTAGCATGATTCAGTTCAAGTATTGCCTTGGGACAGGTGGCACCTGGAATATATCCACCGCAACAAAAGTCCTTTTCAGGGGTCCTATAGTCATCTGCTCAGTGTCGTACTACCAGTACCAGATATCTTCTGTATCACTACTAGGTCTTCTGAACAAGTCTCCTGAAATCCCAACAGATACGGCCAGTCCTATTTGTCATTGAGGTCTTCTCTGTTGTACGGCTCTGCCTGCAGTTCTTGTAGCTTCCAGTAGGGGATGCCAGTGTTGGTTTCCATGAGGGTTGTCTCTGCAGTATAGCTCTGCCAGCATCCTCTGTTGCTTCCAGAAGGGGGTGCTGGTGCCAATTACCTTGCAGGTTTTATCTTTGCCAGGTTTTATAAGGTGCTGTGCTAGGAATAGTCTGTAGCTCCCAGCAAAGGGCTCCAGTCTTGATTGTTATTGAGATCCTCCCTTCTGTGAGACTCTACCATAGTATCTTCCATGAGGAAGTGTCAGTCCCTGTTGTCATTGAAGGTCTCTTCAGCTGTCCCGCTGGCTCTGCCAGTAGTCCTTTGGAACTTGCCAGCTGACTTTTTCTGCATGGGTCCATATTAAATGTCAGTTTCTCAAATAACTAGGAGAATTTTGTGGAGTTTTACCTTCTGCACAGCAGAATGCCCAACAGAAGAATGCCCCTAAGCTCATGCTTGCCTTCATACATCCAAGGCACACTGTCCCACTTGGTGACTACAAAATATATAGCAGGTCTGGGCTTTTGATGTTATTTTCCCCAGCTCCCAGAAGACAGCACCAGTTCTTCCCTTCCCTCGGGAACCAGCTCATGGTCAAAGGACTTCCCTTAAGGAAGTCCCCAAAAGTCCCCCACCCTTTTTTGATGCATATGTTTATAGCTCAAAACATAGCTACAGATCAGTTTGTCTCCATTTCTGTGACGACTTCACTTCTCCTAATCTTGAGCCTTGAAGAAATGTGCCCAGCTCTCAGAAACCCTTTGCCCTTCATGCCTCCTACCATGACAGTGTCATAAATAGCACACTGACTCAGGGGGAATTTAGTGTCTAGTATCCTCTCTTGCCCAGCACCTGCCTGGAGTGGAACCTTCCATAGGTCTAGTGGCTGAGAGCAAACTAATATCTTCCCAAATGCCAGTGTCTGAACAGATTAAGTGAAATTACCTGGGCTTGCTATGCTAAGCCTCTATGCAGATAGTTTTTACTATAGTGTAGAGTTTTGGGGCTTGATGGGAGTATATGAATGGAGGAAAATGGGTCAGAGAAGCAAGAGATTGAAAATTATCCCAGGATATAGCTGACTCTTTCCTCTCTAGTGAGATTTGTTGATTCAAGGGTTATGATAGTTTATATGGTTCTAGACACTTGAATTTCCTTTGTCTAGTGACTTGATTTATTTTCTAGACCCTTGATGCATTTTTATTAGGTCTTCAAAATCCAAGATGAAAGTGAAAGGCAGTGAGATAGCTTTGGCAACTGGAGATATAGGAGGAAGGTTAGTGAAAAACTTAGGAATTGGCGAATATAGGTGTTTTTTTTTTTCTGGTTAGGTCTTGTCCTAATCCTGGGGTGAGGTCTGGTTCTGATGCAATATTTTTAATAGTATTAGATAATCCAAAGATATAAACTTCTTGAGGGCAGGAACTGTTTCACTTTTGTCTTTGTGTTCCCAGAGCCTAGCTCAGCACCTGGCAATGCATTAGTAAGGGCTTAATAAAATGCCTATTGATTGGTTGATTGAGAGTGGCTTGTTTTGGCCTCTTTGAGAGAACTCTGATGCTTAATGTTCCTGGGAGCATAACAGAGTGTCACTGGTGTTTTTATTGTACTCTGGATTAGACAAGAGGCTCTATACTACTTGGAGTTGAATGTCTGCATAAAAGCTCAATCTCTGTTTTCCAGGGTGCTATAACCACAATGAAGTCCTTCAACATTAATAAAAAGTTTCTTTCCTTTCATTCCTGTTTCTTTTATCTCTCCTATCCTCTTATTCTCTTCTGTACCTGATAGAAAAAAGGTAGTGGTACCCTTTCCCTCTTCATTCCTTTGCATCCCCTCCCTAGCCTAGAACCTCCCAGAATACATCTGGGATTACTGGGAGACAGGAAGACCAACAACCACTAGGGTACTTTTCCCCTTCTCCCTTTTCCTTTGACCCATGTTATCTGGACCTGGACCCAGTTCACCAAGAACCCATCCAGGATGCTTGAATGATCACATGACTTGCAGGAAATGGAATTCACCAACTCCATCCTTTCCTGTGAGGTGGAGGTCCTCTATCTCTTACCATCTGACCAGCTTCAGTACCCTCCAAACTTCCTCTCCACCCACCAAATATAATCTAAGGGTACCTGAGCTTTGTCATCTATTCTACAGCTCACATTTAGGTCTTCCTTCCCTTTTCCTCTTCCATGCAACTAAACTTTTTCTTGTGTTTTTTTCTCCCCCTATTCTAATTACAGTGTGAGCTCCTTGGGAGGGAGACTGACTTATTCTTTTTGTATCCCTAGTACTTAAGCATATAGTGAGTGCTTTAAAATGTTTTTTAAAAAACTGATTTAGCCTTTCAAGTGGTGGAAACTGTGGGTTCCAAAAATTTAACAACTACTATCTACTTAGAAAGACATGATTAGGTGGCTAGAATTATTTACCAGAGACTTGTATCCTTTACAAACTTCTAGATGACAAATCTGTGTACTAAAAATGTAAACCCCAAAAATATCCTTGAGGGTTCAATACCATAATGGGACTGGACCGATTTCACAGAATAAACAATTGACCATAACTTCCTTCTCATCACATTGATTCATAAAAATTAAGAACAACACTTTGAATAGTTGTTGTCATACCAAGTACTCATAATCTCCAAACTACATGGAATAAAATGCTTCCAAAATATAGAGACCTAGCAGAGGAAATAAAAAAGGTGGGAACAGGACAAGGTATGTGTCATCCTGGTCCTGTCTGCTACTGGAATTGTTCCAAAGACACTTTCAGTGAGTCTACAGAAGATGAGTGTACATCTCAATAATGCTCTATCATTTACCAAAAAGGGTCATTTTATATACCTGACTGATGTCTGCCAAACATTAAATATAAAAGAGTAATAGGAGGAGAACAATTTGTCCTTGTTGTTTTAGTCATTCAGTCTGTCTTGACTCTTTGTCATTGACCATAGCACACAAGGCCCTTCTATCCTCCACAATCTCTTGAAGTCTGTCCAAGTTCACATTTGTTGTTTCCATGAATGCTATATATCCACCTTGTCCTCTGTTGTTCCCTTTTCCTTTTGCCTTTAATCTTTCCCAACATCAGGGTCCTTGGATCATCACTATCTCTGCACATCATCTCCCAAAAAGAACAAGATAGCAGTGAGGAGGATAACAATGCCCAGGCTTTATACAGTTAAACCTAAATCTCATGGAGATTCCCTTGTGCTTGTCTTAAGGTTGTTTCTACTAGGAACAAATATCTGAGTATGGGGAATTGAACTACAAATAAATTGACCCTTTCAACCATTCGGTCTCAGCTCCACCTCTGGCCACTCTTGGCAACTCTTAGGTGGTATGACTGCACAATCATACCAGGAACTTTACCATTTTCCAGAGATTTCTGCCTACACCAATAGCCAGCTTTCATGGTTAGGATATAAGGGTAATGAATTTGAGGAACTGTGATTGATCAATTATTGTATTATAGAATTATGGATCTAACCTTGTAGGGAACTTAGAGGCCATTGAGTCCAATCCCCTGATTTTACAGATGAAGAAACTGAAGCACAGAAATGTTAAGTGACTCACCCAGGGTCACACAGCTATTAAGTGTCTGAGGTAGGATTTGAATGGGGTGGGGGGTATCTTTCTGACCCCATATCTAGGTGTCAGATGGCTTTCAAAGGCCAGCCAAACTCTGGAACATGACCTAAACCAGATTAAAATGGGAATGTTTTACAAAATAAATAAAAATGCAAAACAGTATAGATGATGTTAATTTGTGGTTTTCTAAGTCCATATGCACCTGTGGGGTTCTACTTCTCTTTGTGTTTGACATTCCACTACATCACACTGCCTTTTACAGTCTTCATGAATGGGAGATAAGAATTGGATAGGACCACATAGTCCTACTCACTGGTAGAACTTCCCCTATGTAACTAGAATTGTTGAAATGAAAAGGGAGTATTTCTTTAAAATCTCTCAAGTGATTCCAGAAAAAGTTTTCACAGCCTGGGTACTGGGTAATGGGAGTTGAGTGATGGATGAAATGAAGGAGAAATGAAGAAATCAGGAAAAATCATGCTGTATTTCACTTTCTCCCCCCATTTTAGGTCCCTCTGGCCCTAAAGCTATGGTTTGATCAGAGTTGGAGAGATAATATCAGGGCGCTTTGCTTCATGTAATCATAATATGTAACCTTTGGCTCAAAGGTCCAATTACTTGAGACTGTCTCTTAATTGGTAAAGAATGATTTCCTCATGCCTGCATGAACTTCAAGATAGAAGAGTCATTCCACCTCTCTTCAGGTCTCTAAAGAGAGACATGTTCAAGTGGACATGTAGAGGAGTTGGCCATCTTTATGTTCCTTTTCCCAGCTTGCTACACTAGAACTTTTGAGGGGACTTTCCCTTGGGTGAGATAAATAAAATTGGGTCTGTTTACACACACACACACACACACACACACACATAAACACACACATCTAATTTTACATAAGTGGACTGTTCAACAGACCTCTACATAAAGCGATTTTTATGTAATACAAATATGCCCTGGAAAGGAAGAAGGGAAGCAGAGGAAGCAGATAGAGAGCTACCTGCTCAGGCCAGTGGAGGGGAAGGCTGGTGCATGGTTCAAGGACACGTCAGGGCTGAGACAGGGAAGCAAAATCAGCAGGAGGAGAAACACACTTTGGGGCCTGGACAAACAGGAAAAATGTGGGACAGACACTCTGGTGGCTGGACGCAAACACAGGATGGCCACACTTGAGGCTAGGGAGAGACACAAGATATGCCAGTACAGACAGACAAAAGACAGACACACAGGACCTGAGGAAGGGGTGCAGTGGGGTAGAAGTGTCCTCTCTCAGAACCACAGGTCTCAATCCAAAAATCCAATTGATGGCAGCAGTGGTCTCTCTTGGTCTCTGTGGGAGTCTATTCTGTTTTCACCTGAATTTCTGTTTTGTTTTTGGAGAGATAGTAAGAGGCCTTGGATCTCTGAACTAAGAGGCAGGAACAGAGTACTGCATATTCAAGTTAACATAAAGGATTTTTTTGGAATGCGGATTTCTTTATGTAAAGTTGAATTTCTGTAATGTGAATATTACATAAAATAAGAACTATATATATAATATATATATATATAATCTCCAAATGGAAATGTTTGCTACTTGGATAAATGTGTTTATTTTGCTATTAGTCATGTTTGTTCATTGCTGGTCTGGCATCTGGTGGGAAGGGGATCAAACTTTGGATCTATAGCTTGGGACACTCCTTCCCATTAAGGAATGGTAACTGGGTAGCATGAACCTAAAAAATATTTTCCCTAGACTAACTCTATTTGAAGGGAGCAGGATAAATTCTAGCCCAGTACCCCTTCTCTCAGGCTGCAAAACTGCCTCTTGGCATTCCATTTTCCAAGAGAAAGATAGTTGGATAGATGGGACAGATAGACAGATATGGATATAGATATAACACTTAAGCACTATGTGCTTAAGTACTGTGCTAAGCACTGGGAATATAAAAATACAGGACAACAAAAGAGTCTTTACTCTCAAGTCACTTGTGTTCTAAGGGGAAGACAAAAATGGCGTGGAAAAGTGGAGATAGAGGGGTGGGGGTGGGGGTAAGGAGGGAAGAGGACAAGGCAAGCTAGTGGGGAGGTGGAACAGGCCAGAGAGTGAGCAGGAGGTGGAGAGATACCTCTTTCTGGTTGTTTCTTCTCACACATGCTTCTAACATTTCTATCACTTTGTGTGGTCCACTGGATGTGACTCTCAGCCCTGCCTGTTGAGGAAACAGAGAGAGAGGAATCACACAATACTTTGCCTCAGCAGAGTTTGCATGGGTTTTTATACTTTGCAATGTTTTGCAAGGCACTGAGGCTGAAGTCAGGCTGAAGGTCTCTACTAAGTCTTCCAGTTCATCCTTTGACTTCCTTATCTTGACTTGTAATGAAACCTTGAGCACTGGGATAAAAAATGACCTTTAACTTCTAATTTCCCAGCATTCCCTGGAGAGCCTTTCTTAGCCTAGAGGGCCTTTGATGTCCCTTCTAGTTTATAGTCGATCCTATGCATAATGATCTCTGAAGTACTTTGAGATGTGGGATTGTAGGTCTCCTGCATGGTCAGGGTGAGCTGGACAGCTTCCTTGCTCATTCCCGGCAGCCCCTACCTATGGTGATAGTGCTGGATGAGCAGACACAGGGGTGTCAGGACTCAGGATTATCCAGTGTCTGCTAGCACCTTCTGCCCAGAGCCCTCTTGGGGTGCCCAGGACAGTGCCAGCACCTGAGTGTCAGAGACAGGAAAGGAATGGGGGCTCTGTGTCACCCAGTGTCTGTTCTGAGTTCCTCCAGAGTTATCTGAGAGATGTTCTTCTGGGGCAGAATCTTTAGGGCAGAACTTAAAAGATGACGTCATGTCACTTTCTATATTTTTCTCACTTCCCTTAAATTTTCCAGACCCTAGATCTTGTTTCTAAGAAGGCAAGTGAGGGGCAGCTAGGTGGCACAGTGGATAGAGCACTGGCCCTGGAGTCAGGAGGAGCTGAGTTCAAATTCAGTCTCAGACACTTAACACTTACTAGCTGTGTGACCCTGGGCAAGTCACTTAACCCCAATTGCCTCACCAAAAAAAAAAAAGAAGGCAAGTGAGCATCAGGTTCCACATTTTCCAGTCTCTTCAGCCTGTAATCCTAGAAGGCACCTAATCCTAGCAGGCTCAGAGCCCTACATTTGGTTGCTTGCCTCCTGGACCCCTAAGCTGTTGTTTTTCCTCCCCCATAGCTGTTCTTAGGCATCATTCTTGGCCATGCTGCTGGGTGCCATGTGTAAAAAAGTGATATGGCAGGATTTGGAGTTGAGATGACCGGAGTTGAAATACCAGCTATTTGGCACAGTGAGTAGAATGTTGGACTTGGAGTCAGGAAGAACTGAGTTTGAATCCTGCCTCAGATTCTTTCTAACAAGGTAACCCTTTAACTTTAACTTTTTTAAAAAAACAAGGTAAGCTTTAACTTTAACTTCTCCTAGATTCAGTTTCTTCATCCGTAAAATGGGATTAAATATACTTAACCTCACAAGGCTGTTATGAGGATCAAACGAGGTAATCTATGTAAAGTGCTTTGGAAACCTTAAAACTCTCTTATAAGTTACGGCTATTACTATGAGTGTGACTCCAGACAAGTCACTTAATCTCATCAGCTTTCTTGTGAAATGAGTTGGAGTAGATTGTCTCTAAGACCTATGATCCTATGATATTTCACAGATTCTTCACAGGTAGAAAAGGTGGGAGAGACCTTAGAAGGTCATGTAGCCTTGGATCCCTTTAGTTGGAATCATTGATTAGGCCTCCTGAGGCCATATCTCATTTCTCCATCTTCTAATTTTGTTACTTCTTTGCTTCAAAGATCTTTAAGTAGTCTCTCTCCACAGACCTGGAAAAGCCCTCTTCACCTTGGTTGTTCAGTCATATCTGTCTATTTGTGACCCCATTTAGGGTTTTCTTGGTAAAGATAGTGGAGTGGATTGCCATTTCCTTCTCCAGCTCATTTGACAGATAAGGAAATTGAGGCAAACAGGGTGAAGTGACTTGCTCAGGGTCACCCAGCTAGTAAGTGTCTGAGGCCAGATTTGAACTCAGGAAGATGTTTTCCTGACTTCAGGCTCAGCCCTCTATCCACCATGGTGCCGACCTAACTTTCCCCTTACCTTGGTAGATGGTCTTTTCAAAGTTTCTGTGACCTAAGTTCACTGACACTGACCTTCCCATAGTCAATCTGGTGCTGAACCTTTCTGAGCTGAGCTTACCCAAGCTCCTCTTATGATACCAGACAAACTGCCTGTCACCAATTTGAAGAATTTTCAGTATGACATGACCGTTCAGACTTATTCTGCTTCAGTTGGGGGAAATTTCCAGCACCCGGAGTCATGACCACATGTCTGGTAGACATCAGAGACAGATTTTAGACACAGGCTCATTCTGATTCCCTGATTTCTGTCTATTATCCCTGGTTTATCTCTGTGCCCTAAAGAGGCACCTGTTCCTTCTAGGAGCCCTGAACTTCATGCTCCCCACCTTCCCTAACTTTTCCACATCTCATCTGATTCTTGGGGAGTGGACAGGAGAGGGGTTAGTGTATTTACTGGGATTGAACTCCATGCTATGTTCCTTGGGATAACAGTTTAATTTCAATTTTTCTTTTCAATTAACAAGCATTTACTTTGCCCCCCTTGTAACAAACCTTCCCCTACCTCCACAAAAAAAAAAGAAAGAAAGAAAAAGAAAGCCTTATAGCAAATGATTCTCTGCAGTTTTTGTAGGGATTAAAATGTTCCAACCTACAAAAAGAGATGAGCCGAGCGTCTGAGCCAATGGTACTTATTAAAGGACCTTAGGTCTTCCTCATGATCTGGAATGCCTCCTTCTTCAAGGACCTCATTTTATGGGGTTTAATACCCAAATATGCAAAAGAGTATAAAACCTGGAATTATGATGGTTTAATATGGTAATGTTTTACATAATTTCACATGTATGACCTATATCTGAATGTTTGCCACCTAAGGAGGGGAAAAGAGAGGGAGGAAAGGAGGATAGAATTTGGAATTCAAAATTTTAAAATAAAAATGTTACCTGAAATAAAAAAAGAGAATCTCAATGTTGATAAGACCTTGCTTTTGAGGGTCAAAATGACATATCAGCAGGTGGGTCATAGATTGGGTAAAGCTTGGGGCATCTCCACTATCTAAGTGGTCATCAGATGGTCACTTGCTTATGTTGGATGAGAGTGGTCAAGAGGTGGAAAAAATAAGTTGGAAGACTTTCAATGTAATTGAATCACCTCTTCCACACTGGGCTTGGTCACCATGACAAGGAAAACAAAGGTGCAGGGCCTCTAGTTATCTTCCCTATGATTAAATAAGTAAACTTAGAACTGGCAGCTTGTAGCTCTGGGACCTAATCCTACAGGACTTATAATCACTTCCTTATTGGAATCATATCAGATTGATTAATACTGATTGGGATAGGAGTACAAATAAATTATTTCCCACATCTTCAACCAGATATTTATTTCTGTGCTGGAGCTTCAGGACTAGGAGCAGAACATAGGACATTAGATGTCTCAGGCTTCTCAGGCAGGGGAGGGATCTTTAGAAGTCATCTGGTCCATCCCTACTACCTTTAGATAGGAGTATTTTACAGGGTTGTGCTGATAAGTGTTAGTCCCTACCTCTCTGGGGGGGAAAAAGGATCTTGTGTGATCTATTTCCCTCAATTTGTATTATTAATATTTCTCCTTCATTTTTATTAAGTCAGCTCATCAGGGATCAGTGCAACCCCAGGCAGTTAAAGAAAAACTCAAGGCCTGATTTATAGTGTTTTGGGGGGGGGAGTGGATCTCTGAGGTGTAATTGCTTGGACTAAAACCATATAACAATTGGCTTTTTGGGGTTGTTGTAGCCTGGCTCCCATCACACCCCTGATTGTTGCTAAATAAATACCACATTCCCAGCACCCAGAGATTTCTCCTATCCCAGGCTGATGCCTGTAACACTTGGCCTTTTCCTGTCTTCTGAGAGAGGTGGAGAGAAAAAGATGGAGATGATGGAGAGAAAAGAGGTTGTACTTGTAACCCTATATATGCAACTTGTGGCATGGTGAATGATCCTGGCCTGGCTGGGTTCATCATAATCAGAATCATAATAATTAATAATAATAATAACACAATTCTTTTTTTTTTTTGGTGAGGCAATTGGGGTTAAGTGACTTGCCCAGGGTCACACAGCTAGTAAGTGTTGGAGTGACTGAGGCTAGATTTGAATCTCAGGTACTCCTGACTCCAGGGCTGGTGCTCTATCCACCTGCGCCACCTAGCTGCCCCATAATACAATTCTTAATAAGAGTCACACTTAAATATCATTTTAAAGTTTTGCAGTTTCCTATATATTATCTCCTTCGACTCTAACAAAATGACCTTGTGAGGTAGGTGCTATTATTGCCCCCTTTTCACAGATGAGGAAACTGAGTCTGAGAGATGTTAAGTGATTTGCTCAGGATTACACAACTAAGTTAGGGTCTCAGGTAGTATTTGAGCCCGTGTCTTCCAGCACTGAACTCCTGGACTCCAAGCCCAACACTCCTACCTGTTGTGCCATCTAACCTTATCTGAAGTGGAGTGACCCAAATGAAAAAGTCTCTTGGGGAAGATTGTTTTCTGGACCTCTCTCTTGGCCCCTGACCCTGGGCCACAAGTGCCCAATGCTTCTGAGATGACAAGGTGGAGAAGCCCTGGGTTTTCAGAACCTTGGGTTCTTGTCCCAGCCCTCTTTCCTCACTGTTTGACCCTTGGGAACAATCCATTTTCTGAGATAGGGGAGAGTTCTGTTGATTTGACTTAAGAAAAATAGGGAGTTATCCCTTTCCTCTTCTATTCACTCTGCCCTCCTCAGACTTCATCTAAAGGATTGTATTCGGTTTCTGGGCCAACAGAGTTTAAGAAAGACATTAGCAAACTAGGGAGTATCAGAGGAAGGTATAATCAGAGAATTAAAATACAGAACTAAAAGAAAATGTAGAAAGAACTTTGTTAAATCCTCTGGCAAAGGGGGAAAGCCAAGAAAGGGGTTGCTGGTTCTCCCCTGAGTCTCTCCTAATTTTCACATTCTATGGAGTTCAAATAAAGGTACAAGGAAACAGCAAGCTGGCCAGCAGGGAGGCAGTTTTCAGATAAGACACGCTGATGCTTGGTCTGTCTAACAAGAGAAACATTTTTGCATATATCTTTAGCTCTGGTTCCCTCCCCTAGATGGTTTTTTGGGGTCAGCATAAATTGCCACATTCCTAAATTAAGCATTAAACAAATCTGGTCTCGAAGCAACAAGTCTGGTCTCTCAAACACTGTAGTAAAGTTGTCCTGGTCTCCCCACTTTGGGGCTTTTGAAAGCTCAACATTATGTATAATGGAGGCACAATTACAGAAGCAGAGCAGGTTAAAGTTGAGAAAGTAAGTTCATGAATATAATCTGAGTCCAGTGGATGCATCCCTTTCACCACCCATTTTATCCAAGAATTTGATAGATTTCTTTTTAGCATGGATCTTTGCCCAACATCTCACAGCCAGAAGACAAATGAGTAAGTATTGGGGGCCGTAAGTCAAGGGGGCTTTGACTTATACCTGGAAAACAAGTGCACTGGGAAATTTCCAGACATCGTGTGGTGTCAGATTATATGGGGTGCCTATCTATGTCCAAAGTTTTGAGGGAACTTAGCTGGGGTTTCTAATTTATTGCTACTTATAAATTAGAGGCTACTGTACCAGTTTGTGGCATTAAAGCATTTATGAAAGCATATTAAATATTACGTAAAGAAAGGGAGCACATGGCTCAGAAAGTTCAGAAGCCCTACGTACCTAGGATTAGAGGAGTGAGAGAGAGCAAGAAGCCACGCCTCTGAGTCCTCAGGCCAAGAGAGCATGTGAGAGCGTGTGCCAAGAAGCTTCCTGTGGTCTGGAGGAGAGGAGGCCCTTCCACACTGCTCAAAGCTAATTGGCTTACATCATTCAAATCTATTCGTTTACTGGACTTGAGGGTGATCCATGAGCAGTATGTGCTGATGTCAGAGTAAGGAGCAAAGGGAAAAAGCCTTCAGGTAGGTGTTTTTTAATTTTTGTTTTTTGGGCGAGGCAATTGGAGTTAAGTGACTTGCCCAGGGTCACACAGTAAGTGTGAAATGTCTTGAGGCTGGATTTGAACTTAGGTTCTCTTGGATCCAGGGCCAGTGCTCTATCCACTGTGCCACCTAGCTGCCCCAGGTGTAGTTTTTAGTGAGGCAACTTATATTGTCTGTATTCACAGTCCAAAGTCCAACTACATTTCCTTTGAAATTCTCCTGACTCTGGACTGTCCTTAAGAAAGATGTGGCCAAGCTTTCTGGGTCTCATAGAGCCCCATTATTTTCTCACACATTGAAAGAACATATATGGCCACAAGTATCACTAAAAGTTCTTTTTTTAAAAAAAGAGAGATTTACATCCCATACTTTAATGTCATAAAATTGAACAAATTCTTCTGGTGCCAAGATGGTGGAGTGGAGGAGGAATCCCTTTGAAGCTCCACAAATTCCCCTCCAAAAAACTAGAAAACCACCTTAGAATTGATCTAGGATCAGGGGAAGCAGCTTATAATTCTGGTAGGAAAGGTCGACTGGGATGGGAAGGGGCACAGTAGCAGAGCAGCAGAAGCAGCAGCCAATTTCACCTCAGGAGGGCCTACAGCAGGACTGGGGCAATCCTCCAGCAAATCAGGAGGCCCCCTCGGCAAGTGAGCAGTCCTGAGTTGCACAGCAAGGCCCTACCCAGTGACCCCATCCCTAGAACAAGGCACTAGGGAGGCCTTGACCCCACTGCTGAACAGTAGTGAAGCACCACCCCAAGACTGGCCAATAGTGAGGTCCCGCCCTGGGACCTACCAGCCAGAGGGACTGTTTCCATAGTAGCCCAGCATCAGGGAACCATCCCTGGGGCAGGTCAGCAGCTAAACCTCACAAACCAGGGGAGGACAACAGTATAAGCCAGAAGGGAAGCCTACACTACAGAGAAAGCAAGCAGGTAAACCCTAAAGCCCAGTGAACGACAGCAATAAGACCCAGAGTCTGAGCACAAAAACTTGGGACAGTGCAAGACTAGAGCCCAACTCTCACATAAAAACAAGTCACAAAATGGGCATAAAAATGAGCTAAATAAAAACAAAAAAAGCTTGACTATAGAAAGTTACTATGGTGATGGGGAGGATCAAGTCCTAAACTTAGAGGAAAAGGAAAAGAGGAAAACAGTGCCTAAATGTCTACTTGAGAAGCCTCAAAGAAAAATGTAATTTGGTCTTAGGCCACAAAAGAATTTCTTAAAGAACTTAGAGGATTTTCAAAAGCAAATTAGAGAAGTAGAAGAAAAACTGGGAAAAGAGAGTAATACAAGAGAACAATGACAAAACAGTCAATAGCATAGGAAAAGAGATACAAAATTTTCCTGAAGAAAATAACTTCTTAAATAGAATTAGCCAAATGGAAAAGGAAGTACAAAAGCTCACTGAAGAAAATAATTCCTTAAAAATTAAAATTGAACAAATGGAAACTAATGACTCTATGAGACATCAACATACAATAAAAAAAGTAAAAGAAAATAGAAAGTGTGAAATAATGGACCCAGAAAATAGATCCAGGAGAGATAATGTAAGAATTATTGGATGACCTGAAAGCCATGATAAAAAAGCCTGTACAACATCTTTCAAGAGATTATCAAAATTTCCCTGACACAATAGAAATTCAAAGAATCCACTGATCACTTCCTGAAAGGGATTCCAAAATAAAAACTCTCAGGAACATCACAGAAAAATTCCAGAACTCACAGATCAAGGAGAAAGTATTGCAAGCAGCCAAAAAGAAACAATTTAAATATCATGGAGTTACAGTCAGGCTTACACAAGATTTGGCAGCTTCCACATGAAAGAATCAGATGGGGGCAGCTAGGTGGCACAGTGGATAAAGCACCAGCCCTGGATTCAGGAGGACCTGAGTTCAAATCCAACCTCAAACACTTAACACTTACTAGCTGTGTGACCTTGGGCAAGTCACTTAACCCCAATCGCCTCACCAAAAAATAAAAAGTAAAAAAAGAATCAGAGGGCTTGGGATATCATATCCTAGAAGGTAAAGGAGTTATGTTTACAACCAAGAATCACTTAGCAAAATCGAATATAATCTTTCTGGGGGGAAATGGATATTTAACAAAGAGGACTTTCAAGCATTTCTGATTAAAAGGTCAGAACTGAATGAAAAATTTGACCTCCAAATACAAGACTCAAGGGAAATATAAAAAACTAAAAAAATAAGAGAAAACATAAATTAAATAAAGTTAAACTTTATATTTCTATATGACAAGATGATATTCACAACTTTATTATAAGAGCAATTAGGAGTATATGCAGACAAAAGGTGTAAGGTGACATTGATGGACTGGTACCAAAAAAATGAAAGGGTGAGAAAGAAATTTCACTGGAAGGAGGGGATTAATGAGTATAAATTATCCCACATAAAAGAGGCACAAAAAAGCTATTATAAGGGAGGGGAAGATGGGATGAAGTAGCTGGCAAAGCTTAAACCTTACTCTCATAATATTTTGTATGACTACACATGTATAACATATTGAATTGCTTGCCTTCCTAAAAGGGGGGGGGCGAGGAGGGAGAAAGAGGGAGAATTTGGAACACGAGGTTTTAAGAATGGGTGTTAAAATTGTTTTTTATTTTACAAGTAATTGAGGAAAAATAAAATACTAAGTAAAAAAACCTTTTAAATTAAAAAACCCCCAAAAGCCTCTTATTTTCATCAAAATTGAATCAGAGAGAATAATATACACACTCAGTTGTATACAGAAATCTATCTTACCCAATAAAGAAACAAAAAAGGGACAGGGATAATAGAAGGAGAAGGGGGACTAATAAAAAAGAAGGTATATTGAGGAAGGTGGTGATCAGAAGTAAAACACTTGCAAGGAGGGAAAGGGTTGGGGGTTAGAGAGAAGGGGGATAAACAAACAGAAAAAAAGCACGGAGGGAAATACACAGTTATCATAACTGTAAATGTGAATGGGATGAACTCACCCATTAAACAGAAGTGGATGGCAAAATGGATTAAAAACCCAAATCCTACAATATGTTGTTTACAAGACACACATTTGAAGCAGAGAGATACAGGTAAAGGGCTGGAGCAGAATATATTATGCTTCAGCTGAAGCAAAGAAAGCAGGGGTAGCAATCATGGTTTCAGACAAAGCAAAAACAAAAATAGATCTAATTAAAAGAGATAAAAAAGGAAACTATATCTTGCTGAAAGATACTATAGACAAGGAAATCATACTAATGCTTAACATATATGAACCAAATGGTAATGGTAATCTTAGAAAAAGAAGTTGAACAAGCCATCAGTGAACTTCCTAAAAAAAAAATTCTCAGGACTAGATAGATTCACAAGCAAATTCTAACCAAAATTAAAAAAAAAACAATTAAATTCAATGCTATATAAATGATTTGGGGAAAATAGGTGGAGTCCTGCCAAAGTCCTTTTAAGACACAAATATGGAATATGGTGCTGGTACACAAACAAAGAAGAGTCAAAACACATTTTTTTTTTGGTGGGGCAATGAGGGTTAAGTGACTTGCCCAGGGTTACGCAGCTAGTGTCAAGTATCTGAGGCCAGATCTCAGGTCCTCCTGACTCCAGGGCCAGTGCTCTATCCACTGCACCACCTAGCTTCCCCAAAGAACCAAAAATTATAGACAAATTTCCCTAATGAATATTGATGCAAAAATTTAAATAAAACAGTAGCAAAGAGATTACAGCAATATATCACAAGGATTATACACTATGACCAGGTGGGATTTATACCAGGAATGCATATCAATAACAAAACTAATACAAATCATATAATTATCTCAATAGATGCAGAAAAAGCCTTTGACAAAATATAGCACCCATTCCTATTTAAAATACTAGATATCATAGGAATAAATGGAGCTTACCTTAAAATGATAATATTTATCTAAAACCATTAGCAAGCATCATCTGTAATGGGGATAAGCTAGAAGCCTTCCCAGTACAATCAGAGGTGAAACAAGGATGTCTATTATCACCTCTGTTATTTAATATTATATTAGAAATGTTAGCCATAGCAATAAGAGAAGAAAAGGAAAATGAAGAAATTGGAATAGGCAATAAGTAAACAAAACTATCACTCTTTGCAGATGGTATGACAATATACTTAGAGAACCCTAGAGAATCAACTAAAAAAAAAACTACTTGAAATAATTATCAACTTTATCAAAGTTGTAGGATACAAAAGAAACTTACATAAATCACCAGCATTTCTTCGTATCACCAACAAAGCCCAGCAGCAAGAGATAGAAAGATAATTTTTTTTTAAAGAAAATTAACTGTAAACAGGGGCACTGGTCATAATAAACAATTTATAGGAATTTTAAAAAATCAAAGAAACTTAGATAAACAGATTCCTAATCTCACACAGCTCTTAAGCAAACAAATCTAGTTAAGGAGACTCTATTATGTAAACTAAGGTTACAGATTAAACTGCATTTAATTAGTTTATTTCATCTTGGGTCTTAGTTGTCCCATGTAGCTATCTGATTCTTGGAAACATTTTCCCTTGTGAATTCTGGAATAGGCATCATTTCCCAGGCAGTTCAGAGGGATATTCCTCTTAAATTTGGTTTTCCAGTTACTAGCTTACATGGTGAAAACCAGTTCAAACCTTTGGAACTAACCTTATATTTGTCCTTTTGTCATAGTTCTTTTTTTGTTTGTTTGTTTGTTTTTGTTTTTGTAGGTCTATGAAGGTTAATGACTTGCCCAGGGTCACACAGCTAGTTAAGTGTCAGGTATCTGAGGCTGGATTTGAACTCCAGTCCTCCTGAATCCAAGGCCAGTGCTTTATCCACTGTGCCACCTAGCTGCCCCCATAGTTCTTAATAGAAACATTTGAAAGCCAGTTATAACAAGATACATATGCATACATATATCTACATTATGTCTTAATTCTTAATGAAAATAATCTCATCTTGTTGCTTTCCCAAGGTGGTTTACTATTCGATTAAAATTTAAAACTTTTACATCTTTATCATACGTTTGTCTTATTCCCTCTTTTGATGATTTATTATCCTTATATCATCCAGAAAGAATGAGATACTTGAAGGACCTAATCTTATACATTAATATATAACTATTAGTGATCACAAATTCAAATAGAAAAATGAAAAACAGTAAGATCTTTCATATTTATATCTCATTATAGTAACTTAGAGATGTTGAGTGTTACAACAATATTCATCATATATAAAAACAACAGAGGAAAACACTTTTTATAATACTTCTGCCCTGGTTTTAAAAATTTTTTCTTTGAAAAGAAGTAGGGATATGGTCATAATGATATCAATATTGTCACTTAAAGAGCCTGATCTGACATAAGCACAACAGGATAAAGCATCTTAAACTCTATTTGATTCCAAATAAGAGTAATAGTTAACCTTTCTTTTGGAACAGTCAACTATGTAGCAAAGTTCCACATTATGCACAGGGTATCACAGTCAGGCTCAGAATTAACCAGTTAGGAAAATTTTCTATTCAGAGAGGAAATAGCACAATGAAGAAACCGAGTCAAGAGGATCCTACCATCAAATTTGCAAGGTTATCCTTTCAACTTTCCCAGGAACAGACATACACCTGTAGCAGTAATCAAATCAACCCCCCTTTGAGCATCATGTGGCATTTCACTTGAATGGTGGATTATTGGCTTAAATAATAATTCAAAGACAATCACACCTGAAATCAGAACTTGGAACAATATCAAATTACAGTCTCAAGAGATTTTTTTCTCATGTTGTAATAAAAATTAACAGTAAACACACGAGGCTTTATATCTTATTCATCCTTTCTAGTTTAAATACATTTTGGAGCAGAAATAAGTTCTTAGAAATTAAGGAAATAATTACATTCTATGAATACTTAATAATTCACTCAACACTCAGATAAATACTGGCCACTATAAGCCTGTAGACTGACATATCCGTATCCAAAGGTATTGCATTTTAACCCCTAATGCAAAAAGATTTCCTTTCTTTGCTTCTCTGTGTTTTTAACTCCAACCTTGCCAGGGCTGAAATGAGAGAGTGAAAGTATCTTGTATTGTTGTTATTTTGCTGGGGTTTTTTTAGGAGAGTTCATCACCAGATCTTAGAAAGTTGGGAGAGCTATTTTAAATAGTATTTTTTCCCCAATTACATGTCAAGACAATTTTTAGCATTTATTTTTACAAGATTTTGAATTCCAAATTTTTCTCCTTTCCCTCCCCTGCCCTCTTCCAAAAATGATAGGGAATTTGATATAGGTTATACATGTATATCATGTAAAACATATTTACATATTAGCCATGGTTGAGAAAAGAGAAACAGATCAGAAAGGAAAAATCACAAAAAAGAATAAAGTGAAAAAAACATGCTTTAATCTTCATTCAGAGTCTATCAGTTGTTTTTATAGATGTGGATAGCATTTTTCTTCACAAACCCTTTGTACTTGTCTTGGATTATTGTGTTGCTGAGAAGAGCTGAGCTGATCATTCACAATGTTGCTGATACTATGTACAATGTTTCTCTGGTTCAAATTTCACTTTACAACAGTTCATACAAGTCTTTCCTGGTTTTACTGAAATCTGCCTGTTTATTGTTTCTTATTGCACAAAATAGTATTCCATTACTTTTATATACCATAGCTTATTCAGCCATTCTCCAATTGATGGCATCTTCTCAATTTCCAATATTTTTGCCACCACAAAAGTAGTTTTCATAAGTAATCCCTATTCAATGGATAATCCTATTAGAACACTGCTTTCCATTTGTCCAATATGAAAATACCTCCCTGGTTCACAAATGGCTCTTAATGCCAAGCATATAGGGATACAAAGTAAAGACACCTCATCTGAAGCTCACCCAGGTTCTCTGGGGTACTTCCTTTCAAGATCCTTCCAATATTGTCTTTTTTGTAAATAGGGAACAACAAATATCATGTTTGACCTTACCACAGGTTCCTGAGGATCCTCTCTCTTCTCTCATCTGAATCCTGACATTTAATAGCCTTAGCAGGAGGAAGTGTCTTTTGTGGAGTGGAAGGTTGTTTGCTGATTGTTCCAAATACTCTGTTCTCTCCTACCCTATCTCTCTTCTGAGAATATAAATTTCTCTTTCTCTCTGTCTGTCTGTCTGACTCTGTCTCTGTCTTGGTCTCTCTCTGTCTCTCTCTGTCTGTCTCTCTTTGTCCATCTCTCTCTCACCCTATGACTGAGGGATGTAGTTCAGTACCTTCCTCTTTGGGCCAGTCAGCCTTACCATCCCTTATTTCTCTTTGTTTGGATTATTTATAGACAAATGCAAATCCCATCAGCTCACACTTAGCAGCTTCTGTTTATCTTATATTGTATAGGTTAACAAAAGACTGTGTTCATTTATGATGCAGTGATGATAGTACAAATATTATCTTCGCAATAGAACATTACCCCCATAGACAAAGAAAGTGAGGCCTTGAGAGTAACTCAAGTAATAGAGCTAGGCCCTTACCCTAAGACTTTTGATGCTGTGCCCAGTGCTCTTCCCACTTAAAACAAGCTTGCCTGTTCTCCTCTTGAAAAATGATAACTAACATTTATGTGCTACTGTAAGCTTTGTGAAATGTTTTCCTTACAGAAATCTGAGAAGGCAGATTGTACTAACATTATACTACCAGTTTTACAGATGAAAAAATTGAGGCTGAAAGAGTGAATGATTTGCCTTTGGTAATGTGGAAAGTGTAAGAGGTAGGTTTCAAAACCAGGCTTCCCTTTCTTTCATTCTTCCTACTACACTGTCCTGTCTCACCAGGGGGAAGCCTTTGGAGGCCCATGATGTACTTAAATCCTGGTGACATCCCAGGTGACAGTGGATTGTTCCTGTGGCCTTGCTGTTCTGGAGTCATTTGTTTATGCCTGAACTCTGTCCAGGCTCTGGACTGGGATTCACTGTGGATTCTGCCTTCCCCTTTCACTTTCCTCTTGGGGGAAATAATGAAAAGTCATCATTCTGATGAGGAATTCTTTTGGCTTTGGCACAGGACAGTTGCTGGCATCTGTCCCAGAATCCATATCCTTTCCCAGGCTGCTTAAAGAGAAAAGCTGACAGGTTCCAGTCTAGAACTCTCTGAAATGAAAGAAGGTATCCCTCCTAGGACACCTGGGGCTTACTGTTGTTGCTCTGTTCTTTAAACTTCTTCCCATTTGTGTCTATAGGCTCAGAACAGATCATGACCCAGACTGGTGATGCACTCTCTTTTTTATTTTATTTTTTAAATTTGTGTGTGTGTGTGTGTGTGTGTGTGTATGAATTGGGGTTAAGTGATTTGCCCATGGTCACACATAGCTAGTAAGTGTCAAGTGTCTGAGGTCACATTTGAACTCAAGTCCTCCTGACTCCAGGACCGGTGCTCTATCCATATGTGCCCCCCCCCCTTAAAAATTAATTTAATTTTTAATTTTTTTGCAGGGCAATGAGGGTTAAGTGACTTGCCCAAGGTCACACAGCTAGTAAGTGTCAAGTGTCTGAATCTGGATTTGAACTCAGGTCCTCCTGAATCCAGGGCCAGTGCTTTATCCAGTGCACCACCTAGCTGCCCCTGGAGTCTTTTTTTTTGGGGGGGGAGCAGGGCAATGTGGGTTAAGTGACTTGCCCAGGGTCACACAGCTAGTGTCAAGTGTCTAAGGCTGGATTTGAACTCAGGTCCTTCTGAATCCAGGGCCAGTGCTTTATCTACTGTGCCACCTAGCTGCCCCCCAGATGCTCTCTCTTGAAGACCTGAACTTCTGGTTCTAGATCCCCAAGTCCAGAAAACATCCAGTTGTCCTGTCTTTACCTCAGGCAATCCCAGAGTTTTTCCATAGCTTGGAAATTTACTTCCTTGTCTCATCTTGTTGTTGATGGATTTATCTTCAGGGGCTGATAATAATCAATGTACCTGTAAAGACATGATAGGCAAACCTCTCCCACTTTATGTACCATAGACCTAGAAAATACAGTCCCCTGTGGGAGCTCTAGGCAGCCTAGGTTATTAGAGTCACGGATCACATCACACAGGGAATCCCTAGAGCTTGCTCATAGGGTCACAAGTTTAGAGCTAAAGGGGACCTCAGAAGCTCTTTTTAGTCGACACTTCATTTGGCAGATGAGGAAACTGAGGATCAGAAAAGTTAAATAACATAACTATGTCCCATAGCTGGAAATTATCAGAGGCAGGATTTGAACCCAGGTCTTCTTGGCACCAAGTCCAGCCCTTTTAACCATCACACCATTCTGCTTCTCATATCTGATCTGGCTGCTGTACCCACCAAGGAGGACCCCAAGTATATAATCACCAAGTGTGCTCACCTTTCCATGGGGGCAACACACCTTCTTCTTTCTTCCCCTGGATATAGTCAATCCTTAGGCTTCAGTCTCTATTTGGGATTCATAAAAGAATTAACAAAAAAGGGAAGACTAACTTTAGTCTATGACAAAACACAGATAATTGAAAAATGCCTAAGCAGTTTCCTTCAGGAACTAGAAAGTAATAGTGGCAGCTAAGTAGAGGCACAGTGGAAAGAGGGCTAGACCTGGAGTCAGTAGGAACTGAGTTCAAATCCAGCCTGAGGCACTTAATAGCTGTGTGACCCTGGGCAAGTCATTTAACCTGTCTGCTTCAGTTTCCTTAACTATGAAATGGAGATCATAATAGCACCTACTTCCCTGGTTTGTTGTGAAGATATAGTTGTGAGATAATATTTGTAAATATTTATAAAAAAATTCGCACCGTGTCTGGCATAGAATATGTTATAGGGTGCAGAGCACCCCAGAAGTTCTCTGAGGCACATCAAGGAACTTCCTTGAGAAACTAAACCAGGGGACAGATACTCCTAGAGAGACAAGGGGAACCAAATCCCACTAAGCTAGCTTTGGAATCTCCACCCTTCATTCTGATTTCCCTTACCCCTGGGAAGATAAATTTGGGTGTGGCTGTGGCCTTTGCATCCTGAAGAGAGATCTGTAGCCACCCCTCACCCAATTCCTCTAGTCACTACCAGTAGGGGATGGTCCTCCCTCACTAAAGGAACTTTCCACAGGCAAATGGTCTACCCCCATCAGCCCCTTATAAAAGTACCTGTCAGTCTCCTGTTCCAGGAGATTGGTACCTCAGAGCCACGTGCTTTGTGCCTATCTCCCCATGAGAAGTCCAAGGATTTCTTTCATGGTTTCCCTTCACCCCCTCTTCCCTTCCCTTGCCCCTAAATAAACTACCATCTTATTCTAACTGCTTTTATGTGCAAGAGGGTGTCATTTTTTAAAGAGGAATTCCTAAGAACCCCAACCCCTAACCCAAATCCATACCCCATTTCCCCCCATAACAAATAGATGATGAATAAATACTTGTTCCCTTCCCTCCTCCCTCCTCTTTCAGAAGCTAGAAAACAATGGCAGCTGTCTCCCTCTAGGAAACATCAAGCTCAAGGCACATCTGAGCAGCTTCCCATGGGAGTAGGAAAGATTTTTGTTCTCCCTCCTTCTGATGAAACTGGATGAAACATCTCTTTGTTTCTGGGAATTACTGGCTTTTCAGACTGTTTATCCCTGCAGGTCACTAGCTGGGATCTCCTAGTGTTTTCACACAATGAAAGAGCAAATTGGTGGGTTTTAAAAATATATTTTATTTTTTCCAATTACATGTAAAGATAGTTTTCAAAATTCATTTTTGTAAGAGTTTGAGTTCTAAATTTTTATCCCTCTCTTCCTTCCCTCCTCCCTCCCAAAGCCAGCAAGCAATCTGATATAGGTTATACTTTACAATCATATTAAATGTATTTCCACATTAATCATGTTGTGAGAGAAGAATAAGAACAAAAGGTAAAAACCATAAGAAAGAAGAAACAACAACAAAAACCCAACAACAAAAGTGAAAATAGTATGCTTCAATCTTCATTTAGACTCTGTAGTTCTTTTTCTGAACATGGAGAGCAATTTCCATCATGTCTTTTGGCCTTGTCTTGGATCATTGTATTGCTGAGAAGAGTTAAGTCTATCACAGTTGATCATCACACAAATGTCGTTGATATTGTGTACAATGTTCTCTTGGTTCTGCTCATTTCACTCAGCATCAATTCATGTAAGTCTTTCCAGGTTTTGCTGAAATCTGCCTGCTCATCATTTCTTACAGCACAATAGTATTCCATTACATCCATATACCATAACTTGTTCAGCCATTCCCCAATTGATGGGCATCCCCTCCATTCCCAATTCTTTGCCACCACAAAAAGTGCAGCTATAATTAAAGAGCAAATTGTAAAATAAATGGAAACCTGTTAGTGTTCTAATTCAAAGGAGTACAGGTCTTCCCCATTAGATGATTCATTAGCCATAAGTCAATTCCAGAAAACAGGAGGCTTGAATAACTGTGGGTTCCCAAACTTTTGCCTTTGGCAACAGTAGCTTGTATGAGATGTTTGAAATTCTAGAGACATTAATGACCACACCCTCATAAGTCAGAGAAATCCCTGGAGGGAAGCCAACAATATGCTCCCACAATATGCTGGTAAAGGTTTGAGGAAAGAACTGCCACATCCAACTCATTCATCAGTTCTAGGATAACGTGGCCAGACCTGCCTCACTCTGGAGTAGTTGCCCGCTTAAGAAACATCCCCAAGCTGACTTACTAGTTTTTCAGGAATGGGCGGCCACACAGTCCTCTCATCTGCTTACTTCCTTAGCCTTCCCTCTAAGGTTTTTCTTCCTCTTTTCCATTCTCTGTGTTGTTAAAAAATTGTTAAAAAAAAAAAGCAATTGTCACAATTTGTTTTTGAAGTTTGATTGTCACAATTCATTATTGAAGTTTGGTTTCCTATGAATAGATGAGTTTGAAAGACAGACCCCAGGGAAGGGAGGGATTCACAAAAGGGTGAGCAGTGGGATGGGAGTGAGGAGATATGAGCAGTCTTGGGCAAATCCTTATACCTTTTTGGGCCTCAGTCCCATATCTCTTTCTTTGGTTTGAGGACTGTTTAAACTTAAGGACAAACTAAATCATTTTTAAACAGCAAATTTAAAAAATCATTTGTCCCTGGGCACTTACTAGCTGTGTGACCCTGGGCAAGTCACTTAACCCCAATTGCCTCACTAAAAAAAAAATCATTTGGACTTACTTGCATGCCCTGTGGTCAAGACAGAAGCCCCAAATCTCCATAAACCCTGAGTTATGAAGGATGGCACTAACTTAGAGTCACTGGATGATACTGGATAGACATTTTCTGTGGAACTTGGGCTGTGCTTGCCTTAGTGTGGTACAGACTTTAGAATCAGCAGATTTGGGTTTGGTATTGCCTCTGTCACCACCTGTGTGAACTTTGGCAAGCCACTGAACCTCCTTGGCTCTCAGTTTCCTTATCTGTAAAGTGAGGAGGTTGGACTTGGCCTCTCATGTGCTTTTCAGTTCTATATCTATGATTCAATAGTCCTGGATTTCCAAGGAAGTTAGAGCCAATTGGGTGAGATGAATGCAAAGCCTGAGACACAGAGTTTCTGGGTGATTGATAATCAATTTATTAATTAGACTGGCTGATAATCAATAAATTGATGGTCAGTGGTCTCAATAACCAAAGACAAAACCATGGTAATCCCTGAATTTGGAAAAAGGAAGTGCCCCAACAGGTGAAAATCAACCCTGATTGGTGAACAATGAATGAAGGGGTGGGCATATTAATGAGTTAGGCAGCTAAAAGTCGTCTGCTCATCCTGCTGAGAGCATGACTTTATCATGAGACCCAGCTACCTACCCAATCTGGACAAAGGAATCCATCTCTACCCAGACCACTCTGACTGATTTTCTCTTTCATAAGCTGGGTTCCTCTAGATTCTAATGGAGGGGTACAATGACATGGCTTATTTCCTAAGGGAAAGAATTCACCTAGATTTGATTCTGTTGTTAAGATCTAGTTGGGTAGGGTTCCACACAAGATGGCAGAGCACGTACTGGGAGGATTTGGGCAATCTCATCTATTAGCAATGCCCTTCAGAGACTGACTAACTGGCCTAGAGGGGCTGCTCTCTGAACGAGGAAATAGAAAAAACCTTAGTCCTAATTTGATAATTGGTTATGAGTATAATAGAAAAATAATCACTTCTCTTCTGTGAAAATGTGGGGGTAAAGGGAAGCAGGAGATTCTCTTCATGCTACTGGAGTCTTTACCAGTTTTTCTTTAAGAAGGCTTCCTTCCCTCCCCTCCCTTGCCCTCCTCCCTTTCCCTCCCCGTCCCTCCTCCCTTCCCCTCCCCTCTCCTCTCCTCTCTTCTCTTCTTTGTCTTTCAGTCTTGTCTTGGATTTAATTTCTCTCTTTGTTGCTTTGGTCTATAGGGCTTTTCATCTCAGGTGAGAGCAACAGATGTTTACGAGATGGAGGATTTGGGTCATGGTGGTATTTGTCATCTGGTTCTTGGCAGGGAATTTAAAATGAAAGCTTGAACTGGGTAGGGTTCTGATGGACAAAGTGGGGCCACCCAAAACTTACTCATTTACTTTACTTGGAAGGACCACATGGGAGACTTCCAGCATGCTGACTCTTCAGGAATGGGTCTTCACCACCTTCCTCTCCTTGATGATGCATAATCTGACTTTGACTCTGGCCTTCCTGATGCCCTGGTTGAACTTCCTGGTATAGTCTCCTGAGATCTTCACTCTGGACTGCATTCTGCAGGGTGATTCTCCTCTCTTGTATTGGGTTTTGAAAAATACTGCAGCTGAAACCCTCTCTGATCTCATGATGTCTATGTGCTCCCAGAGCCCCATGGGTAGAGAAAATCTTGAAGCAGGTCAGGCAGCAGTAGGCACCTATGGTGAATAAAAATGTATGTGGCTGCTCTATAATTGTCCCAAGAGTTAGGGAATTTAGCTGGGATTTATATTTGTTACTTAGAAATTAGAGGCTACTGCACCAGTTTTGGGGCATTAAACATTTATCAAAGAATATTAAATATTAGTAAAGAGATAGAGCACATGGATCAGAAAGTTAAGAAATCCTACATACCTATGATTGAGGGGAAAGAGAGAAGCAGTGTGGGAGAGGGAAGACCATACCAAGAGAGTGAGAGACTACTCTCCAGGGTTTGTTTTTTTTTGGGGGGGAGGCAATTGGGGTGCCCAGGGTCACACAGCTAGTAAGTGTTAAGTGTCTGAAGTCGGATTTGAACTCAGGTCCTCCTGACTCCAGGGCTGGTGCTCTATCTGCTGCACCACCTAGCTGCCCCAAAGAAGGAATTTTTTTGGGGGGGAAGGCAATGAGGCTTAAGTGACTTGCCCAGGGTCACACAGCTAGTGTCAAGTGTCTGAGGTCAGATTTGAACTCAGGTCCTCCTCAATCCAGGGCTGACGCTCTATCCACTGCACCACCTAGCTGCCCCCATTGCCAGGGTTTTTTTTTTTTTAACCCATCTCAGGTAGAGATGGGTCACTCCACCTTGATCCAAGCTAACTGGCTGGTAACATTCAAGTCTATTGATTGGCATGACTGGAAGGTGGTCTTAAGTTAGTTAACTTCCTTTAGTTAGTTAGGAAGGTGGATCTACATTTCCTTTGAAATTCTCCTGACTCTGGGTTGGCCCTGCAAAACCATCCAGAGTTCCTCTGTGTGTGTGTGTGTGTGTGTGTGTGTGTGTGTGTGTGTGGTGTCTCTGAGTCCCCCAAGTACCCTATTATTAATCATTTTCTCACACACCTATAGGGCTGGTACAGTAGGGCTCTGGTCTTTTTTCAGTGCCCCTTGAGGTTCATGCTCTTTCCTCTTCTATTTCCTTGCTGTTTCCTTCCTCTTTGCCAATGAGTAGGCCCAAGGGGGATACATTCTGGGGAGAAGAATCTAGTGTAGTCCCTTCCCATGCCTCCATGTTGTACTTCCTAGGCCTCTTTGGAAATGAGTCCTGTTTGGCGTCAGACTCCCATGCAATGTTCTCAGCTGTGATTGTTTCCACGTGGAAGTAGCTGAAACTGACTGGATCATCTTCACTGCCAGAAAGTGAGGAGACACAGGAATGGTAAGAAGAAGAGGAGGAGGAGGAGGAGAGTGGAGAATAAAGTGATGGAGAAGAAGCCTCCCCTTCTTCTTGTCTCTCAGCCCCGTTTTCCCCACTGGGCCCAGGCTGGACCAGATCTGCTGCTCTCACAGTTCCTGAGAAATGAAACAAAGAGGCTCTTAGCTTCATTCTTGTTGGTAGAACTCACCCTTCCAGGGCCAATCAGCGCCTTCCTCAAAGAGCTAGAGATTGTTGGTGAAAGGGTCCATAGGCATATTTAACTGGACCCTTAGCCCAGGTTTCTATTTTGGGACTTTGTCCCGAAGGGTCCAGAAAATTTCTCTATTGACTGTTCCATCTTGTTCACAGCTTCCTTACTTGAGCCTGTCAAGCAGGCTTTTCTTTGGTCCCAGAGCCTAGAGATTCCCCTTGGGTCTGCTTTCCTCTCACCTTCTTCAATCCAGCAGGACAGGTTCTGACTGAGGAGAAGGGAGACTAGGAAATCTGAGGTCTGATTTTTTGTTCATAGAAACAAATTTGGGGCACAGTCTGAGAAACTCCTATACAATTTTCCCCTGGTCATCTTACAGACTCAGGTGGTGGAGGTGAGTATAGACACATAGGAGGATGGTTAGGTTGTATTATATCATCACCTCACCTCCTTCCTACTGGGATTTGTTGGAGAAATGAGAGGTAGATTGCTTGGACAGTCCTGTTTTATTCACCCCCGCCCCACCCTGCCCAACCAACTGATCCAGCAGATTGCTTCTCAAGAATAGGGGATGCTGGTTATCACACTGGACCACCAGAGCCCCCCTTTCCCTCTTCTTTTAGTAAGAAGTTTTATCTTACTGAGTTTTATCTTGTCTTATTAGGTCTTTGGTTTTCATCACGTGCACTACTGAATATATCCCTCGTAACAAAGATTTTAAAAGAAAGAGAAGAAAGCTGTCCAGAAAACATTGCTGGTATCTGGCAGCACTATATGATATTTCATAGCAATAGTGCCCTACTACTGCAACATATTTTAAGCAAATTGTACATACAGGATACAGGTGCATCATTAGAGAGATGGCGAAAGCCAGCTGAATTATTTTCCAAAAAATTCTCATATTTCTCATCATTAGCATGACTATAGAATAACCCTGGTGAATCCCAGGGATGGAGGAGGAGGGGAAATGAGAAGCACTTACCAAGAGCCTAGTACCAAGGCACTGTTCTATGTACTTTACAATTTTGGGGGGCAGGTGCTATTATTATCCCCCTTTTATAGTTGAAGAACTAAGGCATTCAGAGATTAAATTACTTGCCCCGTCAAGGTCCATAGCTAGTAAGTGCTGTGGCTGGATTTGAGCTTTAGGTCCAGTGCTCTACCCACTGAGTCACCTAGCCAGCAATGGAAGAGCATACATGAGGACAGAATCTTTGCTTCAGTAAGTTTAAAGCACATCTTAGTAGCCTATGGTATTGAGTAGAGAGAGCTTTGCTGAGGGCTCCATCTGGGGTCTGTAACTGGGATGGGCTCCACAGTATGACAGAAAATCTGGGAGTAGAATCAGACATTTTCTTAGTCCTATGAAGTGGCTCATTGTGATAAACCCTTCAAGATGGAGACAATATCTCTTTTGTATTTTTATTCTCAGTGCCTAACATATCGTAGTAGTTAGTTTTCCTGAGTCAGTCTCTGTATTGAAAAGCAATTGTCACACATTCATTCTTGAACGTTTAGTTTCCTTGAATAAATGAGTCTGCAAGAAAAACCCTGGGGAGGGAGGGACTCACAAATGGGTGAGCAGTGGGATGGAGGCACGGTTCATGGGGTCTAGTCTTGTCTCCGTTAGCTGAGCAATCTTCACTAAGTCATTATACCTTCTGGAGTTCATCTCTTTTTTTAGTTTGGGGACTTTAATTTAAGTACAAACTAAATTATTTTTTAAGCCACAAATTAAAAAAAATATTTCATCAATTTGACCTATCTACATGCCCTGGGGTCAAGACAGAAGCCCCAAGTCTCCAAAGACCCAGGGTCATGAGGGATGGCACTAGTTCCTTTTACTTCCCTGAGTAGTCACTTTCTGTGGACTTTTGAATGTGGCACAACACTTCCAACTTCCCAAAGCTCCTTGTTGACTTCCCCCTCCCATGGGTATTATTGACTAGGGATCCTGGTCCAGCCTGGATCACTCACTCCTGCTGGTAAATGGAAAATCTGATCTCACCTGCTCTCCCTAGACAAACAGCTGCCTCAGAAACTAAGAGATGTCATGGTCCAGGTCCCAGTCTACAGAATCAGAGAGAGAATCACATTCCTCTGTCATTAACTACTGAATTTCTCTATGACTTAGTTTCCTCATTTGAAAAATGGGGTCTGGGCTACCTGAACTCTAATTATGTCCAAAAGCATCCAACAGGAGGAAAAGGAGTAGGGAAAAAGACAAATACACAAAGCACTATCCCTGTCCCTATATTAAGCTCCTATAAAGTTGGTTATCTATTCCTGTTGAATATAAACTTTGGATGGCAGGAATAAGGGTTTTGTTGATTCTCTGTGGTGTTTGCTGTGGTTGATGCTATTGAGTATGTCAGGAGTAATCACCCAAATTTTACCTTCCTTAGCACTCACCAGCAGTACATCTTCTTTTAACTTCACCATCAGTCTCCTCCCTCATATTTCACATTTGATTTCCCCTATCTAGGGAAGGACTAACTTTGTCCAATTTTCCCTCCTATACATCCTTCTTTTCCTGGAGAAAATCCCCAGCTCTTACCTTCTGAATTTGGCAAGGCTTGGCTATTAGCCTCAAGATCAGGTAGCAACTCCTCATATTGACGCTTCATAGTAAGAGACCAAAGGTGATCCTGGGAAACAATGTCCCTCAAGTCCCCAGGTCCCCTTATCTCTATACCTAAGAAAGTCTGAGTCTCTTCTTAGCTAAGAAGAAATGATATTACTCAATGAAGCCACTCAAACCTACAGAGAAGGAGGATCAGACAGCAACTCCACTCTGTGGACCTGTTAGGATCCAAATGACCACTAGGGAGCCTGCAGAATACTATGACCTCATCAGTGACATGGATGGTTCTGTAGCCCCACATTAAATACAAACAAAGCAACAGCAGAACCCTTCACATTCAATCATCATGGAAGGATGACTTTCCCAAGGGGCCTGTCCCATGGACCCAATTCTTTTTTATTCAAGTTTCATAATCTATTTTATTTTTTTTCCAATTACATGTAAAGATATTTTTTGGAGTTACAAATTTTCTCTTACCCTCCCTTTCCTCCTCCCTCCACAGCAGAAAGCAATCTGACATAGGTTATACATTACAATCATGTTAAACATATTTCCATATTATCATGTTGGTAGAGAGAATCAGAATGAAAGGGGAAAAAAAACCACAAAAAGAATAAACAAGAACAATAACAAAGAAAGTAACAACAAAGTGAAAATTAGTATGCTTCAGTCTGCATTTCAGACTCCATAGTTCTTTTTCTGATGTGGAGAACAATTTCCACTATAAGACTTTTGGCATTGTCTTGGATCGTTGTATTGCTGAGAAGAGTTAAGTCTATTACAGGTTGATCTTCACACAATGTTTTTGATACTGTGTGTATAATGTTCTCTTGGTTCTGCTCATTTCATTTAGCATGAATTCATGTAAGTCTTTTCCATGGACCCATTTCTTATCCGTCCCAGACTGTGAGAAAATGGTGGATGGTTTGATATATAATGAATCTTCTCAGTAATAACTTGATCCATGAGGAGATCATCTAAAGGAAAGCATGTCCATACAGAGAACAACGGACAATATTATCTAGTGAATTACATCAAACCAGGAAAGAGAAAATAAGTTTTTCAGGGCTAGAGATAAAAGCCAGTTTGAGCTGGCTCTCTCTGGTGTCTCAGAGAAAGTACATAAAAGGTTAACTCTAGTCTCTACTGTGCTTGCTTAATAGACTTATTAATATTAATTTCTCCTCCCCAGTCTAAAATCTCCACCCCATTTTTGATCATGTATGGAAAGGGTAACCTATCAAGAAGCATTTAGCTAGAACTCTTCCGGGAAGACTGTGAGCCTGTGCCTAGGAACAGGCTCAGAGGAGGGACTGATGGAAACAGGGTGTAAGATATATACAAGGGACTTGCTTTCAGCATTGGCACACGCTAACTTCTTTTCTTTCTGTGAGTGCCCATTCTCATGAGAATGCAATAAAGGCTTTTTGTTATACCAAAGCGGCCTCTGAAAGAACTTATTTTGAGGTTGTCTGCATCTGTTTCTCACACAGACCATAGCTGCATTTAGGCCAACAATTCCAAATTAATATGGATTTGGGGGAGCCTAACTACAAGGAAGGGTTTAAATTATGAGAAATAAGCACATCAGCATGTATATGGATTGACCTCACCATTAGTTGATGGGTTCCAGGATTAAACAAGTTTTATATAACATTTCATAGATATCAGAAATTTAGAGCTGGAAATGACCTCAGATACCACATAGTTCTATTCCTTCATATTGCAGATGCGGAAACCAGGTCTAGGGAGGTCTAGTAATTCACCCTATATAAAGATGAATTCCAGACTGGAATAGAAAGTAGACTTTTTACTAAGTTTTTTTTTTTGTTAAAGCTTATATATATATAATGTGAAATATTTTTCTGATTTAATTGCCATGGGTAACCAGGCCATTAGTTAATTGGACAAAGATCAGCCACATCTTTGGTAGGTAGTCAATGACTCTGGAGAAAAAGAGTGAGACTGATGACTTTGCCCAGCTCTGCCTCACTTAAATCCAATTTGTACACAAGTCAAGACATTACCATATGGTGTTATTAGTCTTCTTCCAGAATTGAAGAACGAACAACAATCTTCCTAATGCCTCATGGTTTGATTCATCAAAAGACTTTTGCATGTCTCCTGACAAGGTCAGAAGAATTAACTTTAGAAGTAGAAAGAGGTGAGGGATTCTAAAACTACATATTGGTGCTAGAACCCAATTCTGGATATCACAGACTGATCTGTTGTATGTGTTATGGTACAAGACTCCATCAGTTTGTTTTCAAGGTAATGTCATTCAATCTTTAGGGAATGGTCAATTCATACATTGGAACTCAACAAATCCAAGGAATATTTTAACCAGGCTCGTGGGTCTACAGGTGAGCAATGTTTCTATAGAAGAAACAGTCAATAGAAAAATGAAGCAGGATAGCCTGCTCTGATCTTTATATCACTGCCAATTCCCATCTTCTTAGCAATTTACCACCACTTGAAACTGATATAACACTTGAAGGATATGGGCAGTCCACCTTGGGGCCAGTTGCCCTGAGGTCTACTGCTGACTAAGCAGCATAAACACCTTTTCTTAGATGAAAAACTGAGATGAAACAAATATACAGTCCCACAAGTTTACCCTTCACACGTTGAGTTCCCACTACTACTTACAACTAAAAAACAGGGTATAATTTATTTTCAGGTAACACTATCAGCAGATGTTGAATTGGTTTACACTATAGCATAATATATGGCTGTCTGAAAATATCCAGTTGTAGTAGCCATTTAGCTCAAAATTATCTTAAGAAATTCAGCTCTAACTTCTTGTGGGGGAAATTGATGGGAGTTGGGCTAGGGGTTCTTAGGAATTCCTCTTTAAAGATTACACCCTCTTGTACACAAATCCAATTAGAATAAAATATTTTATTTAGGTGCTAGGGAAAGGACAACCAAGAGAGAAGTCCTTGGAATTCTTCTCGTGGGGAGAAGGCATGGCATAGAGGTGTAGCCCTCTGAAGATACCTTTCTCCTCAAGGCAGGAGTCAGGCAGATACCTTTTATAGAAGGCTGATGGTGGTCTGATGAGTGATCATCTGACTACTGGGAAAGCTCCCTTATTGGGTGGATGGGTTGGAAGCAGTCTGCTGAGGGGGCACTGTTCTGTCCCCTCAAGTCACTATGGCAGCAGTCACACTATATAGGGTTATCTTCTCAAGGGGTGGGGAGAGTGGAATGAAAGATGGTGTTCCTGGAGCTAACCTCAGTCCAGATCTGGTACTTCTTATCTCTTTAGGTGTATGTCCTTTGGTTTAGTTTCTCAAGGAGAAGGTTCCTTGATTTCCCCCAGCAAAACTTCTGAGGTACCCCGGGCCATAACAAACTGAACATATTCTGATGCAAACAACAATTATAAACATCAATAACAAATTCAAAACAATCACTTCTGATAATTTACAGTAAAAACTTCATACCCAATAATTTATTGTCTATAATGTGCCTGGGAAAACTATGCCAGGTCCTGAGAATACATGTGTTTACAGAGAAGGTCCTGGAGGCTTGCTAGATAGTAAAGGCACCTCTGAAGTTTGGCTAAAAAGATTTAATGTCTCTTAACCTCTAGAGTGGAAGAGTCTAGGACCTGGGGATCCAGATTTGGAGATCCTAATACTTAACAGCAGAGGAGTTAGGAATACCTGTTGAGATCTGTTTTTATTTTCCAGAAAAGTTCGGGATAGTCTCCCCCTTCAGTGGTCTGGATGGAGATCCCACGTTTAGTCCTTTTTTTTAGTCATGTCCATGATCCCCATATGGGGTTTTCTTGTTAAAGATACTGAGAGAAATTTGCCATTTCCTTCTCCAACTCATTTTACATACAAACCGAGTGAAGTGACTTGTCCAGGTTTACATAGCTAGTAAATGTAAAAGGTCAGATTTGATCCCACAAAGATGAGTTTTCCTGATGTGAGGAATGGGGATTGGTCTCCTCTCAATAAGAATATAATAGTCACCATTCAAGTTACACTCCTCAGGACCTGTTTGAGGAAAAAGGTCTCCTCTTCCCTCGCCCCACTCCAGCAAACAAAATCACATGGCTCAAGGGAAACCCCTGAGCTGGTTGCAATTAGGTCTGCTCTGAGCTGTGTCCACATAAGGGAGGAATTGAAGAAATTGTCCCTGTATCACCTCCCATATTGGCTAAGAAATACGCCATTCAATTTAGTTAGTTTTTGCAAGTAGATTGTAACCCTTGAGTAATCAGACCAATGATGAAAAAGGGGGAGGGCCATTTATATTAGGGACTAGGGGACAAAAGGGGCCTATGAGCCTCCATTTTTTGTCACCCACCAGCTACACACTGGGTGGCCCCATTCTTGCGAGAATGACAATAAATGAGCTTTTGACACATCACCACTGCTGAGTTCCAGAAAATTACTGTAATAGTCATTTTCCTCACAACTGACTTCAAGCTCAGTACTCTATTCATTGCACCACCCAACTGCCCTGGAGATCATGTACCTGGGGCTGAAAAGTCTTTACACATAGCATCAATGTCTTTCAGGAACTGAAAATATACCATACACAAAAATATAAAGATAATATACCATTTCAGTATTTTATATGATGATGAGATGGAGGCAAAAAAGAGACTTTGGCATGCCTCAATCAATTACAATCTCTGCCTCGGTATAAGGAAAATAATTATGTATGTCAAAATAACTAACTAATAATTAGTTATTATCTAACAATTTTATAACAATCAAAACCATAAAAATCAATGGCAATGATCATGTTGATAACCAATAATCAACCAGATAGCCAGTAACCAATACTGCATAAGCAATCTTCTCACAATTTAATTGCATGCTAAATATTTATAGTCCTTGAAAATGATAATTACGATTTACTGAGAACTGACTGATCCTCACCTATTCCCCATTCCCAGGTCAATGAATTGCCTGGGGCTGACCAATGTTTGTCAGTTCCAGACTCTTGATTGTTTTATGAATCTCCCAAATAAACTATCCCCCCCATCCAAAGGTCTCAAGCTTATTTCCTGGACTTTAGGTTATGATGTAAAAAAGGTTCATTTATATTAAGTAGTTTCTATTTAGAGTTAGTAGTTTCTATTTGTGAGAAAACTTACCTAACCCAAGGGTAGTTTCATAGCGCCCTTTGTTCTGTTACCCTACATAAACCCTGTCCTCAGTTCCATCTTCAGGTATCCTAGTAATCTCTGAGTTATAGTTCCTCTTCCCTAGATTAAAGACCTTATTTTCTCCTTTATTGATAATTTTAGGTTGATAAAAGCTATATTTTTTTCAAGTCATGCTTTATGTGGTTGGGTTGTTTGGGGTTTTTTGTACTTGCTTTAGGTATTCTATAGGGAGGTGACTGCTTACTCAATTTTTTAGAAAAGCTATTAGAAGATCTAAGTGAATTTAGGATTACATCATCCATTAATAAATAGCTATAATAATTATCATCCTCCCATTTGTCAGGAGGAGGTAGGCGCCTGAGAGTATTTATAGGGTATAAACTTAGGTTATTTTTTTTTCATAGAGGGAAAATTGTTTATACAGCTCATACTTAAATATATAAATTTTCAAAATCATGTAGCTTTCATATTCACCACATTAATTTGAAACTTTAAAATCCCAAAGTCAAATTTCTATGACTCTATATTTTTCAGTTTAAAAACTCAGGTTTTCTTGTTCTACACACATCCTACAGAAGCTTTTTTTCCTTTCATTTTAAAGGTTCATGAAAATTATTTTTTCTTTCTCATAGAAATGGTTTTATAAAACATTTTTGCAGACAAATTAAGGAGTTGCTAAGGTTGTATAATTTATCCAAGACTAAAAGTCTGCAAAGTCTTTCTTTCCCAGACACTTTGACTTTTAAAGATCTTATGTGCTTTCATCACAACCAAGTTAATTCTTGTTGTACTGGTTAGAATACTGTGAGATTAAGAATAAAAATAATTAGGGAGACCTCACAAATTGCTGCCAGTGCTCTGGGGGCTAGGTGAATTGGGATTCCATAATTGATGCCCTGGGCTTAAATACAAAGTTCCTGATCATAAATCACACCCTAACTTTTTCTTTTATATATTTTTCTATTGGTGGGGCTTGGCCTATAGAAGAGAAAGATCCACTAAAGTTGCCAATAATATTCTATTACATAGAACAAAGGCAAAGTCAGCATAGATTTCGAAGGTATCAGCTGCATAAACTCCATCTCTATCATGGCAGATATGCATGAAGGAGAGAAATAAGGGAAAGGGGCATAAAAGGGGAAAAAGAGAGTGTACTCTTTATCTTTAGCCTCAGTGAATTTGAGCACAAATTCCATGAAATCTGGATGTACTTTATCAATCCCCAAGGGGCATGTCTCCTGAGAAACTCCATTAAGAAACTCAGAATATAAAAATGTTGAATAGTACTCTTATCACAATTAGGAAATCCATATTCAAAAAGATCATTCTTGATTTGAGTCATGAATTTTGTCCTTTTTCAGTTTCCAATTGTAAACAATCTTGGGAATTTGAGGGAGATACTTCCTCCTTTCTTCATTACTTCTCCCCTTTTTTGCGTGGTCAAACCACGGAGGAATAACTCTGCCCAAAATATGCCAATCAGATAAATTCAGAGGAGTTTCCTTGCTGAAAAAATTCCTCCTTCTCAAAATGATCCTACATGAGAGCTATTTTACTCCACTAAGCAGGTCTAGGTCCTTTCATGTGCTTAGATAAAGATGGAAATAATGCTTTTAACAAGCATTGGGCTCTTTCTATACAACAAAGAACAGACACAAGAGTGAGCTAACTGAAACTTTGTTTTCTGGGATGGTTGTGCTGTTTGAGCTATTTCTGTTGCAAGAAGGGTCAAGCTCTCTTTCAAAGGGACTAGGGATTTTTCTCTCTATGTATCTGTTGTGTGGTTTCTTTCCCTCTCTCTGCTTTCAACACTGCCAACCTTGGCTCTTAGATTGACACTTTTTTTTTTTTTGCTTCTCCATTAATGACTGATACAGCTTCATCAATTCTTTTTTTTAAAGCTCTCATTGTTTTCTCTCTATAATCAAACACTCAAGTGGTGGAGTGCAGTGAGTGGGATCCATCTCCAGCACCAGCTACCTCCTGTTCTTCCATGCCTGTGTGTTCCAACCTCATATCTATGCTACCTTAACTATTATCCGGGGAGTGATTCAAATGGGATGTGCCCATACATCTGGCCATTTCCCACTCCTTCTTTTTGCTCCAACCCATAGTGTATCCTATATTTGAGAGGTCCACATAATCCTGTTTCTGACACTAACTCTTTGTTGGTCACAGAGAGTCTAAGTTTGTGGGAGTATAGTGTCAAAGGGGAAATAGGTTGTGGAGGTCCTTAGGTATTCCTTTTTAAAGAATTACATCTTCACATACAATCCAATTAGAATAAAATGATCTTTTATTTGGGTGCTAGAGAAGGGACAAAGAGGGTAGACTTGGGGAGGAGATGCTTGAGAGACAGACATTCTTTTATCCTTTCCCTGATGGAGGGGAGGCCAAAGCTTTTATTAAGGGTGGAGGGGGTGACCTGACAATGGAAACCTCCCTTTGGAGGAGGGTAAAGTTTGAATGAGGATGGGAAAGGCTTGAATTAGGGGTGAATTAGGCACTGCTCAGGCAGAAGCCTAATGGACTTATCGCCCTTACTTCTTAGGTGTGTCATCCTTTAGTTTAGCTTCTCAAGGAGATTTACTCCGGACTCATCAGTAGGAATGGCAGATTATGAGACTCATAACATGGTAGCAAAAAGAACTTTATTAAAGTGATAGACAATGGCTAATGGGGGTGAGATGTGGCTTACTTCTCTTAAGAACAGAGGGAACCCTGATAAAATCCTTGTGGAATAGGATGATAGAGAATGGTGAGCTTCTTAGAGCATCATGAGTTTGATTTAGAGGCTTCACTGTCCCAGCCTGGAGAAGTACTTTTTATATGAAATAAGAGTTTTGCAGGTAATGTTTCATTAATTTTTTTTGTATCTTCATAACTTAACACATTGCCTTGAAAAGCTAAGTACTTAATAAATGCTTGTGGATTGATTGGTCACCAGCACAAATGGATCTTGCCCAACAGTTGTTTCCCAATGGTTCAGTACTTGGGTGTTATACCAAGTACTAGCACCAGGAATGTCTATTAGCTACATTTAGACAGAGGTCACCACATAACTGAAACCAACATTTTCTTCTTTTTTAATTAAAATTTTTTTAAACCAACATTTTCATAATAAATTCTTCTACAAATTCTTTGTCTCATATTATCAGGGAAGGACTATGAACTTTGGAAAGTCTAGAAAGGAGAAATTGATGTGAGATACCTAAAAATGGAGGAAGCTGAGCCTATAGAGCATAATGCTCCTTAATTTCCCTTCCTTAGACCTTGAGCAAGACTTCTCATTGTCTACTCATTCTTTTCCACGTAACTGGGAAGAAAGTAGAAATGGAGAAGTTCCAGTGGGAAAATAACCACTGCCAGGTTCTTGTTGTTGCTGCCTCTGCAGCCTAAGATAGGAGCAATGAAGAAAGTTCTAGGGCAAACCCTGAAGGGCTATAGTGACAGAGGTGGAGACCCTGGGGTGCAGACAAGGCCAAGGTGTGGTGATGACCCAGACAGACAGTGAGCATTAGTAGAAATGGGTTAGGACTGTACTGACAACTGCTGTGAAACCTCAGCCACTGGTGCATTCAGACTAGGAATCCAATCTCTTCTTTCTTTGCTATTTGCAGTCTAATCCACTGGATCTCAAACATACAATTCCTTCCCTTAATCTTTCTTATCTCTAGGCTGAGGAAGGGTGGGGACAGCTGGTCAAAATACTCTGAGGAACAAGTAACTTGCTGGTTACTTGGCAATTTAATTTGTTGGACTTTAATAAACCATATGGTGACAATGAGGATTACTAGTGTAAATATAAATACCATGAATTGGTCAGATTGAAGGAAAATTTCTCAGACATGGAATGGGAATGAACCAATTAAAATATTTTTAATCTTAATGTTTCAGAGTGATATTCTATTTTCTTTTTCCCTGGAATGAATTTTGCATCTGACTTGTGAGGGCAAATGAAACCAAACTAGCATGACAAAGGAAGAGATCTCTTGATTGAACATTAGGGAAACCTTTCTTTGACCTCTTTTCCCCACCATGGCTAGTTGTAGCTGGAGTGGAGCAATAGCTTCTATTGTGAATAGACTATACATTGCACTTCCTTGCTATTTGATTAACTGAAGTGACAATTTGGTTTTCTATAGTTTTGTAGAAAGCAGGACAAAAGCTTCATACAGGCTATTGATGATAGAGTTCCTCAATATCTTTTGGACCCCCACCAGCCTTCATCAGGGTGAATGTCATTCCAAAACCAATCCCTTTTAGAACTGCTATTCTATCAATATAACCTTTGAGAATATAGGGTCACTACCATGCCGTGATGATACATCAGTGTAGGGCTTTGTGGATGGACAAATAGAAGTTTTCATAAAATAAAATAGAAGATTCTACAGGAGCCCAGTGTTTTATATACTATACACCTTTTCTGCCACTTAGAACATTTACAATAGTCTCTTTCTGTTCTGGATATGGGATGTATGGACTTTTCCCAAATCCAATTTGATATTTTCTCTTCAGTCTCAAGAAGTTAAGGAAAGCAAAATTTCTATCTTATGTTCTAATGTTGTTAACAATATAACTTTTTCTAATGATCCCAAGGCCACCAGACTTCTCATCTAAGGGAACCCCAGCCAGTGAGTATCCCCCTTTTCTTTCAATAATAGCTGAAAAGGATGTGTGGGAAGTCATTAAATGTTTGGGGCAAAGGTATTTCTGTTTGCTACTCTGTGCCTTAATCCTGGGTTTGGGGCTGGAAGAAACCTTCTTGCTAAAATGTAGCTCTGGGAGCCAAAGGAAAAAACATTAGATCTTGAGTTTGCAAGTAGGTCAGAGCCTCCTAAACCAGTGCTGCTGCCAGTGAGAGTTAGGATGTCCTCACATTTTCCATATTGTAGCACTCCAATGAAGATAGAGTCTGTTATAAGCAGGACATGGGTGAGATAATTTTCCTTTGGAAGAGTAGGGGTAGAAAGTGAAAAATGAAGGGAAAGTGGAGCATGGGTTTAAAGCATACACAGGGAAAGGGGTAAAATTTGGTGTAAAATTATTTTCACTCTTCCTTGTATGGTGAGAGTTCTCACCCATGCTACACTCAGGTTCAATGTTTATAATGAAAATATATTATTAGCTTGAGCCCTTATCCAGTGCAAACTCTACTCACCAGGCAGTCCAAAATCACTAGAATAAAACATTATATTGAGCCATACTAGCAAGATACGACAGGAAACCACACACAACAAATACATTCTTGTCTTTTCAAAACCAATGGAGAAAATTTCCTCACTCAGACATCAGTACCACCAAAGGAAAAAAAGAATGGTCCTCATGGAGAAATGGGGGTAAGTGTAGATGAACCTTCTGATTCAAAAATACTGCAAGGGTAGCTGCCTTGAGGTGTTGCTCAAACAGCTCTTTGAGAACCATCTGTTCTTCTAAAAATTCCCCTGGGCTGGCTGGAGTGAGCAGTGGGATGTGATGGGACAGCTCTTCATGCAGTTTCCTTGTCTCCTCAGCCCTGTACCTGACCTGTTTCTACCAGAGATTACCTAAATTGGCTAAAGAGCCCTCTCCCCAAAAAGTCTGTGTAAATAAGTTCCTTGTATATTCTTTGCATGGAGATGTTTTAAGTAGAATCCTTTTTAAAATAGGATATTTGCATATAGCTTACTGTAATAAGCTCTTTTTTGGGTAAATTGTTCAATAGCTTGTTGTTGTTGTTGTTGTTGCTAGCCTTGTGTTCCTGGGTTATCAGGCCTGTTGTCCAAATTCTCCAAAAGCTGTAGCTGTTAATGATCATTCTGTGCTGTTGGGCTTCTCTATTCAAACTCCAAGCCCTCTTCAGTATTACACCACTTAGATATTTAAAAGAGTACTATAGGGACAGGCAGGATGATAATAGTGGATGAACACTGGACTTGAAGTCAGGAAGACTTGGGTTGAATTCTGCCTCACTGCTTTTAGTTTACTCTGGACCAGTCACTTTTTTAAACTCTCTGACTACAATTTCCTCATTAGTAAAATGAAGAGGCTGTCAGTGATGACCTCAAGGTTTCTTCGCTTCAATCTGGTCAATGGAATTCTTTGATTAATGAGCTTATAGGGTAATGAACTTTTGTGGGGCTTTGTGTTTTTCTATGAAGCATAGGAATGCCCTCAGTGTTTCCTGGAGGATGGATTACCAATTTTTTTTTGGGGGGGTGGGGCCTGACCCAACATCTGGAGCTACTCTTCAGCTTCTAGTGTCCCCATTCAGAAAATGCTGGCAAGATCACTAAATATAGGCAGGTCTGTTCCTTACAGATGTGACTTAAAAGACTCCTGAGATTCTATATAAATACTCAAGGTATCAGGTATCAGTGCATTCAACTAGGTACAGAACAGTCTTTATTTTGTCCCACAGAAAAACAAGAAATATAAACGATTCAGAGGAGCCCTAAATTAATACAGACACCATTAAGGGACTCTCAATAGGTACCACAATAATTGATATAGTCATCCTCTCCATCTGGGGAATTCACTATTTAACCAGAGACCTAAAGTCCTCTAGGCTCAGCACCATCCTATGGCTTGGATTCTTCTTGGAAGGAAAACACATTCTGGCTTGCCAGGGGTAACCCACCTACATTCCAATGAGTGCTATTCTTTTCTAGTGATGCATACAGTCCCACGCATACTGATAGACCTACCCAGTGGTTTTCCTTGGAAGGTAATTACACTTGGAGGTTAGATGACACTCCAATGCTCTGGTGTGTCTTTCTTTGGCCTCACAGAGACCCATACAGTCATTCAGCTTTATCGTACTACTCTGAGGTCTTGGACTTCCCCAGAGGGAAACATTAGGTCTGCTATTAGGAAGACCTCTTCTATCAAAATCAGACCATCTGAATAACTCACACTAACATCAGAGGGTAAGATCCCAATCACTTGCTACCTCCCCATATTGTGACTCAAGTTCCTTGCTGATCCCCTATGAGTACAGGAGTCACATGATCTTTTCCTTTTCAAGGGGCATAATTGCTCAGGAAATCACCCTGGCCAGATCTCTGAATATTGGATATAGAGTTAGATATAAGGCAACTGCTGGCATTACCCAAGAATCACCTCATCTGGCTAAGCATTTTAATCAAAGGTCATGCTACCTAGTAAATCTTTGCTACTCTGGGATCAAGCTGTGATTTGGTCCAACCATTCTGGAAACAATTTGGAACCATACTGTAAAAGTTATTAAACTACACATATCCTTTAACTTAGCGATAACACTATAAACTATTGGGTACACACACCACACACACACACACACACACACACACACACACACATATATATATATATATGTTATGACCATACACACACACCACATACACACACATATATATTGTATATGACCATACACACACACACACACACACACAATCTATATATATGTATGTATGTATGTATGTATGTATATGACAAGAGATCTAGTCAGAATTACAGGAATATGTGGTGAGGTCATGAAAACTTCAGCCAACACCTCTCTGGAATTCTTGGTACTCAACTGTCCTGGTTACTGCCTTTTCTTGTCCTGGAAAACTAGCATTGAGGACTCTGCTCTCGAATCTCTGCTAAGAGAAGGGCAAGAGAAAGGCAAAAAAGCACATGTGTAGGAGCCAATTCCCACTTCTTTTCCAGGATCTACTCCCCAGTGCTTTTCCCCTTTTTCTTCCAAAGCCACAAACTAGGACAAGCAGCTAGAACAAGTATCCACTGCCTCTCTTGAGAGCAGGGCAGGCAAAAATGATACTCTGCATGCTCCTTATCTCTTTGCTGCCTGCTTCTAACCCAGGAGGGAGCTCTTCCTCTGTGTTTTCCCTCTCTACAAAATACTGATTTGATAGTGAGGGAATCATTATTCTAGCTTGTGCTATATTAATTCCCTTCTATTACATTCTCTCCTTATTTTTATCTTGTTTGAAGTTTGTCCATAGATATTCTTTCTTTACTGGCTCAATGGGCATTTACAAATATGAAAGTTTACCACCCCCACAGCTAACCAGTAGTCTTATTTTACCTTAGATGTATGTAAGTGGTGACTTCACTGTTTAATCTTTTCTTGCTAATTGAGCATACTTATAGTTTTTAATGTTTCTTTTGTGTCATGAAGTTTAGGTAGTCAATAAACATTTAGTCAACACCGACTATGTTCCAGGCTTGTACTAAATACTGAAGATACAAAAAAAGGGGCAAAAAACAGTATGTGCTCTCAAAGAGCTCCTTGAGTAGACAATATTCAACTGGTTACTTACAGCATAAATTGAAAATAATCAACTAAAAGAAGGTGGTAGAAAATAGGGAGATCTGGAAAAGCTTCATATAGAAGCTGGGATTTTATCTGGGACTTAAAGGAAGCCAGGGAAATTAGGAGTGAGGTGATGAGAAGGGAGAGCTTTGTAGTTCAGCTGTTTTCAGTCATGTACATTCTTCGTGACCCCATTTGGAGTTTTCTTGGTAGAGATGTTTTTTTTTTTGTGGGCAATGAGGGTTAAGTGACTTGCCCAGGTCACACAGCTAGTCAAGTGTCAGGTGGTCCTGAGGCCGGATTTGAACTCAGGTACTTTTGAATCCAGGACCAGTGCTTTATCCACTGTGCCACAGAGCTGTTCCATTTGATATAAAAAATAAATAATTTACCATTTCCCCTCCAGTTCATTTTATAGATAAGGAAATTGAGGTTCATGGAAGAAAGTGACTTTGAGGACATCAAGAGACTATGTCACTGGTCAGAGTATGTCAGCCTGCACGTGTGTGTATGTGTAAGGTATAATAACACTGGAAAGGAAGGGAGAGACAGGTATGAAAAGACCTTGAATGCCAACAGCAGATTTATATTTGGATTATGGAGTATGTGATAGGCAAACCATTGGACTTTACTAAGTAAGAGGGTGACAAGATCAGAGTGCACATTAGGAAGATAACCAATAGCCAAATAGAGAAAGACAAATTAGAGTATATAAGAGTTGTCGCTGAGGCACCAACCAGCAAGCTATTAAAAATAGTCTATGTAGGAAGTAGTGAGGGCCTACCCCATGGTATGACAGTAAACAGGAGTGAAAGGGATGGATGTGAAAGATTTAGGAAGAGAAAGAAGATTGATATGAGGGTTGAGGAGTAAAGAGCCAAGGATGACAGCAGATTGTGAAACTGTGTGACTGAGAGGATAATGGTAGCCTCAACAGCAATAGAAAATTAGGGAAGAAGGGTTTTTAGAGTTTTGGACATAATGAGTTTAATGTTTATAGGACATCCAATTCAAGAAGCACAACATGCAATTGAGATGTGAGACTGAGGTTGACAGAGAGATTAAGGCTGTATAGGAGATTTGATAATCATTAGCATAGGAATGATAATTGAATCAATGTATATTAAATGCTCTGTTTACATCTGGTTTCATAAGATTATAGATCCATGTTATACTTTGGTAATCGTCTCTATCCCTTGTTTGGTCATAAATTCTTCCCTTCTCCATAGATCTGACTGGTAAACTATTCTATGTTTTCCTAATTTGCTTATCATATTTCCTTTATGTCTAAATCACGTACTCTTTTTGACCTTATCATGTACAGTGTAAGATTCCTGGTATATAACCTAGTTTCTGCTATACTGTTTTTCCAGTTTTTACAACAGTTTTTTGTCAATAGTAAGTTCTTGTATCAGGGAGTTTATCAAACATAGATTACTATGGTAATTTACTACTGTGTCTTGTATCCTTGATCTATTCCACTGTGCATCATAGCTCCAAAGTTTGGAAGGGGACTTTAGTGCTCATCTGTTGTAGCACCTATTTTACAGATGCGAGAAACAGAGATCTAAAGAATTTAAGTAACGTTTCAAGGTTAAACACATAAGAATTATCTGATCTGGGCTTGGACTTAGGTCCTGTGACTTCAATTCACCCCCTTTTCATTTGAATCACTTGAAGGAATGTTTCAAAGTCCTCCCTTTTGTTAAAGTCCATAATTGTCTACTGATGATTAAGTTGAGCTTGTAGCACAGTTTTGATGTGTTAAACTGGTATCCTTTTCTCTTTGAATATCTTAATTAACTTCTTGATTCCTGATGATATCTTATAGGTGAAGTTCTTTCTCTCTTGACTACCTGAAATATTTATTTGATGTTGATATACTGTAGTTTGACCATGGTATTCTGATTAGTTAACAAGTTAGAGTTGCTTTCTGTGTTCTATGGATTCTATCTATCTGAACTATGCCCTCTGTTTCCAATACTTCTGGGCAATTTTCCTTGTGATATTCTCAAAGATGGTATGGAGGCTTTTTAATTTCTTCATGCTTCCTTGAGGCCTATCATTCTTAGTTTGCACTGAATGATAACAATGAAGGGTTTTTGTCCCTTCCATAAAATGGTTGGTTGGTTATCCTTCAGTTTGAATAGGATCAAATGACATCACTATGTCAGGAGGTCAAGGGACAGTGTGTCCAACTACCACAGGCTGGACACAAATAGTTTACATGAACATTTGGAATGGGGATGTACTCTAAATTTGCACATCTTATATTTATTTGGAGTTACTTCAATCTGCTTTGCTTACAGAGCACAGTGCTTTCTTTGATGTGGACCCACCAATGCTGTGGTGGACTGTGCCAGTGTCCCCATGATCACAATTGATTCCAAGTTCTTCAGAGAGACCTTGAGAGTGTCTTTGTATAACTTATTCTGACCTACATGTGAGCACTTGCCTCCTGTGAGTTCTCTGTAAATAGTATTTTAGGTAACTTACGTTTGGCATTAGAACATCATGGGCCAGCCCATCAGAGTTGTGCTCTTATGCCAGTAGAGTTTGAATGATTAGCAGTTCAGATCCAGAAGGACCTTATGTGCAGTGCCTTATCTTGCCAGATGAACTTAAGAGTCTTCCTAGAGAATTCAAATGGAAATAATTCAGTTCTGGAATGGCACTGCACACTGTCCAGGTTTCAGAGGCATACAACAATGAGGTCAACACAACAGCTCTGTAGACATTCAGTTTGATAGGTAGACCTAATACCTCTTCCTAATATCCATACTTTCCTTTGGAGCCTCCCAAACACTGAACTAGCACTGGTGAATGTGTGTGTCAACTTCATCATCTATGTGTACATCCCTGAAAAGTATCCTGCCAAGGTAGTAAACTTATGCATAGTATTCACAATTTCTCCATTTGCTGTAATCAATGATCCTATGTATGGATGGGTGTAGTGCTGGCTAGTGGAGAATCTCTTTTTTTGGTGTTAATTATCAGACAAAAGTTAGCACAAATGACAGAAATTCAATCCATATTCTGTTATATTAGAGGCTTCACTGAATGCACAAAATATTGAGTGCAAACAAAAAGTCATGCATCAACTCCCCTCCACTTTAGTCTTGGCTTTTAAGCTTTTTCAGGTTAAATAATTTGGCCATCATTGTGGTAGCTGACCTTGATGCTCTTTTAAAACTTCATTGAAGGCAACCACAACATCCAAACACCATGCTAAAAGCATGGGAAAGCACACAGCCTTGCTTCATTCCATTGCTGACTGGGCAAGCATGAGAAAATTATATGTTATCCAGAATCTGTGCAAGCATGCTGTCATGAAACTGATGTACACAACTGATGAACTTTTCTGGACAACAAAATTTTGCCATAATTTTCCACTAGTCTTCTATCTGACAGTATAAAAGGCTTTCATTACATCAACAAACATTGTGTACAGACCTCTGTTTTGCTCTTGGCATTTCTCCTAGAGTTGTCAAGTAGAAATATCATTATCGACCATTCCTTGGCCCTTTCTGAAGCCATATTGGCTCTTGGGCAGATGACCATCTCCCAGCTGATGGATCAGCCTATTAAGGAGGACTGGCAAGAATCTTGCCAGCAATGAGAAACTCCCCTGTGACTGTCACAGAACAACCTATTTCCCTTCCCTTAATAGAGATGGAAAATGGAATTACCCTTGAACTCCTGGGGGATAACTTCCTCTTTTCATATAACCCAGAAAATTTCAGTCAGGTTTTGTATGAGCAGTGGATGCCCTGCCCTGTCAAACTCTAAAATGAACACCCAGTATTTTTCCACATGAGGGGAACATAATGACATTCAAAACCCCTTCAGTTCAGCTAGAAAGGGATTGACTTTAACCTGAGGTACAGTCAATAACTTCAGTATTGATTGATGATGGTCTGTTGAGAACACTATGGAAATATTCAGCCCATCTCTCCAGGTTCATGTCCTTATCATTAATCAATGTATTTCCATCATCAATGAGTAGTTGAGATGCACCACAGATCTTTGTCCTATAAATAGCTTTTAGAGCATCATAGAAGCACTTTGGATTATTACTATCAGCATAAAGCTGAATTTCATCTGCCTTCTTACTGAGCCAAGAATCCCACATCTCTTTAAGCTTAGCTTGCACTTTGCTTTTGATGAAGTTAAATGATGCCTTCTTAGAAATAAATGGACTATCCTGCTGGTAAACCCTATGAAGTTCTTGTTTTTCATTTAGCAGATTCTGAATTTCTCCATTTTAATTAAACAAATCTTGATGTTTGTGAGTGTTGTGTCTCAGAAAAGAAAGGGGCAGCTTTCAGATATTTGGCATATAGCATTACATTTACTCACCTGAGCCTCTTTCAGCACATCAATGATAAGGGTCTTCATAAAACTTTTCTTGGAGTTTTTTAGGGTTTGGGAGCATGCACACTGATGATGATGGTGTGGCACTTTTCTGCAAGTGGCAATTGCATTGTGGTAAGTCTGTCATTCACTTCTTTTGGGAGACATACAAGCTTGTTGACTAGATTGGATTTTATTATGAAATCTACACCAGCTTCATGGTGCTCCTCATAACAGTGACTACTCCAGGAAAATGTGTATACAGTTCTCATTTCAGTAAGCTGGTCTTAATTTGCCAGCCTTGTTTCACTCAGGGCTGCTATTTGGATGTGATACCTTCTTTGTTCTCTTGCAACAAGAGCTGTTTAACTTTTAGGTCTATTGGATTTCTTGTTCCATAAGAATGTATACATTCCATAGACCAATGGTGAGCAGAATAATCTTTGCAAAAATTTTTGTATATTTTTTTTGTGTGTGTGTGTTTCAACTGCATGGTGGGATCCCCACCTACTATAGCAAGGTTTGGTGAAGCAGACACTTTTTATGGTACCTTTTTTTTAGCCCTATCCTCATGCCATGAGTTGAGCAGTGTAGTTCTTTAAAAAGGCTGCTTGGACACTAAGGGCTGCTGAATACCACTGTTGTGAGTTCAATGAGAAGATGACTATATGGTCTGGGATGCCTGCGTACAGGGGTGTGACTCCAGCTCCCAGTGTATTTGCACCTGCTACTTCATCACTTGCATGTTCCCACAAGACACTGAGGTAGGTATAAAATGTTATGGGTGACATTTTTTTGACTTGTACATAAGTTGGAATTAAATGAGGCAGAGTTGTGCAAAGTCATTGACATCATTCTCTTTTCCAGAGTCATCAGAGTCCCAGTGGCAAGACAAAAGTTAAGGTGACTAGAGATGGCTCAGGAAAAGATTACCTTTCTAAGAGTGTAAAGTTGCTTTAAAAGAGGGAGATCATCAACTCATTGTTAGGATGAGTCTCATCTGTATAATCTGAATTCTCATTTTCATCTTCCAAGTTCTTAGTTTTTTAGGGTTTGTTACAGGAAGCTTTTTATTATTTAAAATGGGCATTACAGTTAATGGTAGATTTCAACTGGTGTATAGCAAAGTTCTTTTATTTATTTTTATTAATTAATTAATTTATTTTTGCAAGGCAATGAGGTTACAGTGACTTTGCCTAGGGTCACACAGCTAGTAAGTGTCAAGTGTCTGAGGCTGGATTTGAACTCAGGTCCTCCTGAATCCAGGGGTTGGTGGCTTTATCTACTGTGCCATCTAGCTGCCCATAGCAAAGTTCTTAAACTGTGGGTTGTGACCCCATGGGGGCCTATAACTCAACGTGAGGGTTGCAAAATTTGGTAACAGTAAAAGGTTATGTATGCCTAGTTTATAAAACTATGTCAGGTGTCATGTAAAAATTGTCTTGGGCACAAACGGATCATGAGTGGAAAAAGTTTAAGAAGCCCTGGTGATAGTATGCTTAAACTTGGAAGTAGATCCCTAATATATCTGTCAAACAAAAAATACACATTTGTTGAATGGTATTTTTGTTCTCTGCAAATCTAGACAGTTCTCACTTTACTTAACATAAAGCATTTTTTACATGATATGAATTTGCCCCTACCCACCCACTTCACTTAGCCTATATACAAAGGCAATACAGAAAAATAATACCTTTATGAAAGTCATAAATGTACTGAAATGTAAGATACATTAATTATTGTACTATAATAAAAAAGAATTATGAAAGGTAAAGCTAATGATAAAATATGCCAGTACTGTACAGTAAAGTTAACATAGGTGTACAGTATTCTACCTGTTCCCTGCCCCACTGTACAGAACTGCACCCCAACTGGTGGCTGGCTGTACAACTTTTATTTATGAGCTATCTAGCGATGTTTGCATAGTGGCTCTCTTTTTTCCCTCATATGTCAAACAACAACAAGCAATATCCTCAACTAGTGTTCAAGCTTTTAAAAATCTTGAAGTATTTGGATACATCCTTTCCAATAAAGAAATTCAGTCAAATGCTGAAATGCTTCTGCCAACTGTTTCATTGTGAACCTTTTTGGTTTACCTTGGGTTTGAAGCTTCCCTTTCTCTTCTTCAATCTTTACAAGCTAGAAGCTCCATCAGATCCTCAATGGACAATTCTTCTCCATGAGACTCAATCAACTCTTCCACATTATTCTTATTTGCTTCTAGCTCAAATTCTTGTGTTAGTTTCAAATGTTACCTCTTTAAACATTTCATCTTTGTTAAATCCATTGAGATGAACTGCAGGCACACTTTCCTCCCCAAACTCTCTTTACACACGCCTCAGCAATATTCTGGGTTACATGGTAATATTGTAGGGCTTCCATAAATCTCTCAATGTCAAGTCTTTATATCTGCATCCAAAGCTACAATTGCCTGGGCAAATTTGGTGCAGAAAGAATAATCCTTGAAATTTGAAAACACTCCATTGTCCACAGGTTGCAATAATGAGGTAGGGTTAGGGGGGAGACCACTTTTTCCATTTTCATTAAGATGGAAGGGTGACCAGGGACATTATCCAAAATTAAGTAGAATGTTGAAAGGAATATCATTATCATTACAAAACTTCCCCTGGAGAATGGGGGGTTGTATATAAATCTTCATTCAAAGATAAGGGTTATCCATGCCTTAGTGTTAGTGAAATGATGTTAAATGTTGGATTGCAGATTCCTTTCAGTGCTCTGGGATTTTCATAGTAGTACAGGTGTTAATTTGCAAGTTCCAGGTGCAATCCTTCACAAGCAAGAAGAGTAATTTTTGGGGGGCAGGGCAATGAGGGTTAAGTGACTTGCCTAGGGTCACACAGCCAGTAAGTGTCAAGTGTCTGAGGCCAGATTTGAACTGAGGTCCTCCTGAATCCAGGGCTGGTGCTTTATCCACTGTGCCACCTAGTTGCACCAGTAATTCTATTTTTCAAAGCTTTATGTTCTCACTTAGTTTTTCCCTTTACCAAAATGTAGATTCAAGATGGTATTCTTTGCAAAATAGAAAAGTTTTATTCTACATTAATGATGTACTCCAACAAGTAGGGACCCTTCATCTATTATTTCTTTCAGTGACTGGGAACTTCTTTGCTACTTCAATATCTTTACTATCAGTCTCTCTGGACACTTGCACATTATGAAATCCTGCATGATTTTTAAATTGTGAAAACCAACCACTTGCTTGCTGTAAATACCTGTGTTCCTTCAGGGCACTTACCTTTAAATCTTCAAAGAGGCTTTTGAGCCTTGGCTTGAATTGTCATCAAGCTTAAAAAAAAATTCTTCTGAGTCTGATCTTTGATCCATTTATCTAATAGTTCTCCATTTCTAGAATAGCACCTTCTCTTTGTTTGGACAGATAAGTCAACTTCCTAAAAGCATAGCCTTGTGTGTGCTCCTTTATCTGATCAGCATCCTTTACTATGAAGTTTCAAAGTCAATACACAAGACTAAGTTCACCTGCTACTGATGACAGTTTTTATCCTTCTTCATATTTTCTAATGATTTTCATTTTCATTTCCAATTCTATTGGCTTATGTTTATGAGATGGTTCACTTTTCCCCTCAAGAGCACATTCGCCGCAAATCATGGTGAAAATCTAAGAATCACTATTGAACACAGGGAGAGACAGTATCACTCACTGTCATCAGACACAGAAGACCTGGCATAGAGATGTTTCTCAGCTTCCCACCACCCTTTTTGGCTCTGGACAAAAGAGTGAGGTTGGTGACCTTGCACAGCCCTCCCTCACTTAAATCCAATTCGTTCAAATCATGACATCACCCTGATGTCATGGTCCTCTTTGAGAATGAAGGACAAACAACAACAATTTGAGGTCTACATTGTACATCTTATCATACAACATCTGCTTTGCACGAGGAATTTTCGTAATCTTTTGGGAAGCAGATTTCTTTCAGAGTTCTTTACAGAAAGTAGAATTTGTCTAATAAGAATTTACATAAAGTGAAAACTGTCTGTAAATGGAACTGCCAATATTATGTGATGAGATCAATGTATTCAATCACTTGCAAGGGAAATTCAAAGGAAGAGACCAAGGCTCATACTGACCACCAATTTGATAACCAAAATAGAATTCACATGTTTTCTTATTAGAGGAGCAAAGTTTTAGGTTCTGAGATTTAGAAGTTCGATAATAATAAAGATAATATTGATGGCATTTACATAGCACCTATGATATGCCAGGGCACTGTGCTAAAGGCTTTACAAATATCTCATTTAATTGTCACAACTAGACTGTGAGGAAGGTGTTATTATGATTCCCATTTTACAGTTGAGGAAACTGAGACAGAGGTTGTGTCTTGCCCAAGGTCACACTGCTATTAAGTCTCCAAGGCGAGGGCAGCTTGGTGGCACAGTGGATAAAGCATTGGCCCTGGATTCAGGAGGACCTGAATTCAAATCCAGCCTCAGACACTTGACACTTATTAGCTGTGTGACCCTGGGCAAGTCACTTACTTAACCCTTATTGCCCCACAAAAAATACTAAATTTGGAGCCAGAAGACACATGGCTTCTAATTTCAGTTCTCTTGTTCATTAGCTATGGCAAGTCTCTAAGGGCAGACTTGAACTAATGTCTTCCTGACTCCAGGCCCAGCTCTCTAACTACTGTACCATCTAGCAGCCTATGCCTAGATGTATAAGCTCACTGCAAATTAGCAAAAGCTATTCAAATGAATGATATCTGAGGCATGCTTAGAATATAAGTAATTAGGAATGTCTTGGTCAATGTTTAACAAGAAGATTACTGTCCCTCCCCCCAACTATGCACAATACCATAACATTTTTTTCATCACTCTTAAAAGTCTAGATAATGAACAAAATAATAAATCAAGCCCTGATTAGTAGGGTTTTCAGATTTCCAAAGTGTAAAGGCTCACACTGAAAATTTAGCAATTGGCACTTGGGAACTGGTTGAAGGTTGCTTCAATATACTACTATAAGTAAAACAAAGTAAACCACTCCAGTACCTCTGCCATGAATACCCCAAATGGGGTCAAGAAGAGTTGGACATGACTGAACAAAAAATAAGTAAAGCACATACTGAAAATACCAGTAATTCACTACAAAATTAAAAAAAAAACCCTTGAGTAAACAGGATGAGAAACAATAGTGATATTTATCCAGTATTGCCTGGTGACAGATTACAAGTTGTTGTAACAGACTGTTTTGCTGCAAGACTAAACAAGTTTAAATTTGGCCCAGCCTGTCTTACTGTATAGCACACAGACACTTTACACAACATGACAGAATGAGATAACAAGTGATTGATCACCAGCTCATCCCTGGCATCTACCTCTCCTCTCCTCTTAACCAAATCATACTTTATTACTACCCCATGTTACATAATTTAAATAAAAATTCATGTATCGTTCATTAATTGCAAGTGATAAATTACATTTGAATTTTTTTTTTGTGGGGCAAATGGGGGTTAAGTGACTTGCCCAGGGTCACACAACTAGTAAGTTTCAAGTGTCTGAGGCTGGATTTGAATTCAGGTCCAGGGCTGATGCTTTATCCACTGTGCTACCTAGCTGCCCCTCATTTGAAGTTTTGAACTCAGAACAACAATAAAAAACCCTGCATGTAAACACTTAAGAAATTGCCATATGACAAAAGAGATGTTGAACAATGGATAAAGTTATCTTTTTCATCCTAAGTTCCATTTCCTTAGTTTGTAGAGATCCCATTTGTTCTTCCATATATGTATATAACTTATGGTTTATGAAGCACTTTACATACATCCAATCACTCCATACTCATCAAAAAAAACTCACGAGGTAAGTAACGTAGGTATTATCATTCCCATTTTACAGGCAATGAAGTTTGGGTTTACAAGAGTGAAGTTACTTGCCCAAGGTCACAAACATAAGTGGCAGAGCCAGGATTGTGTAAGGGCCTAAAAGTCTAGCTATGATGTCTAAAATCAAATACATGGTCGCCTTAAATTAGAAGCTTTAGCAAGAGTTTAGACTTTTAAGTATTTATTAAAGTGCATCAGAAGTTGGTGAGGGGAGAGAGAGGTAAAAGTCAAATTTCATGTAACTATCTAAGAGACCCCAGCATCTGACCCAACAAGCTGAGGTCAGGAACCAAAAAAGGCCACTTACTCCTTGGCTTCTCCCTGAAGCCTCCTGTGAAAACAGAAACAGGGCTGTCCCACACACAGCTCCAAGCTGGCAGCTCTGATTGACAGGACCCATGAGCAAGCATCACTTTCTCAAGCCTAACTGACCTTCGAAACCCCAGAAAAGGTCACTTCCAGACACTAAAGTCACACGGTTTCTTTTCAGGCCAGAGCTCACTATGTTCCTCCCAGCAGGGGGTGTCATTCCAATTCTCACAATTGAAACCCAGTTCACTGATGCCAGATTCATTGTGCTATTATTTCCAGTACACTGCAATCAATTCCACATGTTGCAATGAGTCAATTTTAGCTCTGTAAATGGTTTTATCTACTCTCTCTTAGCTATTTTTTCTTTTTTTAAACTCAGCCTTTCACTTGGCAAGCTGGAGGGGAAGAGCAGCTTGTGTATTTTCAGGCCAGGAGAGCTGAGAGAATCAAACTTGCCCAGAGGACAAACAGTTGTAAAGACAGAGAGGCTGTCACTGTACACTAACTTGGGATCTAGAGCCCCCAGGCTAAAGGTAAGCAAAACACTGCTCCTGATGTTTCCCCCTCATTGCCTGAGATCACTTGTTTGGGGGGGGGGGATTACTTTTTTATTGCCTTTTATACCAGCCTCTGTGGAATGACTGGTTTTAAGAGGAATTCAATGGGTCAGTCTGGCAGGACGTATCAGCTACAAAATATAATTTCAAATTGTGGAAGGAGTTGACTTGATCAGAAACCAACCATTTGAAAACTGCTCCCAGATATAGTAATCTAAATCAAAGCTTCTTAAACTATGGGTCACATAACAATGTTGGGAATGCAAAAATTTGGGCAGTAAATATTTGATTTGTATATCTTTTTTATATGCCTATATGCCCAGAGTCACATAAAAATTTCTTGGGCAAAAAGGGATTGTGAGTGGAAAAAATTTGAGAAGCTCTGATCTGTGTTGATGGAATTAGTGATGAATGGTTGATAGTAGGGAAGCTATAGATCTAATTGCCACTCATTTTAAAGTATTTTATTTGTCCTTAAAAATGTTATATCTCAATGATTCCCTCCCTCCTTCCCCTCTGTCCCAGTAGAGCCTCCTTTGCAATAAATATAATTAAACAAAACAAACCATCACGCTGGCATGTCTGACAATATAAGCCTTATGCTACACCAAGTCCACCATTTTTCTGCTGAGAGGAAAAAGGTGATTCTCCTTTATTATCCTTCTGGAATCAGAGTTGGTTACAGTATTGGCCAGTATTCTGATAGCTTTCAGGGTCATTTTTCAATCAATGCCAGGCATTGTATTTTGTTTTATACCACTGTGGTGAACATATACATTTTTCTCTTCATTCTGCTTACTCACTCTGTATTAGTTCAAAGAAATGTCACCAAATTTCTCCAAATTCTTTATATTCACATCTCATGCTGTAATAATATTCTATGGCATTCATAAACCACTTGGGTACCCATATTCCCCCCGATTTTTTTGCTATCCCAAAAAGTGCTGCTATATTTTCACATATATGTGAGAATTCTCCCTCCCTCACCATAGAAGTAAAAAGTATATATTCGGTGTCTAATTTTTTTATATATGACCTTTTTATTTAGGTCATATAATTATTTGGAGCTTTTTGTAGTATTTGCTGTGATATGTTGATGGAAAACTGATTTTTACAAAACTGCTTTTTCTGTTTCCTCGGAAATTCTTATCTAAAAAAGGAACTTTTATCCTGGTACTTTTTGTTCCTGGGTTTATTAAACACCAGGTTATTATATATGATTGCTTCTGTTTTTTTGCTTCTTTAGATTCTCTTATTTATCTATTTCTTTTTTTTTAAGACTAAAATGAGTTTATTGAAAGCTTGATACTTGACCCAACTCTGCAGAATCATTTCTTTTTTTTCTTTTTTTTGGAGTTTTCTTTTTTTTATTCTGAATAGAATTTTATTTTCCAAAATATATGTAAAAACAAAATTTTAATATCAATTTTTAAAAAACTTTGTGTTCCAACTTCTCTTCCCCCCTCCATTCCCGTCCCCCACCCACAAGAACTCAATCAATTCAAAATAAGTTATACATTCTCTCACAACTAGCTAATATTTATTTCTCAACCAATATAAAACAGTTTTGATGATTATTGCTTTATAATATAAAGATTGAAATGTAATAATGCTATGCTCCCTTAATTCCTACTTTCTTCTACAATCTGTTGATTATTGACCCTTTGGTCTCCAAATTACTTTTGTTGTTATCTTTCTTAGTTTTAATAAAGCAACTTTCTGGTAATTTAATTAGGATGGGAATAAATCTGTTTATTAATTAGTAGCATAATTTTTATTATATTAGTGCAACTCAGCTATGAATGAATTATCTTTTTAATTATTTATCTTCTCTTCATTTCTGTAGAGTGTTTTGTAGTTGGATTCATGTAAAATTGTGATTTGATAGCTAATCATCTAGATACTTCCACATTTTGTATTTTGAATAGAACTTCTTTTCCTCTCTCCTTGGACTTATAAATTTCCTTATCTGTTTTACATCTTCCTGGTTTGGGTCCCAGGATTATATTGCCTCATATTGTTTGGTAATGAGTTAGTTTTGCAAACAGTTTATATAATATAGGATCTAATTGTTCATCAAATATTTGCTAAAATTCACTTCTAAGCCCATTATAGATTCATGTATTTTTTCCCTTTAGGAGTTTATTTATAGATATTAAAAAATTCTCTTTCAAAGATTAGATTGTTTTGACTTTCTCATTCCGTTTCTCTGAACATTTGACATTTTTGTAAATATCCATTTAGCTTTTTTGGCGTCATAGTTTCTAACAATTTAAATTTATGTGTTCCTCATTTATTATGAATTTTCCTTTTAATTTTTGGCCTTTGTGATTTGACTTTCTTTTGTCTTTCAAAGATCAAATTATCCAATTATTTGTTTTATTTCATTGGTTTTGGTAATTTTTTTCCTTTAAAAAACACACCCTGTTTTTAGTAGCACAGGCTATTCTCCATGCCACCTTGTACAAGGGGTGCTACTAGTCCTCACCTCCAAAAAAATTGCTTTAACTTTGTACATATTTTGTTTTTACGTGTCTTTACACCTACTCCTAGTAAGAATGTAAGCTCTTCAGGTCAGAACTGCTTTTTGCGGTTTGTATTCTCAGCACCTAGAATGTAATAGGTACTTAATGCTCATTGAATTATATTGATTATCTCAATAAGAATTTTGAGGGGAAGTTTGTTTTCCATTCTTTGCTTTTCCAAATTCCTGCTTTTCTTATTTTGGGGTTATTAGTTTGTGGCTTTTTAAGTTATATGCTCAATTCATTCATCCTTTTTTTCTTCTTTTGTAGATGCAAATATTTGGAGATAGACAATTTCCTTCAAGGATTATGTTGCTTGCATCCCATAAATTTTGGCAGGTTTCCTCATTTGCTATTTTCTTTGTTTTTCCCTATGTCTTTGCTTCATTTTTTTTTAGTGGGGGTAATTGGGGTTGAGTGACTTGCCCAGGGTCACACAGCTAGTAAGTGTTAAAGTGTCTGAGGCCAGATTTGAACTCAGGTACTCCTGACACCAGGGCCGGTGCTTTATCCACTGCGCCACCTAGCTGCCCCTCATTTGTTTTTAAAATAACTCCAAATGGCTCAGCATAAGAAATGGACATGGTTCTTTCAATGGAAAGAATGCTAAATGTATGCACCACAATCTGCTTTGCCTCCAAATCATAAAGACCTCTAGGGATTTCCATGTGACTTGCCACTAAAACTTCTTAGGTTTATTGTCTCACCCTGTTAAACAGAGATCATTTAGAGACTGTCTGGCTTCCTATTTTTATTTCCAGTGCCTAGCAAAATTCTTTGCACACAATAAGTACATAACAAAGAAGTTTTTCATTTATTTTTTTTTTGGCTATTCACATTTTTCCCCAATTATATGCAAAAACAATTTTTAACATACATTTTTCAAACTTTGTGCTCCAAATTCTCTTCTTTCCTCCCTCCCCCCACAAGAAAGTAAGCTATTCAATATGTCATACATATGCAAAAATGCAAAACATTTTCATATTAGTAAGGTTATGAAAGAAAACAATTTACTTATTCTTTACAATCAGGTTACTTAATCTCCATTTGTCTGATTCATTTCTTTAAATTTTCTTACTCAAGACAATTTTTACTGTGTTGTCATATATAATGGATGTGTTAACATTTTTACCTTTTGCAAGTGAGTCCTGTATGCCCTAGCACATGGCTGATTTTTGCAAATGTGTCTCACAAAGCTGCAAAGTATGTAAAGTCATTATGAATTCCATGCAATAATTGTCAAAGGTATTTCATTAATTTAAAAATAATATTTCATTGAGATCCTTAACTTCTTTCTCGTGTATCTTTCTGTTAAGATTTATCTATGTCTGAAAAAGGAAAGTTGAATTCCCCAACAGCTACTGGGTTTTTTTATTTAGTTCTTTTAGTTCAGGGAAGTTTTCTTTCAGGCACTTATATCCCATGCCATTTGGCACATTAACATTTAACACCAGATCACTAGATATTGTTTTGGTATTTATGGTGCCTTAAAAATTGATATAGTTTTTCTTGCCACGTAGAACCTGGACCATCGGTCCTGAGTTCATGATTGCCACTTCAGCTTTTGTTTTCCTCTAATATTCAGGAGAGGCACAATAAATTCTGCTTTAACCCCTCATCATAACTGATTTTGAATATTGATTACTGGTATTTTAAGTGTTTTGATCATCAGTAACCCATTTGAGGTCTTTAATTTGTTTCCTGCCATCACTGTCCTGTTTTATGGGCATGTTCATCCCGTTCATGATAATCATGGTTAGATTTGTTTTTCTTTTATTATATCCTACTAAAATGTTTCCTCTCCTTGCTTCTATTCTCCTCCACATCTCCTCTGCTCCTTTAAAAGGAAAAACAAAGATGGAGGGAATTAAATCAGCACCAGTTATATGGTATCCTTCTGACACTCTCTGAGTCTCTGTGTCTGTCTTTGTTTCGATAACTCAATCAATCCATGGTAGCTGAAGTTTGTTTTGCATGTGATTATTAATTATGTTCTCTCTCTTAAATCCCTTTACTTCCTTTCACTGTCCCAGCCTGGTTCCCTTTTTGCATTATTGTATTTCTATACTGTACACCCTTAACCACTACTATCTTAAATTTCTCTTTCTTCGCTTAGATAAAATGAATTTCATGAGACTCCTATTCCCTTTACCCCCATACCTCCACCTTCACACATGCTTCTGTAATTTTTTCTTGTGGTGCCTCAGTCATGAAACAATCCTCCCCACCCCTTTCCAAATCTCCAAGGTATCCTTTTTCTTTTCTTTTCTCTTTAAAAAAGAACAAAATCACAGGCATTGAGTTTGTCTTTCTTCCCTTATTGACCCTTAGGAATGGTGGGCTTCTGAAGGGACACCAGGCTGTTCTCTTTCTTTCAGGATGCTAAGTGTCTTATCATTATGTAGTCCTTTAAAGTTAAGTCCAATTTTTTTAGTTTATCCTCTAGGCTTCTCCTATCTTTAACTTGAGTAGCTGTTTGTTTGGGGCCTTTGGGTAAGATCAGGTTGAGTCTCCATCAGGTATTCAGGTTTATCAGGATTCAAGGACTCAGGGATCACTCAGTGCAAAGTAAAAAAAGGAGGCTGGAGGGATGTTGTTAGGGGTTGTTGGAGCTGAGGGAGGGGGCAAAATGAAGTGCGCCCTGGAGCTGTAGGTGCAAGCAAAGAAAATATTACTCATTTTCTATGGGGGAGATGGGTAGTGGGAGGAGTCGTCTGGCCTGGGGAGCTTTCTTGAGGCAGTTCTTCTTACCAAAAACTTCTTACCAAAAATACCTGAAGACAGGAGGTGATTAACCAATGAATGGTGTTTTTGGATGGAAAGAATGAAGGTAAGAGCTTGTTCATTTCATTTCTCAGGATCTGTGAGTGAGGAGCTAGATGAGACTTTCTGACTATCTTAATATTCATCCTCCTCTTTCCCTGTGCCTGAGGCCCTCAGTATTTGCCAGCAAAAATCAATGAAGCAGGAGCAAGTCCTGAATGCAGATACTGAGGCAGAATTGACCAAAGTTAAGAAGTGGCCTTGGATCTATGAAGTGGACTGACCTCAGAGACAACCTTGAAAGAGCACATGGAAGAAAGCAAAGAAGGGGAAACATCAGGATCCTACTGGATGATCACTATAGACATTGACTACCACTGTTTTGCCTATTATGGGATATTCCCTCCTATAGAAGGCTTGAAGGGGTATGCAGGCATAAGGTCACAAGGCTTTAGGAAAAAATTAAATTAACCAACCCAAGAAAGAAAAAATACCCAGCAAAATGCGAGAGGCTATACCAGGTGCATCAGGAAGGTAAAGAGGCTGAGCTGAAGTGATGGCCCATTCCAGAGATGTCCTCTTGCTAGAAGTACCTCATGGTCCTTCAAATTAAAAAAAGTAAGAAGTGAGCTGGAGTGACACACTTCAAGAGATAGGTTTGTCCATTTCAGCATCACCCCCAGTCTGTCCTCCTCAGTTTAATTTATATGCAAAGAGCTCTGTGACATATCAGTACCACTAACACCCCAAATTTTCCATCCATAGTATCTGCCATTCTCATTGGACTATCAAAAGTCTTACTGTCCAGAACCTTGAGAAAAGCAATAAGCCCAGAAGAAGACCAACAGACAAGAGAAGAGAGAAGAGGAATTGGTGAGTGATTAGTAGTATCAGGGCATATTCCCCCACACTTCCACACTTGCTTCTGATCTGTAGAAATACTATTTATGAGCTATTGTCATTACAGTTATATTGGTAGGAACCATGCAGTAAGCATTACAAGCCTCCACTGGAGATGCCACAAAATGCCAGGTTTCAAAGTGGCCTCCTTCTACTCAATTTGACCCAATATGTGTGAGTTAGAATTCAGCTCCATCTCTCATTTAGTATTTTGGGTTTGGGTAGGCCTGGGGCCTCTACTGTGGCTATGGGTAGTACATGTAGATCTGTCCTAATTGATGAAACAATCTTAAATTTTGCTTATAAAGAATAATTTAGTATTCATTTAGTTTTAAATAACCACAAAAATTGAACAGATGAGAAACAGGGGCCCAGAAGAGTGAAACAACATACCCGAAGGTAAGTTCAGAGATATAGGACTAGAAGCAAGGCCTCTAGACTGCCATCGTGCTATTTTTTTATATATTTTGCTATTTCTATATTTTAAGGGGGTCATACCCAATATGTTAGGATCTCCACTTATGAAAAGTTACATTCTAAAAGTGTTACTCCAGCCAGATCTATTCACAGAAAAAGCAAGTGTTTCACTAATAAGTGGAAGTTTGTTCAGTGAGGAAGCACTGATCTGATGGGTAGAGAATACTGGAGAGAAGCAAAGGAGGAAATCATATTTCAGGGTTGGCGGCATGTGGGCGGGGAGGGGAAGGAAAGGGCTTTCCTGAAGTCTAGACCAAAAATCACCTCCAGGGACATTTCCCTTGGTCAACTCTACTCTAGGTATGGGGAAGGGGAAGGTAGGGAGAATGACCAAGTGCTCCTGGAATAAGAGGATAAGGATCTCAGGTATGATACAGTTCTTCTCCTAAACCCTTATCAGTATTAATATAGTGGAGGGTAGTGGTGGGAAGAGCCGACCCTATGGATTCCCATGACAAGTAAGAGGACTCCTGAATGCATGGTTATCACTGGCCTCTAACATTTCACAGTCCTGGACAACAGTCATGTCCAGAGCCTCTGAAAGAGAGGGGCCAGGTCCTATGGCTAAATCAGGGTTGGAATAGAAACAATGTTATGGCCCTTCATTTTATTCTTTCATTGTGGTCCCATTCTAGGGGAGCCCAGCTTTGTTGTCAATGATCAATGGAGAAGGGCTGAATCCAGAATTGGTAATAAGAATTGGCAAAGAAGAGATTAGGCAAATTTTCTGGGAGAGGGGAGAAGAATGTTTAAATAACATCTGCCTTGGGCTTTATGTTTCACTTACTCAGGGTGAAATCTTTCATGAGCTTCCTACCTCCTGGAGGAATTTGCTTGGACATTTCTGAAGAATTTGTGAGTTGTCCACAGGATAGGTCCTCCCATTTTGTTCATTCTTTTCTCTATGGATCCCTAACAGAAATTGAGGTCTAGGGGTGTCCTGTGTCCAGAGGAGGAAATGGGAGAGCACAGCTTTCCTCCACCCCCCAGTCCCAGCTCAGGGGTGGTGTGGTGGAAAGAGTATTGGATTGGGAACCAGAAGATCAGGGTACAAATCCTGACCCCATTACTCAATATCTGGGTAATATCCAGCTGGGTGGGCCCCTTAAGTTCTTTCTTTGCTGCAGTTTCCTCATCTGCAAAATGAGGGGATTGGACTAGATGATCTCTAAGGTCCCTTTCAGATCTGAGTCTTATTTGGAAAGGGAAGCAAAGGGTCCCCAGCTGGGTGACTGAGGGCTGTGTTCCATCAGTGGGTATAAAAATCAAAGGTCAGTGATAAGTCAGATTATCACAGAACACATCTTCGGGTTCCCTAATGTGACTTGATCTCTTGATATTGGTAAATAACTGTGGGGAAGCCCAGGTTTCCACCAAGAACCAAGCCACTTAGGACTATGGAGTATGAAGTTCTGAGGGGTATTCCTGTGTCATTCTCTTCAAGTCCTACTGATGATTGTCATCTGATTATCATAAGAAGGAAATCCAGCACCATATCAAAGAAGAAAAGGAAACAAAGAACCAGTCAACATGTTGAGAATCCCGGGAATATCCAAGGTAAAGACAGCAGCAGGTGGATGGGGAACCAAGAGCATTATTCAATTTAGTTGTGATCTGGCCTGAGCCCACGAATATCATCAGGATAAAAGGATGTTTAGATGAAAGAGTAGGAATGTCAGGTCACAGCTGCTCAGGGAAGACTTCTCTTTCCTCTGAGGCTATTCTGGACACGTCTCATGGCTTCAATAGGTTTCTGAGTTCTTTGGGACAACCAGAAGAAAGCTCTGGCTCCAAGAAGGACAAATGACTTATATCACACAACTATTCTATCCTAAAGGTAAAAAGAGAATTCTTCACCACCCCCCAGGATAATGTTTTATCTTAATTCCCAATAGGAAAAAGCATACATCTGACCCCAGTGAGTAAAGGACAATATACAGACTTGGACGGGAGTCTTTCAGAGACATTTCACTTATAAAAGAAAATGTACTAAGTGATGGGGAGGAGAGATTTTCCTCCATAGGACTGTAGCTTCCTTCATGACAGGAGAGTGTCTTACCCCTTGCTGAACTCCTACAGAGCCTAACAGTGCAATCTATGTGATATTAGAAAATACAGTTCATCATAACTCTTAGTTGCTTTTATATATCCTTCACATTCCCCACTCAGAACATGATAGAATCTTAAAGGCAGAAGGATTGGACAGGTCATCGAGGCCAACATTCCTCCCAATTGCTGAATTCTCTTAACATTTCTGATAAGCAGTCTCCCTCTTCTTGAATATCCCAGGGTTTGCCTCGAGCTCACTATTCAGTGAAAGAGATTCCTCCATTGCTGGACAGCTCCCTTCACTGAACTTTTTAGAAGTTACCTACAAGAAGATACTGCCCTCCAGGTTTGAAATTTTCCCCAGCCAGTGAGGTGGGTGGGTCACCCTTACTCTATTGTATGGGTTCCTCTTTTAGATAAAGGACTGATATTATTTCCCAGCACTTCCTTAGTTTGATTCCCTGTGTTCTTTTTATGGAAGGGAAAGCCCTTCACAAATGGGATCAATCAATCAGTGGGTTTTTGTGGACCTCTTTTATTACTGCTCCCTTACTAGGAACCAAGGGAAAGATATACCAGAAATCTAATAATACCGTTCAGAATTGAAAGACATAGTATAAGTGCTTTGACTGATTCCAAAGTTCAAAAGCTGCTCACTGTCTGATTTTTCCTTTTATCTTGGCAGAGTGAAGTGGCAGTGAGAAGTAGGAGAGGCAGCATGGTGTAGTGGATACACTATTAGGTCTGGAGTCAAGAGAAAGTGAATTCAAATTCCATCCCTGTCATTCAGTTCTATTGTGATCAAGTCACTTAACTTCTCTGAGCCTCAGTTTCCTCATCTGTAAAATGGGAATAATAATACCTACAGTACCAGCCTCACTAGGTTGTTGTGAGGCACAGATGAGATAATGGATGTAACTGCTTTGTAGAAATTAAACATTATATAATTGTCAGTTATTCCATCTATAGAAGGTTAAAGACCCTCAGGCAACATCTAGTTTGGCACTCTCATTTTCAGAAGAGGAAACAGGGGCCATGAGAGATTGACTAAGATTGACTAAGGTAGCACAATGACAGTTAATGGCAGAGCAGTCTAACAACCAGGTCTCCTGACTGTCTAATGCTCTTTCCCTAGGTATTTTTACCTTGTGACATCTCTGAAAAGGGGTGACCCTATTCTCTTTTGATTAAAGTCCAAGTTATGTGGCACATATGCTATTGATAATTTCTTTACCTTCTAATTACTTCACCAAAAATGTTCCCCGTGAGTGAAATTTTTACCATTCTACTAGAGGTACATCATACCCAAGTCATCTCTGAGAATATTTAGAATTCTATCAATTATGCAATAAACCTAATGGTCCCAGAGAAAAACTAAAATTAGCAGATTTTATCAAACTATGTAGAATAGGTTTATAGCACGATGCCATTTTTTCAAGCCATCTTTGCATCTAGGAATCCTCCAAACATCATGTGATCTCTGTCTGTGTTTGCTATTGAAGCAAGCATCTTTTCCATGGACAAATTCACATAATAGTGCACACATTTGGAAATGTCACATAGATCTTACCTCCCATTGATTTGGCATCACCAATAGGAAGGGAACAGTTCAGCTCAGAGAGACATTAGGTAAGGCCACAACAAACCTAGCTATGGCTAATAGACAAGCCAACCCTTCCAGCCAGCCATAAATAGTTGCCCACAGAAATTTGAGTTGAGCAGATGTGCTCTCCACATGAGACTGGCCAAGTCCTTAAGCTCTGATGAATCTTGGCCAAATGAAGATTTAGGTGGATAAGATTTGTCTGTAGTTATTCAGACAGGCTGGACAGGGCATCATCTCCATTCAGTGTGACCTATCTCTTAGGCAATGTGAAGTCATTCTTTTAAGAACTGAGTTCCTAAGATGATTGTGTACAATAATGAACTATAACTTGGAAATGTAACATATCAAGATAATGATTCATTTTCTTCATTCATATCAGCAGGAGGATGAACCCAGTGACAGATAGTATGTCTGTCATCCAAGGACCAGTCTAGCTAAATTCAGAGAGATTCATTACCAGATTGGCAACAGAGTGATGAAATATTCCCCACAACAACTCTTGAAGTTGTATAATGGATGGGCTTTGCATCAGTAGAGGGAGTATCTGGACTGATGACTTTGGGAATCCTAGATTTGAGTAAGTAAGAAAAGACAAAAAACTGGGATCAGATGACTGGAGTTTTGCTTCAGGGAGTCAACATATTTAAAATGCAATGACAGCATCTATATTTCAACAGGTAGGAACAACTGAATTAGGCACCAAGTTATTGAGAATAATTTAATTAAAATGGAAAGCTACAGGATGGTACAAGTTTCCTCCCTCAGGTGTCCACATCTCAGGTGAATTCCTTGTTTCCCTGAACTGGCCTTCCAATTAAGTGCATTTTTCATTTGACAAGTCAAACAGGGATACTTGGAGTACTTTGGTCCATATCTACAATTGTAGACCACGTTCTGGTGATTTGGGGAGGACTCTGAAGTTCCATAGGCACAGTTCTTCACTGCCTTTCCCAGCACTGTGAGCTGACTCTCAACCACATCCTTGATGCAGAGTTCTTGGACACTCCCAAATTTAATTGTTTTTTTGTGGGGCACCAAGACTTTCTGGATGGCCCATTTCAGGCCACATGGGTCTTTTTTTGTATCTATCTTTCCCAGTACCTTGGCTTGAGGCTTATTCTTTCATCATTATCTGAAGCTCCTGGTACTCCAAGGTAGCTCTGAGGAACTCCTTTTTTCAATGCAGGACAGAGCCTTCTCCATGGTCATGAAGTAGCCATGAAAGCAATGTCATGGAATAATTTACAGCTGGAAGCCTTTGAGAATTTCTGCTCCCAGGGTGTCTTCTTTTAGATAAAGGACTGATATTATTTCCCAGCACTTCCTTGGTTTGATTCCCTGTGTTCTTTTTATGGAAGGGAAAGCCCTTCACAAATGGGATCAATCAATCAGTGGGTTTTTGTGGACCTCTTTTATTACTGCTCCCTTACTAGGAACCAAGGGAAAGATATACCAGAAATCTAATAATACCATTCAGAATTGAAAGACATAGTATAAGTGCTTTGACTGATTCCAAATTTCAAAAGCTGCTCATTGTCTGATTTTTCCTTTTATCTTGGCAGAGTGAAGTGGCAGTGAGAAGTAGGAGAGGCAGCATGGTGTAGTGGATACACTATTAGGTCTGGAGTCAAGAGAAAGTGAATTCAAATTCCATCCCTGTCATTCAGTTCTATTGTGATCAAGTCACTTAACTTCTCTGAGCCTCAGTTTCCTCATCTGTAAAATGGGAATAATAATACCTACAGTACCAGCCTCACTAGGTTGTTGTGAGGCACAGATGAGATAATGGATGTAACTGCTTTGTAGAAGTTAAACATTATATAATTGTCAGTTATTCCATCTATAGAAGGTTAAAGACCCTCAGGCAACATCTAGTTTGGCACTCTCATTTTCAGAAGAGGAAACAGGGGCCATGAGAGATTGACTAAGATTGACTAAGGTAGCACAATGACAGTTAATGGCAGAGCAGTCTAACAACCAGGTCTCCTGACTGTCTAATGCTCTTTCCCTAGGTATTTTTAACCTTGTGGACATCTCTGAAAGGGGTGACCCTATTCTCTTTTGATTAAAGTCCAAGTTATGTGGCACATATGCTATTGATAATTTCTTTACCTTCTAATTACTTCACCAAAAATGTTCCCCGTGAGTGAAATTTTTACCATTCTACTAGAGGTACATCATACCCAAGTCATCTCTGAGAATATTTAGAATTCTATCAATTATGCAATAAACCTAATGGTCCCAGAGAAAAACTAAAATTAGCAGATTTTATCAAACTATGTAGAATAGGTTTATAGCACGATGCCATTTTTTCAAGCCATCTTTGCATCTAGGAATCCTCCAAACATCATGTGATCTCTGTCTGTGTTTGCTATTGAAGCAAGCATCTTTTCCATGGACAAATTCACATAATAGTGCACACATTTGGAAATGTCACATAGATCTTACCTCCCATTGATTTGGCATCACCAATAGGAAGGGAACAGTTCAGCTCAGAGAGACATTAGGTAAGGCCACAACAAACCTAGCTATGGCTAATAGACAAGCCAACCCTTCCAGCCAGCCATAAATAGTTGCCCACAGAAATTTGAGTTGAGCAGATGTGCTCTCCACATGAGACTGGCCAAGTCCTTAAGCTCTGATGAATCTTGGCCAAATGAAGATTTAGGTGGATAAGATTTGTCTGTAGTTATTCAGACAGGCTGGACAGGGCATCATCTCCATTCAGTGTGACCTATCTCTTAGGCAATGTGAAGTCATTCTTTTAAGAACTGAGTTCCTAAGATGATTGTGTACAATAATGAACTATAACTGGGAAATGTAACATATCAAGATAATGATTCATTTTCTTCATTCATATCAGCAGGAGGATGAACCCAGAGACAGATAGTATGTCTGTCATCCAAGGACCAGTCTAGCTAAATTCAGAGAGATTCATTACCAGATTGGCAACAGAGTGATGAAATATTCCCCACAACAACTCTTGAAGTTGTATAATGGATGGGCTTTGCATCAGTAGAGGGAGTATCTGGACTGATGACTTTGGGAATCCTAGATTTGAGTAAGTAAGAAAAGACTTAAAAAAACTGGGATCAGATGACTGGAGTTTTGCTTCAGGGAGTCAACATATTTAAAATGCAATGACAGCATCTATATTTCAACAGGTAGGAACAATTGAATTCAGCCCCAAGTTATTGAGAATAATTTAATTAAAATGGAAAGCTACAGGATGGAATAAAGCACCAGTCCGGGATTCAGGAGGACCTGAGTTCAAATTCGGCCTTAGACACTTGACATTTACTAGCTGTGCGACCATGGGCAAGTCACTTAACCCCCATTGCCCTCCCCCCAAAAAAAACCCCAAATACCCTTATCCATCCTTTAAACAAATTCATTCATTCCAAAAATCTTAAAGACTATTTAAAATATTTTTGCTAAGTTTTTTAGGTGTTAAGATGAACACGGTTACTTAGATCTAGTAGCTCAACCCCCCCTCCCCTCCCCTCCAACACCCCCTCCCCCAATCACCTTGGCCTCTAATAATCTCTCCCTTGTCCTTGGATAGAATCTTGTATCTTTCGTATTCATTTGAAATTTTTTTCCTGAGAGATATGTTATTTGTCCTTCCCCTCAACAACATCCTAGAAAGTGGACTACACTTGAGGACTTCCAGTGGTATGGAATCTATTACCTCCAAAGAATTCACATTCCATTTCAGGATAGCTTTAATCTTTAGGGAAGTTCTTTTTTTTTACATCTCAAGTCAATAAACATTTATTAAGCCCTTACTATGTGTTAGCTACTGCACTTAGCAGTGGAGATATAAAGAAAGGCAAAAGACAGTCCCTGCCCTAAAGGAGCTCACAGTCTAATGGTAGTGAGAACATGCTAAGCACTTCCTGGGCTTCCAGAGGCTTCTTTCCAGGGTAGCAGGTGTATGTGTGGGGAATGAGGATCAAAGTCAAACCTGGGTTTGAACCTCACTTCCTGTACCTACTGGCTAGGTGACCATGGGCAAAATCATTGTACTCGACCTTATTTTTCTCATGCTGTAACATGGGGTTAACAATACTTTAAATGGTTGCTAAGAAAATTCAGTTATTTGCAGTGATGTTAAATGTTCAGGTTTTAATAAAACATTAAAAAATAACAATACTTGTACTACCTGCCTTATGGAATGGCTATGAGGAAAGGGCTTTGTAAATCTTAAAGTAACACAGAAATGTGAATTATTATTTTGTAAAGAGGGGCAGGGGCAGTTTGGTTTAGCTGAAAGAGCTACTGAATGACCACTGAGTCAAAGGACAAGCTTGAACCTCAGCCTGGCCCTTTCTCTCCATATGCTTATTTTGCATTATCCTCACAGGTTTGTGGGAGAAGATCTCTTTATTAAACTATCAAGAACCATAGTAACAGGCACTATTAAGTGTGGGTTAATGAGGTTCATGGATAAAGCTCCCTAAGAGATGAGAGAAGGAAAACTGATGATAATGGCCCAGAAGGGTGGACTCTGAGTCACAGAAAAGAGTTCTGCTGTGCCTAGAAGCAGCACACACTGGACATGAGGCTATTAAAGCATTTCCAGGATATGACAAACATCATTCCCCATTTCTTTCCCCATCTCCCCACTCTCTGATCATTGCTATGTTTTCCATCCCTGCCTCCTCCCTTAAGAGAGACTGGGATCTTTGCCCACCAAAGCTAAAATCACCCCAAACTTTCTGTACACCTAACATAAATATTATGAGAAATGACAGGTTGCAGATGAGATAAAGGCTATGATTCTCAGAAACTGCTTTTAAGGACACAGATATTACCAACCTCTGTTCATAGTGAATGAATTGAGGGATATGTCTATAATGCTTCTTGAAGAGAGGGAGGGAGAGGAGAAAAAAGGAGAGAAAGAAGAGGAGATAAAGTCAGAAGGGAGGAGAGGGCAATGGAGATGAAAATAAATGGTATACCTACAGATAGGAAAGTAAAGGTTTTAAATATTTGAGGAAGTTAAAAAGGGGACACCCCAGAGACTTTGACTGAACTATGGATGAGGACTTTTTGTTCATCTCCCTATCTACTTGGCATTAATAGCAATTTACTACCTAGGGGACATCTTCATATGGGACAGATTTGGGGTTTGGGGGTGTTTTAAGGGGATCATCTTAATTATCTGTTGGTTAGTGATGAGTGATTAAATCTACCAATATTGAAATCCATTCTCCCAGGTTTTGGAAGATCCCCAAGTTCATCTTTCTAAATTATGTGAGGTCAGGGTGATATAATGTAGGTCATAAAAGGCATTTTAAAGTTTCTTCCTCAGACCCAGTCTTATAGAAGAGGATTCATAGACTTGATAAAAATTACTAAAATCACCCCCAAATTTCTGTGCTTTGCTAGCACCCAAATTAGGAAGTACCTCTTACCCTGTGAGGAAAAGAGAGCAACAGAGAGAAGAGGAACTAGTAGGAAGGACATATGTGATACTGGTCTTTGTTTCCAGAGGCTGAATTAAAGAAGATCCCTACAATTAAGTTATACACAAGAGGTATAGGGAGGGAGGAGAGGAGAGAGAATAATCCATCATAGAATTAGTGCAGGAGCATAGATTTTGCACTAGAAGGGTACTCAGAGGTCATTTTGTTCTCAGTTTACAGTTGAGGGAACCAAGGCTCAGGGAAAAGAAGTGATTTGGCCAAGGTCACAAAGGCAGTGAATAGCCTAACCTGAGACCTCTGACTCCAAAATTCAATGTGTTTTTTTCTGTTACATGATGCTTCTCCTAGGATAGTCCCATAGGGAATCCCAATATCAATTGTATTTAGTACCTATTTAAATACCCTAGGATTAGGATTAAGACAAGACACACATCCTCCTCATTCAACTGAATTATTCAGAGGACACCCCCACCTGAACAGTGCTAGAGACAAATTACCTCCTCCCCATTCCTGCACTAGTTTAGGGCCCTGTAAATCAAGACCAAGATGATATAGAAAGGAATACTGGAGAGATTCAAGGAGAGAAGAGGTTCTAGCCACTTTGTGGGGTCATGCACAGTGAAAAAGTTGCACATAGGGCTTCCTCATCTTTCTAGGTTCTGCTATAGGTTTTTGGGGAAGAATCTCTGATACCATCTACACAAACCTAAAAGCACTTAAACCACCACTGATCCCTACTTAGGGGCTTCCTACAGAGTTGGGATCAGTGCCCCTCTCACGGAAATGGGCAATCTCACCGAACTCAGGACCCCAAGTGCAGAATCCTGTTGCCAAGGTTGGTGTACTGATATCTGTCCAGTTCAGGCCCGTACCAGGGCTATGCAATGTTTAATTCCAAAAGAACTTTCTAAGTCCTCTGAATTAACTTCAAGGCATATGTATATTCTATGAATTTTTGGAAATGTAAGCCATATTTCCTAGATAGTGTCATCTTTCCTCTGTCTAGTGTCCAAATGTGGTAATTGGCTAAGGAATAGAAATGATAATAAATGAAATAATAGGATAGACTTTCATTTCTAGTAGTTACAAATATATATGTATATATATTTGTAAAATATATAATTTTTTTTTGAATGCTCCTCAACTGACGTGGGAAGTAGTGCTTGTGTTGGGGAGGATGAAGACGGAAAAGAACAGAGATTGGTCCATTTCTGAAAAAAGATGGAAGAGTAAGTCGACATGTAGCAGGACACCTCCACTGGAGGGAGTTGGGTCCACCATTACCTTTGGCCTACTTTAGACCAGGTTAGAACCATGGCAGAATCCTGATGGTGGGGTCAGAAATAAAGATCTTAGTATTTCAAATCAATGTACTTGGCAGTAGAAGAGATGTAGACAACCTAGATCTGTGCCAAGGTCATTTATAGAATAGAGATAATGAAATCTGCGGTTCCTTCCAATCGAAGTTATAAATTCATAGATTATTAAAGCTCAAAGGGCCCTCTGAGTTCACTTAGTCCCATTCCCTCATTATACAGATAATGTTATGCAGCTAGTCAAAGGCAGCTCCAGGTCTTGTTCTGACACAGCTCTCTCCTCTATATCACATTCTTTGACTCATTTGTGATTCCCTCATTTATGAAGGGGTTATACTTCAAGTCTTACTCCAGCATAATTTATTCATAGGATTTAAAGTTGGAAGGGACCCTTGAGATAATTTCATTTAATTCCATTACCTTAAAAAATAAAGTGAAGGCCAGACAAGAAAGTGGTCTGCTCAGGATCTCATGGATTTTAAGCCATAGACCCAGGTTTCAAACCCACATCCTCTGATTCCAAATCCAGTGCTCTTCCCAACAGTCCAATGTCTGTCTGGTGCCTAATACAGTGCCTCTCATGTATTAGGTACTTTTAAATTGTTTGTTGAGTGCAATTCACTTATTTAGTCATTCAACCATTCATATTTTGTTTCCTCCCAAAAAAACAGAAGACTTGGTCTGAAGAGGAGAAGGGCAGAAAATAGCCAAGGAGAAAAGCAAAGAAGAGCACAACCCACTTTATGTGGGTAGAAGAAATTTCCTTTGGACTCTTACCAAGGCCTGTGTTGTCTTTAGATTGGGTTAGTCCTCCTTGATCTGATGAGGATGTGGATTTGGGAGCAAGATTGTCCTGACTATTCCCAGGAGAGTGTATATAGGTGCAGTCTCCAACTATGGTATTTCTCTGATCATTGAGGATACTCTTGAATATGTGATTACTACAGGCCTCTTAAAATGCACTTGTTGAGGGAAACTAATATTTCTTGGGACAATTGGTTGGGGAAGATTTGGGGAAGCCAGAGTTTAGGCTCATTTCCCCAGAATCGTCAACCACATCAGGAATGTTCAAAAGGTAGGGCCTATCCTTTCATTTAAGGAAACTCAATTTCCCCACGAAACAGCTATTTTCTGAGGTGCCCTTCAGAAATAATGGTTAAATCTGGTTTGAAATGAATGATCCAAGGTATGGTCCCAGTGATTAATAGGGCTTTAGCTGAACTCAAAAGGAAAGAGAGGAAAGTCAAGCTTCAGTGAAATAAAAGAAAATTTGGGGCAGTTTCAGCTGTTGTGGTAGCAGAATTGAAGAGAACATAATTTCTTTTGTTTTATTTTTCCCTTTCACTAGCTTCCAATTAAAGCCCAGATATGACTTGGACCTGAGGTTTTCTGGAGAATTGTTTCTGGCCTGGAGATATGTCTATTCTTATGTCCTATCCATCTCCCTAAGGATTCTGAAGTCCAGAGGAAGAAAGGGTGGCTTTTCCCCTCCAAGGGCAGCCCACTGGCATGCTATCCTCCTTTGGAGGTACAGAGGTTGGAGAGCATCAGCAGAAGCGAGGGTATTGCAGTACACCAGTTCCTGCAGGAATTTTTGGTGTGACCTAATCTGTCTGTTCTCAATTGTGAAGAACCAAATGTTCTATCATGTTCTCTTCTTTATCAAATCCTGCCTTACAGGGTAGGATGAACATGAATCACTTAAACCCTAGCATGAACTTAAACCCTACATCCATTATAGGGGCATATCCATTTTAAGCCTTTTCTCTCATTGTTTAGGGAAAAGACTGTATTGCTTCAGAATTTTCAGGAAAGTTATTAGGGGTTTGGGAATGTCCCCCTTTCACCCTTGGAATTATCCCATGTAAATAGTTTTTTCTCTGCTAGTCTTGTGAGGTTACCAGCTACTTAAATGCAGAGAGCTAACTAGGCCAGAAGAACAGCAGTCCAAGGGGTCAAGGGTGGCTTAGAAAAGCAGAAAATATTCCAGGAAAAGAAGTGATTTTTTTTCCTTTAGGATCATTGAGAAGTCCTAGATTTGCCTCCATGTTGGTAAGATGCTTCTTGGTTTTAAATAAGCATGATGATAAAGAATTGTAATTTGAAAGTGAGATCTAGAAATTCTACTCTTTCCCACATGTGGGCTCATAATGTTTCCATGCCCCCTATTCCATCTAACAAGAACACACACACACACACACACACACACACACACACACACACGTAGATTCCTACTATTTTTTGGGGGGGCTCCAACCAATCTGGTCTAGTAATTTTTTTCTGGGAAAAAGCATATGCACATTTTTATTATGTTATTTGTTATATATGCTTTATTATATGTATGTTTTATTCCTGTCTCCATGCCACTGCTCCTGCCATTCCTCCTACTTGAAATGTACCCCCCTCCCCTATTATGCTTGTCTTCATCCTATCTTTCCTTCAAGGTCTAGCTCAAATTCCATCTTCTCTATGAAGTTTTCCCAGACCACCCCAGTCCTTGGGATCACTTTCTCCTTTGAACTTCTCTGTCTGGAATTACCTACACCATGAAACACCTTGATTCCCCCTGTATAGTTGGTTGTCTGTGTATATGTCCTACCTCCCCCAGTGAGGTTGTAAACTCCTTGAGGGCAAGGTCTGCATCTTATGATTCTCTATAGATCCTATATTAGGGATCAATCTTAGTGCCCAGTAAGCACTCAATATATATTTAATGATTGATATTGATAGTGTTGGAGATCATGGGGGTGGAAGAAGAGAATTTCTCAGTGATTTTAAGGGCATTTATTTATTTATACTTCTAGCCACTGTTCATGGGTTTTAGGCCTTTGGTAAAGAAAGGGAACTATCAGTTCCTATCTATCAGAGACAACAAAATCTCTTCTGATATGTAGACAAATAAAAGGCACCTTAGATTAAAAATGGTCTTTCCAAGTTTCAATTAAGTGATTCTTTTGGGCCCTGTTACTTTAAACCCCATTGAGAAAAAGTGCATATTCCACTTCAGAGAACATTTCCTCTGAGTAAGTACAGAAAAGGAGGGATATTTGGAAAGAAGAACTCCTAGGGCTTTTAAAGTAATCATATTGTCAACTTAACTCATCAGCAAAATACAAAACCTATTGACTATTACTTTCAAACTAATAAAAATTATATCTAAACATATAATAGTTATGATATCGCTAGTCTTAGAGTATTTGTTCCCTGAAGTATTACTTCCCTTTTCTCATGTGAATTGGGAAAATAAATTATATTTGTCCCCTTATTTAAAAAAATGAGTAAGAGAATATACTTAATAACATTATAGGTGGAGACAATATGTATACTATTATGCTTCAGCTTTTCATTTACATTATTTTCCATTTTTTTCATTTTTTATGTTGTTTAGTTTTATTGGTATTCCATCATATTGACATAGTTGACATTTGAAGAACATTTTAGTCTTCAAAGCACTTCACATAAACGGAACTGTGTGAGGTACATGTTAACCATGAGGAAACCAAGTCAGAGAAAGTAAATGGCTTATTTGTCATCAAGTAACCATCAGGGGCAGAATTAAAACCCAGTTCATTCTGGACACCAAGTTCAATGGTTTTTCTGCCTATACTATTGACTATCTCCTAACCTTTGGACTTTTGTATTGTTTCCAGTTTTGTTATAAATACTATAGACAAACAAGCTTTTGTTTTTTTTCTTACAGAAATATTCTCTCATTTTTCTAGATTTCTTAGGACATATTTAAAAAGACAGAATCAAAGGGTACAACCAGTTTTATTAGTTGTGTTATGTAAACGTTTGTTCTCCAAAAAGACTGCCATTTTTCATTATGGCCATTTAATCAATCCTGGAGTATACCTATTTTTTCCACACTCTAACCAACATTATCACATTTTGCCAGTTTGATAGATATTAGATTTTTCATTGTTGTTTAATATACAGTTTGATTATTAGAATCAATGGATATTTGCTCATCATGTCCAATTACAAGTTGTGTTTCCTCTTCTGTGAGTTGTCTGCTTCTGTGCCAATGATTACAGAGTTTGTCCTTTGTAGATTTGTATCCATTCCCTGTAAATTATGAATCATTGGTTTTAATCTTTACTATGATCACTTGGACATCCCAACCTCAGTCATTTGTTATATTTTGTTCTTGATTATGTAATTTTTCATTTATTTAGACTTTTAATTTTCATATAACCAAATCTATCCACCTTGTTCCCAATTTTGTTCCTGTTGGATATAAAAGAATTTATTCTTTCTATTTCAGGGATAAAAGTCTGTATTTGCATCTAATTTATAATTTTTCCTTTTAACTGTTTCATGTGATAGGCAGCTAATAAATGTTTGTTGAATTGAATATTATATATTACAGCAATATTACAAATTCCTTGCTGAATACAGTGTGCTCTGGGGAGAAACAAAGATAATAATGAAACAATGCCTGCCCTCAGGGGCTTTATACTCTCCTGAGGGGGTGTAATGAATAAAATATGTATGTAGTCAAGTAAATAGAAGTCATTGACTGGTTGGTGGTGGAGATCAGGGAGGATTTCATTTCATATCTTCCGAGGAAGATAATAAGAGAAAGAGATCAGTAAATTCCCTTCATTGTTTGGGAGAGACTGTCAAATTTGGGGATCAGTCCCTTTTGTCTGGAACATAGAATGTGTGAAAGGGTGAGATGTGAAATGAGGTTGGTGTTGTATTATGGAGGGTTTTAAATGACCAAACTTAGGAGTCTGTATTTTTCCCAAGAGAAAATAGGGAGCCACTGAAGGCTTTTAAGAAAAGCTATGTGGTCAGGGCTGTGCCTCAGAAGGTTTTTGTCAAGAGTGTAGAGGAAGGGGAGAAGCTGGAGGCAGTGAGATCAATTTGTAGACAATTAGTGAAGTTCCTCATGGTGAAAGCCTGAACTTGGGTGCATGGAGCAAAGGAGACAGAGGCAAGAGGTTTTGAGGCAGAATATTCAACAATTCTTGGCAATTTGTTGAATATTAGGGGTGAGAGAGAGGGCACAGAGATGACTTTCTTAAACTAGCTTGTGCCTTCCACCAAACAGGAGAGTTTGGGGCACTTAATTGGGCTTAAGAAGAAATAGAACTAGTTTTGTCTTAAACATGCTGAGCTTGAGAAGCTCATGAGACTTCCAAGTGATGTTCAATAAGGCTATAGTGATGAGGGACTAGAATATGTTTTAAACATTTTTTTTGGTGAGGCAATTGGGGTTAAGTGACTTGCCCAGGGTCATACAACTAGTAAATGTCAAGTGTCTCAGGCCGGATTTGAACTCAGGTCCTCCTGAATCCAGGGCCAGTGCTCTATCCACTGCACCACCTAGCTTCCCCTTAAGCATTCTTAAATACATTATTAATCTGGCAAGACAATTCTCTTTTCTTCTGCTTTTGATTCAACATATCCCTTCATGGTTATTTCATATATATATATATATATTTTTTTTTTTGGTGAGGCAATTGGAGTTAAGTGACTTGCCCAGGGTCACACAGCTAGTAAGTGTTTAAGTCTGTCAGACTGGATTTGACCTCAGGTCCTCCTGAATCCAGGGCTGGTGCTCTATCCACTGAACCACCTAGCTGCCCCCTAGATATATATTTTAATATTATGGTATTTACTTCTACAAAGCAACCCACTGAGATTTTAACTGGCATTCTATTAAATGAACAATCTTCAAAGGGTTATATGACATTTTTCTCTAGTCTTCTTTCCTAGTCATAAACACAATGACAACTAACATTCCCGTAGTGCTTTCATTTCAAAACACTCTCCGTGTAAGTAATTTAAGCCTGAAAATCCACCTAGGGAGGTAGTTCATATTATGAATGCCATTTTACAGATGAGGAAAGTAAAGCTCAAATTTGTCCATGATCACATGCCCAGTAAGTGTCAGAGGCAGGGTTCAAGCTTCTGGTCTTCCTGACCATTCTACCACATGGTTTGTATAAATGTTAAATGTTCCCTTATTTCTTCAGGAAAATTTAATATCTGTTAACATCATTCTGTGACTTTCCTTAGGAAACTTTTCTATGTTCCTTGATAGATTAGTGGCCAGGCATTTTATTTTTTATGTTTTAAACAGGATTATGCAAAGAGATTCCTCTTCAGGGACGAGTTAAAACTATCCAATAGGTGGTTTCTGAATCTCCTGGTAAGGGTTGAACATTGCAGTTAGAGGTCATTCCTCTTTGCTTGGATTGTCACCCTCAGGAAGGAAAGGATGCCAATTTTTCTAGACCTTAAGCCTCACAATCTGGCAGCCCCCACCAGGGATGTATAAGGCTGTACAAAGACATCACAAATTCTGATTTAGAGTCCTAATTTATAAACTGTTTATAAACACGTATAAACAACATGATTCTCTTTCTTTATCGTTGGTAAGGATTGAAACTCTTTCCCACCCTAGGAGATGGGCTTTGCCCACCAGATTATAACTCCAACTGTCATTCCTCCCCCACCCCCAGATCCTATAGCATGCCCCTGGCTTTCACACAATGGAAGGCCAGGCTTTGACCAGGCCAGGTCCTTCAAAGGACTGGGTCTTCAAAGCAAATCTTAATCTTAACCTTAAGCCCTCTCAAGGTTATGTGTGGGTAACTGACTGAATGATACCATAACAACAGATTTCATAACTTAACATTTGGATTCAACCATAAGGATATGAAGAGGTTCCTGTTCAGGTACAATTTGGACCAGTAGGTTTCTGATACTCTCTCCAACTCTGACATTCTCTGTTTCTGGATTTTGGGGCCTTGAGTTTAAAGCTGAATTAGGCTGTCACCACTGCCCCTCGGATGCTGCTAAGGATGAGATGGTGTCAGTTACCCAAGAGTCTAAGCTTGAGGCCTGCCAACGTAGATGATGGATGGATTGAACACTGAGGTATCCCAAATCCTGACTCAGACTTCTTCTAATTACCAAAGGAAAAACTACTGATTTCCAAACAAAATCAAACTATTGTGGCCAATCTATAAGAATTCCTATCCAGAGCGGAGTTAAAACTAGTAGGAAAGCACAGTAGATATCTTTGACCCTGATTTTGACAGGATTTGTAGCTTTCTTTGGATTTGGCTCAGTTTGGCCAGATATATTCTCTATCATTTACCTAGTGGTGTCTCACCATCCATGTTTGGTTTGCAATTCACACAGCCCACTTACAGTAAGGATGTGCCTCTATCTAACTAAAACTGGCTCCGTCTCTGAGGATAGGTTCTATCTGCCAGATTCTAACTCCAACTGTCAAACTTGTCACATGTCCTGTCACATGGTCTTGTCCCTAGGCAATGGAGCCCAGGCTGAACACCAAAGGACCAGGTTCTTAAACTGACCCCCTACCTTCTTACAAAATAAATAGAGTTACTGTCTCTTTAATGGACCTTTAATAGACCATTAAAAAAGACACTCACATTTATTTTTCTTTCATATTGGTAGTATGACTAGCCTGTTTCAAAAGTCAGTGGAAGATGATGGGAACATAAGGACCCAATTGCTGAGCTTGTCTAGGGCAAGGCCTAGACAACTTAAAGAAGCATTAAGATAATTAGATGCTAATTGTGTCAATACCAGGAATGTAATTTGATTGTCTTCAATTCTTCCTGGGAGCTGGTTCTATTTGCTTTTGGCCCACGGAGGGTGGCTGTGAGAAACAGGTGCAGACCTACTTCTTAAAATAAGTTCTTTCAGAGTCAGCTTTGGTATTACAAAAACCTTTATTGCATTCTTATCGGAATGGGGCACCCACAGTAAAACCAATAAGTTATTGCCAAATGCTGAAAGCAAGTACCTTGTATTTATCCTGAGCCTGACTTAGTAAATCTTTCCCCTGAACCACCATAGGTTGCAAGGCACAGGTTCACAATCTTCCCGGAAGAGTTCTAGCTAAATCCTCCTTGATATGTTACCCCTTCCATACACATACACTTTCAACTAACCCATGATCAAAAATGGGATGGAGATTTTAGACAGGGGAGAAGTTAATATTAATAAGTTTATTAAGCAAGCACAGTAAAGACTAGGGTTAACCTTTTACCTACTTTTTCTAGGATACTGGAGAGAGTCAGCTCAAATTGGTTCCTATCTTTAGCCCTGAAAAACTTACTTTTCTTTTCTTTGAGTTGAAATAGTTCACTTTATAATATTGTCTTCCTCACATGGTGATGTAGTTCACTAGATAATATTGTGTTCCTCATGTGGGCATACCTTTCTCTGAGAAAATTCCTCCATGTATCAAGCTATTACTGTTTCCCATAGTGGCTAATACTTTTCTTTGTCTCTCTTCCACTCTGCAGAGTGCTTCAGGAACACTTCTAACCAAGAATTGGGGGCAGTAAAGGGTCAAATCTTTGTCTCCTTCTGCAAAGGATGCTTGTTTGAGTTCAAAATGCCTTAGATGTTGGGTATGTGGTATAAGGAAGTGGTTTTTTTTAATGATAAAATTATTTTATTATTTTCCAATTACATGGAAAGATAGTTTTCAACATTTGTTTGCATAAGATTTTTAGTTCCAAATTTTTCTCCCTCCCTCCCTTCCCGCTTTCCAAGACAGCAACCAGTTTGATATAGGTTATATATGTATAATCTCATTAAACATATTTCTGCATTAGTCAAGTTGTAAAAGAAGAATCAGAACAAAAGGGAAAAACCTCAAAAAACAAAAACAAATTTGGAACAGTATGGTTCAATCTGCATTCAGATTCCACAGTTTTTTGTTTTTTGTTTTTTTTCTGGATGTGAAGAGTATTTTCCATCATGAGTCCTTTGGTGTTGTCTTGGATTGTATTGTATTGTTGAGAAGAGCTGTCTATCAGTTGACCATCACATAATGTTGCTGCTACTGTGTATAATGTTCTCCTTGTTCTGCTCACTTCACTCAGCATCAGTCCATTTAAGTCTTTCCAGGTTTTTCTGAAAACTGCCTGCTCATCATTTTTTACAGCACAATAGTATTCCATTACATTCATATACCACAATTTGTTCAGCCATTCCCCAATCAATGGGCATTCCCTTGATTTCCAATTCTTTGCTACCACAAAGAGAGCTACTATAAATATTTTTTGTACATGTGGGTCTTTTCCCCTTTTTTGTGATCGCTTTGGGATACAGACCTAGTAATGGTATTACAGGGTCAAAGGGTATACACAGCCCCATAGCCCTTTGGGCATAGTTCCAAATTGCTCTCCAGAATGGCTGGATCAGTTCACAACTCTACTAACAATGCATTAGTGTTCCAATTTTTCCACAGCTTCTCCAACATTTATTATTTTCCTTTTTTGTCATATTAGCCAATCTGCTGGGTGTGAGGTGGTACCTCAGAGTTGTTTTAATTTGCATTTCTCTAATCAGTAATGGTTTAGAACATTTTTTTAATATGGCAATAGATAGCTTTGATTTCTTCATCTGAAACCTGCCAGTTCATATTCTTTGACCATTTCTCAACTGGGGGAATGACTTGCATTCTTATAAATTTGATTTAATTCCCTATATATTTTAGAGATGAAGCCTTTATCAGAAACACTGGCTGTAAAAAAAATGTTCCCCAGATTTCTGCTTCCCTTCTAATTTTGGCTGCATTGCTCCTGTTTGTACAAAAATGCAATAAAAATGATCCATTTTGCACTTGATAATATTTTCCATCTCTTGTTTGGTCATAAATTATTCTCCTTTCCATAGATCTGAGAGGCAAACTATTCCTTCCTCTCCTAATTTACCTATAGTATTACCCTTTATGTCTAAATCATGTACCAATTTTGACCTTATTTTGGTATACAGTGTAAGATGTTGGTCTCTGCCTAATTTCTGCCATACTATCTTCCAGTTTTCCCAGCAGTTTTTGTCCCAGAAGTTGGAATCTTTGAGTTTATCAAACAGTAGATTGCTAAAGTCATTTACTACTGCGTGTCTTGTGGCTAACCTGTTCCTTTGATCCACCACTCTGTTTCTTAGCCAATACCAAACAGTTTTGATAACTGCCACTTTATAGTATAGCTTCAGATTTGGTATGACTAACCCACCTTCCTGTGCATTTATACATTAATTCCTTTGATATTCTTGACTTTTTGTTCTTCCAGATGAATTTTGTTATTATATTTTGTAGCTCTATAAAATAATTTTAGGTAGTTTGATTGGTATGGCACTGAATAAGTAAATTAATTTAGGTAGAATTGTCATTTTTATTATATTAGCTCAGCCTCTATCCATGAGCAATTGATATTTTTCCAATTGTTTAGATCTGATTTTATTTGTGTGAAAAGTGTTTTATAACTGTATTCACATACTTCCTGGGTTTGTCTTGGCAGGTAGACTCCCAAATATTTTAAATTTTCTACATTTACTTTTTTCTTTCTTTCTTTTTTTTTTGTGGGGCAATGAGGATTAAGTGATTTGCTCAGGGTCACACAGCTAGTAAGTGTCAAGTGTTTGAGGCTGAATTTGAACTCAGGCCCTCCTGAATCCAGGGCTGGTGCTTTATCCACTGTGCCATCTAGCTGCCCCCTATAGTAATTTTAAATGGAATTTCTCTCTTTTGCTGCTGAGCTTTGTTGGTCATGTATAGAAATGCTGATGATTTATGTGGATTTATTTCATATCTTGCGACTTTGCTAAAGCTGTTAATTGTTTTAAGTAGTTTTTTAAGTTAATTGTCTAGGATTCTCTAAATATATCATCTACAAAGAGTGATAGTTTTGTTTCCTCCTTGCCTAGTCTAATTCCTTTAATTCCTTTTTCTTCTCTTATTGCTAAAGTTAACATTTCTAGTACAATATTAAATAATAGAGGTGATAATAGACATCTTTGTTTCATCTCTGATCTTGTTGGGAATGCCTCTAATTTATCCCCATTACATATAATGTTTTCTGATGGTTTTAGGTAGACATTTCTCATCATTTTGAGGAAAGCTCCATTTATTCCTATGCTCTCTGCTGTTTTTAATAGGACTGAGTGCTGTATTTTGTCAAAAGCCTTTTTTGGGGCAGCTAGGTGTCACAGTGGTTAAAGCACTGACCCTTGATTCAGGAGGACCTGAGTTCAAATTCTGCCTGAGACACTTGATACTTACTAGCTGTGTGACCCTGGGCAAGTCACTCATTTGGTACAACTCCTTCTTCACCTATTTTTCCAAATAGTTTGTATAGTATTGAAATTAATTGTTCTTTAAATGTTTGGTAGAATTCACTTGTAAACCCATCTGACCCTGGAGATTTTTTCTTAGGGGGTTAATTAATGGCTTGTTCAATTTCTTTTTCTAAAACAGGCCTTTTTAAGAATTTTATTTCCTCTTCAGTTAACCTGTGCAATTTGTATTTTTGTAAATATTCATCCATTTAATTTAGATTGTCAAATTTATTGGCATACAGTTGGGCAAAATAGTTCCTAATTATTGCTTTAATTTACACTTAATTAGTGGTGAATTCAACCATTTCATTTTTGATACTGGTAATTTGGTTTTCTTTTTTTTTTAAAGCAAAATAACCAAAGGTTTATCTATTTTATTGATTTTTCATAAACCAGCTCTTAGTTTTATTTATTAATTCTATATTTTTCTTACTTTCAATTTTATTAATTTCTCCTTTGATTTCCAGAATTTCTAATTTAGTATTTAATTGGGGATTTTAAATTTGTTCTTATTTTAGCTTTTTTAGTTGCATGCCTAATTCATTTATCTTCTCTTTCTCTATTTTGTTCATGTAGGCATTTAGAGACATAAAATTTCCCCTAATAACTGCTTTGGCTGCAACCCATAAGTTTTGGTATGTTTTCTCATTGTTGTCATTCTGTTGGATGAAATTATTGATTGTTTACATGATTTGTTGTTTGAGCCACTCATTTTTTAGGATGAGATTATTTGGTTTCCAATTGTAATGGAATTTATTAATTTGATCATTGACAACGCTATGCTAAGGTTTAGTAAAAATCCAGCAATTCAAATAATTAAAGAAGAGAATCCAATTTTCCAGACCAGAATCCAGCTTCCTCCTGATGACATCTTACCACTTCAAGAAGACAAGAGAACTCAGAGACTTTATATGAACAGTTTTGTTTGTTTTTGTTATCTCCTTCTGTTATTATATACCATCTGTAACATGTACTCTCTGCAGAGGCCCTCCCTCTGCAAGACCAATGTCAAAGCATCGCTTTCATGAGGGACTGCCCCTCTGGACAAAACTTTTCTCTCTCCCTTTTTCTATATTGATATTAACATATTATTAGTTAGCATAAGATATTATTTTTGGCTGTTTCATTGAGCAAACTCATTCATTTTTCAAATGAAACAAAGGGGGGGATGTGGTAAAAAAAAAAAACCCGGAAGTTTTAGTTCAATCATTTGAGAGTTGAGCACATGCTACTGAAGTGGCTTTTGAAGGACCTCCCTTTTGGGGTGGAGACTGCGATGAACTTCTGGGATGCCAGCTTAAAACTGAGGGTGGAACAGAAGTTTGGTCTCTCTGGTGTTTCAGCTTATCCGTGGCGGCGCACGCTTTTAGTGTTCGATGCTGGTTCTTGGCCTGGCAGGCATTTTGGGATTCGGTGAGTTTTATAAAGGAATATAGACTAAGCTTAGATCTAAGATTATTCATTTGTATTTCTACTTTCCTGTTTCCCTAATTGGTATCACCTTTTGTTGTCTAATTAATTCACTAACAATACAAACTAATCCCTCACTGATTAAAGCTCAGAGGCTTCTTTTTCTGGGAGATATATAAGGGAAAAGTTAAAAGGGGGAGTTTAATGCTTGTATATCCAATTTTAAATCTCACACAATTAATTTTCAATCTGTCTTTCCATGGCTCTTTATTGCATGTAATTTTCATTGCATTATGATCTGAAAAGGATGCATTTACTATTTCTGCCTTTCTATGTTTGATTGTGAAGTTTTGTGCCCTAATACATGGTCATTTTTTGTGTATGTCCCATGTACTACTGAGAAAAAGGTATTTTCCTTTCTATCCCCATTCAATTTTCTCCAGAGATCTAACTTTTTATCTAACTTTTCTAAAATTCTATTCACCTCTTTAACTTCTTTCTTATTTATTTTGTGGTTATATTTATCTAATTCTGTGAGGGGAAGGTTAAGATCCTCCAGCAGTATAGTTTTGCTGCCTATTTCCTCTTGTAACTCATTTAACTTCTCTAAGAATATGGATGCTATACCACTTGGTACGTATATGTTTAGTAGTGATATTACTTCATTGTCTATGGTACCTTTTAGTAAGATGTAGTTTCCTTCCTTATCTCTTTTAATTAGATCTATTTTTGCTTTGGCTTTGTCTGAGATAAGGACTGCTACCCCTGCTTTTTTTACTTCAGCTGAAGCATAATATATTCTGCTCCAGTCTTTTACCTTCACTCTGTGTGTATCTCTCTGCTTCAAATGTGTTTCTTGTAAATGACATATTGTAGGATTTTGGTTTTGAATCTACTCTGCTATTCACTTCCGTTTTCTGGGAGAGTTTATCCCATTCTCATTTACAGTTATGATTACTATTTCCCTCCATTCTATTTTCCTCTTTGTACTTTTTTTCTTCTTTCATCCTATTCCTCCTCACTAGCGCTTTGTTTCTGACCACTGCCTCCCCCTATCTGCCCTCCCTTTTATCAGCTCCCCTCTCTTTTCTTTCCCCTTTCCTCCCCAGCTTCTTCCCTCCCTTCTATCAATGCCCCCTTTCCCCCTACTCTTTTACTTCCCTAAAGGATAAGCTAAATTTCTTTATCTAAATGAGTGTATATGTTATTCCCTCTTTGATCTAAGTCTGATGAGAATAAGGTTGAAACAGTGCTCACCCCTCCCTTCTTTCCCTCTATTGTAATAAGTTTTTTGTGCTTCTTCATATTATGTAGTTAACCCCATTCTGCCTCCCTTTTTCTCTTCTCCCTGTATACTCTTTTTATCACCCCTCAATTTTCTTTATATCATCCCATCAAAGACAATTTATACCTATTTCCTCTATGTATACTCCTATCTGTGCAAATAGAGATAAAGTTCTCAAGAGTTATAAGTATTATCTTCCCATGTAGGGATGTAAACAGTTTAACATTATTGGATAACTTTTTTCCTGTTTACCTTTTTATACTTCTCTTGAGTCTTATATTTGAAGATCAAATTTTCTGTTCAGTTCTGGTCTTTTCATCAGGAAACCTTGGAAGTCCCTTATTTCATTGAATGTCCATCTTTTCCCCTGAAAGATAATGCTCAATTTTGTTGATTCTTGGTTGAAATCTAAGCTCCTTTGCCTTCTGGAATATCATATGCCATGCTTTTTGCTCCTTTAATATTGAAGCTGCCAGGTCCTGTGTAATCCTGACTATGGTTCCATGATATTTAAATTGTTTATTTCTGGCTGCTTGTAGTATTCTCCTTCACCTGTGTGGTAAAAAGTTTTTTAACAGTCGGTTAGTGAATACAGAAAGAAGCCAGTTTTTAAAGGACCACCCTTTCGGGGAGGAGACCGACGGCGGCCGTGCATGGGCTACGCATGCCAGCCCGGCTGCTAAGCACTCCACTTCTGGGGTGCGAGCTTAAAAGGCAAGGAGAGAATGGAAGTGGGATCTCTTTCCTGCTCTCCTGGTCTGATGACTGGCGCGACACACAGACAGATGCGGACTGGAGTTGGATGCGGCCCGGCTCGCCGTTAGCAGCACATGCTTGACTCGGCTCTCTCTCTCTCCTCCCAAAGGTGGCCTTGGGCTTTTGGTGAGTTTTATACGAAATATAAACTAAGCTTAGACTTAAGACTACTTGTTTGTATTTCTACTTTCCTATCCCTCTAATCAATATCACCTGGTAACTACCACACAATAAAAGCTCTAACTATAGACCAGAGGTTTCTTCCATTTACTAGTCTGGGAGATAAATTAAGGAAAAGGTTAGGAAGGGGAGGTTAATGCTCAGTATCCAATTTTAAATCTCACAGTTTGGCGACCTGGAAGGGACCTTAAGGACCCTCCCACCCTCCCAGTTTGGCCACAAGCCAGCTAATTTGGTGGATTTTCCAAATACCCCCCCCCCCCCACGGATCTTCCCTTTGCCTAATCTCCCTTAAAGACTTTAAGCCTCTAAAAGCCTTGTTTTAAAGGAAAAAGCCAGTCCAGTTTAAAATATGATTGAGTTTTTCATTTTCCCTTTGGTTTTTTAGTTTTTTTACATTGGAGTGTGTTGGGGTACCATACTGTCCAAATTTAGACATCTAGTTTACTCGGTATTCCTTCATTGTGCTATCGGTTTCCTCCTCACTCACATAGCAAAATTTTTTTTGGTATAATGGTATGAGTGTAACTGTCTCCACTGAAAATGTGTTTAATATTAGTAGGAATTTTATGCCTGCAGTTGACATAAATTGTAATACCATACTCACGATAGTTAACATAACCATAACTCTTATTATGGGTATTATCATGGTTGTGAAGTGGAAGGAACCTCGTGGCGAAAGAGACGTCAAGATGGCTCCCTCTGCTGAAGGTAACCCAGCTCACACCTGATAATTCTGGAATTTTGCTACAATATTCCTTGGAGTTTTCCTTTGGGGGTCTCTTTTAGGAGGTGATCGGTAGATTCTTTCAATGGCTATTTTATCCTCTGATTCTACAGTATCAGGGCAATTTTCCTTGATAATTTCCTGGAATCTGGTGTCTAGACTTTTTCTGATCATGGCTTTCAGGCAGTCCAATAATTCTCAAATTATCTCTCCTGGATCTATTTTCCTGGTCAGTTGTCTTTCCAATGAGGTAGTTCACATTTTCTTCTATTTTTTCATCCTGGTGTCTCATTGAGTCATTAGCTTCCATCTGCCCTATCTTAATTTTTAAGGCATTATCCCCCTTCCCTTCCCCCTCCCACGTGTATTTTTTTGGCAGGGCAAAAAAAGTGACTTTCCCAGGGTCACATAGCTAGTAAGTGTCAAGTGTCCGAGGCCGGATTTGAACTGAGGTTCTCCTGAATCCAGGGCCAGTACTTTATCCACTGTGCCACTTAGCTGCTCCCACCAAAGGTATATTTTTGTTCCAACTGTCCTGCAATCATAGTAGTGAGAGAGAAGCTGGGGAGGGGTTTGAGGTCCCAGCCTCACAACCTGAGTGGGGCCCACCAGAGCTGGTTCCCCCCTCTAATCCCCCAGGGCCTTGGGGACCACCTGCTGCCTCAGGACCCAAGCCTGCACTTCAGCTTCTTTCCAGGAGGTGGCCTTCTGACCCTGAGTTCAGACTGGGCAACCCTCAGTCCTCCATCTGCTTGGACCTGGGAGGCAGGGGACCACAACAGAGGCTAGTGATAAGGGCTGGAGTTGGCCTCAGTTCCAGCTAAGCCTTGAGCCCTATCTTTAGGGGTGAAGTGAGTCCAAGATCCCTGCGGCCTACAGCCTGGGGGAGGTGGCTTTTCTCCCAAGGACTAACCCAAGACCCTGCTCCCTCTGTTTCCAACCTGGCTTCCCAAAGTTCTGAGGACAGACAAAAACCTCTCAGGTTCTTGCCTGCCTAGGCTGTGGGGGCTGGGGGTCGGGGGAGGAAGCCTGCATACTGGAAGACTCAGATTCGAGCAGAGTGGTGGGGGAGGACAGGGGGCTCCAGCGGCCTCATGGAGCGGTAGGTGGGCATCATGACGGCTGGAGGGGACAAGTGTTTTTTCTGCACCATTTGCTCTACATTCTTCAGATAGAAGCCTCCCCCCAACCCTTCCCCAAGCAGAGAGGTGAGGGGGAGCACGAGCCAGGACCCCGAGCACTTAGTAGGCCTCGGCAAAGCCCACGTGGTTGTTGTCCCAGTTCAATGTGGTGTTGAACTGCCCGATGAAGCCATCTCCTAGAATCCAGAGGGGCACCCATGGGCGGGGGATGTCCATGCCTATGAAGCCACTTTGGCAGGCGGTCTGCCCAGCCTGGCTTGCTGATTGACTGGTGGCTTAAGGATGTACCCATTCACCTGTAAGCTCAAAAGCCTTGTTCCCCAGCATGAAGGAGACAGATTGGGAGGCTCGTCGCCTTCTCACAGGGGGACATGTACTCCCCTGTATCAGGGACACGGCCCCTCAGGGCTTTGTGCAAACTCTTTTTTTTTCCTAAAGAATGAGGGTTAAGTGACTTTCCCAGGGTCACACAGCCAGTAAGTGTCAAGTGTCTGAAGCGGGATCTGAACTCAGGTCCTCCTGAATCCAGGGCTGGTGCTTTATACACTGTACCACCTAGCTGCCCCCTGTGCAGACTCTTGATCTCTTCTTTGGGGCAGATGATGAGGGAGATGCCTGTGTCCACAATGGCCTCATGGCCATCCTTGCACAGGGTCAGGTCACTTTTCACCTTCACCACATCCAGGAGGCCTGGAGAGTGATGTTGAGGTAGGTGAAGTCACCTTTATGGTAGTTCCTTTTGATGCTTCCAAAGATCAGCTCTCCTCCAGGCTGGGAGGTGGGGTCCCTGTTTAGGTAGAAGGAGAACACATTCTTCTCCACCAGCTTCTGATTCATGAGGCTGTTGAAGAATGGAACAAGGGAGTCCACCGAGATGCGGGGGAAGGCCATGGCCAGGATGCTAGCAAACTTGGCAGCAATGAAAGTTGACACCCGGCTGCTTGGTGGCTTCTCTAAAGATCTGCTTCTTCACCATCAGACTGTTTTGTGAACCTTCGCCCTCCAAGGAATAGGGAAGCATGTAGGTGTCCTCACTCAGGTCCCTGAGAGGCTGCTGGAGCCCCAGTGGATGGCAAAATAGGTGCCGTTCTTCACATAGGTGCTGGACTGCGTCCCATTGTACTTATGGTGTACCCAGAAGGTGATGTCCCACATACTGCAGTGGACAGATGATATCCACGGGTTGGAGGACCCTGTGTTAAAGACAATGGTGAATTCCTCAGGTGGGGTTCTAATGCTGATGGCTCCATAGTACTGAGCATCCATGTAATTCTTGAGCATCTCTGGGGTGGGGCCACTAGTGAGGGGAGGACCCCATATTTCAAGAGGGGCCAGCTCCACAGGGCTGCCTGGATCCCTCAGGGTGTTGCAGATGGACTTGAATTTGTGCAGGGAATTCTGATGAGGGTGCTAGCGGGGGCCAGCAGGGTAGCAGCTGTGCACAGCAGCTGTGCACAGCAGGAAGACACACAGGAGGCACAGCCTGGAGGACTGCATGGCAACTGTTGCCCTGTCCTGGGGCATGGGGGCTGTGGGACTTGGCTGCGATAATGGAGTACTCAGGCCTTTTAGGCTGGCTGTGCTGCTGAGTCAGCTGATGCCCAGGTAGGTTTCTGGCATTATTTTCTTTAAGTTTTGCACCTCCTTTTCCATTTTACCCCCCCCCCCCCCAATTTGGCCAATTGTATTTTTTAAAGAATTGTTTCCTTCTGTCAATTTTTGTGCTTCCTTCTCCAAGCTGTTGACTCTTTTTTTTTTATAATTTTCTCCCATAACTCTCATTTCTCTCATTTATTTTTCCATTTTTTCTTCTACCTCTCTCATTTGATTTTTTTTTTCATTTGATTTTTAAAGTCCTTTTTGAGCTCTTCCAAGAAGGCTTTTTGTCTTGACACCAATTCATCTTCCCCCCTTGAGGCTTCACATGTAGGCGTTTTGACAGTATTGTCCTCATCTAAATTTGTGTTTTGGTCTTCTCTGTTGACACAGAAGCTCTCGATGTTAAGGGCCCTTTTTCAGTTTCTTACTCATATTGTAGCCTATTTTTTGACTTTTAAAGTTGAGGTCTGCTCCTGGGGCACAGGGACCACTGTTGCAAGCTTCTTGTGCTGGGGGATAGGGGCCTGGTCACTGGCTTTCTGCTCTGAGGCCTCTATGGCTTGTGGATTCCTCACTACCCTAGACCTGCTCCCTGCTTTGGAATGGCTTGGCCTAGTAGCACCTGTCCTTTGGGTGGTTCTCTAACCGGCAATTTTCCCTTTCAACCTGGGCTGGTGGGTCTCACAACTGGCCCGCTGTGCCACCAACCTGCTGAGCCAGGAACAAGGGGCCTCAGTTGCTGATCTGTGCTGTGGCCAAGAGCCTCCTGCTGACTTGCCCAGACCTCCTCGTTGCTGAGCTGGGCTTCTCTTTTGCCCAAGTGAGACCGACCTTTCCTGAAGTCTTCTAAATTATCTCAATTTAGAAGATTGTGCCTCTCTGTGTTTCTGTAGGTTCTATGGTTTTAGAGTCCATTTAGAGGTTTGATTTAATGCTGTTTTGAGGGAAACTGAGGAGAGCTCAGGCAACTTCATGGCTTCTCTCCACCATATTGGCTCTGCCCTCCTGGTGCAAGGAGTTCTGGTAAGGAGCTCTGGGTTGCAGTCATCATTTGCTTACTGGCCACTAAAAGAGTCTAACTTCAGGAAAACTGAGACATATAATCTTTGTAGTAAATGTACCTTACAAAAATCAGACATCTGTTATCTGAGGAATTGACACAGATTTCAAAGCATCATCCACAGTGCATAAAATGCTTGAAAGAAGAAACACACATTGCTAGCAATCTCACCTTGTCCCACTTACCACTTGTGTTGTATTGAGCACCACATAACCTCCTTTGGGCCTCATCTTTCCTCATCTTTAAAATGAGGTAGAGAAGTGGATTTGTGGCCCATTATGCTCATTGAATAAGAATATGTAATAAAATGTTAGGAGTTTTAATATTGGTGAAGCTAGGGAGAAATGGTCATGCTATTTCAGTGTTGGTGGAGCTGTGAATTTATGCATTTCTTTTGGAATGCAGAAATACAAAACTGACCATACCCTTTCACCTCCTGATCCCAATATGAGAACAATGGTCAAGGGATGTTATTTAAAAAGGGAAACAAAATAGATCTGCACAAAAATGTTTATAGTGGCTTTATTTGTAGTTGGAAAAACTAGAACTAGCTCAGATGTTTTATGATTGAATAAATTGTGGCATAGCAACATAATAGAATCTTAATGAACCAAGAAAACTGACAAATATGAAGAAAACAAAGAAATAGGGAAAGACAGATGAAATGCCATCAAGGGAAAAATAGCAGGATAATAATATACACACAGCCTATAGATATAACAATAAGATCACTAAAAAAGTAAAAAAAAAACTGAGGAAAAAACCCACAGAAGATTAAAAAAAACAAAGAAAGGAACATAAAAGTCAAACCATTTTTACATTTTATTAAAATTTACATGCACATTTACATTTTTTCTATTCATGAATCATGTATTTTTGTTTTTTTATCTGTCACTGTTGCAGTACTGAGAAATGTGTATTTGGGCTAGTCTTTGTCTTTCCAACAGACCATCTATTCTCATGTCGTTCCCTCCTTCCTTCCTGGTACCACCTTCCTTTTGTCCTTCATCTGGATACCCATACCTTCCCACCCTAAACCACAACTCCTTATTGCTCTTCCAAATCTGGAAACTTAAACACTTGGAATATAGCAGGTTAGAAATGTTTTCCTAGCTGATTAACAACTCCCTGCTCACATCTTCAGGGGGATGAGAAACCAATTAGTCCTTCCCCTTTCTTTAAATATTTGAGCCCTCTGATTCTGAAATAGTCCACAATGCCAAATCTGAGCCAATGTTGAAGCATGACCTAGGAGTCCTAGGCTGCTGTGGACTTCCTTTTTCTGCCATGACATAAAGACCATCATGTCTGAGGCTAACTGACACATCCATGGTTTTACACCTTCCCTACCCTCTTTCCATTCTATCTTTGTGTGTGTTAATTTGGGCCTTAGTATAAGGGGCTCATCTGGTTTCAATAGTACTCTTCTCTCATCCCTGTCTCTTACTCCCTTGCATGTCTCCAGTTCAGCCACACATTCTTCCCTTTTGGGCCTTCCCTAAAATATACTGAATAAAACTGTCTTTTGTTTTTAACATTAACTAGGTTCTCTAATTATTCTGTGATGATACCACTTTAAGACCCAGTTATATACTGACAGCTACCTACCTCTGGATGGGCATAGGGTAGTAGAAAGAATGCAACTATGACAATTAATAGTCCCAATCTCTCAGGTGCAGTTTCATTGTCTATAAAATGGGAATAATAATACTAGCAGCATATACCTTGCAGTGCTGGTATGCAGAGAAAATGTTGTAAATCTTAAGTCACTATATGAATGTAAGTTATTGTTGCTATTACTAGGGTAGGAGATATGGGTACATTTTTCCTCCATGAGATCTCTGTGCCCCGGTAGGAAAATCCAATTCCTAAATGTGTGATTTGTCACTGAGTTCCAGAATTCTACACATTCAGTACAGACTGATTTTCCTGTGGACAGGTGAAGCTCAAGAGGCTCTAGGTGGCATAGTGGCTAGAGTGCGGTAGTCAGGAAGACCTGAGTTCAAATTCAGCCTCAGACACATTCTAGCTGTGTGACCTTGGGCAAATCATATAACCTCTGTTTGTATCAGTTTTATCATATGTAAAATGGGGATGATAATAGCAACATTGAATTCCTAGAGTTATTGTGAGGCCCAAATGAGATAACTTAGCACAGTGCCTGGCATATAATTAGCACTATATAAATGCTAGTCATTATTTCTATTATTATCATTATGATTGATGATGAGGATGAAGAAAATGATGATGTATAAACCATGTCAGTCATGTCTAAATGGAGGAAGGGTCCAAGATCATGTAGGGAAATGGTAGATGATCAAGAGGTATTCCACTAAGGATAAGTGGTCAATGTAATGTCCTTGAGGATAGGAACCATTTCATCTTTTCCTTGGTGTCCTCAGATTTTAGCATAAGGCCTGTCATATAGTAAGTGCTGGTTAAATGAATGCATGAGTATACAACATAAACCAATAGTTTACAAAAGAAGAACTAAAAATGAGCAACAACCAAATGAAGGGTTTCTCTAAAACACTAATAACAAAAGAAATGTAAATTGACCCTGAAGTTTCACCTGATACCTAGCAAACTGGCAAAAATGGTAAAAAGTGGCCTTTGATGAGAGGTTTACAAATACACTCCTGGTGGAGCTATGAATTAGTTCAACAGTTTTAGAAAATAATGTAGAACCATACAAGAACAGTCACCAAACTGTTTATACCCTTTAATTTCTTTTTTACTTTTTTCTTTTTTTGTGAGGCAATTGGGTTTAAGTAACTTGCCCAGAGTCACACAGCTAGTAAGTGTGGAGTGTCTGAGGCTGGATTTGAACTCAGGTCCTCCTGAATCCACGGCCAGTGCTCTATCCACTGCGCCACCTAGCTTCCCCTGTTTATACTCTTTAAAACAAGAGACCCCGGGGCAGCTAGATGGCGCAGTGCTTAAAGCACTGGCCCTGGATTCAAGAGGACCTGAGTTCAAATCCGGCCTCAGACACTTCACACTTACTAGCTGTGTGACCCTGGGCAAGTCACTTAACCCCAATTGCCTCACTAAAAAAACCCCAAAAAACAAGCAAAAAACAAGAGACCCCACTCCTGGTTAAATGTATAAAAAAGGGGCCCTTTTATATAAAAATATTTATAGCACATTTTGTGGTGGCAAAAAAATGGATGCTCTGAACTGATGATGAGTGAGATGAGCAGAATCAGGAGAACATTGTACACAGTATTATCAACATTATGTGTTGATCAACTGTGATAGACTTGTTTCTTCTCAGCCATACAATGGTACAAGATATTTTCAAAGGACTCATGATGGAAAAGGCTCTCCAAATCCAGAAAAAAAAAGAACTGTGGAATATGGATGCAGATTGAACCATACTATTTCTTTTGGTTTTGGTGCTGCTGTTTTTCTTTTCTGAGGTTTTTCCTTTTTGTTCTGATTCTTCTCTTATAACATGACTAATGCAGAATTATGTTTAATGTTATTGTAAATATATAACATATCGGATTACTTGCCGTTTTGGGGAGGTGGGGAGCAAGGGGAGGGAGGGAGAAAAATTTGAAACTAGAAATCTTATAAAAACAAATGTTGAAAACTATCTCTACATGTAACTGGAAAATAATAAAAATACTTTTATAATTTAAAAAAATGGATGCTCATTGATTTGTGAAAGGCTGAACAAATTGTGATATGTGCTTATACTGGAATATTGCACTGTAAGAAATATGGGACAGCTTGTGTGAACTAATGCAGAGTGAAGTAAGTATATAACTAAGAGAAAAATAAACCTGACTTCATTTCAGAAGCCAGACTTGGAGTAATTGTAATGACCAAGCTTGGCCCCAAAAAGAAGATGGAAAAATAGCTCCCTCTCCTTTCAGTTAGAGGTACTATGGGCACAAAGTGCTTTATCCACTGTCAGAAATAGTGTGTTGATTAGTTTTTCTTAACAGTTTTTGTTAGAAGAGAGCTCATTGGGAGGGCTGATGAGTATATCTGGGAACAACTACTCTGTAAAAGCCAAAGGGAGCAATCTATTATTAATAAATATATAAATGTAAGGAGGAAGTCTGATTTTGTTTCTGAGTCTGTATTAGACATGGAAGCATTTTCATATCACACATTATTCTTTCATCATCTGTACGAAATTCAGCTATGTTTCCTGTGAAGAACAAGAGATGAGCTGAACCCATAACAGAGATGATAAACAAAATTCCCCAGAGAGAAAGGAGAAGTTAAGCCTGTTTTAGAAGAAGGTGGGGTTGGGGTGGGAGGAGAACAAATTACTTGTATCAAATTCTGCTTAAGTAACAGATCTGACTTGGGGATAATGTCTCCTTGAGAGTAGAACTCATGGTGGATTTTAGTTCTTGGAAGAAAACATTTGCATTTGTCTATAGAATTTGTAATTTGACAGTAGCAATATCAGTTTCTCTAAAAAAAATTAATTCCTTTCTTTATGGATCTCTGGCAGTGATAGATATCTAGAGGTCAGCTGTAGGCAGAGAGGAGGGCACCATGATTGTCCCCCACCTTGAAGAGATGAGTACATGTTAGCCAGCTGGGCTGTCTCAACTACTGATTCATTAGTGGCTATAGAGATCAAAGACCAGGCAACACTAGGCCAGTTCTGGTTCTCATAGGACAGGCTCTAGGGATTCCCTGCATGATTTGATGTCTCAATATCTGGCTCTAATTGTGAGAAATCTCAAGGCTGCTACAGGTGACCACCCTACTTATGTTGTAGGGATTGTGATCTATAGTTCCTCCAAGTTCCAGTAATTATTTTCAGTTTTAAGAAGGCAGCATAGTAGAGTGGAAAGAGGGCTAGGTTTGGTGTTATGGGATCTGAGTTTGAATTCTGGCTCTGCAACTAAGTCCTCAGTTCCTCCTAAAATGAAATCCTTTCTAGTGCCATATAAGAAAATCTATTATTAACACTATGGAAGGGGAAACAGAGATCTAAGGAATAGCCAAAAAGTCTTCCATGGCTTTGCTAGCTTCCTAGTTTATTTGGGACTGCCAAAGGACACTTTGGCTTCCATCAGGATTGATGCTTTAGCACCACTACCAGAAACCATTTTGTGTCCAAGTTAAAAATTAGATACCACAGAGACTTCCAGGGCGGAGCCAAGATGGCATTGGCACATCATGACACAATCACTCCAAAAAACATCCAAATAATGCCATAGGACAATGCCTGGAGCAGCAAAACCCACAGAAGAATGTGCTGAAATCATCTTCTAACCAAGAACTGCTTGGAAGGTCAGAAGGAGGAAGCTGCTGTTCTGAGACAGGAGTGGAGCCCAACCCCACAGTCACCCTGACACAGATCCAATCCCCAGGAAGGTCTCACCAGAGAAGGAGACCCCCAGAGCCTCTGAGTCAGCTGAAGCACCAGTGTTGTCTGGAACTAAGCTCATAGTCTGGTGAGAGGACTGAGCCCTTGGCAGGGGGAGACTACAGGGGTTTATGCTGGTGCTAAGGCAGAACTTGGGTTTTTCACCCCTTCTGGGAACCAGGAGGTAGACTTCAGTAGCAATGGCCCAGGTTGGGGAGGGGCACAGGCTTGTCAGAGCTGACAACCACAACACACAAAGCTGGTTGATTAGCAAGTTGGTCTGGGGTCATCTATGGACCAGGGAACAGGCCAGGTGAGGGAAGAACCTGATTCTCCTTAAATCATACCACCTGGGACTTCTGAAACTTGGGATACTGCAACTTGGAAACAATGCCCCACTTTAAGGAGCTAAAAGTCAAGTAAAAGAAAGGCAAGATGAGCAGACAGAGAAATGTGAGGACCATAGAAAGGTTCTTCAGTAACAAGGAAGACCGAGGTGCACCCTCAGAGGAAAATGTCAACATTAGGGCCCCTATATATAAAGTTCCCCCCCAAAATATGGATTAATCTCAGGCCATAGAGGCACTCAAAAAGGACTTTGAAGATAAAGTTAGAGAGGTAGAGGAAAAAATGGAAAGAGAAATGAAGGTGATGCAAGAAAGACATGAGAAAAAACAGCTTGAAAAGTCAAAGTGGCCAAATGGAAAAGGAGGTACAAAAGCTCTCTGATGAAAATAATTGCCTAAGAATTAGGATCGAACAAATGCGAGCTAGTGACTTTATGAGAAACCAAGACACAATAAAGCAAATCCAAATGAATTAAAAAATAGAGGGCAATGTGAAATATCTTCTGGGCAAAACTGCTGACCTGGAAAATAGGTCCAGGAGAGATCATTTGAAAATTATTCGTCTACCTGAAAACCATGATCAAGGAAAGAGCTTAGACATCATCTTCCAAGATATTCTTAGGGAAAATTGCCCTGAAATTCTAGAAGCAGAAGATAAAATAGAAATTGAAAGAATCCACCGACCATGACCAGAAAGAGATCCCAAAAGGAAAACTCCTAGGAATATTATAGCCAAATTTCAGAGCTCACAGGTCAAGGAGAAAATATTGCAAGCTGACAAAAAGAAAGAATTCAAGTACTGTGGAGCCCTAGTCAGGATAGCACAAGATCTAGCAGCTTCTACATTAAAGGACCAGAGGGCATGGAATATGGTATTCCAGAAGGCAAAGGAATTGGGATTACAACCAAGAATCACCTACCCAGCAAAACTCAGCATAATATTTCAGAGGAAAAAATGGGATTTTAAAGAAAAAAAGAGGACTTTCAGGTAATTGTGATGAAAAGACCTGAACTGAATGGCAAATTTGACTTTCAGATACAAGACCCTAGAGAACCATAAAAAATTGGAGTTGGGGGACATACCCGTGGTTGTGCAGTAGGTAACTGTCTTGTGTCTGATGCTGGGTTTTGGCTGGGATCCCCTGGGTCCAGGATGGATGCTTTGTCTACTGTGTCACCTAGCTGCTCCATGATGACATCTTTAGGGTTAAATTGAGGGGTGAGGGGAATGCCCTGGGGGAGGGGGAAGGGCAGAAGTGAAATCCTACATGAAAGAAACAGGAAAAGGCTTATGGAGTGGGGGAAGAGATGGAGGAGGAGCAGGGCAGTAAATTAATTTTACACTCATCAGAAAAAGCACAAAGACAAACTCATCAGAGCTTCCTCAAGGAGGGATTAACACACACCCAACTAGGTGGAGTAATCTATTTAATCTGGGCAGTAAATGAGCCTAACACTCACCAGAACTGGCTCAAAAACCTGAATCTCATTAGAATTGGCTCAAGGAAGGAATAACATATATATTCCATTGGGTGGAGTAAGCTCTCTAACCCTGCAGGAAAATAGGAGGGGGAAGGGATAAAGAGAGAGGGGCAAAAGATGGAAGGGCAGATTGGGGGAGGGGACAGACAGAAGCAAATCCCTTGTGAAGAAGTATAGGATGAAAGAAGATGGATAATAGAATAAATATCATAGGGAAGGGAAGAGGATGGAAGGGAAACAGTTAATAATAGTAATCATGAAAAAGAGAAAAGGGGGAAAATTGTACAAAAAATATAGCAAATCTTTGTGGTGGCTAAGAATTGAGCATCAAGGGAATGTCCATCAATTGAGGAATGATGGAAGAAGCTGTGGTATATGATTGTGGTGGAAGGGTATTGTGCTATAGGAAATGACAAACAGGATGATCCCAGAAAAACCTGAAAAGACTCATGAACTGATGTATAGTGAAGTGAGCAGAGCTGGGAGGACATTGTGCATAGTGACAGCAATATTATTCAATGAGCAATTGTGAATGACTTACCTACTCTCAGCAATGCAATCATCCAAGACAACCCCAAGGGACTAATGAGGAAGCTTACTATCCACCCCCATAGAAAGAACTAATAAATAGAACACTTGTGCATTGTACATATATAACCTGGTTGCTGTATTGTGGAGGGGGGAGGAAAGGGAGGGAGAAAAATTTGGAACTCTAAATCTTATGAAAATGAATGTTGAAAACTACCCTTACATGTAACTGGAAAGAAATAAAATAAATGTCTGTTGCAAATAAAATTAAAAAAAAATCAGATACCCCATT